>NC_135961.1:40152360-40752360 GCF_053455715.1 Rhinoraja longicauda | reverse complement strand
AGGTGCCCACATTTCAGAGTTTTTAGAGTTATTACTATGCAGCGCTAGTATTTCCTCAATAGTCTAGGTACCAAAAAAATGCAATTCTAGAAATGAAACAAGGCATGATTACGTGAAACATCAATCCTGTGTTTTAGGTTGAAGGTGCAAACCACTGTTTCGCTCCAAGTCTCTTGCCAGCCAGTTGATATTGAGGCCACCCTTCGTCGCTGAAAAAACATCATGACGCCTCCATCTCAGTTAGTGGGGAAAGTCAACATGCTTCAGTTTTTACATGTAACTGTCCAATCCGTTCTCCACTGCCTGAATTCAAACTTAAAAGGTGAATGGATGGAAACTCCTGTCCAAGCACTAATAGTATTCTTACAGCCCAGAACGTTTGTCTTGCATCCCTGGCTCTCCACCTACTCCCTCTTCCTCAAGCTGCAACCTCAGCGGTACCCACATGTTTGTAGTGTTTAAGGAGAATCCGTTACAGCTAGGAAGAGTGGGCATTCTCCAGCAGGGCCGGTCCATCTCGATGGAATGACGGGTGTGTGTGCTCCCTTTTGTACGTTTTTGGTGGAAGTTTTGGAATCGCCTGCGATGTGGAGCTCTGTCTCGGTGGGACGGGTGGCCCGGCTGTGACGCCCATGTCTTCCTGTGGCAGAGGAGGGGACGGCAAATGCCTGCGAGTTCCCAGTGGCGAGGGCGTCTGCGGGGGTGGTGGGGTGAAAGGGGCAGGGGAGTTGGGGAAGAAAGTGTTGGGCAGCTCAGCTTTCCGTCCCATGGGCGGGGGCTGCAGAGGCAGAGGTGAGCCCGTGAATACATCTGGTGTTCGAACGGGCTCACGAGGAGGCAGGCTGGGAGGGCTGTCCGGAGGCTCGGAAACCGATGACCGCTCGGACAGCGGGTACCGGGGGGAGTAAACCTTTGCCGTGGGCTGCCGCGGTGGGATGGCGGGTGGACTGTCCAAATGTTTTGACTTGATCTGAAAGAGAGGGAACACAGTTCGTTAGTGGCTCAAAGAATGAACAGTCCTGCAAATGGTGACATTTCTAAATGAAAAAGGACACAAAGTATTGGAATAACTCAGGTCAGGCAGCATCTGTGGAGAACATGGATAGATGGCTGTTAGGAGCTTTCTTTAGAGTGATGGGGGGGAAGAAAGAAAGCTTTATGAGAGATGGGGCAGGTCAAAGCCTGGCAAGAGATAAGTTGATACACGTGAGGGAAGGGGGGGACTTTGATAGGCAGACGGTTGAACAAAGGCCAGAGATGAAAAGACAAAAACGTGTGAGATTGGATAGGAGGTGAGAATTGTGAAGCCAGAAGAAGGAATGGGGAGGAGATAATTTGTTTGAAAGACAGCTTTTTACTTTTCTTATAACACAATTACTAAAATATAGACTGACAAGAGATTTGAAATGTTTAACTAATTAAGCTTTCTCTAGCCTCAAATTCATGGTTCTCCACAGATGCTGCCAAACCTGCTGACTTCCTCCAGCACTTTGTGCTTTAGGCAAGATTTCAGCATCTGCCGCACCGCATATCTTGAAATTCATGTCTTTTTGGCCAAAATATTTACGCACAGCAAAACATTCATATGTGAATTTCTCAATAAAGGTCTCATGAAATGGCAGAAAAGTCACTCTGGTATATTTTTAACTGATGATCTGACCATAAAAAGCTCGGGCTTAAATATTAATTGTATTTGCATTAAGAATAGTGCAAATATTAAATGCACTTGTGAAGTTTAAGATTTCCAGTGATACCAAGACTGATGCACCATTTTGGTTTTGAAAAAATTCTATTTGAAGCCACAAACTAAAACTGCAGATAATTGCAGTTTAGTTTAGTTTTAGTTTAGGGATACAGTGCGGAAACAAGCCCTTCGGCCCACCAAGTCCGCACTGACCAGCAATCCCCGCACATTAACACTATCCTACACACACGGGACAATTTTCACATACACCAAGCCAATTAACCTACATACCTGTACGTCTTTGGAGTGTGGAAGAAAACCGAAGATCTCGGAGAAAACCCACGCGGTCACGAGGATAACGTACAAACTCCGTACAGACGGCACCCATGGTCGGGATCAAACCCGGATCTCTGGCGTTGCAAGCGCTGTAAGGCAGCAACTCTACCACTGTGCCACTGTGGCCGTGCTAACAGTTCCCAAACAATCTGATTAACTGATAAAAATATTTATTTTGCTTGTGGGATCTATTATGCATGGCTTTCATTTCCTTTAACCAATACCGCAATGAAAAGAAAAGTTAGAATTAACAGCAGTTAACAAACCTAGATATGAGTGTCAAAACCTACAATGCCCAAGCCAAGAATTATTTAACAAAACACAAAGTGCTGGAAGAACTCAGCGTGTCAGGCATCGTCTGCGGAGGGAATGGACAGACGATGTTTCGGGACCCTTCTTCAGACTGGGAAGAACTCTTGTTCTCTGGGTAACTTGGTTAGAGTTAACCTTAACCCTAACTCTGGGTATATCATCTCACCTCTGGAAAAAGAGTGAGATCACAAATAAATCATGATTGCAGTGAACAGCAGAAGAGGCCCAAGAGGCTAAGTGTTGGTTATTTTCGGCAATAACACTGACAACGAATATTTAAGCTGGAGTTTTTTTATGGTCAGATCACCAACTGCACAAATCAACCCGACAGAGTGAGCTAGATGTGTTCACATTCTTGTGATCCTGTTCCCAGGTCAGAAAGTAGAGGACTCAAGTTTAACTCCAAGATGCAAGTTTGAAATCCAGAGTAACTCTTTACTGCAATACGATGAGACTGCTGCAATATTAAAAGAGTCTCTTTTTGTTATGATGCTAAACTAAGGCCCTATCTATGCTCTTTGGTGGCAAATAAAATGCAACATCTATATTCCAAACCAATTTCTAAGTGTAGGGACCAAGATCCTTACTTCAACAAACACACCAAAAACAATTTTAATTAATTTGCTTTGTGTCTGTTTGTGCTTTATGGCACAGTGGTACAGTGAGTAGAGTCGCTGTCTCATGGAGCCAGAGATCCGGGTGTGATCCTGACCTCGGGGGTTGTATGTGCGGAGTTTGCTAGTTCTCCCTGTGACCGCCCAGGTTTTCTCTGGGTGCCTCAGTTTCCTCCTACATCCCAAAGACTTGCGGGTTTGTAAGTTGATTGGCCCTCAGTAAGTTGCCCCAAGTGTGTAGGAAGTGAATGCGAAAGTGGGACAACATAGAGCTTGTGTAAACGGGTGATCGATGCTTGGCGTGGACTCGGTGGGCCATAGAGCCTGTTTCCATGCTGTACCTCAAAACTAAACTAACTGCTGCAGTTGCCTACTAAAGACTGCTTTTAAAAAAATAATCCAACGGCAGAAAAAGAACCAAGAGTACATAAAGATATTACACAAGATATGATAAAGAGTAAATGGGCTTTTTTTTAATGGATAACACACACTTGGTCAATATTTCACACCATGGGGGAATTGATATTGCAGGAATATTGTGGTTCGCTCACCTTAGAGGGGGATGATTCTGTTGGGGCTGACTCGGGCCGCCTGCGGGGTGGGATAGGAGGGGGCATGTGAGCTTCATCAACACCTTTATTGCAACTCATTATTGAGGAGATTGACGCCGATCCTGTGATATAAAAACACAATTCAGTTTTGCTAACATCAGCGTGCCGAGTACTATTAACATCGCAGGATTCAAGAGGCAAAGGAACAATTTGCAAAATTCAAAGCGGCTTGGAACACTCTTGTCAAGTAAATAAGCACGGCCTTCACTTCCTAATGCATGCATTGAAGTGTGCAATCTGGACCATGACCTCCAATATTGAACTGCAGAGGGTAAAAGCAGTTACAAACATGCAGATTGGTGATTAACACAGCAAAATCTGAAATGAAATAAAGTATTAAAAGCATTAGTAAAAGCTTGGATCTAGGATCTCAAACAAGTGCTTATCTCAATGTACCAATGAGAAGATTATGTGTGTTACAATCTAAGACCCAAATGCTCTCGGTACATGTTGTAATGTATATCAATACATTTTTCTATATTAAATAGTAAATGAAAAAATCAACACCGAAAAAGTTCTAATTCTAAATAGATGATTAACTTTCAATTATAATGCTTTGAAATTTTTAAAGGTGTTGGGAAAATCCTGATGCTCATGGAATTATAGGAATGAAGGGAAGCGAACATGTCTAATGTTCCAGCGTGCATGCTGTCATCTATGTTAAAACAAAGCTGCATTTTAGCATAAAAGAGTGTGCATGATCAGCTTGATAAGGCCGTGCTATGTATTAAATATGCAACATTAAAGCCCAATACTAACTTGTGCCATGGGCCAGTGAGACGGGGGAAAATATGGTATCAGTGCCTGTGGAAGAAAATAGAGACAAACTAAGGAAGGAACCAGGCTAAGCAGATCGGTTGAATTTTACAATTTGCATGTTATTGATGTGTTCTTGATGTCCACAGATGTTTGGATTTGGCACTGAAATCATTTGCTACGAACAGTATAATGGCACACAAGAGATATTTAAAGTTTAGTCTTGGTATATCTTAGCATTAAAAAAGAGATAACACTAATATACTCCCCAAAACACGAGGGTTGAAAGGAAGAAATTAAGTTGAAGGCATACACCAGACCAACACAGAGAGTCTAGAAGCACTGATACTTTTTAAGTGGATTCCAAAATGGTTTGCGAGATAACTTGTTTTTTCCTTCATTGATTCCATCATATACCTAATTCCTAATGACAAAGTATTGATTTTAAAAAATTGCTCACTAGTACAAATGCAGTGATTTGTTTTTAATTTATTGAATTTAATTTGTTTTTAGTTTTAGTGTAATTTATTTTTATTTTTAGTTTTTAATTCATTGAACGTTCTTTTATTTACTGTGTTTTTCATGAGTACTGTGTTTACAGGCCAGGATCACCAACTACCTGACTGAACGACCACAGTATGTCAGGCTACAGAAATGTGTCTCGGACATGGTAGTGAGCAACACGGGGGCCCCACAGGGGACGGTCCTCTCTCCCTTCCTGTTCACCATCTACACCTTGGACTTCAGATATAACTTGGACTCTTGCCACCTGCAGAAGTTTTCGGACGACTGCAACAGTGAGGGGGAGGGAAGCTGAATACAGTGGTGTAGTCAATGACTTTGTTGAGTGGTGTGGGCTGAATCACCTGCAGCTCAACACTGACAAGAGGAAAGAGTTAGTGGTGGACTTTAGGAGGAGAGGACACCCCTGTCCCCTGCCTCCATCAATGGTGTGGATATGCAGTTTACCAAGGAGTACAAATGCCTTGGAGTATACCTGGACAGTAAACTGGACTGGTCCAGGAACCCTGAGGCCCTGTACAAGATGGGTCAGAGCCAGAGCCTTTTGAGAAGGCTCTGCTCCTTCAACGTCGGCAGTAAGATGCTGCAGATGTTCTACCAATCGGTGGTGGCCAGTACCATCTTCTTCGCCGTCGTGTGCTGGGGCAGCAGGGCGAAGGCCGCAGACAACAACAGGATTAACAAACTCTTCAGGAAGGCTGGCTCCATCCTGGGGGCGGAGTTGGATTCATGGAGGTGGTCTTGGAGGGGAGGGTGCTCCTCAAACTGCAGAGCATCTTGGGCAATACAGCTCACCCCCTCCATGACACACTAGTCAACCTGAGGAGTACCTTCAGCAACAGACTGGTTCTACCAAGATGCAGTACAGAACGCCACAGGAGATCCTTCCTCCCTGTGGCTATCAAACTGTACAACTCCTCCCCTTCTGTCACGGGGTAGACTGACTCCCCTCCCCAAATCTTTGCACATCCCCAATCATTTCCACTCGTCACTTTAATTTCATGTATCTTGTGTTTTATGACAGTTGGCAGATCAATTTCCCTCCTGGGATAAATAAAGTTCAATCAAATCGTATCGTTGTGCTGCTGCAAATAAAACTTTCATCGTTCTGTTTTCCGTACATATGACAATTAAATATTCTTGAATGCACGTTCTCAGTGTATGCCTAAGGTAAATGTGTAAAATGCTTTATAAATTTGTTTGCAGAAACAAGGAACCGTAGATGGTAGTTTACTACAGAAGACAAAGTGCTGGAGTAACTCAGCAGGTCAGGAGGGATCTTTGGAGAACATGGATAGGTGACGTTTCGGGTCGGGATCAGACTGAAGAAGGGCGTGTTACTAATAGCAGGGTGACCAAAACTGAATACAGTACTTCAAGTGTGGCCTCATCAATGTCTTGTTAGGGCCTGCGCTCCTACTAATGCCCCTTATACATGGGTCTACATGCATTCAATATCATTGTTAGGAGATGAGCAGCATCTCTCCTGAGATGCTGCCGGGCCCGCTGAGTGAATTTTGTGAATAAATACCTTCGATTTGTACCAGCATCTGCAGTTATTTTCTTACAAAAGGAATTGTGGAGTTATTAACTTGGAGTACCATGAGGCAAGGTGTACATCCAAACACTTGCTACCCAGTTCAGTCCAGCTCTTGAAGAAGGAACACTATATTTCACGTCCGCCTGAACAAAAGACGCACCCAGAGCAAAAAACATCTTCTAGCTTGTATATAGGGCAACTTCATTTCCCCAGTCAAATCATGTAAGGAGGCCACATATTAATTAAAGAAACAGTGTCCAAAACATTTATGACAGAACAGTCATGGTAATCAGTCACTATTGCTATTCAGTTCCCAGCTATGTCAGCAACTTTGTTTTGAGGTTAAAAAGTTATTAAAGTGCACAGCGTACTTGAATTGAAAGGACTCGCTGGGTCAGAGTCGCCAAAGACACTGCAGACGTCTGTTGAGCTGGATGCTGCTGAAGCTGGTGGTGGGGTCAGGGGCGTACGTGGGGAGTTTGGTGCCGATGCCGTGCTCTCAGCCTCATTCTCCGTGATGCGGCTGTAACTGATTTTACGCGGCTCCTGCAGGAGTGGCGTCGGATGCCCGCGCAGGGTGCCTGACCCCGGATGCCGAGGATTCGATGGGCGGACTCCCGGAGACTTCAGCGTGTAATTAAACTTCTTTGCCTAAAATACAGTTCAATGGAAAGAAGGTAAAATTAAGTCACATCCCTAATGGAGAACTGCAATAAGCTAACGGGGTCAAACAATCAGCAATTCTGGATGGACTAAGAACCTTAAACTGAAAAGATAAAAGATAAATATAGAACATAGAGCACAGTACACGAACAGGCCCTTCAGCAGACAATGTCTTTGCCGAACACAATGCCAAGTTAAACTAATCTGTTCTGCCTGCACACAATCCATATTGCTGCAGATCCATGTGCCTATCCAAAAGCCTCTCAAACACCACCACCATACTTGGCAGCCTGCTGCAGACACCCACCACCCTCTGCGAGCTCTATAAACAGACCTTACAGCTGACAGCTCCATAAATCCATAAGAAAAAATCCCCATGAATGATCTCCCGCTTTCTGTGAAGTTTGTAGCTCACGTCAGAATGGTATGGACAGAAGTTGAATCTGATGATCATAAAGGATAGGAGTAGAATTAGGCCATTCGGCCCATCAAGTTCACTCCGCTGTTCAATCATGGCTGATCTACGTCTCCCACCTAAACCCATTCTCCTGCCTTCTCCCCATAACCTCTGACACCTGCAATAATAAAAAAATCTATCTATCTCTGTCTTGACCTCAACATCCTTCTGTGGCAAAGAATTCCACAGATTCACCACCCTCTGACCAAAGAAGGGTATTGACGAGGTGTGTTGGGTTTAGTCGGTAGCGAGCCGCAAGTACGCACCATGACAGATATTAACAAAAGTATCATTCCTTGACTATGGGACCATGGGCGTTGCCAATGGCAACTATCCTCCAAGTCGAGTTTAGTTTAGTTTGGAGATGCAGTGTGGAAACCGGCCCGTTGGCCCACCGGGTGTGGGTCGACCAGCGATCCCGCACATTAACACTACCCTACACACACTAGGGACAATTTACAATTGATCTACAAACCTGTACGTCTTTGGAGTGCTGGAGGAAACTGGAGCACCCAGTGAAAACCCACACGGTCACAGGCAGAACGTACAAACTCCGTATGACCAGCACCCGTAATCACGATCGAAACCGGGTCTGGCGCTGTAAGGCAGCAACTGCATTGGTGTGCCCTAATCTTTCAGTGAAGTCACTGCTCCTCTTCTCAATACATCCACAAGGTTTTGAGTCACAAAGTTATCTTTAAGCTGGGGGTTGTTTTGGACTCTGTTCTTTGGTTTGCCTGTACCGCAGCCTTGTTGCTTCCCCCAGACCATAAATAACATTGGCTCATCTGCCTTGTGACCACATCACAACACATCATTGTCTTTGCTTTGCTGTACAGAGCTGCATGTGTGGCAACACGTGAACTGTATGAACACAAGCTTTTCATATCCACTCAACTTATGGCGAGAGTCAATGCTGAACTGGTGCTCTGCTCCCCATTGTCACTCCCTGATGCCTCTTTGTCTACCATCATGAATTACAGAAAAGTTAGTGAGTCCCGACCTGAAACATCACCCATCCACATTCACCAGCAATGCTGCCTGACCTGCTGAGCTACTGCAGCACTTTGTATATTTGTGGTATTATCTGACATTCATTTGCATCAGCGAGTTCTTCATGATCCCAGGAAACCCAAAGATAAAAATAAAATACAAACTATTTTGTAAATTTAAGAGGCCTGAACTCTATATGTTTGTTGATGGATAACGAATAAAAGAGTTGTTACAAATACTTTACGAGACGGGCAAAATGATTTGTGGAGTTAATTCCCGGAATGGCGGGACTGTCATATGTCAGACAATAGATGCAGGAGTAGGCCATTCGGCCCTTCGAGCCAGCACCGCCATTCAATGTGATCATGGCTGATCATTCTCGTTTCGTTTCGATAAGATCCCCTCTAATCCTTCTAAATTCCAGTGTATACAAGCCTAGTCGCTCCAGTCTTTCAACATATGACAGTCCCGCCATTCCGGGAATTAACCTAGTAAACCTACGCTGCATGCCCTCAATGGCAAGAATATCCTTCCTCAAATTTGGAGACCAAAACTGCACACAGTACTCCAGGTGCGGTCTCACTAGGGCCCTGTACAACTGCAGAAGGACCTCTTTGCTCCTATACTCAACTCCTCTTGTTATGAAGGCCAACATTCCATTGGCTTTCTTCACTGCCTGCTGTACCTGCATGACAATAGACAATAGACAATAGGTGCAGGAGTAGGCCATTCAGCCCTTCGAGCCAGCACCGCCATTCAATGCGATCATGGCTGATCACTCTCAATCAGTACCCCGTTCCTGCCTTCTCCCCATACCCCCTCACTCCGCTATCCTTAAGAGCTCTATCCAGCTGTCTCTTGAAAGCATCCAACGAACTGGCCTCCACTGCCTTCTGAGGCAGAGAATTCCACACCTTCACCACTCTCTGACTGAAAAAGTTCTTCCTCATCTCCGTTCTACATGCTTCCTTTCAGTGACTGATGTTGAAAGACTGGAGTGGCTAGGCTTGTATACACTGGAATTTAGAAGGATGAGAGGGGATCTTATCGAAACATATAAGATTATTAAGAGGTTGGACACGTTAGAGGCAAGAAACATGTTCCCAATGTTGGGGGAATCCAGAACCAGGGGCCACAGTTTAAGAATAAGGGGTAGGCCATTTAGAACGGAGATGAGGAAAAACGTTTTCAGAGTTGTAAATCAATGGAATTCTCTGCCTCAGAAGGCAGTGGAGGCCAATTCTCTGAATGCATTCAAGAGAGAGCTAGATAGAGCTCTTAAGGATATGGGAGTATGGGGAGAAGGCAGGAACGGGGTACTGATTGAGAATGATCAGCCATGATCACATTGAATGGTGGTGCTGGCTCGAAGGGCCGAATGGCGTACTCCTGCACCTATTGTCTATTGTCTATTAACAGAGTACCATGAGGCGATGTGCACATCCAAATGCTTGTTATCTAGTTAACGTCTATAAAAAAGTTGTTGCAAATACTCTTTCTACAGAACATAGAACAGTACAGTAGAAGAACAACCCCTTTGGCCCACAATGTCTGTGCCAAACATGATGTCAAGACCATCTGAGAAGCTGAGGAGCAAGTTCTCAGCTAATGACTCCTCTTCAGTTTGGAAGGGCTTGCAAGAAATCACCAGCTACAAGAAGAAAACTCCCTGCTCCTTGGACAATCGTCAGCTGACCAACGACCTGAACGAGTTTTACTGCAGGTTCGAGAAACAGAAACATAATCCTGGGATCCCCTCCCCACCACCCCCCAATCATCACTTCACACGTATTCACAGACTGACTCCAGTTTGCAAAGACTGGACCCTTCCCCACCCACTCCTCCCCAAGCAGCAAGTCACATGTACTCACAGCCTGACTGTTCTGAAAAGACTGGACCCTTCCCCACCCACTCCTCCCCAAGCAGCAATTCACACGTACTCACAGACTGACTCCAGTTTGCAAAGACTGGCCCCTTCCCCCCCACCCCTCTGCAATCACCAATTGGCACGTACTCACACCCTCGTCCACTGCCCAACATCAGTCTGGCCACTTCTCCATCTCCAACAATAGAAATTGCAGAGGTGGAGAGGCTATTCAGGAAACAGAAAAGCCGGAAATCTCCAGGACCGGACAATGTTTCCCCCTCTACCCCCAAGCTCTGTGCCGAACAACTGGCACCGATCTACACAGGCATTTTCAACCAGACCCTGCAAACCTGCCTGTCCCTGCCTGCTTCAAGGTCTCCACTATTGTCCCTGTACCCAAAAAGACAAGGATCACTGGTCTTAATGACGACAGGCCTGTCGCACTGTAATCATGAAGACCTTTGAAAGACTTGTGCTGGCCCAGCTGAAAAACATCACAAACCCCCTGCAGTTTGTATACAGGGCAAATAGATCGTTGGATGACGCAGTCAACCTAGGCCTGCACTTCATCCTCCAGCACTTAGACCGCAAGGGGACCTATGCCAGGATTCTGTTTGTGGACTTTAGCTCTGCATTTAACACCATTGTGTCAGAGCTACTACACTCCAAACTCTCCCAGTTGACTGTGCCTGAACCCCTCTGTCAGTGGATCATCAACTTCCTGACAGACAGGAAGCACATCTCGGACCCGCAGACACTCAGCATAGGAGCACCGCAAGGCTGCGTACTCTCCCCTCTCCTTTACTCTCTCTACACCAATGACTGCACCTCCACAGACTCCTCTGTCAAGCTCCTCAAGTTTGCGGATGACACAACCCTGATTGGACTGATCCAGGATGGGGAGGAATCTGCCGACAGATGGGAAGTGACACAGCTGGCATCCTGGTGCCATCGCAACAACCTGGAGCTCAATGCTCCTAAGACAGTGGAACTAATTGTAGATTTTAATGGCTCCCCCTCCCCTCCCCCCACTCACCATCAACAACACCACAGTCACATCTGTGGAGTCATTTAAGTGCCTTGGAACCATCATCCCCAGGGACCTTAAATGGGGGGGCCACCATCGGCTCCACAGTCAAAAAGGCCCAACAGAGGATGTACTTCCTGCGGCAACTGAGGAAACACAATCTGCCACAGGCATTGATGGTCCAACTCTATACTGTTATCATTGAGTCCGTGCTCACCTTTTCCATCGTGTTCTGGTTTGGCTCAGCCACCAAGCACGACATCCGGAGGCTGCAACGGATCGTTCGCACAGCTGAGAAGGTTGTTGGGTGCAACCTTCCCCCCATTGACGAACTGTACACTGCAAGGGCCAGGAAGCGAGCAGGCAAGATCATCTCTGACCCCGCTCACCCTGGCCACAATATTTGATTTTTTCATCCTGGGAAACATATTCTGTCTGTCCACCCTATCGTGCCTCATAATTTTTAATATTTCTGTCAGTCCCCCACAACCTCCAGCATTCTAGAATAATAAAACAATCTAAATCTGTCTTGTAGCCAATCTCCTTGTAGCCAATACCTCTAACCCTTATCTTTCTGACAATTCTAGACTATTATGTCTGCTTTCTAATGTTTCACCAATCAACGAAACTTGAACACCACCTGTGAAGCTGACAGTTGAAGCTCTTGCACTTAAATTGAGTCTCACAATTTTCGTATTGTTTTAATGCCAAAACATTCAGCATGGGACAATTTCCAGGCTCCATCCTCTGAGTTGTTGCCCCTTATCCAATCCAATTTCTCCACTGTACTCCTTAACTTTAATGTCGGTAATATTCTCCAGTAAAGGCGAAAGATTCATAAGGTGCCTGAGCCACATTTTGTCTCCATAAGAAAATCTTTCTCCGTTCTTAATCAGTTCCATCCACTAGAATCATACGACGCGGAAACATCCCTTCGGCCCAACTGGACCAAGAGGTCCCATCTACACTAATTCCACTTGCTCGCATTTGGCCCATACTCCTCTAAACCTTTCTTATCCATGTCCCTGTCCAAATGCCTTTTAAATATTGATATTGTACCTGCCTCAACTACCCTCTCTGGCAGCTTGTTCCAGATACCTACTACTCGGAAAAAGCTGCCGTCATGTTCCTATTAAATGTTTCATCTCTCACCTTAAACCTATTTCTATTTCTTGATTTCTCTACCCTTGGGAGAAAAAAAAGACTGTGCAGTCACCCTATCTATTCTCCATATGATTTCATATACCTGTATAAGATCACCCCTCAGCCTCCTGCAACCTAAGGAATAAAGTGCCTACCTGCCCAACCTCTCCTGCCCAAGCTCATGCCCTCGAGCCCCAGGCAACATCCTTGTAAATCCTCTCTGTACTCTTTTCAGTTTAATGGCATTTTACCTTTAGCAGGGTGGCCAAAACTGAATATGATAAGAGTGATACAGCATGGAAACAGGCCCTTTGGCCCAACTCATTCATGCCAACCAAGATGCTCCATCTATACTTGTCCCATTTGTTCACAGCTGCCCATATTTACTTCTAAATCTTTCCTAGCCAGGTACCTGTGCCATGTCTTTAAACGTTGTTATAGTACCTGTCTCAACTACCTCCTCTGGCAGCTCGCTCCAAAATACCAACCACCCCCAGTGAAAAAGCTGTCCCTCAGGTTCCTATTAAATCTTTGTAACTGAGCTGTAGTGCGCTGATAGAGCCTGTGATGAGCACACTTGGAGGCTAAGCTCCGAGCCACCATTGATTCATTCACTGCACTTTACAGGTGAATGGCCTTTGCATTCAACTTATGAATGTCAAAGTCTGTCTACCAACTTCCCCCTATTGTACCAGATTGGCCTGGCTGCAAGGCATTATAGAGGCTCCCTAAGCATGTGGACTACTTCCCAGATATTCATAATTTACAGGAGCAGAATTAAGCCATTCGGCCCATCAAGTCAACTCCGCCATTCAATCATGGCTGATCTACCTTTCCCTCTCAACCCCATTCTCCTGTTTTCTCCCCGTATCCTTTGACACTTTTACTAATCAAGAATCTGTCAATCTCCACTTTCAAAATAGCCAATGACTTGGTCTCCAGAGCCGCCAGTGGCAATGAATTACGCCCTCAGAATAAATAAATTCCTCTTCCTTGTTTCTAAAGGTATGTTCTTTTATTCTGACGCTGTGCCCTCTGGTCTTAGACTCCCCCACTAGTAGAAACATCCTCACGAGATATGAGGGGAAAGTCCTCCTGTGTATCTCAATGCACAAAGCACTGTTAACATATATACAAAAGATGAAATAACTACTTACAAATCTGGGTAAAGACTTGGCATTCCTAGGCTCTATCTCCAAAGACTTATTGAACAAATAATCTGTAAATTCTTTCTCCAACGCGATTCCCATTGGATTTAAATTTTCAAAAAACTTCTGCAAAACAAAAGTACTAATTAAAAAAAATAGAAATATAGAAACATCAATTATTGTAGCTCTTGTGTTTCTTTGTCATAAGGAATGGAAACAGGCCCTTTGGCCCCTGAGTTATGCTCACCATTAGGCACTTATTTACAGTAATCTCATTTTCAATCCCTTCACATTCCCAACTACTCGCTCCAGATTCTTTCACTGTACGACTCTCTCTCTCTTATCAAAAGGGAGATGACAGATTTGTACCAATGAGCGAAAATAATTATATTTGTAAGGAAACACGATGCAAATAATCCTCATTTAAATGTTACACAATCTTTTTGTTGGACTAAAAATGTGAGCTAGAAATTTATAAAGAGCTAGTGCTGAGATTGGATAGTTATTGTTGGGAAACCTTTTTCTCACTTCAAATCACCTGGTGTGAAAATAAATAGCGCGTTTCAAGCAAGAAACTACAAAAACGTCCCTGGATGAGGGAATCTGGGCAAGATGGAAGTTCGTCCTGGTTGTGTTAATTATTTCACTTTTACAAAACAAAACTGGGTGAGAGTACCTATTATTCCTGACCCACATTTATTTGGCCTCTGTAAATTACCCCTAGTGTGGAGGGAGTGAATGCAAAAGTGGGATAAGATGGAATTAATGTAAAACTGTGATCAATGGTCGTTGTGGACCAAAGGGCCTGTTCCATGCTGTATCTCTAAACTGGATTGAAATGCCCATACTGTCCCCTCCTTCAATGAAATATGTTCTAACAGTAGACAAAAGGAAACATTAAAAAACATATCCTCATTGGGCAATTTATTTATTTATTTCCACAAAAAGAGATTCATGCGTTTTTGCTTTGCCTATTCTAAAAAAGACTAACCTTAATGTCTTGCTCGACCCGTAAGCAGTACGGCTGGTTCTGGTATTGCTGAATCTCTCCTGTGATTTCAGCAACCTTCCTCCTCTTACTGAAATTTATCAACTCTCTACCATGTCTCTTCAGGAAATCAGGATTACCTTCCTCCGTCTTCAAAATGTTTGTCAAATATATTCCTAAATAATGAAACAAGTTGTCAGTTAATAATGTGGACACAAGGAACTACAGATGCTGATTTACAACAAAAAAAATGATAGAGTAACTCAGTGGGCCAGGCAGCAACTCTAGAGAACATAGACAGGAGACGTTTTGGGTTGGGGTCAGTCTGAAGAAGGGTCCCGACCCGAAATGACACCTATCCACATTATCTCGAGATGTGCCTGACCCGCTGAGTTACTCAGGCACTTTGTATCGTACTATGTTAATAAATTAATTTTAACTATTGAACTTTCTGGCCCAACTAAGATTTAAAACAACTATCATTGAACTAGAATGTTTTTTTTTATTTTTAAACACAGCTAACCCAATGACAAAGACACAGCCTGGTCCCGCAGAATGGGCTTCCCACAGCATGTCTGAATATGAATCCTGCTGATCCCACTTGCCGGTCCATAGCTCTGTTGGCTATAGGTTTTAACGAGCTCACTGTGGACTTTTTAAAACATGTGAGAGCATTTCTGGCTCCAGTGCCCTTCACACACTGTTCTTGACTCCCAACAGTTGTAGCATGAAATAATGTTTGCATGGATCAATACAGCACAGGAACAGACTCTTCGGCCCACACTGCCCATGCCGAATATGATGCCAAGATAAACTAATCTCCTCTGCCTGCGTGTGATCCATATCCCTCCGTTCTCTGCATATCCACATGTCTATCGAAAACCTCTAATCACCATCCATCACCACAACTGGCAGCGCGTTCTAATCACCTACCATCTCTGTGTAAAAAAAAACAACTTTCCCCGCATGTCTTCAACGTGGACAAGTTGGGCTGAAGGGCCGGTTTCTGCGCTGCACGATTCTATGACATCTCATTTAAACTTTGCTCCTCACACCCTAAAGCTATGCCCTCTAGTCTTTAACATTTCCACCCTGGGGAAAAAGGTTCTGACTGTTTTCTCAACTCCGCCCTTACTCTTCTAACAATAATATTACATTTATACTTCCCAGTTACTGAATACTCAACCACGGGGAAAATAGGTCCAGAAGGAATCTGGGATAATTTAGAAAATTAGTGAAATGCATTCACTCTCTTTGCAACAACTTATTTTGGAATTCCAGGGTGCAGGCCATCAGGATAAGGGGATTTTCTTTCTCCTCTGGTAATAATTTATGTATTTACTTAAGACATAGGACGAGGCCATTCAGCACATCAAGCCTATGCCAGCTCACAGGGTAATCCCATTCCCCCACCCTATATTCCCTATAGCTTGCTCTGCTTTCTAGATCAGGGCCAGAAACATGTGAAAATCTGCAACTCTTTCACAAGATGGCTAGTTCAATAGAAATTTTCAAGATAGAGATTCTTGTTTGGTAAGAATTGTTATGAAGAGCAGATCCAATGGAATTGAGATACAAATTAACCACAAGCTACATGAATCTTGGAACAAATGTGGATTATAATGCAAAGGTATTTATTCACAAAATGCTGGAGTAACTCAGGTCAGGCAGCATCTCAGGAAAGGAGGAATGGGTGACTTTTCGGGTCGAGACCCTTCTTCACACGGGTTATAATGCCTTGCACTCAGTCTGAAGAGGGGTCCAGACCCAAAACGTTGTCTGTTCATTCCTCAACAGATGCTGCCTGATCTGCCGAGTTCCTCCGGCACTTTTGCTCAAGATTCCAGTATCTGCAGTCTGGCGTCTCCACCTTGGTTCTATAACTATGTCTCAAGGTGACCACACTTCACAATTTCTCATTGGATACTCCAATGTACATACAAATCTTAGATAACTAGGTTAACTTAGATAACTAGTGTTAATGTACGGGGATCGCTGGGTGGCACGGACTTGGAGGGCCGAAAAGGCCTGTTTCCGGCTGTAGATATATGATATGATAAACTGTGTAAAATCCAGTCTCAAAATTTTCTCTTCACGGACAGCTCTCTGATTCAAAAGCAGTCAACAAGTCCCCATCGTGCTATTTTAGGGCAGAAAAAGGAGAAAGAACTTTTGCAGATAAAAATTAAAACAAATGTAACAAGATGCAGGTGATATTTCCCATCCCACTGCTGCTGTTTACAAAACCAATGGGAGAAATGCCTGTATACATCTGAGAATAAAAAGTAGCAGAGCTTACCAAAGAAAGGCACACATGGGGGGTTAATGGATCGGAGTTTAGCCAAATACTTTTTATAGTGATCTTCACTCAATTCGTGAGCCTCCTCCAAAATTTTCTTTTGCCGACTTGGTATTTGCTATGAATGCAAACAATACAAAGAGAAAGTACTATTGAGAAAAACTCATTTGAGCAAACCAATGTCCAGATTTCTTTATTCAAATCTACAAAATTTAGTAACAGTTGAATATGGACTTAGTTTAGCCGTCTCTTGAATACAAGAACTTATTATTTGTTGTACTGCATCACAATACCTGAAAAGTGTGGATGATCTAGTCTGAGCCATTGTTAACTTGTGGCTTCTTGATTGCACAAAGTACATCTCTATTCCAAATGCTATTGTTATTTTAAGGCTTTAAGTAATTTCTTCCCTTTCTTATATATATTTTGTGGAAGACATGGGCTTGAGTTTGCATCTTCTATCATAGTGTATTAAAAAGCAAATCAGTACAAAATTATCATGACTAAAAGGAGTTTTGATATTTGCATGATATATATTTTTATTTTAATATGAATTAAAACTTAAACATTTAACCATAAAATATTTATTGCATTTTCCAAAATGAAGAATTGCCATAAATTTTTCATCTATGTGAATAGGATTCGTATCACTAATGCATTGCATAGATCTATTAAAATATTCATGCCCAGAAAGTGTATTTTGTTGAGACCTACCCCATGACAAGGAGCTTGTCAATACCTGTATTTCACTATTTGAATCTGTATCAGAATATATTTCCTCCATATAAGAAAGGATATGCAGGCAATGAAGGGATATGGATCACATGCAGGCAGATGAGATTAGTTTATCTTGGCATCGTGTACAAACAAAACATTGCGGGCCAATGGGCCTATTCCTGTGCTGTACTGTTCTATGATCTAAAGCAAGAGAAGTGCAGTTTCTATACGTGAGTGGTGTCCAGTGATAATCAAAATGAAAATGGTCATCACTTTTTTCTTGTATTTAATGCAGTGCAGCCTTCTGCTTTCACGTAATTCTACATATCTCATTGCAACTTATCTGGTTGCATCACATACCTCAAAAGTGTGATCCAGCCGATAGACAGGAGATGAATTCATGGCACTAACCACCTCCAGCACACCATTAAAATTGTTTAGTTCCTGGAAAACCTGTAGGATCTCGATTATTCGACTGACAACTGCTATTCGTTCCTCCAAATTTTCAGTTTCTACTATGCACCTGAAAATTAAAAAAAGATAAACTTACGACATAAATCAGGAATGCACTGCATTTCAAGAACAAATAAAAATTTTATTCATTGCACTGGAAGACAGGAATCTTTAACTTTCACAAAATCTAATAATGCCAAAGAAGTCAGAATGGCATTCTTTTCACCATGCCACTGACAATTAATTGTTGGAGAACAATAAAGTTAACGTTTTCAGAATTAGATTCAAAATTAGCAACCTTCACCCAAAGCTCCTTCAGAGAAACATTTGCCCAAATATAGATCAGATCTAGGTGCTCAATCCCCCACAGCCCACCACACCAGTTGTACATATGTCACTCATTCTCCTCACCCAAGATAGTGACTGGACCTTAAGCAATGCAGTGTGACCTCACCCCAAAAGCAACTGACCAAGCTACGTCAACTCTTTGCCTACTGTGAAAGTAAACACTGGCTTATAATTTGAAGTACAATGAAAGTAAATCATAAATTAACAAAACAAACATTAAAGACGTAAATAATTAAAAAACATTAAGCTAAAGCAAAATATATTTTTTAATTTACCTCCCCTCACCTTCTAAATCTTTACCACATATTCCCCATGGAAAGAAACTGAATCTCAGATCACGTATCAAGTCTGAGGAGATGCAGAAGTTAAGAGGTGCTTCTCCAAGAACAGATTCTAATCCACCTGCAGAATGAGCTGACGGACTTAGCCCTCCAAATTTATCTGAAGACTGTCTTTCCGTGTCTGAGACCTACTTTAGTTTGAATAACATTTAAAAGACACTTGGACAGGCACATGGATATGAATAATTGAGAGGGATGTGGGCCAAACACAATCAAATGGAATCATCTTAAATGAGGCATCTTGGTCGGCATGGACGAGTTGGGTTGAGGGTCCTATTTCCATGCTGTATGACTATAACTGAACGTCAGTGGTTCTGATCAAGTTTAATTAAATTTTATTTGGTGAAAGCAAAATGCTAACTACTTTGTTTCACAAATTTAACCACATTAAAAACAGAAATTAAAATAGCTTGAGGATTTTATGAAGTATGACTACATAAGAAACAGGATAAGATTAAAATTGAAATGTTCTACACAGCACTAGGAATTTCATTTATACCAAATATATGTAGTACAGAACATTTTTTGGGATACCATGCACCAAATCCATGTTTTGCCCCCAAAATGTCTGCATTGGTTGTCCAGTAATCAAAATCTGCCCGCTTCTATTTCAGCACAGAACTGTGTTGTATACATTGCAACTTCATCAAACCCTAATCAAGCACATTCCTTACTTTTCAAACCATAAAGTGAGATTGGTAGTGTGTCGTATCATCTTCAGGAGATTTGAAGAGTTGATTTCTTTGTCATCCTTTGTCCACACACTTCCTACTAGTTCTGATGGCTGAACAGCTCTAAAATCCAGATTCACAAATGCATTAATCACATTGATGGTGATGTGAAACCAGACAAATGTTTAGCCTGATATTTTGAAAGATATGATCACATCCTTAAATCAAGTATAAGCAGTTCAAACTTCATCAATCCATTTCATGACAAATGTTCTAATTATACATTTACAAATTTGCAGCATTATTAGTCAACTACAATATGAATTTCTAGAACTGCCTTGTCCAGAGCACAGTTGGCTGAATGCTCCATTAAACCTAAAACGGCCACAAATAAAGCAAAAACCAAAACACCAATGCATTTTGTCCTTTAATTCATCTCACATATATAATCTGAAAAACATTTTTGAATTAATTTTAAGCATTTACAATACCATTAGTTTCTTCTAGACTGACGAGAATGATCAATATTTCATTAAGTGTCATGAGATACATCTTGTAATTATAAAAATGAGCTTTTCAGAGACAGAATTATTCCAATGATTATTTTGATATTACAACCATACATCTGTAGCTAAATTATTGATTGATTGATTGAAAGATACAGCATGGACACAGACCTATTAGCTCACCAAGTCTATGCTGATCACCCATTAAGAACATTTTGTATTAAAACTTGTAAAACCTTACTCAGTAAAAGCTAAATCTTGTTGCTTATTTGCCCACAGTAAAGTACTTCTTATTCTGAGTTCAGGTATATTCAACATCAACACGAGAAAAATCTTTACCTGTAAAGATCAGATTCTAATAATGTTAACTGTCTTGCAATTTCTATTGGATGCAAAGTTAGCAAGTCAAATGCTTCAATTTGACCAATTTTACTTATGTGCCATTCAATAGATGGGGGTGAACTTTGAAATGTAATAGCGTGCGACGGTCCATTTGCTTGTGCCTGTTTTTTCCGCAGAATTATTTTACTGATAGATTCAACCCATTTTTTCATGGCTTTACCTGCATCACAAACATGAGGGGATTACTGCAATTAAACTTTGTTAATAAAACAAATGTCTTTGTAGATAAATTATTGTTGCAGAATTGTTGATAATTTTAGGACATCTCACCTCTAACTGTCCCAATGAATTCTTCTAGACGATATAACAACTCTGCATCTCTTTCAAAGTCGTAGAAGTGATGTTCCACCCAGTGTCGACAAACATTCAAAACTCTTTAAAAAAATGCAATTAATAAAATGTTTTAATAAATTTTGGAACTTTATCCATTCTCCTTATTATCGCTACTTGTTCAGCTTCTGTGAGTACAATTATTATCCCATAATATTCCATTTAATTATACAAAAACTGGCACAATTTATAGATGATCTGATTTGATTGTCGAGCATGTAAACAAAAAGCTTTTCACTGTATCTTGGTACAGGTGATATTAATAAACCAATACCAAGGGCTTTCTCCATCGCTGCTCCCACCCTCTGGAACTCACTACCCCAAACCGTCAGAGACTCCTCCTCACTCACCACATTCAAAACATCACTGAAGTCTCACCTGTTCAGCACTGCCTTCAACCACTGACCGTCACCTCACCTGGTCTCCTTTTTCTGTTCGTTTACTTATTTATCTATTTACTTTCTTCTCTATGTTCTAATAATCCCTGTAAAGCGCCTTTGAGTGTTTGAAAAGCGCTATATAAATGTAATGCATTATTATTATTATTATTAATTTGTAAAACATGACAGGTTTATGAAGGAAGAAAAAAGTTTACTCCTACTGCCTTTGACTTTAATATATTCTAAAACTTTTATATGTTACTTGAAAAGGTGGAAGTCATGCTTTGTAAATAAGCATATTCCCTGTGGCTACTTAAGTGCAAATCTATCGGAGTATGGCATCATCAGATGCATCATTCAAAAGCTTTTCACTGTACCTCAGTGCACGTGACAATAGTGAACCTAAACCAGAGCCGCTGAATAATTTCAAGGCATTATATTAAGTGTGGAATGTTTATGGTATTCACTGTTTCCGCACTAATACAACACTCCTCTCAACCACAATTACAGCTAGAGACTGTTACATAAACTATGACGAACCAATAGAATTGATGAAATATGACTGGAATTCTGCAATTTTAACAAATTTATAATGTTAATGACTTAATAAGAATAGCATACAAGGAGATCAGTTACATATTACTCTTTTTTTGTTGAATCTTTAGATCTATTCAAGATCACACTGCTAAATGTTTTGTGCACTACACAGCCAAACAATTGACCATTATGGATATTTTTGACTAATCCCAATGTCTCTCCTTTTTATCTCTTAGGAAGAGAGTCTTCTTGTTTATGATGAAGTTGTAAGTAATAGTTCCAATTCTAATATCCCAAAAGCAAATCTGAAAACACAAGCACATTGAATCTGATGAATTCAATGATTCCACGTCAAGGACTCTGAGGTCAGATCTCCAGTGTGCGAGAAACACTAACCTTTGGTTACTAATGCCATGATCAAAGAAGAAGAATAAAAGGCCTAGAGTGGATGTGTCCAAAAGTGGTAGAGTCTAGGACCAGAGGGCACAGTCTCAGAATAAAAGGACGCACCTTTAGAATGGAGATGAGGAGGAATTTCTTTAGCCAGAGGGTGCTGAATCTGTGGAATTCATTGCCACAGATTTCGGTGGAGGACGTCATTGGGTATTGATAGGTTTTTGATTAATAAGGGTGTCAAAGAGAAGGCAGGAGAATGGAGTTGAGAGGGAAAAATAGATCAGCCATGATCAAATGGGTGAGCAGGCTCGATGGGTGGCATGGCCTGATGCTGCTCATATGTCTTATGAACTTATGAAGAAGTACATAAATTCTGATAGGTTAAGGCTTGATTTTAGGTCTCAGCAAGTCATAATCTGCATCAACAATGTGGTGAGGGAACTAAATATAATATTTCTGAGTCTGCTGATTACAAGAAACTAGATGGGATTGTGAGTACAAAGGATGAAAACAGGCTTCAGAGGGTGTGGAACAGCTGAGTGAGAACAGAGCAGGTGGAATAGGTCCACCACAGATTTTCTGGCAATGGTGGTCTGGCACCTCCTTTAATCGGGATAAAATTTCGAGAGCGCACTTGAAATCCCCCTCAGAAGTGCCCTCGAAAAAGTGGCCCCTAGGCCGGATGAGGCGGCCGATCTAGGCCTCATTGGGATTTCCACACCGATCGGCGGGTCAAGTTTGGAACCAGCAGATTTGTTCCCATTGCCAACTTCTGAGGCCAACTTTGCGGGCCTTGGCCCCCCAGCGGAGCCTTCAACTCCTCCCGGAGGCCGTGACCTCTGTTGGTCTGGCAAAATTGATAATCCAGCACATTTCTGGAACTAAGGCTGCCGGAAAATCGGTGGTGGCGCTGTTTAAATTAAAAATGAGGTTATACACTTTGCTGCACATCACAGAAAAGCCAAAGTACGTGAAATGGTGAGAGATTGGATAATGTGTTTGTTCCAAGGAACCTACAAATGTTTGCACATGACTAATTAAAGGTCAACATACAGGTACCTCTGGCAATCAGGAAGTTAAATACTAAGTTAGCTTTTTGATTTCCAAGAGTAGCTGAATATAGAAATAAGGACATTTTATGGGAACTGACATTAGATTTAGAACCCTGTTGCTAAATCACTTTAAAAGTAATTTTGAATCCCAATACATCTTGATTTCTCCATGTAGCATTACGAGATGCTACTTACCTAAGCTGCACAGGTTGAACGTATTCTTTCCTAAATCTTTTCAATTCCGCACTAAGAGGTTGGTCACCATGTTCCAAAGCTTCCCGATCAGCTTCAGTAGGCTCGGGTTCTGGAATTTCAAATCTAACATACAACATGAAATAAAAATGTGCACATCCAAAATATTCTACAATTCATTCAGTAACTTACCTAAATGGTAGACTCAGCAAAATTATAATAAGATAAATATTCACCACTACAAATATTATGTACATCATTACTATATTCACAATCACCAGCTTTCTCTCTTATCACTGATTGTGTTATCTCCCATTGCACATCAAAGAACACAAACATATTTTATTTATTGATTGATTGATACTGCATGGAAACAGGCCTTTTTTGCCCACTGAATCCACGCCAACCATTGATCACCCGTTCACACTAGTTCTACAATTCCACTTTCTTGAATTGTACTGCACCTTTACAGCAGAGAAAAAGGGTCATTAGGACCAACAGCTTCTGCTCTGTACAAGCCTTCTTCCATCTTACTCCACCTCTCCTTATCAACACATCTTTCTATCCCTTTCTCACCATATTCTGCTGTTGTTCATCTTTTATTTTGTTTGTACTATTTGTTGCAGCCACCCAACTATTCCATAGTATCAACATAAGATTTTCTAACTCCACAAAATTCTGCCAAGTTCAAACCACTATGACTATTCCTCTGTGTAGCCAGAAAGTCACAGAAATGCTGAATTACAAGAAAATATACAAATAGCTCAAAATATTATTTTAATTCTCATTATGAAACTTCTCCATCTGTTACAACAATTCTCCCTCCTGCCAAAGGCAGAATGCCTGACAGATTTTCCTGATAAGCTGACTTTCACACCAATTATGTTACTCTATTCCACAACCTAGCCCAACATTTCCACTCCTAATTTGCTCTGGATTTCTCTTTGTCAGTCTCCCATTTACTACCCTCTAAGATACTTATGGTAAAAAGCTATATAATACTATTATATGAGACAGATGGAGAGTAACAGATTGATTGAAAATTAATAAAAGGGTTATAATTCAACTGGTAAAAGTGTGGTAAAAGAAACAAGGGAAGGGAGTAATCCAGTTCACAAGGTTTGGAATAAAAGAGATAAAATGAGATTGACTAAGACACCAAGAGACTGACAATAGTTTCACATCACCGGATAGCGCCAGCAATGGCTGCCTCGCCAACAGTTTGTCTGTACCTTTCCTCTTTTGTTGTTTGTTTGTATGTGTTAAATGTATGTTTTAGTGTTCTTTAGCTTGTTTTATGTGGGGGGTGGGGGGTGGGGGAAACTTTAAAAAATCTCTTACCTCAACGGGGATGCGATTTTTTTTCCGTATCGTATCTCCGTCCGCACTGCGGCCTAATATCGAGGAGTTGGCGACCTTTGCTGGAAGCCGACTTCGGGAACTCCACCGCGGGAGCCTGTGGACTTACCATTGTGGATCGCGCGATCCCTTTGCCAGCGATCGACCTCTGAGCTCCAACTGCGGGAGCCTGGGGACTTTAACATCGTGGAGCTTGCGGTCTCTGGTCAGAGAACCTTCGGTCTGGTTCAGGAGAAGCTTCGACCGCCCCAACGCGGGAGCTTTGATCGCCGGCTGCGGGAGCTTTGATCGCCCCGACTGCGGATGATTCTATTGTCCCAACCGCGGGAGATTAAAGAGGAAGAAGCTTTAACTTTATTGCCTTCCGTCACAGTGAAGAACGTGGGGAATCCACTGTGGTGGAGGTTTATGTTAATTTTTATGTAGTTGTGTGTCTTGTTGCTTTTGTTTTAGTATGGCTGTATGTTAATTTGAATTTCACTGTAACTTAATTGGTACATGTGACAATAAACTGACCTTGAACACTTGAATCCCTACATGATTCTGCAATTGGCTACCTCCAAGGTGGACCAAAGGTCACTGTCATAGAGGGGTTTTCCTGATCCACAACTACCAGCATCACATCAGTACAACGCACTCCAGATGCACTGAAAGTGGAATGTCTAAACTTTGGCCTAAAGCTTTTCCCTAACCATTATCTGTGACTAGATAATCAAATAAAGAAAGTACTTTAGAGACAGGAAAATAAACCACAGTCAAATACAAGTAAATATGTACAGAAATATTTTCAATCTAAAATAATTGTGAGCGAAGAAATATTAGCAAGTGTTCTCTTTCTCTAACTTCAAACATCAGTTTTCTTCACAGCATACACGATTTGAAGCTTTCACAAGTTATGAATCACTGTGTAATTTAGTGATTCAATTTAATGAAAGTTCCTGGCTTAAGATAGCTACGTCTCTTGCTTTCCCTCCCCATTTTCCCCCAACATTAAGATAATAATGAACTGCAGCACAAAATATTAACATACCTTTCAATTAAAAGGCTAAGCAACTCCTGAGGTTTGCAGAAGGAACGATATGTTGTGAGAAATGTCCTAACAAAGTTTGGATCTAGAAAAATAGAAAACATTTTGAACACGGCTCCCTTAACTTGATTCATGCAAATATACATTTTCCCCTGAAAATAAAAGATGTAATTGTGATGTCAAAAAAGCCTACTTCAAAATATATTGGTTTATTATTTCCATTACATGATGCATTTAAAAAAATCATCAATTCCAAAAAGTAAAACATTGATCATGTGCCAGTGCATTCATATATATAGTATTTTATGCGTTTTGTTCATTATACCATTTAAGTTCTGCAATACAACATCAGTGCAGACATTAAATGCCAAAGCAGTACACATTGCCTCATTTTCCAAGCAAGTAATTCACAAATTTTGTTTATAATATTCACTTAATACTTTGAGGATGGGAAAACATGATGAAAAATAGAAAATGTAGATATAGCAAGCGTTTCACACTTCTTCAAAGGAAAGTCATGTACAAATATATATATTTATTGCTATCAATTTATTAAGCAGAGCCAGCATTACAACTGAAGATTAACAATAACAACAAAACAGAATAGCTCTTTTTGAGGTCCAGAAACTAGAATATATATTGCAAAACTATCTTTAAGTAAGTAACATTAAAGTCCAACACTTCTGAGGTTTGTATTTGTTCTGCTCTATATGACAATTAACAAAAGCCAGCAAAGCCATCAGGGAAAGTTTTTCCCTATTTGGCACATTCAAGATATTCTCATTCCAACATCTCTCTTCACCAAGTGTTTCTCTTCTCCTTCCAGCATTTCATTTCATATCTGTGATGCTACTTGCCTGCCTCTGATGAAGATAATGCAACCAATAAACAAGTCATTAAATCTGAAGACAAAGAATTGCAAATGCTGATTTATTTTTTAAAAAGACACAAAGTGCTGGAGTAACTCAACGGGTCAGGCATCTCCTCTGGAGAACATGGATAGGTGACGTTTTGGGACCAGATACTTCTTCAGACTGCTCTCTAAGTCATTAAACCAGCCTTCTCTGAGCAGACTATTATCAACCTGTATTGCATTTGCCTCTCTATTTGGATAGTTGAGTGGCTAATTATCCAACTGAAGAACGTATTTTCCAAAAATGAAAATCAAATATAGGAAATGTCCAGTACTACTGCGCAGTTTGCTGATGTGTACATGTGCAAAGATGCTGAGGAATGCCACACAGCACCTTTTGATTCCTCAAGTCCTTTGCCAATTCCTTTTCTTCCTAGTTTGAGTGCCTTTGCCTCACAAGATGCCACTGCTGCTGAACGCCTACCTTCAAGGTTTCAGGGCTGCCGGCCTGCCTGACCTCCTGCAGCAACAACAAAAAGTGGACGTCTGATTTGTAAAATGACAGCGCAGTGGACATCTTGGGTTCAGGTCTCGTGTCTATGGTAGTTTGACCAGAGCGGCAGCAGAAATTACCGAACCGCCCAGCGAGCTCTGCAAATCAAAACAGCAGATATATGTTTTCATAAGCACGTCAGTTTATCTTTTAAACTGTTTCAATGCCACCTGCAGAACTCCAAACATTGTGGTACCAATGTTCAGCTTTGATGTGCACATGCCAGATGTGGCATCACATGCATTCTGAATCTCCAACAGGTCTCCACGGGATTGGCTCAAAATCAACCAGGTGCAGGGTCCCATTCAAACATCCAGAATGGTGCATTTGGTAGAACTTTCCTTTCGGTCATTCAGTGTTAAATGTGCGCTGCCAGTCAGGCAGGATAAAGAAAATAAACTGGGAGCGGTGCTGGATGAGCAAAAATGAGCTCTGCTAAACAAGCTGCTTATTTATAATATACAGTGCCATAGTTTTCCCTGCCTACAAATAATCTAGTATTAACTAATCTGTTTGGCTAGCATGCAAAACAAAGCTTCTCAATGTACACATGACAATAATAAATGTAAACCTAAATAAGTAATGCTTTATTTGCTGTGTAAACACTAAACTCTGGGTCACTTGTCCGTCCACAAAGGTTACACAAATCACCTCCTGAAAATCTGATTATAAAATAAATAATTCTGGATGTTTGGAGTTAATCAGATAATTGCAGTATCTACAAAATTGATTCAAATGCACAACCATCCATATATTCTCACACACTCACAATTGGTTCTGAAAACAAGTTTTCATCATCTTAGAATATGTTGAATCCCATAACCCTGTGCACTTTTCCAGATATTTAATTTAGCTTTTCTGAATAATAATAATTTTGACATAATGACTGTTCCTCTTATCTGCTACCTACAGGAAAATGTTTCTCCCATGCTTTAGCACTATTTGGTCAGCTTCAAAACCTCCAATTCTATATTCATAGTTCATGTCAAATAGTTTGCTTGTATTTATAACTCTTAATAGCTTAAATCACCCAAAGAAAAATCTAGACTGGGAATCGTGTACTGAAACATTGCATAAAAATAATTCTGGTATCGTCTGTCCAAGCTCTTTCAATGTAGTGTTTGGAAGATGGATCACAAACAATGTCCCTCTGGTGGTTCTTCCTCCAGATTTACAGATGTCCTTCTACCACGGCTTGTAATGTTTTGAAAGATTTCAATGTTACAAAGGGTAGATGCAGTGGGAATCATAACTAGGCAATTGATTTTGGAAACATTATAAAGAGTATATTTATAGGAATAGAAAGATTTTTTTTTAAAAGGACACAAACTGCTAGAGTAACTTAAGTGGGTCAGGCAGCATTTCTGGAGAAAATGGATAGGTGATATGGGATGAGACCCTTCTTCAGACAGAAATAATCTTCATCCAGTCAGTTTATGCTAAGGATGATCACTGTATCCCACATGGATGATTAATCTTGTCCATGTCAAATTATTTAAAAGATGACATGTTCAAATACTTTAGGGAAAAATTGGAGCTTTGCATCACGTGAAGAAAATATCTTAAGGACTTACTCCCTTGGAATAAACTAATTTCCTGGATACAGGATCAGTCCTGAAAAAAGACAGAGTGCTGGAGTAATTCAGCGGGACAGGCAGCATCTCTGGAGAGACATGGATAGGTGACATTTTGGATTGGGACCCTTCCTCAGACTAATTGTAGTAGGGGTGTGGAAGAGCTTTGTCTTTTGAATGTCCTTTGGGTTCTTTGACTTCAGTCGATAGGAGAGGCCCAATGAACCAGCAATCCCATCAGATGTTTAAACAATGCTAAATTAAAATTCCTGCTTGTTTCCAAAATCCTCAATGTTCTGTGCTTAGAGAGAATAAAATTCCTTGATGCAGCTGGATGAAATGCATCTCAGTCATGACCAGCTCATAATGAGTTTCGTCCTCAAGAAGGCATTGCTAGACCCTTTTACCACCATTTGGAAGTTCTGAATCCAGATTGTAGCCTCGTTCAGGAATATCTGTATAACAAGATCACCTACACCAGACTCGTGTTTATTTACTATTAATCTGCCTTCAACACCATAATTCCAACTCAAGTCATCTCCAAACTCCTGGACCTATGAGTCAGCACCCCACTTGGCCACTGGATCCTTGACTCTCTGACCCACAGATATGCAACAAAACATCCTTACCAAAATTCCCTATACACTCACGTTTGTACGACTAAATTTGTTTCTAACTCAACTTACAAGTTTACCTTAATGGCCTGAACTCAAATAATGACGAGATGGAGTACAGGAAGGACACAGAGAACTAAGTAACATGAAGTCACGACAACAACCTTTCCCTCAATGTCAGAAAGAAAAACCAAGGAGCTAGTTATCGACTACAGGAAAAGGGGTGGTGTGCACCCCACAGTTAACATCAATGATACTGAAGTGTAGATGGGTCAAGAGCTTCAGGTTCTTAGGTCCAAATATCACCAACAATTTGTCCTGGACCAACCACAGTGACCCTACTCTTACCAATTTCTAGAGAAGCACCACAGAAAGCATCCAAACATCGTGCATCACAACTTGGTCTGGCAACTGTTCTGTCCAAGACCGCAAGAAATAGCAGAGTTGTGGATGTCACACAAACCAACTTCTCCTCACCCCAACTATACTTCACACTTCCTCGGGACGAAAGTGAATTCCTACAGTCAGAGAGTGGTGAATGTGCAGAATTCATTGCCAGAGACGGCTGTGGAGGTCAAGTCAATAGATATTTTTAAGGCGGAGATTGACAGATTCTTGAATAGTAAGGCAATCAGGAGTTATGGGGCAAAGGCAGGAAAATGGGGTTGAGAGGGTAAGATAGATCAACTATATTTGAATGGCGGTGTATACTTGATGGGTCAAATGGCCTAATTCTACTCCTAGAACTTATGAACTTCTCAGCAGCGAACACATTCAAGGACTACTTACATCCCATCATTCCCTCTCCTGTCAGGCAGAAGATACAAAAGCTTGCCCCCAAGATTCACATGCTGGGCCTTGCCATTGACAAGGATAGAATCGGTAGAAAGAAAGGCAAATGTAATGTTAACATTCATTTCAAGAGGTCTAGAATATAAAAGTTGGGATGTAATGCTGAGGCACTGGTCAAACCACATTTGGAGCATTGTGAGCAGTAATGGGGCCCCATATCTGAGGAGGGATGTGCTGGCGTTGGAGGGGGTCCAGAGGAGGTTTACGAGAATGATCCCAGAGATGATTGGGTTAACGCATGATGAGCATTTGAAGGCTCTAGGCCTGTACTCGCTGGGGTTCAAAAGGATGAGGGGGAACTCATTGAAATATACCGCATCATGAAAGGCCTGGATTGAGTGGTTGTGGATTGGAGAGAATGCTTCCATTAATGGGAATTTGGGAGCACAGCCTCAAAATAAAAGGACGTGCCTTTATAAAGGAGATGAAGATAAATTAATTTTGCCAGAGGGTGATGAGTCGGTGGAATTCATTGCCACAGATGGCTGTGCTTAGTCTTTGGGTACTTTTAAAGCGGTGATTGACAGGTTTTTGATTAGGTGTCATAGATTACAGGGAGAAGGGTTGAGAGGGAAAGATAGATCAGCCATGATTAAATGATGGAGTAGAGTTGATGGGCTGAATGCCCTAATTCTTCTCCCATGAACTTGTTTTTGGAGCCTCCTCTTCCCATTAGCTGCTTTACTGTCCTGCACCATTCACAACTTGATATAGCAGGAACCAGAGGACATAGGTTTAAGGCGAGGGAGGAAAAATGTAATAGGAACCCGAGGGGTAACTTTTTCACATAAAGGGTAGAGGGTGTATGGAACGAGCTGCCAGAGGAGGTAGTTGAGGCAGGTACTATTGCAACGTTTAATAGACAATAGACAATAGGTGCAGGAGTAGGCCATTCAGCCCTTCGAGCCAGCACCGCCATTCAATGCGATCATGGCTGATCACTCTCAATCAGTACCCCGTTCCTGCCTTCTCCCCATACCCCCTCACTCCGCTATCCTTAAGAGCTCTATCCAGCTCTCTCTTGAAAGCATCCAACTCACTGGCCTCCACTGCCTTCTGAGGCAGAGAATTCCACACCTTCACCACTCTCTGACTGAAAAAGTTCTTCCTCATCTCCGTTCTAAATGGCCTACCCCTTATTCTTAAACTGTGGCCCCTTGTTCTGGACTCCCCCAACATTGGGAACATGTTTCCTGCCTCTAATGTGTCCAATCCCCTAATTATCTTATATGTTTCAATAAGATCCCCCCTCATCCTTCTAAATTCCAGTGTATACAAGCCCAATCGCTCCAGCCTTTCAACATACGACAGTCCCGCCATTCCGGGAATTAACCTAGTGAACCTACGCTTCACGCCCTCCATAGCAAGAATATCCTTCCTCAAATTTGGAGACCAAAACTGCACACAGTACTCCAGGTGCGGTCTTACCAGGGCCCGGTACAACTGTAGAAGGACCTCTTTGCTCCTATACTCAACTCCTCTTGTTATGAAGACCAACATTCCATTGGCTTTCTTCACTGCCTGCTGTACCTGCATGCTTCCTTTCATTGACTGATGCACAAGGACACCCAGATCTCGTTGAACTCCCCCTCCTCCTAACTTGACACCATTCAGATAATAATCTGCCTTTCTATTCTTACTTCCAAAGTGAATAACCTCACACTTATCTACATTAAACTGCATCTGCCATGTATCCGCCCACTCACACAACCTGTCCAAGTCACCCTGCACCCAGTGAATTGCATCTTCCTCACAATTCACACTACCCCCCAGCTTAGTATCATCTGCAAATTTGCTCATGGTACCTTTAATCCCTTCGTCTAAGTCATTAATGTATATCGTAAATAGCTGGGGTCCCAGCACCGAACCTTTAGACAGGTACATGGACAGCTTTAGAGGGATATAGGCCAAATGAAGGCAGGTGGGACTAGTGTAGATGGGACATGTTGGGCCTGTTTCCACTCTAAGACTCTATGACTGCAGAACATTTAATTAACTATTGGCTGAGTGATCACCTAGCTTTATTTATTGCAAGCTGCTTTTGCTGGTCTGCATTCTTTTGTTCCCATGTTGCATCTTCATTAGTTTAGCTTCTCATTGTTTAAGTGTGGCTGGTGCTACTCACGCAATGGCCATCTGCACTTCTTATTGAACCAGGGTTAACATGATTGATCTCTTGACTTCAGTGTAAAGGCAGGATACGCTGGGCCATGAGGTTACAGTATCTGTTATTGATGCTAGTGTTGGTCTGCAGTGTCTGCAAGGTCTGCCCCATTTTGCACAGTTGTAGTTATACACAAGGGTGCCTTAGTGTAAAGGCGAGGCTATGTCTTCATTGGTCCGTGCAGTGGTCATTTCTAAAAAATTATTATTATGGACAGATGCTTCAGCCACTGGCTGGTGGTTAGGCCACATGTTGATTCACTTACTGCCTGCCGCATGCCTGATACAGCAATGACATATTTCAGCATGTCTCTCAAACAAGAACATTAAACCTCAACACAACAAAAGATTTCCAGGACAGCAAAATGCTTCAAAATTTTTCTCAAAACTTCCTTGGGAGAAAAAAAAACTAACATCCTTACTGACTCATGGAACTCCCTGGCTATATTTATCAGAGATAGAGAATGAACCCCCAGGCACTGAGCGATGCGAGACTATGATGGGAGTATCAGGAGGCCATGCACAAACAGCATGGGAAGGACCCAACACATCACTTTCACCGAGTAAGACCCGAGCATCTCACTTTATGCTACACAACCACTTCAGAATCCAAGGACTGCAGTGAAAATAGGTCACCCTCAACTCGAAGGGACCCAAGATCAAGATCACTAACCACCTGCTATATTCGTTTATGTTTAGATGTCCTTAGATACAAGGAAGGGGATATGAAATTTCTACCGTAGAACCACCCAGTTCTCTGCCATATCTATTCATCTTTTCACCTCTTAGACATAAGGAGGCAAAGATTACATATCTACCTTAGAACCATCCAAATGAGATGACAGGTTTAATCGGGATCAGGATTTCAAATGGGTACATTTGTCTTTACTTACTGGGCTTGCAAGGATATAGGAAGGCATTGGGAAGAATTTCAATAGATAGAGTCAGAGGTAATTCACTGGAAACATCATCTACATCACTAGTTTACAGATATTTTTGAGATTACCATCATGTTTCTAAACTCGAGACAGTATAGGATCAGGCTGCTTAATCTCTCTTCATACAACAAATCTACTGACTCAAGAGTCAATCCATTGACCTTCTATTGCACTTCCTCTACTGTACATATATCCTTCCTTAGATATGGAGACCACATCAGTACATAATATTGCAGAAGCAGTCTCAAGAGGAGTTAGAAATATATTTTTCCTCTTGTTCTTAAATTCTCTTGCAGTTCAAGCCCAAGTATTATTTGCCTTCCAATACACTTTCTGTATTAACTAATATTGTGATTTGTGCACAAGAATATCCAGATCCCTCTGAACAGCAACCCCTTCCAATCTTTCAGCAATGGAGGAATGGAGATTGATGTCTTGAAGGAGATTTAGGAAATTTTAAAGAGGTTTTGAATTTATCTTGAAAATTCAACAACCTGATTTTTTTTAGTGTATCTGAATTTTGATTTCTCAAGTCAGTGTATCTCCAGTAAATTACTACTGTACAAAATATACGACTTAATTAAATAACTCACATTCCTCCTTGTATAACTTAAACTAGAAGGGCAGGACATTATACTACCCAAATCATTTCCCCCAAAACGATAGTGATGGTTACAAAACTACCTATTCTGATTCACAACCATTAAGCAAGATTAATGATTTTACATGCAGGATTTATGTTTACTGTATTCATTTAGCATAATTTTGTAGTCTTTGTCAATTAGCCGAATGAACAAGTTATATCTTTATACATTTAAGAGTGGCTTCAAAGCTTTATCCAGGAAGTTCAATACTTTATAACACTCCAAATCCTCCAATTGCCCAGCCCTGCTACAAACAGTTCTGAATCAAGACTGAACAATAAGCTTCTTTGAAAACAATCATCCTTGCATTCCACAAGAAAGGAAACGGACACACTGTTGACGCACACAAGAGTGCACTTAAACACCAGTAGACTATAAATAGAACACATTTTAGCGAAATATATGCTGGGCATAGGTCAACTGCTTCAAAACCTCGGCAATTCTGTCCCTTGTTTTGAAACTCATGTGTTAGTGACCAAACGTGGAGTTTACGAAATAATTATTCGAGTATAATAAAACTGCAGAACACAATACTTATAGCTCTGCTAATACAAACATGAATCTAAAACAGAAAAAGAGAGTTTATCGTAATGTCAAGCATCATGCAAGCTGTGGAAGAAATCATGTTCTGAGGATTTACATTATAATAATTTGTTAGAGAAAGCAATGTGCATCACTTTCCAGGAGTGTTTTTTACTGACAACATATAAAGGAGAAAATTGTACTTTTCCCAGCAATGTATCCATCATATTCAAAAGTTCACAATTTATCAAAAATCACAATAGACAATAGACAATAGGTGCAGGAGTAGGCCATTCAGCTCTTCGAGCCAGCACCGCCATTCAATGCGATCATGGCTGATCACTCTCAATCAGTACCCCGTTCCTGCCTTCTCCCCATACCCCCTCACTCCGCTATCCTTAAGAGCTCTATCCAGCTCTGTCTTGAAAGCATCCAACGAACTGGCCTCCACTGCCTTCTGAGGCAGAGAATTCCACACCTTCACCACTCTCTGACTGAAAAAGTTCTTCCTCATCTCCGTTCTAAATGGCCTACCCCTTATTCTTAAACTGTGGCCCCTTGTTCAGGACTCCCCCAACATTGGGAACATGTTTCCTGCCTCTAATGTGTCCAATCCCCTAATTATCTTATATGTTTCAATAAGATCCCCCCCTCATCCTTCTAAATTCCAGTGTATACAAGCCTAATTGCTCCAGCCTTTCAACATACGACAGTCCCGCCATTCCGGGAATTAACCTAGTGAACCTACGCTGCACGCCCTCAATAGCAAGAATATCCTTCCTCAAATTTGGAGACCAAAACTGCACACAGTACTCCAGGTGCGGTCTCACCAGGGCCCGGTACAACTGTAGAAGGACCTCTTTGCTCCTATACTCAACTCCTCTTGTTATGAAGACCAACATTCCATTGGCTTTCTTCACTGCCTGCTGTACCTACATGCTTCCTTTCAGTGACTGATGCACTAGGACACCCAGATCTCGTTGAACATCTCCTCTTCCTAACTTGACACCATTCAGATAATCACACTATCTTTATCTTACTAAAGAAGTGCATCAATTGTTCTAGTGCCTTACGTTTCTCTTTTGGTAAAACAAAAGGGAACCAAGGGAAAAAGACCCAATTAAATCTTAAATGGACAACTGTTTAATCATTTAGCATCCATTCAGAAATCGGAGGTGCAAAGGGACTTGGGAAAGGCTTGGATAGAGTGAATGTGGAGAGGATGTTTCCCCTAGTGGGAGAGTCAATGACTGGAGGCCATAGTCTCAGAATAAAAGGACGTACTTATAGAAAGGAGATGAGGAGGAATTTCTTTAGTCAGAGAGTGGTGAATCTGTGGAATTCATTGCCAGTGACGGCTGTGGAGGCCGTCAATTGATATTTTTAAGGCGGAGATTGACAGATTCTTGATTAGTACGAGTGTCACGTGTTATAGGGCAAAGGCAAGAGAGTGGGATTGAGAGGGATAGATCAACCATGATTGAATGGCGGAGTGGACGTTATGGGCCGAATGGCCTTATTCTGCTCTGAGAACTTATGAAGGCAAGTAGTGCATCAATACCCTGCCTGGCTCTCATACAAAATTGTTCTTGTAGATTTAATTTAAAATCTGACACATTGACAGTCAACTACAGATATTCACACATTTATTTCCTCCAGAAAATAGATCATGCAAATTAAATATTCTGTCTGAAATCTTAACTTCCCTGCTGTACGTAGATGATAAAAGGAAAAGATTGGATCAAACACAATTCCAAGATAAGAAATGTCTTTTGCTCTCTCACTGTCATAAACAAACCGCTGGAACAAAAAAGAACCAGAGGACATTTCAGAAACAGAGCTATCAAACATTATTTAATGCTAGAAAGTCACGAATTAGAGGAGCAAATCATGTGCCTCAGGCATGCACTATCTATCTATCTATCTATCTATCTATCTATCTATCTATCTATCTATCTATCTATCTATCTATCTATCTATCTATCTATCTATCTATCTATCTATCTATCTACCTATCTATCTATCTATCTACCTACCTACCTACCTACCTACCTACCTACCTACCTACCTACCTACCTACCTACCTACCTACCTACCTACCTACCTATCTATCTATCTATCTATCTATCTATCTATCTATCTATCTATCTATCTATCATGAAACTTAAATAACATTGCCAAGATCTCCATTAAGAGTCCTTGGAAAAGTTGAGTAACTTGTGAAACAAAAGATAAATTTACTTTCTAGAGTTAATATGATTTAAATGAAAGTAAGAAATACTTCTGTATTTTTAACCCTGACTTCCTTCTTTATTTGTAATTCATTACAGGTCATCCCCAGCTTACAGACACTCAAATTATGCCTCGTCCCTACAAACAACTACGCATTTGGGAAACACGCGGGATGAATTTGCCAGCTGCTGCATGCATCTTCTGCTGTGTGCGAACTCAGTTTGTAGCCAAATTTCCAACCGGCGAACAGTCAGGGTTACAAACAGTTCACAGGAATGTAACGCTGCTGTAACCAAAGGCGGTCTTGCACTATTATTCATGTTGTACACACAAACAGCATTAAAGGAGCTTACTGCTATTGAAATGCTTGCTTTATCTCCTTTGGTTAACATTTGCACACAAGAATAAATGAATGCAAAAGATTTGTTTAAATGCTAAAAATATTCAACAGGTCAGGCAGAATCAGTGAGGGGGAAGCAGAGAAAACTTTTCAGAAATGGCCTTTAACTAGCACAAGGAAAAGTACGAAATTGAACATATTAAATTATGGGGAAACGTGGAGACCGAGAAGTGAAGCACTCAGAGGTGCTGCTGGCTGAGAGAGCGTGGGGAGAGCCTGTGATTAGGTGATTAACCTACGAGAATTAAATGAAAGGAGATAAATGAGGACAGAAGAAAATAGAACATATTGTGGAAAATAAAACACTGCAATTGCCAGAAATCTGAAAAGTACTGAAGATTTCCAGCAGATCAAGCAGCATCTGAGGAAAGACAAAAACTGAATTAACGTGATAGGTTGATGACTTTCCATCAGAACTCACTGGATCCGATACACCTACTAAAAGTGCTGATTAGTTAAATTAATGAATTCTTAAGTTACATGTTCAGTGGGAAGATGAAACGTTCTACCGTAAGTCTTGGTTGGGCTTTGTTGAAGAAACTAAATGCAGATTGAGTGACAACTTTGCAGAGCTGGGCCATTCAGTCCATAATGGTGACCAGGAGCTTCCAGGCACTTTGTCCTTCCCACCACTACTCAGCCCCATCTGTCTTTAGACCCTGCTCTCATGATGCCCAATATAAACTTGGGGAACACATCCCATCTTCCCACTAAGCCACTGACTTGAAACATTAACTGTTACTCTTTCCACAGATGTTGCTTGACTTGCTGAACATTTCTGGCATTTTCTGTTTTGTATTTCCAATATCCTGAGGTTTTCCTTTCATTTTCAATGGATGCAAGGTGCAACTGCCATTTATTGACAACTGAGCGAGTGTGTAAATACAAGGAACTGCAGATGCTGGAATCTTGAGCAAAACATCAAGTGCTGAAGTAACAGCAGGTCAAGCAGCATCTGCAGGGGGAATGGACATGCGCTGTTTCGGGTTGGGTCCCCTCTTCAGAGTGTGAAGAAGGTTCCTGTCCTGAAATGTCATCTGTCCATTCACTCCAAAGATGCTGCCTAACCCACTGAGATCCTCCAGAACTTTATGTTTTGAACAAGAGTGTACACTCCATTCAACATTTACAAAACTATTTACAAGCCAATAACTCTAAAGTAAGAATCACCAAACACCTCAATATAGCAAGGAGATTACACCAAAAAATCTCTGCCTACCTGCATACATATGGTAAGTTAGCCGCTCAATCAGTTTGATAACTGTTCCAGCTTTGATAATGGGAATTCCTGATTTAGAATGTACATTCTCCTCAAAAACAATGTTCTCCTCAGAGTCTGGTTCAGCAAATCTGTACACCTCAGGACTTGGGAGTCTAAGTGGCTCCTCTTTTTCCTCTTGCAGCATAGTGGCATCCAACATCCGCTCCAGTGTACTCCGATATTGCAAGGAAATTAAAGCTGCCATCCAGTTATTCTTCTCCTCTGCAGATTTGGCAGCAAATATTACACTGTTTTCATCCTTCAAGATAATTTCAAAGGCATGTTTGTACTCATTGGTGTCATCTTTATCATTGATTTGTACCTTCCGCATGAAAAATTTCTCCTTGAGACGATATTCAGCGCAACTCCCACCAGGTAATCTAGGCTGACCATGATTTGATTTACAGCAAATCATCAATCCGTCAAATAGGAAGATGTGTCTTTCATGTTTTGCCCCCACACGTGTCAATGTGCCTTCCATGATAAATTCATTGCAGCACTGTCCAATATCCTTGCCTTCCCAGCCGTCAATGTTTTTCTGGATCTCATTCATTTTCTTAATTGCCAGGTGTTTGTTTTTCATTTGTTGATTATAAAAGCGACAGGCAGACTCACTAGAAGAGAAAATAATGCTCTATCAAAGTTCAATATCTGAGCACTGCAGTGTTACATCAGTTGTCAGTACAATGATATACTTCCGAAGTAAAAGTTTACGCTTTTAATAATATTCCTTTTAATGTAGAAAAGTGGAGAAGTAACCACTAAATATTCCGGTGTATTGGATATGAACTGTTTAGCAGTTTAAAAATTATATAGTGCATCACTTCTGAAACATTTTTCTCCCTTTTGTCCTTAGTTCAGAATTCAGGTCACGGACTTTTCTTGGGGTGTTGCCAAAAGTCACGACTGTTAACATGCAGCAGGCTTTTGCAAGGTGGGTCAGCCTTGCTGTTTTTTTCCTTTCTTCCTGGCAAGTCGCAACACACTACAGATTGCACTGCTTCAAGCAGCCCAAATGAGAAACCACATTCACCTACTCTGAGTCACTTCACAATCTCTCTCAGCTTGGAAGGCCATCGATTAGAGAATGGAACTGCCCATTGTCCTATTTGTTACACTTAAAATGGTGCTGATTGCATCAACTTACATAGTAAGTGGAACAAATCTATCACGTTTGGACTTCTTAGAGGAAAAACAACAAATCACAACTGAAACATAATGTAAACATTCACCCATTTCTTAGCAAAGACTTAGCACCACAGCAGAGATCCTTCTATTGAATATTTTCATGGAATGTCTTTAATCTTTAAAGCAAAATATTGCAGCATGTTGCTTAAACAAACAAGCTTTAATGTATTACGTTCAGTGTTTCACTGCTTACCTACTCATGCGCAACAAAGCTGTCATGTTCATAATTAGGATGTTGCCTGAATTTAGCTTCAGCTGTAAAAGCCTTATGCACATAAAACAATTTGAATAAAAACAAGCTTTTTACACCTGACGTTACTTCCTGTGTAAAAAAATCAGGCCTGCCACTAAAGCGGTTTATTGTTGCGAATAGTTAAGAGGAAATGGGAACAACGGAACTTACACTTGTGGCCAATCAGGAAAATTTCAGGGATGAATGGAAATTGCTTACCTCAGCCTTCTCTTTGCAAGACTTTTTGAACAAATCCTTTCCATACTGCTCTGCAAGTTAAGCAATGCAGTTATGGCTTGCTTTAAGCATTCTTTGTCTTCTTCATTGTCACTTTTCTCTTCTAATTGCTATTGAGACGAGAAAAGAATAAAGTTTGAGCAGTTTACAAAGATTGTATAAATGAGGGATAAACAGATATAATGATGCATTGAGAAACATGACTGGGGATTTGAAGAATTTCAAAATGTTTAAATTTTTATTTAGAGCAACTATCAACAGATTCAAAAGAGACTGAATTGAAATCTACTTTTTAATAGATTTTACAAAAAACAGTAAAAGAATGTTCAAACTTTATCCTACTTTAATGATAACGGATGTCCGCAGCATTACGTAAACTGAAGTTAAGTGAACAGAGATGGCAAAGCAAACAATAGAAAGTTAGGAATAGGGAGATAAAAACATTTTGATACTTTTTTTCAGGTAAGTCAGCTTTACTTTTTATATTAACAACATTTGGGCATTTCAGATGTCAGGTGTTTATTGCTAGGACATCACGACCATGAGAGTAAAAATATAGAAGTAAAACCAGAATTACAACTATCCCTCCTGATTATGGAATAGCAGCTCAGAAGCATCTAGGAAACCCTGTAAACACACATAAACAAGCAGCCTCTTCTTTTAGGAACATTTTTTCCACAATCATTCTGATTTTTCTTGCACTTTTATTGTCATGTAATTGGTCTGAGAGGTTTTACCTTTCTGGGCTTCACATGTTATTCTACAACTTTGTGCACTGTTTTAGTCTTCATAGTTCAACTTGTCTGTCATAATAATTGAATTCATCCATTAAAATGCTTTTTTTTGTCTTATAGCAACAGTCATGAAAGCACACCAACACCTCTACTTCCTCAGGAGACAGAATTTCACAAATTGTCGGGTTGCATCACATCTTCGTTTGGGAACAGTTCTGCTCAAGACTGTAAAAAATTGCAGAGTTGCAGATGTAGCCCAGTCCATCATACAGACCAGACTCCTCACCATTGACTCCATCTACATTTCACGCTGCTTCGGAAAAGCAGCCAAAATAATCAAAGACTTGTTCCACCCCGGTCATTCCTCCTTTTCCCGGCTTCCGTCTGGCAGAAGGTATAGAAGCTTGAAAACACACACCACCAGACACAGGAGCAGCATCTTCCCTTTGGTTATCAGGCTTCAAAATGGTCCTTCCATAAGCTAGGGGATAGTCTGATCCTCATCTACCCCATTGCAAACATTGGACTTTGTCTCCGGAACTGTTGCCCTAGAAAATCGGAGAACTATATTCTGCACTCTGGATCGTCCCCTTTGCTCAACCTATTGTTGAGTTTGGCTTGATTGTAGTTATGTAGAGTTTTATATGATTTGATTGGATAGCATACAAAACAAAGCTTTTCACTGTACCTCGGTACACATAACAATAATAAACATAAACTTAAAAAAATCAGTTCTGGGGCCTCAGCTGTTTACATTCTATGTTAAGAGTTCAATGAAAGGGCTGGCAGTATACTTTGAGGAAACCATCTCTGATAAGAGTATCAAGACCCTGCAAACAGACATAAAAGGTTAAATAAATGGTCAAGTGTGATGTCAGGTCAAGTCCGATGTGAGGAAATTCGAGGTTAATCAATTTGGTTTGAATTTTTTTTAAATGGAATACATTTTAAAATATAACATTGAAATATTGGTACGAAGAAGGATTTTCAGTGTTCTTGCAAATGGAGAAATTGAAACTGAAGATGCATATATTTTAATATATTTTAATTAGGAAAGCAAATGGAATGCTGACTTTTCCTGCAAAGAGATTGGCAAGACTTGGAAGCCTTGCTGCAATCACATTGGGCTTTGTCAAGATTACACTTGGAAGTGACATCTGGTTTGGTTCACTCCAAGGTAGAGGTGCAGTCAACAAAAGCTCACTCAATTAATTCCTGACGTGAAGGCTTTGTCTAATGATAACAGTTTGTGGAAGATGGGGGTCATGCTCTTGCTATTAAAGACTGGAAGTTGATCTCATTGAATCAGACAAACCTATGAAAAGTCACACAAAATGCTGGAGTAACTCGGCAGGACAGGCTGCATCTCTGGAGAGAAGAAAGTTTCGGGTCAAGATGCTGAGTTACTCCAGCATTTTGTGTCTACCTTCGATTTAAACCAGCATCTGCAATTCTTTCCGACACATACGATGAAAAGGTTAAACAGGTGGGTTCTGAAGGGCCTGCTTCCCCAACTGGAAATTTAAAAATGGAGTACTGCATCAGAATAAAGCCCAGGCTAATTAGGGCTGAGGGGAAAATAAATTTCTCAGCTCAGAGGATTGAGAGTTTTTGGAATTCTGTACCCATCAGTACATTAGATATATGTTGAATGCTGCTGAAGTAGATACTTGGACTCATAGGAAATTAAGAGATAAAGATGTTGGGTGGAAAAATAGAGGCTGAAGATATGTCATGATCTTACTTAAAAGATAAAAATGCTCAAGATGTTGTTGCTATTGTTACTCCTGCTCTTACTTCTTACATCCCTTATGCTCACAAGTGAAATTGGGGAAGGCACAAAGACTCCAGTGTAGGAATGTACCAGATATCTGGATGCCATGTAATATATTAATTTTCAAAGTGAGTGCAAGTCAAATGTTATGTTTATATTTAGATAAATGCTGGAACCTGGAATTTGCGATTAAATTACTAGATATCAGGAGAAACAGTAATTATAAAAATGTTTTTCCTTGATGAACCATGATCAACAAACTCACTAAGAGTCCTTCAGAAGATGCAACGTAATGGTGCTGCATAGAGCGTATGTGGTCATTCAAAAGGCATTTGAAGGGGTGCTATACAAGCATGATTAAGGATGTGAAATCAGGGAAAAGGTTAGACGGGTAAAATCAGTTTAAGTGGATGGATATTCTTTATGAGGTTCTGCTCAGCTAACTATCTCCTCTGGATTTATTTCTACCAAATCATGCTAAATAATATATAAAAATACATGCATTTCACATTCTGGAACATTAGCACTCCATGCCTTAAGTCATTGACAGTCAGAGTTGTACAGCACAAAACAAGGCCATTGGCCCAAGCATTCCATGCCGATCAAGATGCCTGATTTATGCTAATCCCATTCTCCTGCATTTAGCCCACATTCCTCTATTTGTTTCCTATCCATGTACCTGAACAAATGCTTTTAAAATTCTTGTCTCTACCAATTCCTCTGGCAGCTTGTTCTCAAAACCGTGCATCTCAGATCTTGCATTATTCTCCTCTCGCCTTAAAACATATGTCCTCTGGTTTTAGACTCCTATCCTGGAGAAAAGACTATGACTGTAGCATATCTATTCCTCTTAGAATATTTTATAAACCACTATAAAATGTCACCCCTCAGTTTCATGAACTCCAGTGAGAACAATTCCTGCCCATCCAGTCTCTTATTGTAATTAACACCCGCCATTCCAGGCAAAATCCTGGTACATCTCTTCTGCACTCTTTCTAGTGCTAACACATCCGTTTTTTGTGTTATAAATCAATAACATTTCTGTACATACCTTTAGAAGTTCAAAATAATGCAAACAATGGTAAACTGGTGCCAGTAACAGTCTGGGAAGAACATACTGCACGGCTTCTTTGAAACCTTCACCAATTGACTGAAATGAAACATACCAATTAGTCTTGGTGGATCTAGATTTAAATCGTCATTGCTTGTTTAGGAGGCAGATTATCAGATAGCTACATACATGCAAGTGCTCACCTGCAAGTAGAATGCAGCACCAGGCTTAGACAGAAGGCTGAGGAAATGGTCGTGAAAACCAGGTCGCAGTATGTCCTGTGCATAGTTTTCATATGGATCAAATGCTAACTCCTGTAAGATCAAATATATATTAATATGTCATTTTGTGTTAGTAAATATATGCACTTTTCCCACTATTCACTTAAAAGACAAGTCAAGATTTTGTAAGTTTTTGGCCAAGGGGAAATTTTTTGAGGATGTGACAAGTAAAATGGATGAAGGAGTGGATGTAGTGTATCTAGACTTTCGGAAAACCTTTGATAAGGTCCCACACAGGTGAGCAAAATTCGAGCACGTGGTATTGGGGGTAGGGTATTGACATGAATAGAGAAGTGGTTGGCAGAGTAGGAATTAACGGGTCCTTTTCAGAATGGCAGGTAGTGGAGTGGAGTGCCGCAAGGCTCGGTACTGGGGCCGCAACTATTTACAATAAATATTAATGATTTGGATGATGGAATTAAAAGTAACACTAGCAAGTTTGCAGATGACACAAAGCTGGGTGGCTGTGTGAACTGCGAGGAGGATGTTAGGAGGTTGCAGGGTAACTTGGACATGTTGAGTGAGTGGGCAGATGCATGGCAGATGCAGTGTAATGTAGGTAAGTGTGAGGTTATCCACTTTGGCGGCAAAAACAAGGAGGCAGATTATTATCTCAATGGTGTCAGATTAGGTAAAGGGGAAGTGCAACGAGACCTTGGTATCCTTGTACACCAGTCACTGAAAGTAAGCGTGCAGGTACAGTAGGCAGTGAAGAAAGCTAATGGCATGTTAGCCTTCATAACGAGAGGATTTGAGTACAGGAACAAAGAAATCCTTCTGCAGTTGTATAGGGCCCTGGTGAGACCACATCTGGAGTATTGTGTGCAGTTTTGGTCTCCTAATTTGAGGAAGGACGTCCTTGCTATTGAGGCAGTGCAGCGTAGGTTTATGAGGTTAGTCCCTGGGATGGAGAGACTGTCATACGAGAAAAGATTGGAAAGACTGGGTTTGTATGGGATGAGAGGGGATCTTATAGAGACGTATAAAATTATAAAAGGACTGGACAAGCCAGATGCAGGAAAAATGTTCCCAATGTTGGGGGAGTTCAGAACCAAGGGCCACAATCTAAGAATAAAGGGGAGGCCATTTAAAACTGAGGTGAGAAGAAACTTTTTCACCCAGGGAGTTGTGAATTTGTGGAATTCTCTGCCACAGAAGGCAGTGGAGGCCAATTCACTGGATGAATTTAAAAGAGAGTTAGATGGAGCTCTTGGGGCTAGCGGAATCAAGGGATATGGGGAGAAGGCAGGCACAGGTTACTGATTGTGGATGATCAGCCATGATCACAATGGATGGCGGTGCTGGCTGGAAGGGCCAAATGGCCTCCTCCTGCACCTATTTTCTACGTTTCTATTCATAAATACAACAAACTGCGTAGACAGATTAGGCAACAATAAAAGTCATGGCATCAAAAATTATGGTAACTTTGTGCATAACATGCAATTCCAATTAAAACCAAATTATCTAGACAATTTTTGCCAATTCAATTTGCTAAACGTGATATGCTTAAAATAATCTCAAAACTGACTGAAATGGACTTAAAGGAAACTACTAAATCAACTACTAAATAAATACAATAAACAAGTCAAAATATTTTCCTGCTTTGAACAAATCAAACAGAGGCCTCTGAAACGGCTACTGTATATAACATATGGTCAGAAATGTTCAATGGTGGTATAGAATCTCTTTAAAGAAAAATCGTCTTTTATATGTTTTCACTGTGGCACTCGTGATCAGTACTCTTCTTAATTCTATGCATTTCTCACAAGTTTGTCCATACACTGCTGAGATAGGGCTTGTACTTTTTTCCCCTCTCATTTTGTTTTATTGCAGCAGTTGCAGCAAATTCAACATGATCATACCCCAAACCAGATAGCTTTATCCAGCCACTTCTGGAAGAAATATCATGTACTTTGCTGAAAAATAAAATCTCATGATACAGTAAGTTTATCTATTAGTATGGGAAATTTGGGGTATTTGCTACATTTGATATATTTGTGTCAGGCATGAAGTTTGATATATGAAGTCTCATTGCTTACCTCAGCTAAGTCTTCAAAGCAGCTTCCCACTAAGGGATGTGGGCTCCCTTCATCTGTCATTTCCACAGTATCCTCAATTAGGCCCAATAGTTTTACAGTCAACTCATGGATATCCACAATACGGCTAAAAATGGTTTCTACATCCTATGAAAGGACAATGATAAAACCTTAAGATCTACCTAAGAAACTGTAAATTAACAACACAGCAAATTTAGGGATTATTCCCAAATGTTTAAATAGCAAATGCATCTGAGTGTGTAAGGCAATGAACAACATTTATGAGGTGGATAGATAGGGTAGATAGTAAGAATGTTTTTCCGATGTTAGGGGTGTCTAAGACAAGCGGGCATATGTGTAAAGTGATGGATGGGAAGTATTACAAGGATCTGAGGGATATATATTTTTTAGATCATGTACAAGATCACGAGGGGAATGGACAGAGTGAACGCAAAGTCTTTTACCCAGAGTAGAGTAATCAAGAACAAGATGATATAGGTTTACGGTAAGAGGGGAAAGATTTAACAAGAACCTGAGGGGCAATTTTCCCACACAGAGGGTGTTGGGTATATGGAAAGAGGAGGTAGTAGAGTTAGGTACTATGACAACATTTAAAATAAATTTCGACAGGTACATGGGTAGCAAAGGTTGAGAGGGATATGGGCCAAACTTGGGCAGGTGCGACTAGTGTAGTTGGGGCATCTTGGACACGAGCAGGTTGGGTTGAAGGGCCTATTTCTGTGCTGCAAAACTCTATAAATGGTTTACTTCAAAAAGGGAATCAAATTTTGATAGCAAATTTCTGAAACACAATCCAAAGTTCTCCAAATGGGAACAAGGAGCAGCAACACAATTGTCTGCAATAAAAAAAAGAACAGTTCTATCAATCTTACGATTTCCTTTATGAAGGAAAAGTCACGTTGACAAGATCCTGTGTGTCCGTTTCTTGCTATTTACGCTGTTGATGACATAATCTTAAATCTGTAGAATTTAGCCGCAGCACCTCGAGATGTAATATTTTGTATTCCAGTTTTAGGAAACCCAATTTTAGATACAAAAAATTAAGAGTCTTGCATTACAGGGCGAAAAAAATCCAGATAAAAAAATTGTATTTACCAACTTTTGGAAATATATCACCATCTAGTGTTAAAAGGCAGCAATGCAGTTGTTAGCATTCCAATGCAAAATAACGGAAGAGGTATCTATCTACATCTTCAGATGAGACTTTCAAAAGTGAACATAATAAATATTAAAACTATATATATAGTAATATAAATAGTAATATATATATATATATATATATATATATATATATATTAGAAGATAGACACAAAAAGCTGGAGTAACTCAGAAGGGCAGGCAGCATTTCTGGAGAGAAGGAATGGGTGTTTCGGGTCGAGACACTTTTTCAGACATATGTATAAATATATAAACGCACACGCATAAAAAAGAAAGTGCTGGAAACACTCAGCAGATCAGGCAGCAGCTGCAAAACCACACCAATATTTTAGATCCAAGATCCTTTCTTGCTTTCCCAGTTCTGATGAAGGGTCTCGGACTTAAAACATTAATTTGATTTCTTTTTACACAGATGTTGCCTGATCTGAGTGTTTCCTGCATTTTCTGTTTCTATTTTAGACTTCTGGCATTGGCAGTATTTTTATCTGCATTACTTCTGTAATATACATCCTGGCAATTGGCCAAGGACTTGTTATGCCTATATAGATGTCTTTTGGGCACAATAAAAATGGAAGGAATATAAAAGATTTAAACAGGGAACTAGCGTAGCAATCCATATATCTGAAAACCATGTTCATAAAATTTATAACATACGTTTGAAGAAAACAGCTTTGCATCTGATACAAAGGGTTCCCTGAAGACTTTGATGATGAGATTCAATTCTCTTAGATATTGCCGAATCTCGGACATGTACATCTTTACTAAATCATAGTACGCTTGTTCACCAGTGTTAATGGGCTCTTCTTCTATCACTCCTAAGTCTTCCTCATCCTGATGGAACATATCCATTAGTACCTGCAAAACAACATTTTTGATTTACGTCATGTACTCTGAAGTGAAGGAAACTGATTGCACTCATATGAGTGTATATTTCAATCATCAGACTCATGGCTTTGCCCCCATATGTCCTGGAAGAATTTATTGAAAAATAACCATTTAGGTTTCTTTGAGGATGACTTTGCTTAGAAGAAGCAAAAGAATGAAGCAAAATAAATCCCATCCCAAAGACTACAAAATAAATAACTTTCCAGGTGCACATCTGCCTTTATTCACAAAAAATACACTCATATGTTCACGCCTTACCAGGATTGATCCAATGATTTATCAAGTGGATTAATTGTACACCTTCCCTTCATCAGATTAGAGATGATAGAACATTTTCTATGATATCTTAATACAGCTAAAGGTGGAACACCGCATTGATTAAGCCTGATTTTGGCTGTTATCTTAGATCAATTAATCTTGACAACGATAATATTTCATATCTACAATTTCTCAACTGATGCATCTTCAGTCAAGATATAATTTCTTTCACTGAGAATACATGCTCCAGACACGTACAATACTATTCTATCTAACAACAAAGGGGAATTTGCAAACCAAGCTGAGAAATATACCCTCAGATTACCCCATTTTCTTAAAAAAAGTTGAATAACAAGATTTGGGATTACTAGGTGGATCCAAGATCATCCAATGCTCAGGAAATGGCATTGTTCTATCTAAAAGATGAATGATAATCTGAACCTTTACTGGCTAGCATCAAAGTCCAACAGGAATATCAAATACCATTTGAATCTGAAGTTTGAGCAGTTATCTCAATGTAAATGCAATATTCTAAGTCAAAGCAAAGGTGTCTTGGAGAAACTAGTGGTCATTGAGTAGGATTGGTCGTAGATGCCTCACCACAAATGACATGAACGAAGGTGCTCTGAAATCATCAGTAACAAAATATCTTTTATAGAAAAAAAGTGACTTTTCCCATTTGTGGAAAGCTGTCATTTGGTAAACCTGTTCATGATGTCAACATTAGTATATCATGGTATCTCAGAGCATTTGAACTTGTAAGGGAGATACAATATGCAAGTAAACAACATAAATTATTTGAGATTTTGTATGTATTTTGGATGCATATGAAATACTTGAGTTGAAAATAATTAAAATCTTATTTTTACCATCTTTATTTTTTCTGAAGTAAAAAGTTCATCAATGATCTCAAAGGTAAAACACGAAATAGAAGAACGATACACATAAAGCAACGCAAGCCCTTCTCATATCAAACTCAACAAGCATTTCCACCATTCGCATATTCAACCTCTTCCTATCATCATAATCCAGAAAGTAAAAACAAAAATCACTCTCAAATACCAATTCTTATGATGTTTGGCAAAATTGAATTTAGATGTTTAAAGAAAGAGTATAGAAGGACAATAAAGTCAATTTCAAAACAGTCATTCAGAATATTTCTGAGCATTTGAGCTGGAAAAATGTTTGTTGCTTATTAAATAATTTAGCTTTACAGAAGTACGTAATATTTCAGTATTTTAGGTTCAAAAGTAAATAAAACTATTGATGAAGCAGGGGTTTATCAGAATGATGCCTGGATTAAGGGTTATTAGCTATTGGGAGAGGATGGACGGACAAACTGTTTTCTCTGGAATGCCGGAGATTGCGGGGAGACCAGACAAAGCATATAAAATTATGAGAGGCATGGACAGGGTAGACAGTCTGAACCTCTTCCCCAGGGTGGAAATATCAAATACTTGAAGCCATATCTGCAAGGTGAGAGGGTAATAGTTTAAAGAAGATGCAAGGGCAAGGTTTTTTTTGCACACAGAAGGCGGTGGGTGCCTAGAAAGTGCTGCCAGGGGCAGTGGTTGAGACAGATATAAAAGTGGCATTTAAGAGACTTTTGAATAGGCACAGGATATGGAGGTAATGGATTATGCGCAGGTAGATAGGAGTTGGTCTTGGCATCATGTTCAGCATAGACATTGTGGGCTGAAGGGCTTGTTCTCGGGCTGTATTGTTCTATGTTCAAAGTATGTTTTCTTACCTTATCAGCACACATTGCTACTTTAATGTCCTGTTGGGTGATTTCATAGTGCCGTATATTGCGCACATAATTGCCTGCCAGCTTAAGGATGTCGGCAGATATGTATTCTAACACTGCAACGATGTAAACAGAAACTTGATGGTCAACTTTGTATCCAAGAACCTCCTGGAGAGACATGAAAAACAGCGATCATCAATCACCCGTCTTGTAAGAATAAACAAATTGCCAAGAACCTTTCCTCAAATCAGAACAAAGTTGAAATGGATCAGAGGTTCAGGTGAGAAACAAGATCAAGAAGCACTGGGCTTGCTCAAAACACAAGATGCTGGTGGAACTCAGCAGGTCAGGCAGCAACTGCGGAGGGAATGGATAGGTGATGGGTTAGGAACCTTCTTCAGACTCTATACCTTGCCCAACCTGGCCCACCAGCTGTGCTTTGTCCTAGATTCATTTACAGCTCTGCGGTTCTACCCGTGCCAGAGCCATCCTGTGGAGCAAAATGAACCACATGCAGTGACGAAGTTTCAGCCAGCTGATCCTAAAGTCCCACCCCATTGGCATTTTAATGGTCACTACTTTCTAACCCCTTTGTTGTTAAATACATCTGCTAATCAGAGATTTTTAAATGTTATCTGCATTGATAATTAATATAGGCCAAAATAGTTTTTAAAATTAATTTGCTTAAATCAAATGAGGGATAACATTTTCACACAGAGGATGGTGAATGTATAGAACGAGTTGCTAGAAGAAGCTGTGGATGCGGGCACAGTAAAAGACATTTAGACTGGTACATGGATAGGAAATGTTTAGAGAGATATAGGATAAGCGCAGGAAAATGGGACCAGCATAGATGGATCATAGACAAGTTTGGCTGAAGGGCTTGCATCCTGGCTGTATTGCTATGGTGGTAGTAACGAAGGTTAAAAAAAAAAGAGAACTAAGCATGGACTTGCTTTAACCAAAATTAGTGGCTCCATTCAGATCAATGGGGCTGCAGTTCCTATGGCACTCACCCATACGCAACTGATGCCTTAACTGAGTAGGTCTGTGCTCCTGGACACATGTAGTATGTGAGTTAGATGCACTGCCAACTAATTTCCTAACTTTGGTTGTACAGTGCGCAGGGGTGGAATCAGGGACAAGCTGACCTAAGAGGAAGACAGTGCTGGTGTGCTTTTTGACCCATTATTCTGTGAGATGCTGTTTCTTTCGGAATGTACTAACACATTAACAGAAAAACAAACAACCTGTAGTAGCAACTTCGTTCCTTCCCAATGAAGTCCTCTCCTCTTGCCACCACTTCACGGAGAAGTGGAGTGAAGGTTCTTGATGCAGACCAACAACAGAGATCTTCACGACTTTACAGTTTAATTAGTCATTTATTGAAGTAGTGATACAAACAGATTAGTATTTCTCCCTTTATAGATCTGGTAAGAATTGTATCTCGCCATGGGTTCTCTGCGTCTGACCCCTCCTATCTCAGCATTCCCCAAATATACTCCTAATTCTGGCTCCTCCCAGTGCGTTATGCCCAAATATGCCCATATATGTATTCATTTCACGACAACCCTCAAGTGTCCAAAAATAATACAGCAAGATACAAAATAATATAATATGCTAAGACCGCTAATAAATACAAATGGCTCCAACAAAACCAGTCAATGTAATATATTGAGATTTAAAATAATGCAAGATCTTGAATTAGAATAAGATATTGTTTTTTGATACAATCATAATAAAGAAAGTAAACATATAAAACAATGATAAACCACTTTAATTAAACATGCAAAATGTAGATATACACTGTAACACAATGGGGCAAGCACCAATCAACAGAACAATGCATCTACAAATTAACAGAACAGACAGATACAAATTAATAAAATCAAACTGCAACAGGCATGCCAATGAAGAAATAAAATTGAGGCAGCCTGCCGGATTGAATTAACACACGAGTGCAAAAGGAGGGACTCCGCAATTAAATGAAAAAACAGCAACCACCATTACAAACACCAATTAACCATCAGGACATTCAATTCATAAGAGATCGAACTTTCGCCTCAGTGTTTAAGGTTTATGGGCTCGAATTCCTCGCGATAGTCCTGAGCACAAAATTAGGCTGACACTGGTGCAGTACTGAAGGAATGCATTACGAGCATTTAAATATGATTAATTCTAAGTCCCATTACCCCTCTGTGGCATATGGTAAACAGTTCTACAACATTATTCTAAAGAGCAGAAAGTTCTCCTTGGTGTCCTGGTCACTTTTCCTTAACCAATTCCAGAAACAAATTGGAGACTCAAACAGCTGCAGATGCTGGAATCTGGAGTAAAAAACAAACTGCTGGAGGAACTCAGGTAGCATCTTAGAAGGGAAATGGACAGGTTACATTTTGGGTCTAGACCCTTCCTCTGGACTTAAGAGTGGAGGGGAGATAGCTAGTATGAAGAGGTGAAGGAGTTGGGACGAGCGAGATCTGGCATATGGCTGAATCCAGCAGAGGAATTGGTTGGATTGGTGGATGGAGCCAATTGCCCTTAGAATGTAATTTTGTTGGCCCCATGATTACATTTAGTTCATAAGTGATAGGAGCAGAATTAGGCCATTCGGCCCATCAAGTCTACTCCGCCATTCACTCGCGGCTGATCTATCTTTCCCTCTTAACCCCATTCTCCTGCCTTCTCCCCATAACCCCTGGCACCTGTACTAATCAAAAATCTATCAAAATTCTGCCTTTAAAATATCCATTGACGTCCCCCACAGCCTTCTGTGGAGGCCAATAATATTACTGGAAAGCAATCAAATGATGGTATGTAATCCAGACAAATTTATAAAAGAGCTGCAATTCTTGTGCCAGAATAATGCATGCACTTTGGCAAGTGGTGCCAGACTTTTACTTGGGCTATGTTTTTGAATAAAATATAAATTTGAACTAGAATCATTTAATAGTTTGAGTACATTTAAACACAAGGCTAAGAATATCACTCAAAAGCAATTTATAGTCATAAAGGTAATTTTTTTCAAACCTGAAGAATTGGAAATGACAACTTCTTACCACGGAATAAATTTAGAATTTGAATAGTTTCAGGACAGTTATTCTTCAACACAATGGCAAATTTTCAATAATTATATCCTGTTGCTCAATGAATGTTACAGCCACATACAGTATATATAGATAGTTTCTTAATTTGATAATAAAACGTGACCTCCATGAAAATGGCAGCATGAACCTAAAGTTAATTATTTGAGACTTGCCTTCAGAAGAGGGTGAATCTTATCAACAGGCAACAAAAGGGGACTCCTGCGTTTGCGTTTTTCTATGGCAGATTGAGCATCTGCTATGGCCCACTTATCAATCGGATGTGGGAACGATTTCTGTACCCGTTCCTAAGGGATAGATTTTAGAAAAATGTTGTAATCTATGAATCCAGTTGCACAACACAGACCTTTATTAACAGATTCTAATGTTACCAGCATTTTACTCAAAATCCCAAATTTAGAATATTAACACCCATCACAATGCTGGTTTACAAAAAATAGGACACAGCATGCTGGAGTAACTCAGGAGGTCATGCTGGAGTAACTCGGGAGGTAAGCAACAGCGCACATTACTTATGCACAGATTTGGAATATTGTGTTCAGTTTTGGTCACACTGCTGTAGGAAGGATGTCATTAAGTTAGAAAGAGTGCAGAGATTATTTATGTGGAGGTTACCAGAACTCGAGGCCTAACCTATAAAAGGAAGTTGGACAGGTGGCTGTGGGGTGTATAAAATCATGAGGGGAATGGATAGGGTGGATGCATACTCTTTTACCCAGTATAAGGGAATCAAGAACCAGAGGGCATGGTTTTAAGGGGAGAGGAAAATGATTTAATAGGAACCGGAGGGGCATCTTTTTCCACACAGAGGGATGTTGGTAAATGGAACGTGGTGCTAGAGGAGGTATTATAACAGCATTTAAAAGGCATTTGGAAAGGTACACGGATAGGGAAGGTTGAGGGATATGGACGAGGTGTGGGCAAATGGGATTAGCTCTGATGGGGCATCTTGGTCAGCATGGATGAGTTGGGCAAAATGGCCTGTTTCTATGCCGTGTGCCTCTATGACCACTTCTAAGATATTCTGAAAGGGATAGTTATTGCAGATTCATCATCACAATTAGGAGCGTCCATGATAAGCAACTAAATGTCTTAAAAAATGGTTTGGATTCTGTCAGTTCACATTGCATATACTTTGAGTTTTATTTCACCTTACCTCTACATCTGGAACACTGCGAGGCTGTACGAGACAGAGCATGCTTAGTAACTGTAGGATTAGCTCTTCTATATACTGCAAGGCATCCTCAGTAGATTTAAGTTTGGGATGTACTTGTTGTTGAACCTGTCAACAGCAAATAGAAAGGCAGTTGACAATTAACCTGTAAATATACTCAACAATTAATAAACACACAATATAATAATCTTTAATACCTGTCAAGTAATACTTCAAACAACATTTTGTTAAAAAATTATCCAATGTTTTCTGGTATTCCAAGCTGTACATTTTTGATTGGAAGTACATTTAACTCCAACAAAAAAAATCCCTTTGATACATCGTTACAGATGCGGTAAGCCACTTGTCTCGTCCAAGTTCATCCATGCAGAAAGATCACATTCTCCCTATTACAAATTTTGTTCAAAGCACAAAGTGCTGGAGAAACTCAGCGGGTCAAGCAGCATCTGTAGAAAGAATAGACAAACAACGTTTTGAATCGGAACTCTTCTTCAAACTTGAAGGGCCCAGTTCTGAAATATCAGTTGTCCATTCTCTCCCCAAACACTGCCTGACCCGCTGAGTTCCTCTACCACGTTGCGTTTTTATCAGATTCTAGCATCTGCAATCTTTTGCATCAGCAAATCTGGTTCTGCAATGGAAATATTACATGTAGGTGCAATGCTTCAGTCACAAATAAATGCTGTCTGGATGCATAATTTCTGCAGGAGTTAATTCAACTGACATTATTAATCTGCGGTGTCATAGGAAAAGGGGACGTACAAAGCGAGATCTGGGTGTCCTCGTGCATCAGTCACTGAAAGGAAGCATGCAGGTGCAGCAGGCAGTGAAGAAAGCCAATGGAATGTTGGCCTTCATAACAAGAGGAGTTGAGTATAGGAGCAAAGAGGTCCTTCTGCAGTTGTACAGGGCCCTAGTGAGACTGCACCTGGAGTACTGAGTGCAGTTTTGGTCTCCAAATTTGAGGAAGGATATTCTTGCTATCGAGGGCGTGCAGCGCAGGTTTACTAGGTTAATTCCCGGAATGGCGGGACTGTCGTATGTTGAAAGACTGGAGCGACTAGGCTTGTATACACTGGAATTTAGAAGGATGAGAGGGGATCTTATCGAAGCATATAAGATTATTAAGGGGTTGGACACGTTAGAGGCAGGAAACATGTTCCCAATGTTGGGGGAGTCCAGAACCAGGTGATACAGTTTAAGAATAAGGGGTAGGCCATTTAGAACGGAGATGAGGAAAAACTTTTTCACTCAGAGTTGGAAATCTGTGGAATTCTCTGCCTCAGAAGGCAGTGGAGGCCAATTCTCTGAATGCATTCAAGAGAGAGCTAGATAGAGCTCTTAAGGATAGCGGAGTCAGGGGGTATGGGGAGAAAGCAGGAACGGGGTACTGATTGAGAATGATCAGCCATGATCACATTGAATGGGGGTGCTGGCTCAAAGGGCCGAATGGCCTACTCCTGCACCTATTGTCTATTGTCTACCCTTACATGACTTGAATATTATTATTTGAATAAGTGCTTCTTTATCCTTCAGAAGGCAAATCAAGCGTACACAAAAGTTTAATGAGAAATGGGAAACGCCCTTTACTTCTCAGTAACAATTAGAATATTTGAATCAATCCTTGTTCCCATGTTTCCTAATCTTATCTACAAAACCTTCCTCACATCTGGAGATAATTTTACTCAACTTCAAATGTAAAATACATCTACAGTCTGCTATTAAGCCAGGGATGAGTGTCCTCTGCCTGCAATTGCCTGTTGTTTCTTTTTTACTTCAATGTAAGCTTTTGGGTGAAACTGCATTTTATCCAAAAGTGGAATCCACCAGTCTAACTTAACAATCTTTCCTGCCTTCAAGTGAAGAAGTGACACAGCACCAAAAACTAATTTTAAAAAATTATATTTTGTTTAAAACAAAATCAGTTATCAGTTTAGTTTATTGTCATGTGTACCAAGGTGCAGTGAAAAGCTTTTTTTGCATGTTATCCAGTCAGCAGAAAGATAATACATGATTACTGGAAGACAAAAAGTTTTCTTGATCTCTATTGAATTTGGTCTACATTCCAGTCTCAATTTCCTGCAAATCTATTAAGAGTTAAAGTTAGCATCATATGGTCATGGGGCCATACAGCACAGAAACAGCCCCTATGACCTAACTTACCCATGCCAACCAAGATGCCCCATCTATGCTAGTTCCACCTGCCCATTTGGCCCATATCCCTCTAAGCCCTTCCTATCCATGTACCTGTACAAATGACTTTTAAATGTTGTTATTGTAGCCGAGTCTCTGGTGACTTATTCCATGTACCCACTACCCTCTGTGAGAAAAAAAAACTGACACTCAGGCTCCCATTAAATTATTCCCCTCTCACCTTAGCTCTAGTATCATATTTTTAGGATGAACTGCTCAATAAGATATTACATTGTATTAAAGGAGATGTGCGGAGCAAGTTTTTTTTTACCCACAGAGGGTAGTGGGTGCCTAGAACGTGCTACTAGGGTTGCTGGTGGAGGCAGATACAACAGTGGTATTTAAGAGACTGGTAGATAAGTACATGGATTTGCAGGGAACAGTGATATGGATGATGTGCAGGCAGATAAGGGTTGGTCTGGCATCATTTTCGTCACAGACATTGTTGGCCGAAGGGCCTGTTCCTGTGCTGCATTGTTCTGTGTTCTATTTATGTGCATTCCACTTTTACATTTAAAAGTAAATTCCATGTAATAAACCAATTATGTGTAAACAAGAAGTTCATCGCACCCCATCCACCCCTCCCGGTCCCGACACTTTCCCCTGTAACTGGACGAGGTACCACATTTATCCCCAATAGCACCTCTCACCACCATCCAGGAACCTAAATAACCCTTTCAAGGTTATCTTGCCATCAGGTTTTATGTTTTCTTCATTATTACAAAAATGATTTGAACTTGGGAATCAGAGCCAATTTCAAACTTTGTTAGTGTAATGCAAGGATTAAACTGACTGCGTCAGCTAAAACGGAGTTGTCAGGCCATGTGCTTGCTTTTCAGCTAAATTAATAGCACCATTTATCACGGGAGCAGGCCTGCTTCAACAATTAGATGTTTGAAAAAAATGCTTGGGCCAACTGAGAAGAACCAGTAAATCATGAGGCTACCTGTAAGGTCACTGAGATAAACTTTCACCTTCTCAGAGACATCCGAGACTAGTTCAGCGGCTGATAAGACAAATAATTCTTGCTTTTGACACTAAGGAGGTTAGCCAGTTTTAAAATGTAGTCAACTGTTCTTCTTGGATTAGGGTAGAAACACATGCTTTATAGTACCTGACACACGAGCTCAGGAAACTACACCTCAGGCTGAGCTCAGGAGACTACACCTCACCCCAGAGGGGTGCCAGGACACACAGGTTATTTGAACGATCTCCAGTCCAAGCTTTCAAATGGAGTCCCCTACAAGTCCTTGAAGCTGCAGCCTTTAGGATTACGAGGATGTGTGAGACTCATTTTATTTGCCACTTTATGCTGCTATCTATATTGTAGTTTATTTGTGTTTTTATTGTTTTTATTGTTGGGAGTACAGCTTAGGTTCACCAGGTTAATTCCAGGGATGACGGGACTGACATATGATGAAAGAATGGGTTGACTGGGCTTGTATTCACTGGAATTTTGGCTGAGAGAGGATCTTATAGAAACATAAAATTCTTTGGGGATTGAACAGGCTAGATGCAGGAAAAATGTTCCAAATGTTGGGGGAGTCCAGAACCAGGGGTCACAGGGGTAGGCCATTTAGGACTGAGATGAGTAAAAGCTTTTTCACACGGACAGTTGTGAATCTGTGGAATTCTTTGCCACAGAAGGTAGTGGAGGCCAATTCATTGGATTTTTCAAGAGAGAGTTAGATTTAATTCTTAGGGCTAATGGAATCAAGGGATATGGACGAAAAGCAGGGTATTGATTTTGGATCAGCCATGATCATATTGAATGGCAGTGCTAGTTCGAAAGGCCGAATGGCCTACTCCTGCACCTATTTTCTATGTTTCCATGTTTAACTGAAGTTGTATTGCTATTCTATTGCTATCTTTTCATTGCTTGGTTGTTGCTTTAATGTTACTTTAAGAAATGTTTGTGCTTCAAATTTTATATTGGCTGAGTGTTCTTCCTTCATCATTAATCCAAATCCTTGAAACCTGTTTGTATTCTGTTACAACTACTGAAAGCTAAATGGGTATAATGGAAGACTATAAAAGACAACACAACTTCAATAAAATTGCAGGATGAATTCCAATATTGATAAGAGTGAAAGATGTTTTGTACCTACCTTACACAAGAAGAAATGTAACAGAATTTGGCAGAAGGAATAAGGACACATTGTTGAAAATATGGGTCACAATGGATCAGAGGGATGCAGGATTACAATTTTTCATACATCAAATTGCTGGAGGTCATATAATGTGGAATAGAGTGTAAAGCAGTGAGGTTGTATTAACCTGGATCTTGATTTGATCACACATGGAGAAAGATGCACAGCTCTGGTTTCCCATCGGAACAAAAGAAGGCAAGGGGAAGGTATAACTAGATATTAAAAATTAATGCAAAATTGTGAGATAACTGACAAGATTGAACAACCTAGGATTACTTTCTCTAGAAATGGGACTGAGTGGCAGCCTAGCAGAGGGCTTTAAAATACTGCAGATATTTTATATAGTATACACGAGGAAAATGTTTCTTCTTGTTCGAAGACAAAAAATGACTGGACACATATAAAAGACAATGTAATAAAAATTAAATCCAATGAAGCATTAAGAAGTAATTCGTCAACCATTCAGTGATTAGAACGTGGAATCTATGACATGAAGTGGTCAAAGCATTAGTGTTAATATATAATTGGTTAAAAACTAGACATACACAAATGATATAAAAACGGAAGGAATTCCTGATACGGTTTGATGGAGTAGAGAAGACTCCAAAAAGCATATGCCAATTGAGACAAATGGCATTTGTCTATCCTGCATATTCTAACTCATTCTCTTGATTACCTTAATGACTTGATCAGAGACCTTCTGATCTTATAATAAATGCCAGGTTACAAATGACCCGAGATAAATCTTTAATAGACACAAAATGCTGGAGTAACTCAGCAGAACAGGCAATATCGCTGGAGAGAAGGATGGGTGACATTTCGGGTCGAGACTCTTCAGACTAGAGTCAGGGGAAAAGGAAAGGAGAGATATAGACAGCAAAGTAGAGAGATAGAGAACAAATGAATTAAAGGTATGCAAAAAAGTAACGATGATAAAGGTAACAGACCTTTGCTGTTACCAAGGTGAAAATGAGAAGCTGGTGTAACTTGGGTGGGGAAGAGGTGGAGAGAGAGGGAATGCAGGGGTTACTTGAAGTTGGAGAAATCAATATTCATACCACTGGGTTGTAATCTGCCCAAGCAAAATTTGAGATGCTGTTCCTCCAATTTGCATTTAGCCTCACTCTGTCAATGGAGGAGGCCTAGGACAGGTCAGTGTGGGAATGGGAAAGGGAATTAAAATGTTTGGCAACCGGGATATCAGGTAGGTCCAGGTGGACTGAGCGAAGGTGTTCAGCGAAACAATCACCCAGTCTACGTTTGGTCTCGCTGATGTTTACAGATCTTTGTTGTGTACTGTCAATTATAATGCACTCACAGTGCTGTATTAAAAGAAACTGCTGAGCATAATCTCTGCCACTAGGTGTCAATAATGTCTTTAATAACTTTGATGCACTTTGCTAATTGAGATATGCAACTATACTCTGGTACCTCATTTGGTGCTAAAGATGCATTTCCAGTAAAGAGTGTGAAAGAGAATCAGCACTAAAATGGGTTAATTCATGCACTGTGAAGGGAAGATTAGAACCCTGCCCTCCCAGCACCTGCACATTCTGCCCTAGCAAAATGCTGCATCAGGGACTTGCTGTAAAACCCTTCCACTGGCACGCACCAGATTTCCATTTGAGATGGAAAGCCGATCAAGCCTATGCTTTCTCTCAGACAGCATTCTCATTCCCTCACTAATATTTCCTGTATTATATTCTCCCATTTCCCCATCAATCCCAGCAGATTCTCCCACTCATGTAAAAACAAGAACGATTTGTAGTTGCTAACTAACCTTCCAATCTATCGAATATGGGAGGAAACTGGAGTACCTGAAGGAAATCCATCCGGTTGCAGGTAGAACATGCAAACTCCACAGACAGCCCCTGAGATGAGGATTGAAACCAGATTGCTAGCAACGAGAGGCAGCAGCTTCACTGTACCACTTTTGAGAAAGCGGAAGGGGCTGGGAGAACCAGAGGGATGATTGTGATAAGTGGACGGACAGATCGAATAACACCTGGAAAGGGTGGCAAAGGTCACCTACACAACAAAAAATCATCATATAAATGAGAGAATACAACAACCTCTCCCACAATGTCAGCAAGACAAAAAAGCTAGTTATTGACTTCAGAGAGCGTAACGGTGTACACACCCCAATCAGCATCAAAGATGTTGCAGTAGAAACAGTCAATAGCTTCAAGGTCTGCAGTGTGATTACCAACAATCAGCCCTGGACCAACCACATTGAAACTATGGCCAAATACAATCACACCAGCCACACCAACAACCAACTTGGTATATCTAACAACTCTTACCAATTTCTATAATGCATCATTGAAAGCACATTATCTGGATGCATCACAGCTTGGTTTGGGAACAGCTCTGCCCCAAACCACTAGAAATGACAGAGTTGTGGATAGAAACATAGAAAGTAGGTGCAGGAGTAGGCCATTTGACGGTTCGAGCCATTCAAGAGAGAGTTAGATTTAGCTCTTAGGGCTAAGGGAATCAAGGGATATGGGGAAAAAGCAGGGATGGGGGTACTGACTTTGATCAGCCATGATCATATTGATGGTGGTGCTGGCTCGAAGGGATGAATGGCCTACTCCTGCACCTATTTTCTATGTCTATGTTTCAATATGATCACGGCTGATCATCCAAAATCAGAACCTCGTTCCTGCTTTCCCCCCATATCCCTTGATTCCGTTAGCCCTGAGAGCTACATCTAACTCTCTCTTGAATACATCCAGTGAATCGACCTCCACTGCCTTCTGTGGCAGAGAAATCCACGGTGCAGCCCAGTTCATCACAGACTTGACTTCTCACTACCGGCTCCATCTACATTTCACGCTGCCTCAGAAAAGCAACCAACTTTGGTTCAGCCAATAAATGCAGCCCTTGTGAATCATGCTCTTGTCCCATAATTTTGTTTTAAGATCTTATGATTTCAACGACTTTATGTAGCTCCATACAATCATCAAAGCCATAAATAATTAGTGCCTGTGATGGACCAGCAAAGCCCTTGTCGAACATCATTAGACACATCCTACTGTTGGAATATCTGCCCTTCAGTCCACAAATGTACTCAATTCTATTTCATACTTTTTTCCCCTAAAGGCCTGGATTCATAGAAACATAGAAAATAGGCGCAGGAGTAGGCCACTCGGCCCTACGAGCCGGCACCGCCATTCAATATGATCATGGCTGATCATCCAAAATCAGTACCCCGTTCCTGCTTTTTCCCCATATCCCTTGATTCCATTAGCCCGAAGAGCTAAATCTAACTCATTCTTGAAAACTGGAGGCCAGTGTATTGGCCTCCACTGCCTTCTGCAGCAGAGAATTCCACAGATTCACAACTCTCTGGGTGAAAAAGTTTTTCCTCAACCCTGTCCTAAATGGCCTCCCCCTTATTCTTAGTCTGTGACCCTGGTTCTGGACTCCCCCAACATGGGGAACATTTTTCCTGCATCTAGCCTGTCCAATCCCGTAAGAATTTTCTGTTTCAAAAAGATCCCCTCTCATCCTTCTAAATTCCAGTGAATACAAGCCCAGTTAACCCATTCTTTCATCATATGTCAGTCCTGCCATTCCGGGAATTAACCTGGTGAACCTACTCTGCACTCCCTCAAGAGCAAGAATGTCCTTCCTCAAATTAGGCGACCAAAACTGTGCACAATACTCCAGGTGTGGTCTCACCAGGGCCCTGTACAACTGCAGTAGGACCTCCTTGCTCCCAAACTCAAATCCTCTCGCAATGAAGGCCAACATGCCATTAGCTTTCTTCACTGCCTGCTGTACCTGCATGCTAAATTTCAGCGACTGATGTACAAGGACACAGTCTCGTTGCACCTCCTTTTCCTAATCTGACACCATTCAGATAATAATCTGCCTTCCTGTTCTTGCCACCAAAGTGGATAACCTCACATTCATCCACATTATACTGCATCTGATTCAGATCACGATAGCAATCAACATGTTACCAGATTAGGCAAAAGCACTTGTTAAAAAGTGGAACTGGGTGGAATTAGCATGGGATTTTCATGATCCATAGCGGGGATCATGGAGCTCGACAAAATTCAATTAAAAAAGCCATACCTCTGAAGTGAATGTTAAAAAAACCCTTTTTTTCCCATTTATTTTACTGATTGTAATTTCAAACTGCCCCAACTTCATAATATTTAGAGAAATATTATTGAATTGTTTCAAATGAAAATCACTAATTAGAAATCTGTGTTCAGTAGCTTAACAAAATTTTAAATGGGAACCACACACCCAGATTCTAAACAAGATAGCACATCCGAACATTATTAATTAAGGCTTTAATTCATCCATTTGTTTAACTTCCTGCACTAGTACTACACTACACTATACATCCTCCTTCAGACTAGTCAGGGGAAAGAGAAACAAGAGATTTAGACAGTGATGTAGAGAGATATAGAACAAACAAATGAAAGATATGTATTAATATCTCTTACTCCACTTCCCAGTGCCCTATTGCTCTCATCTCTAACCTTTCCTCGTCCTTTAAAACACCCATTGATTACTCTTCTTCCAAGAACATGTGGTAATAGTCCATCAACGTCTGTACCGAACATGATGCCAAGACCATTATTTATCTACCAGCACATAACCTACATCCCTCCATTCCCTGCAGATCGATACGCCTATTCAAAAATACCTTAAATGCCACTCACGTATCTGCTTCGACCATGACCCCCAGTAGCTCCTTCCAGGCACTCATCACCCTCTGTGCAAAACAAACGCCCCACACATCTCCTTTATACTTTGCCCCTCTTACCTTAAACCTGGAAAAAACTGACTGTCTGCCCTATCTATGCTTCTCGTTATTTTATATGTCTATGTGGTCTCCCCGCAAACTCCAGCTTTCGAGAGAAAGCAATCCAAATCTGTCCAACCTCTCCCTATAGTTAATTGCCCCTGATCCAAGCATCATTCTGGTAAACTTCCTTTACGTCCTTTCCAAAACGTCCACAATCTTCCTGTAACGGGGTGAACAGAACTGCACACGTAATATATCAAATCAGGACGAAGAAAGGTACCACACAGTTCTGTGTTCTAAAGGTGCCACATTTCATTTTTATATTTTTCTCCATAATTATCCATAATTAAAATGCTTTCAATTTTGAACTGCCAATAAACACAGGCCAATAATTAGACTGTTTTTATTTCACTTTAAAATGGGCTATTTAAAAATCAAATGTTAAAATTACATTAGTGAATACCAAGTGGTGACTCTCAACTTAAAATATTTACTTTGCAGATACAATTGGTGTGATACTCAGGCACCTCAGCATTTTCCCCTTCATTTGGTGGGAGGTAGTGGACATCACATGGTTTTGTGTGGCCTGACTCTCCTTATCCCTCACACAAGGCTTCCACAAAATTTCCAATATAAAGGTAAGAGTCAACGTAGAGGAAACTGAGCTAGGTATGAAGCAGTTAACCTATTCAATCAATTTTTCATCAAGCAGGTTTGGTTAATTGCACTGCTCTTTACACCCACCGGGAATTCCATAATCTAGTTAGTTGAAAGGCTGCTGCTGATTCATCCTAATCAATTGTGCGCAGTGCACATTTCTGACTGTGCAGCCCACAGTAAAATCCCAATGCAAACTAAATTTCACGACTACTTTGCATACAAAGGCAATTCAAATTGACAACTTTGACACAATAATGCAAAAACTGTGAATGGATATTTTTGTTTACTTGATTTTGAACATGACTAAATATAGAAACGCCGAATAACTTGAAGGAGCGGGAAATACAGTTGCACCTACTGACCAGAGCCTGTAACTACAGAATGTCAGTGGCCACTTTGACATGGACGTGAAAATAGCACATTCCGAATGACAGTGCCAGAAACTTGAAGAACAAAGGGAATTCAGGGTTAACAGAATGAATGCACAAGAAGTAAAATTTAAACTCTAAAAAAAACAACGTCCACAATTTAATCTCAATTTGGGTGGGGAGAAAGTGGGGGTAATCAGTAAACAATTTTATAATTATCAGTAAACAGCCAGTTATGAGCTTATTTGTACTGAATGCATTTTCATATAAAGAAAGCCATTCTTTTTGTGTTTTACACACACAGATTCAGCGTCGAGGCTTAACGGCGATTCCAAATCATCACGAGCAGCAAAGAATTGCTGTAGGCGGGGAGAAGGAAAATTAAGAACAGATGACAAGATGATGAAATGGGGAACTAGGAAAAGCTGCACTTGTTGGGAAGTTCTGCACTTGATTTTTAAAATAATCTGGAGAAGTAGCAGCTGTGGACAAGTAGGAATCTGTGGCTCACTTTGGTACCTTCTACACATAGGGGGTGTGGTGTACACAACCCCTTGTGTAGTGAGGAAGCTCAGGTGGAATTTCAGATGTTTGTTGTAACCAAGCAGAAAATGATAGGTGTCCCTTTCCTGAACCTTTATCTGATTGACTGGCCACCACCATGCAGATGACTGATGGCACCATTCCAGAGAGGATATTACAAGCTACCGAAATTGGTTGCTTTAAAACAGACGACGATAATATAATAACTGCCGTTCCATGTGGGTCATTCGCTTTATACGAACCAAGTATTCCTTTCCAGGTAAGCATATCTGGCGCTGTATTCACATAGAGAGTGATCCTATCCACATGCAAGATTTCCTATTTTGACATTAAATTTCACTTGGTGTTGCTTTCTGCATTGACCTCCCTTCTAGCCTTGTTTCTGAGGGTGTTGGAAGGGTGTTGTCAGGGTCACTCCAAAAAAGAAAAATGTAGATACAAAGAACCGCTGGACACAATAGACACAAAATGCTGGAGTTACTCAGCGGGACAGGCAGCATCACTGGAGAGAAGGAATGGGTGATGTTTCAGGTCGAGACCCTTCTTCAGACTGATTGCTGACTGATAAAGAATTGCAGATGCTGGTTGGCAAAAAGAGACACATTCTAAAGAATGCAAAACATCACCCATGTTCTCCAGAGATGATGCCTGTCCGGCTGAGTTACTCCAGCACTGTGTCTTTTTTCACTCCAAAGTAAAATGGACTGGGTCCACAGGAGAAGCTGCCAAGGAAATTGTTTGTCCTGCGAACATTATTCATCAGTTAATTAAGAATTAGAATCCATTATTATTAGCTAGCAATTATTCAGAATGTAACTATTCATGCTAATTAATTTTGACTTTGTTTTTCTTTCTTTTTATGTAAGATGAATTTAAGATACAAAGCAAGGTTAAAATCACCCATCAGAAATATCTTTCAACCCGGTTCTTGTTACAGAAATGATTAGAAAAAGAAACTGAATTAGGTTTCTCACGCAAAACTGAAGTTAATGCAGTTCTAAAAAGTCATGGAGGAAAACACTCAAGGGGAATTTGACATTACTGTACTTGGGGAAGATATGATCAGTCTTGAGGGTAAATTGTTGCTAAAAATGGTGGTAAGTTTCTGCGGAAATATAAAAATAGCCACCACGCTTAGACTTTTCCTTATTTCATACAGAAACAGTCTCTGGTAAATGAAACCATTGCAGAACTTCTCATTTTCTTGTAGCATGGCTACAATTCTCCAGGTTTTTAGAGCTGTCAACTGCTTTTTGAAATAGTAGTTGCTATTTCTTGTTTTGATTAGAAATGGAGAAAATGGAAAATAGTCTTCTTAAGCATTCCCTTAGGATCAACGATGACTTCAACTCTAATTTTATGGGTTCTGAGGTGATCTACAAAACTGATCCAAGAACTGCACATACTTTTCCACATGGGGAAAGCTTTATGGGTATTTTGCAAGTTGGTTCACTCCTTCTGCCATTTATACCGGGCTTCCTTATGCTCCTAACTTGTGGACTTCATGTTCTCAGTACCATCTCACTCGTCTTCCATTTTAAGTAGCCATGGACCAGAAACAAGCGAGAATCAGCTCGGTATTGCACTTTTGAAGCAGTCTTTGTTTTTTCCTTCATTTATTTCTTAATTTCTTCATTTTTTTCCCTCTGTCCTCCTAGTAATCTCTTCCCATGATGGAAATCAGAATGGTGCCAGGAATCTGTTGTCGAGTGTACAAACAATGTGACAAGGCCAACGCCGATGACCAAGTGTGACTTGGACCTCAATGCCATGGATGTTGGTCTAGTTAGGATAGCTGATGTTGGTTCATCTATCTTTCTACTGGATTTGGAGAACTTTGCAGAGATAACATGAGTGGTATTTTTCTGGCACACTGTAGGCAATGGCAAACTTCCTAATTGATGACACAAAGTGCTTGAGTAACTCAGCGGGTCAGACACCATCTATAGAGAACATGGACAGCTGATATTTTGGGTCAGGACCTTTCTTCAACATGTATAGGTAACATTTTGAAGGATCTCAACTAGAAACATTGCCTATCTATGCTCTCTAGAGATTATGGCATCTCTAGAGATTATGGCAAACCGCACTGAACGGTTGGAGCTGCGGTTGGACTCATTCTGGAGCATCCACGAGGCTGAGAAGGTCGTGGATAGCACGTATAGCGAGTTGGCCACACCACAAGTAAAAGATAAGCGGACAGATAGGAAACGGGTGGCCACTAGCCAGCGTAGCAGTAGGCAGGTAATGCAGGAGTCCCCTGCGGTCATCTCCCTCCTAAACAGATATGCCATTTTGGATACTGTTGGGGGAGATGCCTAATCAGGGGAAGGCAGCAGCAGCCAAGTTGATGGCACCGTGGGTGGCTCTGCGGCAAAAGAGGGGAGGAAAAAGAGTGGAAGGGCTATAGTGATAGGGGATTCAATTGTAAGGGGAATAGATAGGCGTTTCTGCCGCCGCAAACGAGACTCCAGGATGGTATGTTGCCTCCCTGGTGCAAGGGTCAGGGATATCTCTGAGCGGCTGCAGGACATTCTGAAGGGGGAGGGTGAGCAGCCAGTTGTCGTGGTGCACGTTGGCACCAACGATTTAGGTAAAAAACGGGATGAGGTCCTACAAGGTGAATTTAGAGAGCTAGGAGATAAACTAAAAAGTAGGACCTCAAAGGTAATAATCTCTGGATTACTACCAGTGCCACGTGCTAGTCAGAGTAGGAATAGGAGGATATTTCATATGAATACGTGGCTTGAAAAATGGTGCAAGGGGGAGGGATTCAAATTTTTAGGACATTGGAACCAGTTCTGGGAGAGGTGGGACCAGAACAAACAGGACGGTCTGCACCTGAGCTGGAATGGAACCAATGTCCTAGGGGGAGTGTTTGCTAGTGCTGTCGGGGAGGATTTAAACTAATGTGGCAGGGGGATGGGAGCTGGAGCAGAGAGACAGAGGGGTGTAAAATGAGGGTAGAAGCAACAGGTAGCAAGGTGAAAAGGAAAAGTGGCAGGCAGACAAATCCAGGGCAAAAATCAAAAAGGGCCACTTTTCAACATAATCGTACAAGGGGTAAGAGAGTTGTAAAAACAAGCCTGAAGGCTTTGTGTCTCAATGCAAGGAGTATACGTAATAAGGTGGATGAATTAAATGTGGAGATAGTTATTAATGATTATGATATAGTTGGGATTACGGAGACATGGCTCCAAGGTGACCAAGGCTGGGAGCTCAACATCCAGGGATATTCTATATTCAGGCGGGATAGACAGAAAGGAAAAGGAGGTGGGGTAGCGTTACTGGTTAGTGAGGAGATTAAAGCAGTGGAAAGGAAGGACATTAGCTTGGAGGAAGTGGAATCGATATGGGAAGAGCTACGAAACACTAAGGGGCAGAAAACGCTAGTGGGAGTTGTGTACAGGCCACCTAACAGCAGTAGGGAGGTTGGGGATGGCATCAAGCAGGAAATTAGAAATGCATGCACTAAAGGCGCAGCAGTTATAATGGGTGACTTCAATCTACATATAGATTGGGTGACCCAAACTGGCAGGGGTGCTGAGGAAGAGGATTTCTTGGAATGTTTGAGAGATGGTTTTCTAAACCAACATGTCGAGGAACCAACGAGAGAACAGGCCATTCTAGACTGGGTATTGAGTAATGAGGAAGGGTTAGTTAGCAGTCTTGTTGTGCGAGGCCCCTTGGGCAAGAGTGATCTTAATATGGTAGAGTTCTTCATCAGGATGGAGAGTGACAAAGTCGATACAGAAACAAGTGTTCTGAACTTAAAGAAAGGTAACTTTGAGGGTATGAGGCGTGAATTGTCCAAGATAGACTGGCGATTGATGCTGAAAGGGTTGACGGTGGACATGCAATGGAAGGCATTTAAAGGTCGCATGGATGAACTACAACAAGTGTTCATCCCAGTTTGGCAAAAGAACAAACCAGGAAAGGTAGTGCATCCGTGGCTAACAAGGGAAATCAAGGATAGTATTAAAACAAAAGATGAAGCATACAGATTAGCCAGAAAAGGTAGCATACCAGAGGACTGGGAGAAATTCAGAGTCCAGCAGAGGAGGACAAAGGGCTTAATTAGGAAAGGGAAAATAGATTATGAGGGAAAACTGGCAAGGAACATAAAAACAGACTGCAAAAGCGTTTATAGATATGTCAAGAGAAAAAGATTAGTTAAGGCAAATGTAGGTCCCTTGCAGTCGGAAACAGGTGAATTGATCATAGGGAACAAGGAGATGGCAGACCAATTGATGAAATACTTTGGTTCTGTCTTCACTAAGGAAGACATAAACCGTCTGCCGGAAATAGCGGGGGACCGGGGGTCTAAAGAGATGGAGGAACTGAGGGAAATCCAGGTTAGTCGGGAAGTGGTGTTAGGTAAATTAAATGGATTAAAGGCAGATAAATCCCCAGGGCCAGATAGGCTGCATCCCAGAGTGCTTAAGGAAGTAGCCTCAGAAATAGTGGATGCATTAGTGATAATTTTTCAAAACTCTTTAGATTCTGGAGTAGTTCCTGAGGACTGGAGGGTAGCTAATGTAATCCCACTTTTTAAAAAGGGAGGGAGAGAGAAAACGGGGAATTATAGACCAGTTAGCCTAACATCGGTAGTGGGGAAAATGCTAGAGTCAGTTATTAAAGATGTGATAGCATTACATTTGGAAAGTGGTGAAATCATCGGACAAAGTCAGCATGGATTTACCAAAGGCAAATCATGTCTGACGAATCTTATAGAATTTTTCGAGGATGTAACTAGTAGAGTGGATAAGGGAGAACCAGTCGATGTGTTATATCTGGACTTTCAGAAGGCCTTCGACAAGGTCCCACATAGGAGATTGGTGTACAAACTTAAAGCACACGGTATTGAGGGTTCAGTGTTGAGGTGGATAGAAAATTGGTTGGCGGACAGGAAGCAAAGAGTAGGAATAAACGGGTCCTTTTCGGAATGGCAGGCAGTGACTAGTGGGGTACCGCAAGGCTCAGTGCTGGGACCCCAGTTATTTACAGTGTATATTAATGATTTGGACGAGGGAATTGAATGCAACATCTCTAAGTTTGCGGATGACACAAAGCTGGGTGGCAGTGTTAGCTGCGAGGAGGATGCTAGGAGGCTGCAGAGTGACTTGGATAGATTAGGCGAGTGGGCAAATGCATGGCAGATGCAATATAATGTGGATAAATGTGCGGTTATCCACTTTGGCGGCAAGAACAGGAAAACAGAGTATTACCTGAATGGTGACCGATTGGGAGAAGGGGAGATGCAACGTGACCTGGGTGTCTGTGTTCTGCAGCTGCGGCTCACCGGCAGTCTCTCTGTTTGTTTTTTTGGTTTTTTTGTCATTGTCGTTGTTAAATGTACATTTTGTTTTATTTTTAATTCTGTGTATGTAGGGGGGTGGTGGGGGGGTTGGGGGAAACCTTTTTTTCAAATCTCCTCCTCAACGGAGATGCGACCTTTACCGTGTCGTATCTCCGTTCGCGCTACGGCCTAACATCGTGGAGTCGGCGGCCTCCAGCTGGGATCGACCTCAAAGACTCCGGTCGCAGGGCCTGGACTTACTATCTCGGAGGCTTCGGCCGTGGGCCCTGCAGACCGCAAAATCGGGAGCTCGCAGGTCCCTGGCTGGTGACTGGCTTTTGGGAGCTCCAGCCGTAGCAGCTTCGACCGCCCCGAAGCGCGAGGTATGATCAACCCGCCCGCAGGCCCTTCATCGCCCTGCGTGGCTCGGCCGCAGCACTTTCCATCGCCCGGTGGGGGCTCAGGACTTTCATCGGCCTGCTCGGCTCGGCCCTGGGACTTTCCATCGCCCGGTGGGGGCTCAGGACTTTCATCGGCCTGCTCGGCTCGGCCCTGGGACTTTCCATCGCCCGGTGGGGGCTTCAAAAAGTTGGGAGCCTCGATCACCTCGTGGCACCACGGGAGAAAAAAGAGGAGGAGATAAGACTTTACCTTCCATCACAGTGAGGGTGTGCCTAGAGCAATCACTGTGATGGCTGTTTTGTGTAAAAAATTATATCTGTGTGTCTTGTGCTTTTTAATGTCTACTGCCGGACCCTGACGTGAGAGGACGCTGGCGTTGAGTATTCGCCGCTTTTCCGTCAGGATAGTTTGTCTGTTTGTTTCTATGTTAATTGTTTTTGTAAAGCGCTTTGAGCATGTGATAAGGCGCTATATAAAATAAATGGATTATTATTATTATTATTATGGTGCACCAGTCATTGAAAGCAAGCATGCAGGTGCAGCAGGCAGTGAAGAAAGCGAATGGTATGTTGGCATTCATAGCAAGAGGATTTGAGTTTAGGAGCAGGGAGGTTCTGCTGCAGTTGTACAGGGCCTTGGTGAGACCGCACCTGGAGTATTGTGTGCAGTTTTGGTCTCCTAACCTGAGGAAAGACGTTCTTGCCTTAGAGGGAGTAGAGAAGGTTCACCAGATTGATCCCTGGGATGGCGGGACTTACATATGAGGAAAGACTAGATAGACTGGGCTTGTACTCGCTGGAATTTAGAAGACTGAGGGGGGATCTTATAGAAACATATAAAATTCTTAAGGGGTTGGAGAGGCTAGATGCGGGAAGATTGTTCCCGATGTTGGGGGAGTCCAGAACCAGGGGTCACAGCTTAAGGATAAGGGGGAAGTCTTTTAGGACCGAGATGAGAAAACATTTCTTCACACAGAGAGTGGTGAGTCTGTGGAATTCTCTGCCACAGAAGGTAGTTGAGGCCAGTTCATTGGCTATATTTAAGAGGGAGTTAGATGTGGCCCTTTTTGCTAAAGGGATCAGGGGGTATGGAGAGAAGGCAGGTACAGGCTACTGAGCTGAATGATCAGCCATGATCATATTGAATGGCGGTGCAGGCTCGAAGGGCCGAAGGGCCGAATGGCCTACTCCTGCACCTATTTTCTATGTTTCTATGTTTCTATGCCTGATCCGCTGGGTTACTTGTCTTGTTTTGTAAACCAACATCTGCAATTCCTGGAGTCTTTACTGATATCCACCTTCACAAAGAGGCAGCTCCCAAGATGTGTAAAGTGAGCCACATTTTCCAGAGTCTCATTATGAACCTTTATTGTCATGAACATTATTGCGAGGAGTCAGCGAGGGCAAATTAGTAGAGAAACTTTGTCTCACAGATATTGCGGACAGGGTTCATCCTCTTAAATGCTTCAGTGAACTAGTTAACAGTGATTTGGAGATTGGACTCCAATCAAGAATAAAAACAAGTGTCACCTGTGCACTGCAGCTCAACTACTAACGCTGGGGTGAAACCATACTTTAATCTACTCCTGCAGACTAACTCCACACCAATGGGTAGCTTGACAGAGATGGAGAATGGCACTTCATCAAGAAAGATTGAAAAAATCTGTCAGACCAACAAAGTAGCACTGCTCGACATTGGTCTTCAAGATTAGCTCTGCTGTGCACCTGTTGGTTAGGATTGTGGCTTGCTTGCATGCTATCGTGAAGCAAATACAGAAAGTTGGAAATTATTTTCTGGAGGAAGCCGAATTTGAAGTCATTCCTGGCTGACCATGTCGAAGGCTTCAATGCTGGTTGAAAAACTGTCCAGAGTGTTTGGTGCTGCTCCTTCAAATTAGCTTCAAGTTGTCACATGGTACAAGTCCTGGTGAGAACTATATTCTGCACTCTGTATCTTCCCCTTTAATCCATCTATTGTACTCTAGTTTGACTTCATTGTATCTCTATGTATGATATATCTGATCCGGTTAGATAATAATAATAATAATAATGCATTTTATTTATATAGCGCTTTTCATATACTCAAATACGCTTTACAGAGATTTTGAGAACATAGGGAAATGAATAAATAGATAAATAAGTAAATAAATAAATGAACAGAGAAAGGAGGCAGAAGGTGAGGTGACCTTCAGTGGTTGAAGGCAGTACTGAACAGGTGAGACTTCAGCGATGTTTTGAATGTGGTGAGTGTGGAGGAGTCTCTAACGGTTTGGGGTAGTGAGTTCCATAGGGTGGGAGCAGCGATGGAGAAAGCCCTGTCCCCCCAGGATCTGAGTTTAGTCCGGATGTGGGGGGATAGGAGATTGGCAGCGGCAGAGCGGAGGGTGCAGGTGGGAGTGTGCCTGTGGAGGAGGTCGGTCAGGTAGGATGGGGCCAGGTTATGGAGGGCTTTGTAGGTTATGAGGAGGATTTTGTACTGGATTCTCTGGGGGATGGGGAGCCAGTGGAGTTTATAAAGGACGGGGGTGATATGGTCACGGATCGAGGTGTGTGTGAGTAGACGGGCAGCGGAGTTTTGAATGTATTGAAGTTTATTGATGATTTTTGAGGGTGTGCCATAGAGGAGGCTGTTGCAGTAGTCCAGACGGGAGGTGATGAAGGCGTGGATGAGGGTTTCTGCAGCTGTGGAGGAGAGGGATGGACGGAGACGGGCAATGTTTTTGAGGTGGAAGAAGGCTGTCTTTGTGATGTGTTTGATGTGTTTGTCGAAGGAGAGGGTTTGATCAAGGATGATTCCAAGATTCCAGATGTGAGGTGAGGTGGATACTGGGAGACCATCAATGTTGAGGATGAAGTTTTGGGTGGATTTGGTGAGCGTTTTTGGACCAATGATGATGATTTCAGATTTGTTGCAATTGAGTTTGAGGAAGTTTGATTGAAGCCAAGATTTTATTTCAGTAATGCAGTTTGTCAGTGTAGAGTGTGTGGTGGGGGAGATTGACTTGGTGGAGATGAGGAGCTGGATATCATCGGCGAAGCAGTGGAAGTTGAGACCATGACGGCGGATTAATTGACCAAGGGGGAACAGGTAGAGGATGAAGAGGAGGGGGCCAAGGACTGAGCCTTGGGGGACACCTTGGGGGAGGGGAGCGGTGGGGGATTTACAGTTGTTAATGGAGATGAACTGGTGTCTGTCAGAGAGGTAAGATTTGAACCAGGATAGGGCTGTGCCGGTGATGTTAAGGGAGGTTTCAAGTCGGGTGAGGAGAATGGAGTGATTTATGGTGTCAAAGGCGGCGCTGAGGTCAAGTAGGATGAGGATGTTGAGGTTGCCAGCGTCGGAGGAGAGGAGAATGTCGTTTGTGATTTTGAGGAGCGTGGTTTCAGTACAGTGGTTTGAGCGGAATCCGGATTGGAAAGTTTCATACAGGTTATTGGTAGAGAGGTGGTATTTGAGTTGGGAAGCTACAGCACGTTCCAAAACTTTGGACAGAAAGGGTAGGTTGGAGATTGGTCTGAAGTTGTTTGGGGTGTCAGGGTTTAGACCAGGTTTTTTCAGAATGGGGGTGACAGCAGCGATTTTGAGGGATGGCGGGACGATGCCAGTGGACAGGGAGGAGTTTATTGTTGCAGTGATAAGTGGCGAGAGAGCAGGAAGGCAGGCCTTGACAAAGCTGGAGGGGATGGGGTCCAGAGAGCAGGTGGCAGTTTTTATTCCTGTGAAGAGGTCAGAGAGGTCGGTGGTGGAGATTGGGGAGAACTGAGGCAGGGGCTGACAGGATAAGGGGGGGGCAGGTGGTTTGAGGGGGAGCAGGTGCGTTGGTGGTTAAGGTGCTGTAGATGTTGTCTATTTTGCTTTGGAAGAATGAAAGGAAAGTGGTGCATTTGTCAACTGTGAATGATTGGGAGATGGTGTCCAGGGGGCTGAGGAGTTTGTTTATTGTAGAGAAGAGTGTTTTGGGGTTTCCGGAGCCAGAGTGAATTATTTGAGAGTAGTAGGTGGAGTGGGCACGGGAGAGGGCATCTTTATAGTGCTGTATGTGGTCTTTGTCGGCTTGGGAGTGAATTGTGAGACCTGTTTTGTTGCGGAGTCTTTCAAGTTGGCGGGCATGAGTTTTCATCACGCGGAGTTCAGGGGTAAACCAGGGAGCAGAGTGGGTGAAGGAAACTGTTTTGGTTTTTATAGGTGCAAGCTGGTCGAGGCAGGAGGAGAGAGTGCGGTTGTAGTAGTCAGTGAGGTCAGAGGGGCTGTGGAGGTCAACGAAGGGAGAGGCGGACATTATTTCAGAGAGGGAGGATGAGAGCGAGGTAGGTGAAACAGAGTTCAGCTTGCGGAAGTTTATTTTGCGTTTTTGCTTTGGAGCTGGGGTGGGAATGTTGACAGACATGGTGATGGCTAAGTGATCAGAGAGGGTGGGGTCGGAGCCAGAGAGGTGATGTAGATTTAGTCCAGTGGAGCAGACAAGGTCCAGAATGTGCCCATTATAGCATGCAAAACAAAGCTTGGTATATGTGATAATAATAAACCTAAATTTAAGATCATATCCATCAAAAATATGATTTGGATAACAGCTCTTCAGCCACGAAGGTTTTGGTTGAGGAAGCCCCTGGTAATTACTTTTCCTGTGACATTAATGATAAAGGGAGACACCTTTTTAATTGTACAATTGGATTTGTCTCATTGAACCATCTGCTTCCCATCAACTATTATGCTCTTGAACCATTCTGCACAACCCTACCTAGCACCAACTACCATGGACTTGTTCATGGTTGCACTAGGTACTTTGATTTGCACTATTATGGTCTGGTTACCCAGTGTTACTGATAGTTTATTGTATATTTATTTATTGTTTTCTTACTGAAGGGTGAGAAGAAATTTACAAGAGCAATCAAAATTGGCCCAAAATAGTAATTATATTGGGAATAAGAGCAGGGCAAGGTAATTTAAAACCATTAACAGCAATAGTGTAACAATAAAGAATCAGCCGAACTGCTGAATAATGACTTCACATTGTTGTTGTCAAAGCAGAAGAGAAAACTGTACCAGGCATTAAGGAAACTCACATTGAAACAAAAAATTTCATTGGCTATAAAGTGCTTTGATACATCCTGCAAAAGGGAAAATAGAAATTCATGTACTTCTTTCTTATATTAATTATTACTAGCTTTGATTTTCTTTCCTCTCTGGAAATTGGAAATAAAAACAAAGTACTGGAAATGCTGAGCCTGGCAACATTTTTGGAAAGCGAAACAGACTCAATTCTTCAGATCAATCAGAATTGAAGGGTCTATATATATATAAGAAAATAACTGCAGACGCTGGTACAAATCGATTTATTCACAAAATGCTGGAGTAACTCAGCAGGTCGGGCAGCATCTCGGGAGAGAAGGAATGGGTGACGTTTCGGGTCGAGACCCTTCTTCAGACTGAAGAAGTGAATTGAATTGAAGGGTCTTCCATTTTAAGTATTAATTCTGTTTTTTCTATCCACAAATGCTGCCTACCTGTTGAGTTTTTTGTGATTGTTTATTAACGTATCTCAGCTACCCAAACTCTGGTGATGACCATGAAATCTTTTCAGCATTAACACATTTTTGATACCCTGTAGAGAATGTTTACTTGATTATAATTTCCTTTCACAAAGATTTGTATATCATATCACATTACACAATTAAATGTTTAAATTTCTTTCAATGATAGAAAATTGAAAGAACACTCAGTCCTCGAACATACTTTGACTTTTAACTTATTAACATCAAAGGCATCAGTTCTGCAAAATCTCAGTTACTGTGTTATCCAAATCAACATAAAGGTCGCAGGCACCATTCAAGTTACTGATAATGATGCAAACAATCAAATACAGCAAAATTGTCAGTCTAAATATACAATGAAAAATACTCGACAAACAAGTCAAATTACATCAATAAATTAATTCATTGATAAATCTTCAAATTAGATATTACAATCACACGGAATTCTTGCTCAAAGTGGCAACCTGTAACTTAAATTAATATACTGGTCTGATGCTCTGACTTTGAGTTCTAATTAAATGTCACAGCCTCGTCTCAAATGCAGGCAACTCTCCAATTTCAGTGCAGTGCAGTCTAAAGGATATCCAAGACACCATGAGCCAGAGTTGCCGAGTCCGAGTCCCTGCCGTGCAAAATGAAGAGTTGCACAGGTACAAGGTGTGTTTGACAAGTGATTCTGCTACCACAATGTGAAACTGGAACCATGTCCCCTTCTTGTTGCCAGGATAAAAGGGCAGACTAAATTTTATAGGGAAGCACAGCTCCAGCCAAAATATTGGAATATGATATTACAGGACACCATACTCGAGGCATTTTCAAAACACTATGATGGTGCAGGATTTTAAATTAATTTAGCACCTTTGAACTGACTCCTGTAACTGCTAACCGATAACGATCCTGTCAGTGACAGCAAAACTACCTCGATGAAAGTTAATACAATCTTCCGGAAGTACATTCCTTGGTCCTAGTTGGAACCAAAGATGCAAGTCAAAAATATGTTGAAGACCAAAGTTATAGAATCAGAGCATGTAAGAGCATTCCTTCAAACACAATCCCCTGCCTTTTACCTCCCACCTCTGTAAATTGCTTTCAAAGCTATTCCTTTTTCAAAGGCATAACTTTCGGATCCTAATTAATTGCTGAGTAAGAGGTTTTTTCCTCATTCCATGTCTTCTGGTGCCTGACCGTTCTAGTAATAGGAAAACTTACTCTCTGTCTTCATACTTTTAAGTACTTCAACAGTTTTACACTGCATCTCAGTACACATGACAATAATAAACCAATACACCTAGAAATGCGCGTGCCTTAATTTCCTCTTTTCCATGGGAGAACAATCCCAGCTGTTCAGTTTAACCACACAAAATCCCTCATTTCTGGAATCCTTCTGGTACATTCTCTCTACTCCCTGGGAATTGTTCTTTAGTATGATGCCCAAAACGGAATGTAACACTCCAGTTGTGACCAAACCAATATTTTATAAAGGTTCATCGTGACACTCCTGCACTTTTACTTCATGTCTCAACTTAAGGCTCGGGACCCCTTGTGCACTTTGAACCTCCATCAACTTGACACTTGACATATTGACACTTCCAATGATTTATGCAGATAAAAACGCTGGTTCCTCGTGTGCCTGTATAACTCAGAATTATGCCCACTATTTACTTTGTTTCAGGAATTGGGATTGGAATTAAGTTATCGCTCAATGAAGTGCAACTAAGTATAGGAGAAGGATGCAACAACATTTCAACGTGTGATTGGCAAAATGTTTTAGGCGAAACAATTTCAGATTCCTTACGGTACTTGGACACAAGGGATGTGTAGAAGATGGAGAGGTTTACATGGATAGAAAATTGGTTGACAGACAGAAAGCAAAGAGTGGGGATAAATGGGTCCCTTTCGGAATGGCAGGCAGTGACCAGTGGGGTACCGCAAGGTTCGGTGCTGGGACCCCAGCTATTTACGATATACATTAATGACTTAGACGAAGGGATTAAAAGTACCATTAGCAAATTTGCAGATGATACTAAGCTGGGGGGTAGTGTGAATTGTGAGGAAGATGCAATAAGGCTGCAGGGTGACTTGGACAGGTTGTGTGAGTGGGCGGCTACATGGCAGATGCAGCTTAATGTAGATAAGTGTGAGGTTATTCACTTTGGAAGTAAGAATAGAAAGGCAGATTATTATCTGAATGGTGTCAAGTTAGGAGGAGGGGGAGTTCAACGAGATCTGGGTGTCCTAGTGCATCAGTCAATGAAAGGAAGCATGCAGGTACAGCAGGCAGTGAAGAAAGCCAATGGAATGTTGGCCTTCATAACAAGAGGAGTTGAGTATAGGAGCAAAGAGGTCCTTCTACAGTTGGACCGGGCCCTGGTGAGACCGCACCTGGAGTACTGTGTGCAGTTTTGGTCTCCAAATTTGAGGAAGGATATTCTTGCTATGGAGGGCGTGCAGCGTAGGTTCACTAGGTTAATTCCCGGAATGGCGGGACTGTCGTATGTTGAAAGGCTGGAGCGATTGGGCTTGTATACACTGGAATTTAGAAGGATGAGGGGGGATCTTATTGAAACATATAAGATAATTAGGGGATTGGACACATTAGAGGCAGGAAACATGTTCCCAATATTGGGGGAGTCCAGAACAAGGGGCCACAGTTTAAGAATAAGGGGTAGGCCATTTAGAACGGAGATGAGGAACAACTTTTTCAGTCAGAGAGTGGTGAAGGTGTGGAATTCTCTGCCTCAGAAGGCAGTGGAGGCCAGTTCGTTGGATGCTTTCAAGAGAGAGCTGGATAGAGCTCTAAAGGATAGCGGAGTGAGGGGGTATGGGGAGAAGACAGGAACGGGGTACTGATTGAGAGTGATCAGCCATGATCGCATTGAATGGCGGTGCTGGCTCGAAGGGCTGAATGGCCTACTCCTGCACCTATTGTCTATTGTCTATTGTAAAAGGACTGTGGTAGAATATCCATGAAAGATAGTTAACGTGCTGATGGGGAGAATTTAAACAAATCTGGTACTAATTTGAGGGAAACCATAATGGTGCATTAGCGAAGTGCATGGATAGGCCTGGGAGAAAATAAACCTATTGTAATAAAGGAATTGAGAAATACTTGTCAACAAAGTAATCTGCCTGTCAAACATCACCCTTGGGGGAAATGCACATGGGGCATTATGGTCATTTGCCAACAATATCCATTAATACAAAACATATTGCTCAAGAATGTTTCAGCTATACACCATGCAACAGGGCTGCTTTAAAACTGCACAAGGAAACTTTGTAGAATTTTAGGTCTAGGTCTATTATTGTCACATATATATATATAGAGGTAATGAATGCTTTGTTTTGCATGTTATCCAAATAGATCAGATATACCATTAATAGATACAATCAGTTTAAACTTCAGTATAATAGATAGAGCAAAAGGGGAGATTCAGAATGCATAATATAATTCTCAAACTTAATTTTCTCTCACAGATTACATACAGTTTTTTAATTTTTTAAAAAGGCAAACAAATTAACTTTTTAAACATCTTTACAAATCAGATGAGAATTGCAACCCAATTGCTTTGGCTGTAGTTCAGGAACAAACAAACAGACGAGAGTTTTAGTATATAGATGAGACAGATGTAATGTAGTCCAGTACTTGCCAGACTAACACTTGGCTTTAACTGTAAAAAGAAAATGAGGTAATGAATTACATTGGGAGAGAAGTAAAGTAACATTAGAGAGATTAAACAGTCGCAGTATATGGCATTACTCAGACTGCGAAAAGTTGTGAGGTTTTGGTCACCATTCCTCATGTGAATATCAGTAGCACACAGAATTAAAAAATGTGACCAACATCAAGTTTCCTTAACTTTTCTGGAAAACAGGTTAAGGAAACTGGTCTCCTTTTGCAGGATAACAAGCCTCCAAGGTCAGGCTGAAGTTTCAGCATTTTCAGGTGCCACAAAGTCAATAAATATGCTTATAAAAAATTATGTAAAACATTAATACTGTTTCTCACTTCATAGAAATGTATGATTATTTCCAGCATTTTCAATTTTCATTCAAAATTTCAGCAACTGCAGAAGTTTGACTGATTAATTGAAAGCTACAGCATCGAAACAGGCTTCTCATCCACCAAGTCCATGATAACCTGTTCACATTTGTTCATTGTTATCCCACATTCGCATCTGCTCCCTACACACTCGGGCACTTTACAGAGGCTACAACCCCAAGTCTTTGGGATCTGGGAGGAAACCCACCCAGCCACAGGGAGAACGTGAAAGCTCCAGCCAGACAGTACCAGAAGACAGGATCAAACCCAAGTCACTGGTGCTGTGAGGCAAATTTCATCCTAAATTTGCTTCTTTTCAGAAGCTTAGAGGCTGGAGCTGACAGTTAGCAATCAGTAGTGGTCCTGCTCCAGATGTTAGGTTTTGAGAACATTCATCCCTCTTGTTTCTTCCCTGGTAACCGGATTCCTACAATGATATTAACAGTTGATTTCAAGCCATTGCTGTGGCCATCAGAGCCTGCAACCGAAGTAAAGCGGGGACATTCCAACTGATTTTCTTTCCTCTCTGCAAAGCATTGCTTGTCTCCTGTTTTCAAGACAATGTAAATAAACTAAGGCTAGAATTGTAAATGTAGTCAAATGGGGAAATTGTGTTCTCCTATCTTTGGATGTCCTTGGTATTAAAGGATGGCCTGCATTGTTGACTTACTCTCCCGAGTATTCCTGAAGTCACTTCCTTAAGCAGGTATTGAGTCACCCAGTCATCAACATTAATGCACATCTCTCTCCAGACTAAAGAAACAACTCACTATCAACCTTCCATGCCTTGGCCAAATATTTATCCATGCTCCACTTTCCTATTATTCCATATACCTTCAAATGTTGTTAACAGGCCTATTAGATATCGATTACACAAATTGTTATTGACAGTCCATACAGGCATCAACCTTCCACTGCTTAAAAAGACTCAACCTAATTAGTTAAACACCTCATATTCCACTTGGGTAACCCAACAGTATGAACAATGAATTCTCCAATTTTAGGTAACTACATAACCTTCCCCCTCCCTTCTTCTACCATATGGATCCCATCAAGGCCGAGTCATTTCTACTTTGAACACTGCCAAATTTCTTAAATCTCATTGGGCCAATTTAGTTGACCCAAATTATCAACTACCTTCTTGGCTGTGATATTAGCTGTATCCCCATTAACTACAACAAATGTAAAGGATTCATTTAGTTCTTTGTCTGACCACCAGTTGATTCCCTCATGATTTCAGCCTTTTTTGACTATTTGAATTTTCTGTGATCTGCAATTCCAATGTCATTCCTTTCTCAGCTCTTTCCTATCCTATGTATTTTCTTTGGTTCTCTCATAAACCACAAAACAGACAAAAGTGCTTTAGATCTGTAAAATGAAATATACGTCAAGGCCATGCCTTGAAAATTTACATGGAAGTAACTATGCCCAACTGAGCAATCTGTTGGAATACAAATCAACAGTTGTTCACCATATTTTAGTTGGAATTATTGCTTGAAGCATAAACTTGTTTGGCTAGAGTGTGTACTACATATTAGATAAAGCCAAAGAAATGCTTGGAATTTGCTCTTTAAATACAACTTAGCCAGGACAGGCTTGTAACAGTGAAATTCATGCACAATGTAAAAAAGATGAAATTAAACAGATGCAAATGTTCTTTAAAGCAAAAGATATGAGTCATGTATAAGCTTCCCATCTCTTTATACCAGTATGAAACTATTTCATTAACTGTCCTACACGATAGTCGAGTATAGTTTAATGTAAGCACAAATCAACCCTATATGGGGAAAAATTACAAATTGTAATGGAATTTTATAGGTTCAATCTGAATACAATTAGGGATTACACAGCAATTATTCTACATCTGCTGCACTACAAAAAGGGGATGTTTTGGCCATTTTCTCGATAAACCAGATAATTGGACCACAGTACAACAATTATACTTTTTTTTCTGCCATACTAGCACTTTTTCCTGACACTCTGATCATGAAAAAATGAACAGAACATGGATAAGTGATGTTTTGGGTTGGGACCCTTCTTCAGACCCAGGAGAACTTCTTCAAAGTAGGTGTTAGAAAATAACTGCAGATGCTGGTACAAATCGAAGGTATTTATTTCACAAAATGCTGGAGTAACTCAGCAGGTCAGGCAGCAACTCAGAAGAGAAGGAATGGGTGACGTTTCGGGTCGAGACCCTTCTTCAGACTGATATCAGGGGGGCGGGACAAAGGAAGAATATAGGTAGAGACAGGAAGATAGAGGGAGAACTGGGAAGGGGGAGGGGAAGAGAGGGACAGAGGAACTATCTAAAGTTGGAGAAGTCAATGTTCATACCGCTGGGCTGCAAGCTGCCCAAGTGAAATATGAGGTGCTGTTCCTCCAATTTCCGGTGGGCCTCACTAAGGCACTGGAGTAGGCCCATGACAGAAAGGTCGGACTGGGAGTGGGAGTTGAAGTGCTCAGCTTCTTCAAAGTAGGGATACTTTGAGGAGATTTTGCAATCAACAGAATTATGGAATGCAGTTTTTGTTTTAATCCCAGAATCCCAGGTTACAGAAGTTGAAATATTGATTACTGTGAACAAGAACCCCAAGCTACACAAATCCCAGCTCTTGGGGTTACATATAGACCAGGTGCAAACAAAGAATAGCCTTGAGCAATCCAAGGTTTGACTGCTAAAGAACCTATGTTTTACTGTGTGTAGAGGTCGTGCAGCCATACTTCACAATCTCACACCTCTAGAAATTATACTTGAGGGAGTTGGGAGAGAATAATTCCCTGTGATTGGGTGGGAAAGTCCCTAAGTTGAGGACAGAATTCTGGGAAGAGAGGATAATGATGAAGAGCGAGAAAGTTGAAGGGGTGGAAGTGTAATGCGATAGAAAATTAGAGATGAGAAATTAAACAAAGCACTCCTCAGGAGGGAAAATACAAAGGAGGAACTCAGCAGGTTAGGCAGCATCTGGAGGAGAGAATGGTCATGAGATGTTTTAGGTCATCGCCTCTCTTAAGATCGATATAGTGGTGGGGGGGGAGAAGAAAAGAGAGGTGGGAGCAGGGAAAAGGCAGTCACATTTTCTTGTGCCTCCCATCAGAAGAAAAGGACACCATGACAGCAGGGAGGGTTGCATGTTCATATTAACAAACATTTAATTCCATTTGAGCACAAGAACATGTGCACTGAATGGAGCCTATCGTAATCTACACTGAAGTAAGACTTTCACATGTATGTTCAATGGCTCAAAGGTGGAACATGAAATATCAAAGAAAAATATCAATTATGAAACTGGTTTATTTCACAAATACGATGTCAAAATATACCGTTGTTGCTCTTAGCAAAAACTTATTTTTCTCCTCATAAACTTTCACCAACCCAATGGAATTTAGAAAAGCAGGTGGATAACAGAGATGCAGATTGACTTTCAACCACTACACCTCTTCCATGATTAGTGGTGCACAAGCCTGCCTACTCTAATCCCATGTGCCTGCATTAGATCCGTATCGCTCTATGCCCTTCCTCTCCAAGCATCTGTCTTGATGACTTTTACAAGCTGTAATACCATCTGCCTTTACCACCTCCTCAGACAGTTAATTCGAGATATTCATTACCTCTGTGTGAAAAAAAACCTCTCCTTTATTTTTCCCCCCATCTCAAACCTGTGCTTTCGTTCCACATTTCATTCTCCTTGGGAAAAAAAGATTCTGACTATCTATCCCCCTCATAATTGTATAAACATCTAAAAGGTAACTATTCAGCCTCCTGTGTTCGAGCGAGAATAAAGGCAGCTTATCTGATCTCTCTTTATAACGCAAGCCCTCCAATTCAGACTACATCCTCAAGAATCTTTTCATCACCTTCTCTAGATGATAAATTGTTGGGTGAAAATGAGAAGCTAATGCGACTTAGGTGGGGGAGGGAGAGAGAGAGAGAGGGAATGCCAGGGTTACTTGAAGTTAGAGAAATCAAGATTCATACCACTGGGCTGCCCATGCGAAATATGAGATGCTGTTACTCCAATTTGTGTTTCGCCTCACTTTGACAATGGGGGAGATCTAGGACAGAAAGATCAGTGTAGGAATGGGAAGGAGAATTAGAGTGTTTAGCAGCTGGGAGATCAGGTAGGACTGAGCGAAGGAGTTCAGCGAAACGATCGGCTAGTCTATGTTTGGTCTCGGCGAGGTATAAGAGTCCACATCTTGAAAAACGGATCCAGTAGATGAGGTTGGAGGAAGTGCAAGCGAACTTCTGCCCAACGTGAAAGGACTGTTGGGGTCCCTGGACAGAGTCAAGGGAGGAGATATAGGAACAGGTGTTGCATCTCCTGCAGTTGCAGGGGAACGTACCTGCGGAGGGGGTGGTTTGGGTGGGAAGGGATGAGTTAACCAGGGAATTGCGGAGGGAACGGTCTCTGCGGAAGGCAGAAAGAGGTGGAGATGCGAAGATGTGACTAGTGGTGGGATCCTGTTGGAGGTGGCAAAAATGTCAAGAGGATTATGTGTTGTATGCGTTGGCATGGGGTGAAAGGTAAGACCAGGGGGACTCTGTCTCTGTTTGCGACTAGGGGGTGGGGGAGCAAGGGCGGAGCTGCAGGGTACCGAGGAGACACAAGTGAGTGCCTCATCTATGATGGAAGAGGGGAACCCCCGTTCCCTAATGAACGAGGACATCTTGGATGTCCTGGTATGGAACACCTCATCTTGGGCGCAGATGCGACGTAGAAATTGGAAGTAGGGGAAAGAGTCTTTGCAGGAAGCAGGGTGGGAAGAAGTGTAGTCGAGATAGTTGTGGGAGTCAGTATGTTTGTAATTTTAACACAATAAGCCCAATAAGCATACAATAAAGTTAAATACAATAATTGTATTTAAACTTTCACAAGGCTTTAATGAAGTCTTGCCCAAGAGGTTAGTGTAGAAAATTAGAGCATATAAGATTAAGGATAATATATTGACTTGGATTGAGATAGACTCCTGGTGATATAGATAGGCTGGACAAGTGAGCAAGTTTATGGGAGATGCAGTTTAATATGGATTAATGCAAGGTTATCTTCTTTGGTCCCAAAACCAGATTGATGGACTATTAACTGAATGGTGATAGATTGGGAAAAAGAAAGGTGAAACAAAATCCAAGTATCCTTATACATTAGTTACCTTCAGATACATCAAGCAGTTAGGAAGACAAATGGATTTTTTTTTAATGATTTTAAATGATTACATCATTTTACATGATTTTTTTTAAATACAGAAGGATGGATACTTTGCTCTAATAGGTCTTGGCAACATCACAGCTGGTGGACTGTGCATTATTTGCTGCAAGCATTTAACAAATTTGAGGTCTGTTCACTTCCAAGGTCCTGGATCTAGAGTCAGACAGCGTGGAACCAGGCCCTTCGACTCAACTTGCCGGCAACAAGCCCAGACACTAGTCCGACCTACCAGCATTTGGCCCATATCCCTCTAAACTAAACCTATCCTATCCATGTACTTGTTCAAATGTTTCTGAAGCATTGTGATTGTAAAGGGAAACTTCAACTTAAATTTGTGGACTCCATCACACACCTCGTCTACTCACACACACCTCGATCCGTGACCATATCACCCCCGTCCTTTATAAACTCCACTGGCTCCCCATCCCCCAGAGAATCCAGTACAAAATCCTCCTCATAACCTACAAAGCCCTCCATAACCTGGCCCCATCCTACCTGACCGACCTCCTCCACAGGCACACTCCCACCTGCACCCTCCGCTCTGCCGCTGCCAATCTCCTATCCCCCCACATCCGGACTAAACTCAGATCCTGGGGGGACAGGGCTTTCTCCATCGCTGCTCCCACCCTATGGAACTCACTACCCCAAACCGTTAGAGACTCCCCCACACTCACCACATTCAAAACATCGCTGAAGTCTCACCTGTTCAGTACTGCCTTCAACCACTGAAGGTCACCTCACCTTCTGTCTCCTTTCTCTGTTCATTTATTTATTTACTTATTTATCTATTTATTCATTTCCCCTATGTTCTCAAAATCTCTGTAAAGCGTCTTTGAGTATATGAAAAGCGCTATATAAATAAAATGTATTATTATTATTATTATGATAGGTTTCTCCGCTACCTTGTATGGTTCCATGCTGTCTGGTCCATTAAAAATAGACCCATTTACTCTCATGTGTTAAATGTGCAGTTGCAGCTGCATTTTGCACCAAAACTTTAAGTGTCATGGTCTTCCTTCTTCTGTTAATCCTGCCTTGCCTTAGCTGCATACACACCATGCAGTTTCCACTCCCCTATCCAATGGTCATTTCTCCTAATCTCCTTGGGTATCAGGAAGGTTCTTTGCCAAAAACATTAATCCTTCTTCTCACTAGAAATCCTGAATCAACAGCAGTGTTTTCTATTAATTCCCCACTATAAATATTTTGTTTATATATTAACAGAGAACTGATGCCTTAACATAAATTGATTAACAGTGACCTTCTATCCATAACACAAATGTTCCAACTAATCATGCATAATTTAAGATTTGAATTGATAAAGTAACATTTAGTTCTTCTAAATAATCACAACTATGCTAATGTAACTATGCAAACATCAAATTAAAAAGAAAAAGAATCCACAAATCCTGTTGTGTAACAAAGAACTGAAGATGCTGGTTTAAATCAAAGGTAGACACAAAATGCTGGAGTAACTCAGCAGGGCAGGCAGCATCCCTGGAGAGAGGAATAGGTGATGTTTCGGGTCGACCCTTCTTCAGACTGATTAGTCTGAAGAAGGGTCTCTACCCGAAACGTCACTCACAAATCCTGTTGGCAGACAAGAGATATCTTGCTGCCAGCAAAAAAAAGTAATTCTTTATTTTCCCCTGGCCTCTTATTACAATGAAGCAGCCAGGCTACCTAATGACTAGTTTCTAAACCGCCAATCACTCTTCATCACCTTCCAGCACCTATCATTTTGCTTATAACAGTTTCAATAGAATATTAATTCTTAAATCTATAAAAATATTTCAAATCTAGCATTGAATTCGACAATATCAATAATTATTTAAATATACTATTTGAATTATTTATTCAGAAATCAAAAAAATAATGAATAATACAACCCAATTAAAACTATGCACACAGGATTTAAAGACACCCTTACATTCATCCAATATTTTGAGTAATAACCTCCTCATTCGATTGACTGGATTGCTTAGTTCAAACCATCAAAGCTATTATTTTACAAAGGCTAATAATACATAGATGTCAGAAAATAATCATTTGCCTTCTGGAAAAATATAATAATTACTTAACTAGAGTGCTGTGCAAAATATAACATCCGAGCAAGACAATTACTTTCAAAATAAAATACTGCAGATACTGAAAACCTCAATGAAAACAGAACACACAGCTGAAGTAGGGTTCCAACCCAAAACATTGCCTATCCACGTTCTCCACAGATGCTGCCTGACCCGCTGAGTTACTCCAGCACTTTGTGTCTCTTTTTATAAACCAGCATCTGCAGTTGCTTGTTTCTAGAATATTAACCATCTGGATGAGAAGATAGTTGTTATGGTTAATAAGTTTGTGAATGACACTAACATTGGTGGTAAAGTGGGCAGTGAAGAAGGTTATTTAAAATTACAACAGGATCTAGACAAATGGAAATGTGGGTGAAGCATTAGTAGATAAAATTTATGTCAGACGTGCAAAAAAATGCGTAGAAAGGAAATGTCGATGCTGGTTTGTATCAAAGATAGTCACAAAGTGCTGGAGTAACTTAGTTGGTCAGGCAGCACCTCCTGAAAAAAAGGATGGGTGATGTTTTGAGTTGGGACCCTTCTTCAGATTGAAAGAAGGGGAGAGGGAACTGAAGGCAAGAAAAGGCCAGAACAAAGTAGGGTCGGTAACAGATATAGGCTCACCCTTCCTTGGTCGGCTGCTACTGGCCCTGGTTTGTTCTGGCCTGTTCTTACCTCCAGTTCTCTCCCCCCTTATGTAGCAAATAATAAAGGGATGAATGTTGAAAGTGATGGACCAGGGTTCCTGGACCATGTAAGTCTGTTCATTGCTGTTGCTGCACCATCCCGCAAATATTCCTGCATCTCCTAGGTGATTTGGGGGAGTCAGGAGGCAGATTGACATCTATCCAGTTTTAGTCGGATTGTGTTTTTAAATACACCAGCTAGGTACATCTTAATATTTTTCCAGGTGAGGCAGAGGTTCACTTGCACCTCTTCCAACCTCATCTACTGTATCCGCTGTGCCAGGTGTCAACTCCTGTAAATCGGCGAGACCAAGCGCAGGCTCGGCGATCGTTTCACTGAACACCTCCGCTCAGTCCGCCTTAGCCTACCTGATCTCCTGGTTGCTCAGCACTTTAACTCCCCTTCCCATTCTGACCTTTCTGTCCTGGGCCTCCTCCATTGTCAGTGAGGCCCAACGATAATTGGAGGAACAGCACCTCATATTTCGATTGGGTAGCTTACACCCCAGCGGTATGAACATTGACTTCTCTAACTTCAAATAGCCCTTGCTTTCCCTCTTTCCATCCCCTCCCCCTATCCCAGTTCCCCCACCACTCTTACTGTCTCAGACTACATTATATCTCTGTCCCGCCCACTCCCCTGACATCAGTCTGACCACATCACCCATTCCTTCTCTCCAGAGATGCTGCCTGAACCGCTGAGTTACTCCAGCATTTTGTGTCTACCTTAATATTTCCTCAGCTATTTCGGGGGCTAGTCAAATGTATCAACCATAATTACCATGGATGGGAAGTGACACATTTTCCAGAATGGGCAAGGATGTCACGTCTCCTTCTCTGGGGAATATATTAAACCACCAAATATATATTTATTACAAATCTGGAAGATCCTTTGGTCCTACTTTAAATTGAAGATTTGTTTAATGACTGGAATTTACATTGATAAAATATCATAGAATTTGAACTTTCAACACTGGATCTCCAGTAAAAATCATCCTGTAACGTAACCACAATATAACCATACTAAAAGTTAAGCCACATCAGCAACAAATTTGATCTTGTCGGCTGCTACTGGCCCTGGTTTGTTCAGTTCTTGTACATATGTACATAAACATTTATAACTTGGATCACTGGCCAACAATCAAATGCAAAGATGTCATTCTGCACAGGGGCACCTCAAGACTGCGTACTCAGTCTCCTCCTCTATTCTCACTCTCTACCCGCGACTGTATAGCCAGTCATAGCTCCAACGGCATCTTTAAATTTGCTGTTATTGGTAAAATAAGGGTAACAAAGAGTACAGGAGGGAGATTTATAATCTGGTTAACTGGTGCCAGAACAATATTCTTGTGTTCAAAGTTAGCATGACCAAGCAGCTGATTCTGCATTAATCTAAAGATGGGTCCCAAAAATCATCGGTACATTTGCTCCACAGATGCCATCCAGCCCGAGTTCCTCCAGCAATCTGTATTTTGCTCAAGTTTCCAGCATCTGCAGTTTCCTGTCACCACTGAGCTGATCGTTGACTTCAGGAAGTCAAAGGTCCATGAATTCATCTTCACTCGTGGTACGGCAGAGGTAGAGTTGCTGCTTTACTGCGCCAGAGACCCGGGTTCGATCCTGACCACAGGTGCTTGTCTGTAAAGAGTTTGTACGTTCTCCCCGTAGTTTTTTTCAGAGATCTTCAGTTTCCTCCCACGCTCCAAAGACGTAGGGGTTTGTAGGTTAATTGGCTTGGTATAGATGTAAATTGTCAGTGTATGGAATAGTATCAGTGTGAGGGGATCGTTGGTCAGTGCGGACTCGGTGGGCCGAAGGACCTGTATGTTTAAACTAAACTAACCTAGACTGCGCTAGATAAAGTGTCAACAGCTTCAGATTCCTGAGCATGCATATCCCTAAAGATCTGTCCTGGGCACAGCACACTGCTGCAATCGCAAAGATAGCTTATCAACATCTCAACTTCCTCAGAGTTTGAGGAGATTCAACATGCTGGTGAATACTCTATGGAACTCCTTCAAGAGTACAATAAAGAGCATACTGACTGGGTGCATCAAGGCTTGCTTCGGTATCAAAACAAAATCAGATGTAGAAAGTGGTGGACAATGGCCAGTCTATCATGGAGATTAACCTCCCCACCATTGAAAGGATCTACTGGAAGCGCTGCCTTAAAAAGGCAGCTAATATCCCAAGACCCACACCATCCTGGCCCCTCATCTCTTTGCTACCATCAAGAAGGTGGTGCAGGAGCATGAGAACCCTGACCTCTGGGTTCAAGAGCAGCTACCAATGATCAGGCTCTTGAACTGCACTGCACAACCTTAACCTCAACCTCAGCACCAAACTATTATAGATTTTGTACGAGGTTGCACTACATACTGCATCTAGCATTAATGCAGTATGATTAACTGGTATAACTGCTAATTTATTGTGTTAATGTTTATTGTATATTTATACATCATGTTGTTGCATTACTGTGTCTGTAAAAATGCAACAAGAATTTCATTGTTCTGGTCCTGGTACATATGACAATTAAACGCTCTTAACATTTTTTGATGCTCACCCTATCCTCTTTCCCCTCTAAACCAAATCAACTCTCCGCCCCCTCTGAAACCCTACTCATCAAAGCGGTTTGCAGCAATCTGAATTCTAAACTGTTACGGTACAATTCAAGGATAAAACCTGAAAATTTCCGTTCTTTTTCATTTTAAGAATCCCTTGCCATTTGTCCTCCTGTGATAAATGGAAATCCTCAAACTTACCCAACTCCAGAGATTTGTGCACATGATGCACACTATCAAGCCAGAACAATTTTGCAGTAGAGGTGCAATGGTGGAGAGGTAGGGTTGTGATACCAAAGGGATCCTCATCTATCCAATTGAAAGATTGGGGGAATTTCCAACACTTATCCCCCAAATCAGCTTTACTAAAAATAGATTTTCCTTTATTGTCAAACTGGTATTCATAGATCCTGGCTGCGCACAAATTATCTGCCACATTAAAACTGTGTCTGTTTGAAAGTAGTTAATTAGAAATGATGGTGCAAAGTTTATTTCCTCTTTAATTACTCAGAAGCAACTGGCCATCCAAGAAGGGATGTTACCAATACACCAATCTTTTACGTTAGCCTCATACAAGCTTGGTATAAAATACGCCTTCCACATCAAAGGTTTAGATTGTCATTCACTACAGAACTTACTTTTTCATACTTCCAAATTTAATATCAATCATATTTATTATTTTCCCTATAGCCAGACTGCATTTTTCTTTTGATAGAATTATTCGTTGATAAAAATATACATATTTATAGAAAGGTAAAGATACACAACCTGTGTTTTTCTACAGTATATTATTTATGCGGATGCTTGGCAGATGCAGTTTAATGTGACTTGGACAGGTTGTGTGAGTGGGCGGATGCTTGGTAGATGCAGTTTAATGTGGATAAGTGTGAGGTTATCCACTTTGGTGGTAAGAATAGGAAGGCAGATTATTATCTGAATGGTGTCAAGTTAGGAAAAGGGGACATACAACGTGATCTGGGTGTCCTAGTGCATCAGTCACTGAAAGGAAGCATGCAGGTACAGCAGGCAGTGAAGAAAGCCAATGGAATGTTGGCCTTCATAACAAGAGGAGTTGAGTATAGGAGCAAAGAGGTCCTTCTGCAGTTGTACAGGGCCCTAGTGAGACCGCACCTGGAGTACTGTGTGCAGTTTTGGTCTCCAAATTTGAGGAAGGATATTCTTGCTATTGAGGGCGTGCAGCGTGTTGGGATCATGTGTCTTGTGTTCTTTTTTTTTTGTGTGTGACTGCAATGTAATTTCGTTCGGTACCTCGGTACCGAATGACAAATAAAGCTCTGTTTTCTGTATTCTGTAGGTTTACTAGGTTAATTCCCAGAATGGCGGGACTGTCATATGTTGAAAGACTGGAGCGACTAGGCTTGTATACACTGGAATTTAGAAGGATGAGAGGGGATCTTATCGAAACGTATAAGATTATTAGGGGGTTGGACATATTAGAGGCAGGAAACATGTTCCCAATGTTGGGGGAGTCCAGAACCAGGGGCCACAGTTTAAGAATAAGAGGTAGGCCATTTAGAACAGAGATGAGGAAAAACCTTTTCAGTCAGAGAGTTGTGAATCTGTGGAATTCTCTCCCTCAGAGGGCAGTGGAGGCCAATTCTCTGAATACATTCAAGAGAGAGCTAGATACAGCTCTTAAGGATAGCGGAGTCAGGGGGTATGGGGAGAAAGCAGGAACGGGGTACTGATTGAGAATGATCAGCCAGGATCACATTGAATGGTGGTGCTGGCTCGAAGGGCCGAATGGCCTACTCCTGCACCTATTGTCTATTGTCTATTAAGTTATATTGGCATGCAATTAAGTTTGACCCAACTGATCAATTTCAATTCAATGGAATCACCTGGAAAGATGGGCTGCTATAATCCCCCCCATATATCAAAAATCTTCTAACCCACCACTCTATCTCCAGGTCCCTCAGGTCGGCCGACTTGGGGCTACTCACTATCCCGCGGTCTAGGCAAGCTCAGGGGTGACCGCGCTTTTGTGGTTGCAGCTCCTAGACTGTGGAACAGCATCCCTCTCCCCATCAGAACTACCTCCTCCATCGACTCCTTTAAGTCCAGGTTCAAAACCTACTTCTACTCCCTAGCGTTTGAGGCCCTCTGAGGGGGCGCTGTGAACTGTTTATGTATGTGCTGTTATGTTTGTGTGCCATTGTATGTTCGTTCTTAGTACCTGAACTGATGTACAGCACGTTGGTCAACGTGGGTTGTTTTTAAATGTGCTATACAAATAAAATTGACTTGACTTGACTAGAGAGTTTTCCCTGATCTAACAGGTTAATCCACTGTTCCAACTCCCCTCAGTTCTATCCAACTTTTCCTCAAATTAATCCATGCTATTCCTCTCAATACTTTATGATAGTAAATTCCATATTCTCACACACTGGGTTAAAAAGGATTCTTTAGAATTCTCGTTTTGATTTCTTGTTAACTTTGATCAAACTTCTTTGATTCACTAGACCAGTTGGGCTTTTTCCACGTTGCATTCGGAGTTCGGAACACATTATAGAAATTTCATTTGCTTTATCCTTTTAACAGTTTCAGCCAATTAATTTGAGGATATGAATTCATTCCTATTTGGTTCAGTATTTGATATTTTAATTAACTTTCCAAGTTTGTTTCTTTTCAATATTCCATTGCACTATCCATGCACTGTCCTGCAAATATGAATGATTTAAAAAAAATCTCATGAATCAAAAATGAATTGCTTCCACTTCAGATGTGGATCCACTGTGGATGCCGAATTAGCTAATGAAGATATTGTGGGAGCCACAGGTTCTGCCAAACAGCCAGTGGGTGGGAGGCAATGTGCTCTATCCTCCATTTATGCTGGGTTCCTATGTGCTTCCAATGCATGGTGTCGGAGCCATTTTGCGTTTATTAGTTATTATTGCATATTATTATATTACTTTGTATCCTGTGTACTAATTTTGGGCACTAAGAGGTTAATACTATGCTTACTTATTTGGACTGGGTAGAGCCAGATAAGCGGCCAGCACCGTTCACGAGAAAAACCTGCCGATAGAAGATTGGCAAGAAGGATTTTTAACACTGAGCCCACTAAAATAATAAGATTTTGGTGCCCAGAGAAAATACAAGAAGTGCCTACTGGATATAAGGTCTGGTATTAGACACGAAGTATCCACAGTAGGATATTAGATTTTTACTAAGTTAATCAATAACAAGTTAATGACAAGAGATATGCCAATGTTTTATTGCAACTTCAAATAAATGACTAACTGAATCGTCGTGGAGATCTCTTTGTTGTTGGTTATTTGCGTCAAGAAGATGTCGTTCCACTATCCTTCGTCAACGGCTGCTTTGGGGCTTGATAAGAAAGACAAGAAGCTGGCCGTAATATCGTAAAAATCTACCTTAGCTGGAGCGATCAGCTTGAATATACTCCTCAGAAGCATTCAGCTGGAACTTGTCTTGTGAAATATGAAGGGGTGAGAACTTGACTGACCTGGAGGGATTTATTGTTAGTTTCTCAACCGCAGAATAGAACGAACTATCCTCAGTGACCAGAAACATACATTTGTCTCTAAGAGTGATTTTAAAAGTTAATTAGCTCGTAAAGAGACTGAAGTTGTGTAGCGATTGAAACTTTGGATTGTTGTCGTTAAAACTTTGAAGATAAGAAATCGATATCTGCGTTAAATTGGTTTGTAAGAAAGCCTGTTAATTGCAGTAAGCCTTTTTGGAAAGCCGTTTTCCGTAACTGGTACTGATAAGTTTGGAATGCGAGCCACAAAGATATGACCTTGAGAGTGGCTACTTATCAGTCTTGTTTGGCATTTCATTGAAGATAACACAGTTGCACGTCTTCAAGAAATACAGCATGTCTGTAACTAAACCTGATGTTCAGTCACAAGGTGGCGACATCGGTACAAGGCCTAAAATGGAGAAAAGGGCCACTAAACTTCCATCTATAGGTCTGAATTTAGCCTATGAAAAACATGAAAAAAAGAAGAAAAGTAAATGGAAACAAGCTAACAGGTTAATGGAAAGCACTAAACTAATGGAATCAGCTGCAAAGGCGGCATGGTAGCGCAGCGGTAGAGTTGCTGCTTTACAGCGAATGCAGCGCCGGAGACTCAGGTTCGATCCTGACTACGGGTGCTGCACTGTAAGGAGTTTGTTCGTTCTCCCTGTGACCTGCGTGGGTTTTCTCCGAGATCTTCGGTTTCCTCCCACACTCCAAAGACGTACAGGTATGTAGGTTAATTGGCTGGGTAAAATGTAAAAATTGTCCCTAGTGGGTGTAGGATAGTGTTAATGTACGGGGATCGCTGGGCGGCACGGACTTGGTGGGCCGAAAAGGCCTGTTTCCGGCTGTATATATATGATATGATATGATATGATATGATACATGAGGTACGATTCAACATGATTCAATTGGTATAGTTTCCAATATTTTGCCCATCGATCAGGAGCTACGTGGTGTTGTAGAAACGACCACCAGAACAATGTCACCTGCACAGAAGCTTCTTTTCACCTTAGACCACCACTGTTGTTCCTGGATCAGAGGCAAATATTCTCATACCCATCGTTTCCAAAAAGGATCTGCCATATATTGTACCTGTCTCCATCTTCGTCTGATGTACAAATTTTCCTTCACAAATAGTCCAGGTGGCAATATTGGTTTTCTTTCTGATTATGAATGAAAGTTTTAAGGGCTCCTTTTAATGTTTATTAGTAATGGTTGCGTTTATAAGTGCAGGGAAAGGTGGAGAGATCAGGCATACGAGATTCAGGAAAGCAAAAAACGTCCATCTGGATTTCCTGACCTGGTAAACATTATAGAGGTACAAGTGAATATACAATCAGATCCACTTTATGGGAATATTGAGGAGGTTAAAACAGCAGGGACTGTTAAAGGCCCTACCTTCACTAAACCAAGAGAAAGGCCGAAAACAGATAGAATCAGTTTTGTACGAATACAGAACCTGTCGAAGCACAGGAGCAAGAAAATCTGACAACAAAAGGAAAGAAAGTTGACGTACCTATCACCAAGCAGCAGGACCCTTGTCTGTTCTGCAATAGAAGGGGTCACCAGTTAGCAGATCAAAAGGGTAGAGTATAAAGAAGGGATGGATTTCTTAAAGGATTAGAAAATCTGTTTTAGATGTCTAAAGTTGGGTCACATGAGCATAAGATGCAAGAGTCGTTTGACTTGTGTTGTATGCAAAGGAGAGCACCTGAGATACTTCATATTGAACAGAAGGACAAAGAAAGGAAACCAGCATATACAGAACAGAAGGTGAAGCAAGAAAAGGCAAGCGCGAACGATGCTGCTCTTCCATCTCAAATGTGTGGACATATCGGGGCCAGTGAAGAAGCCAGCATCTTCTCCATTGTACCAGTGCAAGTAACGAGCCACAATGGGAGTACAGTGTTGCAAACATACGCATTTTTGGATAATGGAAGCTCGTCTACCTTCTGCACCGAAAGCCTGGTAAGAAGGCTGAAGATTTCAGGACCAAAGTCCTGCGTACCATAAATCAAGAGAAGTCTGTAACCTGCCCCATTATTTCAGGTTTGGAAATATTTGGTCTGGACAACAATGATTTTGCACCAATAAAACCATTCCTGTTTCACAATCAAACATTCCCAGACAAGAAGACCTGAAGCAATGGCCTTACTTGAAGGATGTCAAGATTTCTGAAATAGACTCTGGCATTGACCTACTCATTGGAACTAATGCTTCTAAGGTATTGGAACCTTGGGAGCTGGTCAACAGCCAAGGAGATGGACCGTACGCCATGAAAACCTTGTTGGGATGGGTTATTTATGGTCCTCTGAGAAAAGACCACGACAGCAGGGATGGAAATGCCTCTCCTGCTGCGGCTATCAATCGTATATCCATTGCGAATCTGGAGGAACCTCTGGTCAAACAATACAATCATGACTTCAATGAAGGATCCAGCAAGGAAAAGGATCCAGCAAGAAATGTCCAGAGAAGAGGTAAAGTTCATGGATATTATGAATTATTCGGCAAGGATGACAGGTGGACATTATTGTCTAGACTTACTTTTCAAGCCGAACAACCGTTGCAAAGCAGAGCAGCATATCCAGAGCTTGAAACGCAAGTTTAATAAGAATTAGACCAAGTGGACCCGTCGGGCCCAAACCTCTCATGCGTTGGTGCAGCACCCTCTCCTCCCCCTCCCCCCTCTCTCTCCCTCCACCCGCCCCGCCCCCTCCCCTTCCCTTCCCTCCCTAGGAGATAGATTTAAACCTTAAAATGTGAATAACTTTAAAAATATAACAACGATTTCAATGAAACTTCTTCCATTAGCACCAAAGGGACGACGGTGAGTAGGGTGGGCCGAAAATTGTCGCGTTATCGTGTACCGTTTTGGCTGTAGTTCAAGAACAAACAAACAGCCAGTTTTAGTATATAGATGAGAAGTTTTGTAATGAACATACATCTTTCCTCACAGAAATGATTGATAATGGTTATGCTGAAAGGATACCAATGGACCAGCTGAATCGGAGTGATGGAAAACTCTGGTACATCCCTCATCACGAGGTGTATCACTCGAAGAAAGAAACCATAAGAGTGGTCTTTGACTGTGCAGCAGTCTTTAAGGGCACATCACTTAACTGCCAACTACTGCAGGGTCCAGACCTAACTAATTCACTCATAGGAGTTCTCATCAGATTCAGACAAGAGTCGGTTGCTTTGATGGCAGATATTAAAGCAATATTTCATCAGGTCAAGGCATCAGAAAAGCATATTGACTATCAGCGATTTCTGTAGTGGCCCGACGGTGATGTGCAGCAAGATCTTGTTGAATACCGGATGAAGGTACATCTTTTCGGAGCCATGACATCACCAAGTTGTGCAAACTTTGCATTGAAAAAGATTGCTGAGGATAACGGAGCATACTTTTCGCAAACGGTGACAGACACGGTAAAGAACAACTTCTACGTGGATGATTGTTTAAAATCCATGCCTTCAGAACAGGAAGTAATTCAGATGGTAAAAGACCTGACTGACATCTGCCAAATGGGAGGATTTACCGTATCAAAATGGATCAGTAATAGCCGTGCTGTATTAACACCCATTCCTCAAGCAAGTAGAGTTAAAGAGATCAAGAAGTTGGACTTGGACCAGGACAATCTGCCGATGGAAAGAGCACTTGGATTGCGCTCGTGCGTTGAAACAGATGTGTTCAAGTTCAAAAATGCTGTACAGGAACAACCGTGCAACAGATGTGGCATCTTGTCTGTAGTCGGCTCTATCTACGATCCTTTAGGATTTCTCGCACCATTTATGCCAACTAAGCTGATTATACAGGAACTCTGCAAGGAGAACCTTGGTTGGGATGACGACATACCTCAAACGTTTTCTCAGCGATGGACAGGATGGCTAACAGATCTCAACAAGATTGTGGAGTTTAAAAGAGGACCGATGCATGAAGCCCACAAAGTTTGCTCAAATCAGATATGCACAGCTACACCGCTTTTCAAACGCAAGTGAAAGTGGGTATGGTACTGTTTCATATCTAAGACTGGAAAACGATAGCAAACTAGTGCATATTGCATTTATAATGGGAAAGGCCAGAGTGGCGCCATTAAAACAGATGACAATTCCCAGGATGGAGCTTACAGCTGCAGTCTTAGCTGTCAGAGTTGATGTAATGCTATGGAAAGAATTACAGCTTCAACTGGACAAATCCGTCTTCTGGACCGATAGCACAACGGTGTTTAAGTATATCAACAACGAAACCAAATGCTTTCAAATGTTTGTAGCAAACAGAATCTCCTTTGTAAGGGATGTTACTGATGTGTCACAATGGAGATATGTTAGCACAAAGGAAAATCCTGCAGGTGAAGCATCGAGAGGACTAACCAGACCGCTTTTTAAGCTGTGAAAGATGGACCAAAGGACCGGAATTTCTCCATAGATCAGACAGGAAATGGCTAAAACATCACTTGGAAGCCACAATTTCTGCTGACGATCCAGAAATTAAGCCAGACGTTATTGTGAATTTTATTGTCAAGAATCCATTGAACCCCACAAATTCTCTGATGACTTATTTTTCTTCGTGGAAGAAATTGAAGATTGCAGTAGCTTGGTTTCTTAAGGTAAAGACAATGCTCTTGCAGCAGGTTCAAAAGAGAAAGGAAATCCAGGCTGTAGCCTTGAAAAGGATACTGGCAAGCTGAAAGAAAAGGTTGGAAGGGAGATGCAAATCTCTAAAGCTATACTCCGAGGACAATGTTTATGTCCAGAAGATCTTTTTCAGTCAGAAAAAGCAATCATCTCTTTCAGTCAAAGACAAAGATTCGAGCCAGAACTGTCAGCACTAGAAAGTGGTAATCCTGTCAAAGTAGGCATTCATTTATACAAACTGGATCCAAGGCTGCAGGATGGACTTCTGGGAGTAGGAGGTCGCCTGAATAGGTTAGCGATGCCTGAAGAAGCTAAACATCCTATTATTCTCTCGAAGGATCTCCACATATCCACGTTACTGTTATGACATATCCATGAACAACTCGGTCATGGAGGAAGAAATCATATGCTGGCTCATCTTCATGAAAGGTGCTGGATTATCAAGGCTAACCGCTGCAAGGAAAATTATAACGGACTGCGTTGTGTGTAAACAGCAGCGGGAAAGAGTTGGGGAGCAAAAGATGGCAGATTTGCCTCCAAAGAGAATTCGACCAGATGAACCTCCATTTACAGATGTAGGAGTTGACTACTTCGGTCCCATAGAGGTTAAGAGAGGACAAAGTTTGGTTAAAAGGTAAGGTGTAATCTTCACCTGCGTGGCTAGCAGGGCGGTACACCTCGAGGTTGCGTATACACTTGATACAGACTCCTGCATCAATGCACTACAAAGATTCATTTGTCGACGAGGTCAAGTTTTGTCTTTAAGATCAGATAATGGCACAAATTTCATCGGAGCGGAGAGTTGAGAGAAGCAGTCAATAACTTGAAGCAAGACAAGATCCAGAAGACTATGCTTCGTCAATGAATTAAATGGCATTTTAACACTGGCAGGATCTCATCATGGTGGTGTTTGGGAATGGCTGATCCGCATGGTTCACAACGTGCTGCGTTCTGTTCTTAAACAACAAGTTTCGGACGATGAAAGACTGCAAACTTTAATGTGTGAAGTAGAAGCGATCCTAAATGATCGACCCATTACCAAGAATTCGGATGAGCCAATGGTCCTGGAAGCCGTTACACTAAACCATCTTCTTCAGTTAAAAAGCAAGCCAATATTGCCACCTGGACTATTTGTGAAGGAAGATTTGTACATCAGACATAGATGGAGACAGATACAATATATGGCAGGTCTTTTTTGGAAACTATGGGTACAAGAATATTTGCCCCTGACCCAGGAACGACAGCGGTGGTCTAAGCTGAAAAGAAGCTTCTGTGCAGGTGACATTATTCTGGTGGTCGATTCTACAGCACCACGTAGCTCCTGGCCGATGGGCAAAATATTAGAGACTATACCAGACGCACAAGGTATTGTGCGTACTGTTCGGCTCCAGACTAAGAGCAACATCTTGGAAAGACCGATAACCAAGATATGTCTGCTACTTGAAGCTGATGCTCGAGTACAGCAAAGACTGGTGGTTTTGAAGATTGAAGAATCACTATAGTAGATTAGATGCCTATTTATATTGCATGCTTTTTGATTATTTATGAAGTTTTTATGGCTCCTTTTAATGTTTATTAGTAATTGGCGCGTTGTGTAGGAGCCATTTTGCATTTATTTGTTATTTTTGCATATTATTATATTTACTTTGTATCCTGTTGTACTATTTTTGGGCACTAAGAGGTTAATACTATGCTTACGTATATGGACTGGGTGGAGCCAGATGAATGCTTCAGTTCTTGAGAAGAACCTGCCAATAGAAGATTGGCAAGAGGATTTTTAACTATAAGAGCCTACTAAAATAATAAGATTTTGGCGGCCAAAGAAAATACAAGAAGTGCCTACTGGATATAAGGTCTGGTAGTTCGTATGGGATGCGAAGGATCCACGGTAGGATATTAGATTTTTACCAAGTTAATCAATAACAAGTTAATGACAAGAGATATGCCAATATATTTTATTGCAACTTCAAATAAATGACTAACTAACTGAATCGTCGTGGAGATCTCCTTTGTTGTTGGTTATTTGCGTCAAGAAGATGTCGTTCCACTATCTTTTGTCAACGGCTGCTTTGGGGCTTGACAAGAGACGGGAAGCTGGCCGTAATACATGGATGTAAGGTTCTCAACACAAACCCAAATTCTGCGTCTTTATTTTGAACATATATGGGCTAAGCATTCACGTGACACAATAGGAAACGACATTTCTAAGGAGGTTTGAGAACATCCTCAAATCATTTTCTTTGTCCACCTCTTGCCATAACTGTATTTGGAAATATGTCAGATCTACAAACAATATGCTGGGCCAGAGAAGCTAGCTGAATGTCATTATGGCCTCAGTGCTGGGAATGATGGTCAGCAGATAACATTGACATTGGTTCACTTATCCTGCCAATGGATTTAGAGGATTTGCAATGTCAATACTGATTATTTCTCCATGCTTTGATGTGCTTGCTGTTGATGGTCTGTATCTCAGAAGCATACAAGGGCAGGGATCACAGTTATGCAATAATCAACCTGGTGCTGTGCTTGAGTTCTTGAACTTCAAAATACTTTTTTATTCAGATCCTGTACAGCTTGAATACTGGCATCTACCCATCAATGGCAAAAACTATCCAGTTATGTGCTGTCCACAGAAATAGAACAATTAGCAGCCAGTCTGGCTACTCTCAACCATCAACTATCAACATTCTAACAATGTTAAAAAAAAGCTACTATGGATACTTTTTCACCAATATTATGCTCACCAATAAATTAGGCGTCACCCTAATTTAAGTTCTACGAGAACCACTGTTCCAGACCTCGTGTCAGCCTGGATTCCTATGTGGATAACAAGTTGAATTTCGGAGATACAATGACAGCAATTGTGTGGATGTCAAGCCAGTTTTTAACATCAAGAATCCAGAAATAATGGGGAAAACAAAGAGAAATGTGCTCTCAGTCCCAGGATACTGCAGCGGCATTTTGTCAGCACGTAAAAATAACAACTTGCCAATGCTGGAAATCCAAAACAAAAACAGAAAATGCTGCAAACATTGAGCAAGTCAGTCAGCATCTGTGGAAAGGGCAAAAGAGTTAAAGTGTCAGGTGAAAGACCTTTTGCTTTTAAAAGAAAATGCATCGTGCTTGGCATTTCCAGCATTTTTCATTTTAGTTCCATTGAACACTCATCTTGGTCCTATCATCTCTAGCTGCTTCATAGAACAGCACAGCATAGAAACATGCCCTTTGGCCCACATATCCACGCCAAACAAGATGACGTTAAACTAATCTCCTCTGCCTGCACTTGATCCATATCCCTCCATTCCCTGCATATCCTGTGTCTATCTAAAAAACACTTAAATGCCATTATTGTAGTTGTTATTTTGCAGTGAAAATGTAATTTTGTTTAAAATTCTTCATCGTTTGAATAGCGCGCCTTATAAACATTAATTGAGACAATTCTTCAGCCAAAGAATACAATGCAATCTTTGTTATACCTTTTACATCTAAATTCATGAAATGTTTGACTTTCATTGCCTTTAAGGCATAAATATAAAAATGTCCTGCCTGGTCGTATATAAAAATAGCTGTGGGCTACATTAAGTTAATTTTGAAATACTAATGTATCAGAGGTTAAGCCTGCCCTTTTCTGGCTTTCTCTTCTTAAAAACTGAATTGCCTGTGAAACAGACCATTGAGCTTAGTAACAACAACATTAGCATTTCTTCTTCCAAATGCCCATCATTTTGAATATACTCCTCAAATCGGTCTTCGAAGGACTGCAGTGGAATCAAGCCAGTTACTCTGTCTTTAATACATACTAGACCAAGTGGACCCGTTGGGCCCAAATCTCTACTGAGGAGATAGATTTAAACTTTAAAATGTGAATAACTTTTAAAATATAACACCGATTTCAATGAAACTTCTTCCATTAGCACCAAAGGGACGACGGTGAGTAAGGTGGGCCTACAATTGTCGCGCTATCGTGTACCGTTTTGGCTGTAGTTCAGGAACAAACAAACAAGAGTTTTAGTTTATAGACTAGACCGAGTGGGCCCGTTGGGCCCGTCCTCGTAGGGTTTCCATTGTAACCGGGAGGGGAGGAAAGGGGGAGGGTTAGGGGAGGGAAGGGGGAGGGAGGAGGGGAGGGAGGGGAGGGGGGAGGGGGGAAGGGGGGAGGGAGAGGGGAGGGAGGGGGGTAGGGGGGAGGGAGGGGGGAGAGGGGGGGATGGGAGGGGGGAGGGGGGAAGGGAGGAGGGAAGGGGGGAGGGAGAGGGGAGGGAGGTGGGTAGGGGGGAGGGAGGGAGGGGGACCTCCCCTTTTCCCAGTACCCCTCTTTCCCCGTTGGGCCCGTCCTCGTAGGGTTTCCATTGTAACCGGGAGGACGGGAGGGCGGGAAGGGGGAGGGAGGGAGGAGGGAGGTGTGGAGGGAGGAGGGGAGGGGAGGGAGGGGGGAGGGGAGGGAGGGGGGTAGGGGGGAGGGGGAGGGAGAGGGGAGGGGGGAGGGGAGCGGGAAGGGGGGAGGGAGGGGGACCTCCCCTTTTCCCAGTACTCCTCTTTCCCCGTTGGGCCCGTCCTCGTAGGGTTTCCATTGTAACCGGGAGGGGGGAGGGAGGGAGGAGGGAGGTGTGGAGGGAGGAGGGGAGGGTGAGGGAGGGGAGGGGGAGGGGGGAAGAGGGGTAGGGGGGAGGGGAGGGAGGAGGGGAGGGAGGGGGAACTCCCCTTTTCCCAGTACCCCTCTTTCACCGTTGGGCCCGTCCCCGTAGGGTTTCCATTGTAACCGGGAGGGGGGGAGGGAGGGTGGAAGGAGGGGGAGAGGGGTGGAAGGGTGGAGGGAGGGGGGGAGGGAGTGGGGGAGGGTCGGATGGAGGGAAGGAGGGAGGGGTGAGTTAGGGGCTGAGTGGTGATGGAGGTTGGGATTGAGGGGGGAGAGAGTCGGGATGGAGGTGGGAAGGAGGGGGGAGGAAGAGGTTGAGGGGGAAGTGGGACCTCCCCTTTTCCCAGTACCCCTCTTTCCCCCACCACCAAGCCCCCACCGCAACGACCCCTGTTGTCCCCCTACCCAGTCCCCATTCTCAGACCCCCCCCCCATTCTCTTGGAATAAAAAAAAATACTTTTTTAAAAAAAGTGCTTTTTAATTGCTTGTTTTGAAACATTCGCGGTTAAGTGCTTTTTAAAAAAACATTCGCGGTTAAGTGCTGGTTTTGAAACATTCGCGGCTACTTAGTGCTTCTGTCAGTTGCTTTTCGAGGGAGGGAGTAGGGAGGTGTGGAGGGGGGAGGGGAGGGGGAGGGGAGGGGGAGGGGAGGGGGGAAGGGAGGAGGGAGAGGGGAGGGAAGGGGGTAGGGGGGAGGGGTAGGGAGGGGGGAGGGGGGAAGGGGAGGGAGGGGGGAAGGGGAGGGGGAGGGAGGGGGGGAGGGAGAAGGGAGGGAGGGGGGAGGGAGGGGAACCTCCCATTTTCCCAGTACCCCTCTTTCACCATTGGGCCCGTCCTCGTAGGGTTTCCATTGTAACCGGGAGGAGGGGAGGGAGGGAAGGGGGAGGGAGGGAGGGAGGAGGGAGGTGTGGAGGGAGGAGGGGAGGGGGAGGGGAGGGGGGGAGGGGGGAAGGGGGGAGGAGGGAGGGAGAGGGGAGGGAGGGGGGGAGGTAAGGGGGAGAGGGGGGAAGGGGGAGGGAGGGGGATCTCCCCTTTTCCCAGTACCCCTCTTTCCCCGTTGGGCCCGTCGGGGATGGAGGTGGGAAGGAGTGGGGAGGAAGGGGTTGAGGGGAGAAGGGGGGGGGAGGGAGGGAATAGGGGCCCCATGCTGATCTGTGTATGTTAAGTGACTTGCACAACTTTAAAAAACTGGCAGTTGCCTTTCGCAACAATGTTGCAACAATCTCACACAAGCATTGTGACGTCACAAGCTGAAGATGTAAATTTAAAACCGAGCTGATCTCTGATTGGTGCACGGGTGCCATTGTGACATCACGCGCTGAAGCCCCTTCAAGAAAAGGGTTAGAAATGAAAATTTAAACTTTAATATCTCTCTAGCTTTAAAAAGGTAACTTCAATTTGAACGAAAGTACTTACAATAGTTGCCCACGTTAATGGTGAATATGGCGGTACAAAAATCGTAGCGCTTTGGTGTACCTTCAGGGAGGAGTAGGGTTTGTAAGTTATGGACAGAAATTCTTCGGAATCTTCCGTACATACACATATACATACATACATACGGAATGTTGGACCGCAGAGTTTTAGTAGTATACTAGACCGAGTGGGCCCGTTGGGCCCGTCCTCGTAGGGTTTCCATTGTAACCGGGAGGGGAGGAAAGGGGGAGGGTTGGGGGAGGGAAGGGGGAGGGAGGAGGGAGGGGAGGGGGGGAGGGGGGAGGGAGAGGGGAGGGAGGGGGGTAGGGGGGAGGGAGGGGGGAATGGGAGGGGGAGGGGGGAAGGGAGGAGGGAAGGGGGGGAGGGAGAGGGGAGGGGGGAGGGAGGGAGGGGGACCTCCCCTTTTCCCAGTACCCCTCTTTCCCCGTTGGGCCCGTCCTCGTAGGGTTTCCATTGTAACCGGGAGGGGAGGGCGGGAAGGGGGAGGGAGGGAGGAGGGAGGTGTGGAGGGAGGAGGGGAGGGGAGGGAGGGGGGAGGGGAGGGAGGGGGGTAGGGGGGAGGGGGAGGGAGAGGGGAGGGGGGAGGGGAGGGGGAAGGGGGGAGGGAGGGGACCTCCCCTTTTCCCAGTACTCCTCTTTCCCCGTTGGGCCCGTCCTCGTAGGGTTTCAATTGTAACCGGGAGGGGGGAGGGAGGGTGGAAGGAGGGGGGAGAGGGATGGAAGGGTGGAGGGAGGGGGGGAGGGATTGGGGAGGGAGGGAAGGAGGGAGGGGGGAGTTAGGGGGGAGGGGGGAGGGAGTTGGGGAGGGAGGGGGAGGAGGGGGGGAGGGAGTGGGGATGGAGGTGGGAAGGAGGGGGGATGAAGGGGTTGAGGGGGAAGGGGGACCTCCCCTTTTCCCAGTACCCCTCTTTCCCCGTTGGGCCTGTCCTCATAGGGTTTCCATTGTAACCGGGAGGGGGGGGGGAGGGAGGAGGGAGGTGTGAAGGGAGGAGGGGAGGGGGAGGGAGGGGGGAGGGGAGGGGGAAGGGGAGGGGGGAAGGGGGTAGGGGGAGGGGAGGGAGGGGGATCTCCCCTTTTCCCAGTACCCCTCTTTCCCCGTTGGGCTCGTCCCCGTAGGGTTTCCATTGTAACCGGGAGGGGGGGAGGGAGGGTGGAAGGAGGTGGGAGGGGGAGAGGGATGGAAGGGTGGAGGGAGGGGGCAGGGAGTGGGGGAGGGTGGGATGGAGGGAAGGAGGGAGGGGGGGAGTTAGGGGCTGTGTGATGATGGAGGTTGGGATTGAGGGGGGAGGGAGGGGGGGAGCGAGTGGGGATGGAGGTGGGAAGGAGGGGGGAGGAAGGGGTTGAGGGGGGAAGTGGAACCTCCCCTTTTCCCAGTACCCCTCTTTCCCCCACCACCAAGCCCCCTCCGCAACGACCCCTGTTGTCCCCCTCCCCAGTCCCCATTCTCAGACCCCCCCCATTCTCTCTCTCCCCCAGACACACTCTCAGTGCTTTTTTCGAAACACTTGCCCCGGTGGCCCACGAGCATAGGGGCCCAATGCTGATTTCTGTATGTTAAGTGACTTGCAATAAAAAAAAATACTTTAAAAAAAGATAAGTGCTTTTTAAGTGCTTGTTTTGAAACATTCGCGGTCACATAGTGCTTCTCACTGCGATCTGTTAGTGGTGCTTTTCGAAACAATGTAGCACCCATCTCAAACAAGCATTGGGAGGATGGGAGGGAGGGAAGGGGAGGGAGGGAGGAGAGAGGTGTGGAGGGAGGGGGGAAGGGGAGGGGGGAACGGGGGAAGGGGGAGGGAGAGGGGAGGGAGGGGGGATGGGATGGGGGAAGGGGGAGGGAGGGGGACCTCCCCTTTTCCCAGTACCCCTCTTTCCCCGTTGGGCCCGTCCTCGTAGGGTTTCCATTGTAACCGGGAGGAGGGGAGGGAGGGAGGAGGGAGGTGTGGAGGGAGGAGGGGAGGGGGGGAGGGGAGGGGGGAAGGGGGAGGGAGAGGGTTAGGGGGGAGGGGGAGGGGGGAAGGGGAGGGAGGGGGACCTCCCCTTTTCCCAGTACCCCTCTTTCCCCGTTGGGCCCGTCCCCGTAGGGTTTCCTTTGTAACCAGAAGGGGGGGAGGGAGGGTGGAAGGAGGGGGGAGGGGGAGAGGGATGGAAGGGTGGAGGGAGGGGGGGGAGGATGGAGGGAAGGAGGGAGGGGGGGAGTTAGGGGAGGAGGGGTGAGGGAGGTGGGGAGGGAGTTGGGGAGGAGGGGGGAGGGAGTGGGGATGGAGGTGGGAAGGAGTGGGGAGGAAGGGGTTGAGGGGGGAAGGGGGGGAGGGAGGGAATAGGGGCCCCATGCTGACCTGTGTATGTTAAGTGACTTGCACAACTTTAAAAAACTGGCAGTTGCTTTTCGCAACAATGTTGCAACAATCTCACACAAGCATTGTGACGTCACAAGCTGAAGATGTAAATTTAAAACCGAGCTGATCTCTCATTGGTGCACGGGTGCCATTGTGACATCACGCGCTGAAGCCCCTTCAAGAAAAGGGTTAGAAATGAAAATTTAAACTTTAATATCTCTCTAGCTTTAAAAAGGTAGCTTCAATTTGAACGAAAGTACTTACAATAGTTGCCCACGTTAATGGTGAATATGGCGGTACAAAAATCGTAGCGCTTTGGTGTAACTTCAGGGAGGAGTAGGGTTTGTAAGTTATGGACAGAAATTCTTCGGAATCTTCCGTACATACACATATACATACATACATACGGAATGTTGGACCGCAGAGTTTTAGTAGTATACTAGAAAAGAGGGCCCGTTGGGCCCGTCCCCACACCCCCCATTCTCACTCCCCCAGCCCCACTCTTACTCTCCAAGTGTGCCCGTTGGGCCCGGAAAAGAGGGCCCGTTGGGCCCGTCCCCACACCCCCCATTCTCTCCTCCCCCAGCCCCACTCTTACTCTCCAAGTGTGCCCGTTGGGCCCGTCCTCCTGATCTGTGTATGTCAAGTGACCACTATAGCCTTCATTCTTTTTTTTTTTCCCTAATCAGATGTTTGTTTGTTTTTTCCTAATCAGATGTGCAGTACTTTGGTCAACGTGGGTTGTTTTTAAATGTGCTATACAAATAAAACTGACTTGACTTGACTTGACTTGCAATAACAAAAAAGACTTCTTGGAAGCTTTTCGAAACAATGTAGCCGTCACAAGCTGAAAACTAAATCCTTGCTGAAAACTAAATCCTTTTCTGTAAACTTTTGGAAACAAATGTAGCCCCTTGAAGAAAAGGGTTAGAAATGAAAAATTTAAACTTTAATATCTCTCTAGCTTTAAAAAGGTAGCTTCAATTTGAACGAAAGTACTTACAATAGTTGCCCAGGTTAATGGTGAATACGGCGGTACAAAAATCGTAGCGCTTTGGTGTACCGTCTAGGAGGAGTAGGGTTTGTAAGTAATCTTCCGTACATACACATATACATACATACATACGGAATGTTGGACCGCAGAGTTTTAGTATTATATAGATAGACTAGACCGAGTGGGCCCGTTGGGCCCGTCCTCGTAGGGTTTCCATTGTAACCGGGAGGGGAGGAAAGGGGGAGGGTTGGGGGAGGGAAGGGGGAGGGAGGAGGGAGGGGAGGGGGGGAGGGGGGAGGGAGAGGGGAGGGAGGGGGGTAGGGGGGAGGGAGGGGGGAATGGGAGGGGGAGGGGGGAAGGGAGGAGGGAAGGGGGGGAGGGAGAGGGGAGGGGGGAGGGAGGGAGGGGGACCTCCCCTTTTCCCAGTACCCCTCTTTCCCCGTTGGGCCCGTCCTCGTAGGGTTTCCATTGTAACCGGGAGGGGAGGGCGGGAAGGGGGAGGGAGGGAGGAGGGAGGTGTGGAGGGAGGAGGGGAGGGGAGGGAGGGGGGAGGGGAGGGAGGGGGGTAGGGGGGAGGGGGAGGGAGAGGGGAGGGGGGAGGGGAGGGGGAAGGGGGGAGGGAGGGGACCTCCCCTTTTCCCAGTACTCCTCTTTCCCCGTTGGGCCCGTCCTCGTAGGGTTTCAATTGTAACCGGGAGGGGGGAGGGAGGGTGGAAGGAGGGGGGAGAGGGATGGAAGGGTGGAGGGAGGGGGGGAGGGATTGGGGAGGGAGGGAAGGAGGGAGGGGGGAGTTAGGGGGGAGGGGGGAGGGAGTTGGGGAGGGAGGGGGAGGAGGGGGGGAGGGAGTGGGGATGGAGGTGGGAAGGAGGGGGGATGAAGGGGTTGAGGGGGAAGGGGGACCTCCCCTTTTCCCAGTACCCCTCTTTCCCCGTTGGGCCTGTCCTCATAGGGTTTCCATTGTAACCGGGAGGGGGGGGGGAGGGAGGAGGGAGGTGTGAAGGGAGGAGGGGAGGGGGAGGGAGGGGGGAGGGGAGGGGGAAGGGGAGGGGGGAAGGGGGTAGGGGGAGGGGAGGGAGGGGGATCTCCCCTTTTCCCAGTACCCCTCTTTCCCCGTTGGGCTCGTCCCCGTAGGGTTTCCATTGTAACCGGGAGGGGGGGAGGGAGGGTGGAAGGAGGTGGGAGGGGGAGAGGGATGGAAGGGTGGAGGGAGGGGGCAGGGAGTGGGGGAGGGTGGGATGGAGGGAAGGAGGGAGGGGGGGAGTTAGGGGCTGTGTGATGATGGAGGTTGGGATTGAGGGGGGAGGGAGGGGGGGAGCGAGTGGGGATGGAGGTGGGAAGGAGGGGGGAGGAAGGGGTTGAGGGGGGAAGTGGAACCTCCCCTTTTCCCAGTACCCCTCTTTCCCCCACCACCAAGCCCCCTCCGCAACGACCCCTGTTGTCCCCCTCCCCAGTCCCCATTCTCAGACCCCCCCCATTCTCTCTCTCCCCCAGACACACTCTCAGTGCTTTTTTCGAAACACTTGCCCCGGTGGCCCACGAGCATAGGGGCCCAATGCTGATTTCTGTATGTTAAGTGACTTGCAATAAAAAAAAATACTTTAAAAAAAGATAAGTGCTTTTTAAGTGCTTGTTTTGAAACATTCGCGGTCACATAGTGCTTCTCACTGCGATCTGTTAGTGGTGCTTTTCGAAACAATGTAGCACCCATCTCAAACAAGCATTGGGAGGATGGGAGGGAGGGAAGGGGAGGGAGGGAGGAGAGAGGTGTGGAGGGAGGGGGGAAGGGGAGGGGGGAACGGGGGAAGGGGGAGGGAGAGGGGAGGGAGGGGGGATGGGATGGGGGAAGGGGGAGGGAGGGGGACCTCCCCTTTTCCCAGTACCCCTCTTTCCCCGTTGGGCCCGTCCTCGTAGGGTTTCCATTGTAACCGGGAGGAGGGGAGGGAGGGAGGAGGGAGGTGTGGAGGGAGGAGGGGAGGGGGGGAGGGGAGGGGGGAAGGGGGAGGGAGAGGGTTAGGGGGGAGGGGGAGGGGGGAAGGGGAGGGAGGGGGACCTCCCCTTTTCCCAGTACCCCTCTTTCCCCGTTGGGCCCGTCCCCGTAGGGTTTCCTTTGTAACCAGAAGGGGGGGAGGGAGGGTGGAAGGAGGGGGGAGGGGGAGAGGGATGGAAGGGTGGAGGGAGGGGGGGGAGGATGGAGGGAAGGAGGGAGGGGGGGGAGTTAGGGGAGGAGGGGTGAGGGAGGTGGGGAGGGAGTTGGGGAGGAGGGGGGAGGGAGTGGGGATGGAGGTGGGAAGGAGTGGGGAGGAAGGGGTTGAGGGGGGAAGGGGGGGAGGGAGGGAATAGGGGCCCCATGCTGACCTGTGTATGTTAAGTGACTTGCACAACTTTAAAAAACTGGCAGTTGCTTTTCGCAACAATGTTGCAACAATCTCACACAAGCATTGTGACGTCACAAGCTGAAGATGTAAATTTAAAACCGAGCTGATCTCTCATTGGTGCACGGGTGCCATTGTGACATCACGCGCTGAAGCCCCTTCAAGAAAAGGGTTAGAAATGAAAATTTAAACTTTAATATCTCTCTAGCTTTAAAAAGGTAGCTTCAATTTGAACGAAAGTACTTACAATAGTTGCCCACGTTAATGGTGAATATGGCGGTACAAAAATCGTAGCGCTTTGGTGTAACTTCAGGGAGGAGTAGGGTTTGTAAGTTATGGACAGAAATTCTTCGGAATCTTCCGTACATACACATATACATACATACATACGGAATGTTGGACCGCAGAGTTTTAGTAGTATACTAGACCGAGTGGGCCCGTTGGGCCCGTCCTCGTAGGGTTTCCATTGTAACCGGGAGGATGGGAGGGAGGGAAGTGGGAGGGAGGGGGGGAGGGGAGGGTGGAGTGGAGGGGGGAGGGGAGGGGGAAGGAGGGGAGGGGGATGGGGAGGGAGAGGGGAGGGAGGGGGGTGGGGGGAGGGTCTATTTTACTTTAAAATAAACAGCGTTCTTTGTTGAAAAGGAAATAAACTTATCTATAGAGCATCAGCTTTTTTAAAATAAATAAAATCAAACTTAATGAAAATCACATTCCTCATTTTAAATAAATGTCTTTGTTATAAATGAAATCAAACAGCGGGAGAGGCGACGGCGACTACACCTCCCGGCGGTCAGCGCTGCTGGGACGGGAGGGAGGGAGGGATGAGGGAGGGAGGAGAGTGGGGAGGGAGGGGTACCTCCCCTTTTCCCAGTACTCTTCTTTCCCAAACCACCAAGCCCCCTGTTGTCCCCCTCCCCAGTCCCCATTCTCAGACCCCCCCATTCTCTCTCCCCCAGATACACTCTTACTCTCCCCCCCCCTTTCCCCAGCACACCCCTTTCCCCGTTGGGCCCGTCCTCGTAGGGTTTCCATTGTAACCGTGAGGCAGGGAGGGAGGGGGGAGGGAGGGAAGAGGGAGGTGTGGAGGGAGGAGGGGAGGGGGAGGGAGGGGGAGGGGGGAAGGGGGGGAGGTGGAGGGAGGGGGGAGGGAGAGGGGGAGGGGTGGGGGGAAGGGGTGAGGGTGGAAGGGGGAGGGAGGGGGACCTCCCCTTTTCCCAGTACCCCTCTTTCCCCGTTGTGCCCGTCCTCGTAAGGTTTCCATTGTAACCGGGAGGGGAGTGGGGGGGAGGGAAGGGAGGAGGGAGGTGTGGAGGGGGGAGGGGAGGGGGAGGGGGGAAGGGGCAAGGGGGAGGGAGAGGGGAGGGAGGGGGTAGGGAGGGGGGAAGGGGGGAGGGAGGGGGACCACCCGTTTTCCCAGTACCCCTCTTTCCCCGTTGGGCCCGTCGTCGTAGGGTTTCCATTGTAACCGGGAGGAGGGGAGGTAGGGAAGGGGGAGGGAGGGAGGAGGGAGGTGTGGAGGGAGGAGGGGAGGGGGAGGGAGGAGGGGAGGGGGAGGGAGGGGGAAGGGGGAGGAGGGAGAGGGGAGGGAGGGGGGTAGGGGGGAGGGAGGAGGGAGGTGTGGAGGGAGGAGGGGAGGGGGAGGGAGGGGGGAGGGGAGGGGGGAGGGAGAGGGGGAGGGGGAGGGAGGGAGCGTGTAAGGGGGAGGGAGGGGGACCTCCCCTTTTCCCAGTACCCCTCTTTCCCCGTTGGGCCCGTCCCCGTAGGGTTTCCTTTGTAACCAGAAGGGGGGAGGGAGGGTGGAAGGAGGGGGGAGGGGGAGAGGGATGGAAGGGTGGAGGGAGGGGGGGAGGGATGGAGGGAAGGAGGGAGGGGGGGGAGTTAGGGGAGGAGGGGTGAGGGAGGTGGGGAGGGAGTTGGGGAGGAGGGGTGGAGGGAGTGGGGATGGAGGTGGGAAGGAGTGGGGAGGAAGGGGTTGAGGGGGGAAGGGGGGGGAGGGAGGGAATAGGGGCCCCATGCTGATCTGTGTATGTTAAGTGACTTGCACAACTTTAAAAAACTGGCAGTTGCCTTTCGCAACAATGTTGCAACAATCTCACACAAGCATTGTGACGTCACAAGCTGAAGATGTAAATTTAAAACCGAGCTGATCTCTCATTGGTGCACGGGTGCCATTGTGACATCACGCGCTGAAGCCCCTTCAAGAAAAGGGTTAGAAATGAAAATTAAACTTTAATATCTCTCTAGCTTTAAAAAGGTAGCTTCAATTTGAACGAAAGTACTTACAATAGTTGCCCATGTTAATGGTGAATATGGCGGTACAAAAATCGTAGCGCTTTGGTGTACCGTCAGGGAGGAGTAGGGTTTGTAAGTTATGGACAGAAACTCTTCGGAATCTTTGCGTACATACACATATACATCCATACATACGGAATGTTGGACCGCAGAGTTTTAGTAGTATATAGATAGATATAGATAGATAGATAGATAGTATGTACTGCATTAAGATTCTACCTAACCAGGAAGACCCTAACTTAATCTCACAAAAAAATATTGTGGTTTGGACAGTTGGCATGTATCATTGTGGAAGATTTTAGCCAGGTTGATCAGCGTCAATTTATTTGTGCAATTTAAATATAAGGCATTAATAGACCTTGCTTTTATGGCTAATGGTTTTGGCAATTGCCTCACATCACATAATTCATTTTTGCAGTAACAACCTTCTTTACAAATGATACAGTGGATCATTATTTCTTCAGATGCAAGTTCACAAATTTAAAAAAAAGAGAAACATAAGCTGGCCATTGACAGAGGCCCATCTTTGCAGAGCCACTGCATTATGAATTACACTGAATAAATCATCTTACCCAGGAGCTTTTCCTCAACCTGTTCTTGGATCCATCATGATTAATAAAATACAAGGTAATACCAATATGAACTTATTTTCTTGATAAAAGATTAGTAAGTGATATAACTAATTTGCTTAATATCAAAATTTGTTTAAGACAGTATAAAGCTAATTCTTTTAGTAGATAATCCAGAGTGTGGATATTTGATCTTAAAATTAAAACGAGTCCATGCAAGGCTGATGGTGCAAAGCCTTCTAAACTGGTGTTGGACCAGCTGAAAAATTTAACTATCAAATTAGGAAGAATATTGTTAGCAAGCAAATTATTTGTGAAGTTGCTAAGTCGTGCAACTGGGACTAGATGCACATCAATCATAATTAACTGACTGTCACAATAGCACAATAGAATGGCAAATTTTTTACTCTTTTCAACAAGTCTAACATATATTTGAGATGTCAGGGATACAAGGTCAGGCTTCAATGCTACACCTACTACATTTAAATAAGCTGCCGACAAATGAAAATCAAAATTAAAAAGCAGATGCTTGAAATCTGAAATAGAAACAGAAAAGGCCAGAAATAATCAACATTCATATAAAATTATAAAAGACATGAATAGGGTAGAGAGGCAACACCTTTTTCACAGGATGGAAAAATCAAACCAAAGCTCTTAGGTGAGAGAGGCAAAGTTTAAAGGAGATGTGCAGAACAAGATTTTTTTTTACACAGTGGGTGGTGGTGAGTGCCTTGAACGCTACCAGTGATGGTAGTGGAGGCAGATATGATAATGGCATTTAAGGGACTTTTGGATAGGCATATGGAATTTCAAGAAATGGAGGGATATGGATTATGTGCAAGCAGATAAGAAGAGTTAGTCTTGACAGCATGTTTGACATAGACATTGTGGGCTGAGGGCTGTACTGCACATGTGCTGTACTGTTCTATATTCCATCTTCTAGGTTGCACAGCATTAATGAGAAGAGAATCAGGCAACATTTCAGACAGATGATCTTTTATTAGAATTAGGAAAATGTTTTAAATGGAAAATGAAGCTGCAGAGAAGGTGAGAGGTTGAGAGAGTAAAAGGGAAAGTTCCAAGAAAGAGTGGTGGTACAAACTGGGAGAAGGTGTTGGTTTGTTACTCACCACTGATCTTTCTGCAGGAAGTGTAAATAGAGAGAGATGAATGGGAAAAGTGCTAGAACTGCGAGATAGAGAACATCCCCAGTTGCTGGAGTTCAGAAACAAGATAGAATGTTGGAAATACCCAGGTCAGGTAGCATTTGCACTGAGCAAAAAACTGGATTAAAAATACAGATTGATGAGCAAACATCAAACTGGCTATGTGCAATAACATAGTCAGAATAGTGAAACTACCTAAAATAGTGAAAGGCTTGAATAGAGTGGATGTGGAGAGGATGTTTCCACTAGTGGGAGAGTCTAGGACTAGAGGCCATAGCCTCAGAATTAAAGCATGTTCTTTTAGGATGGAGACAAGGAGACATTTATTTAGTCAGAGGGTGATGAATCTGTGGAATTCTTTGCCACAGAAGGCTGTGGAGGTCAAGTCAGTGGATATTTTTAAGGCAGAGATAGATTCTTGATTAGTACAGGTGTCAGAGTGGGAAGAAGGCAGGAGAATGGGGTTAGGAGGGAGATATAGATCAGCCATGATTGAATGGCGGAGTAGACTTGATGGATCAAATGACCTAATTCTACTCCGATCACATGACCTTATGATAACAACAGAGAGGCTGATAACGTAATTGATAGTCAATGTTGAATTCTGACTGCTAGAGTGTGTAGTCAGAAGATCTTATTTTTCATGCGAACATTCCCTGAGCCAATGCAAGCATCTAATCTCCTGATCAGGCATTTTACAGCCCTCAGAATTCACAATGAATTCAACTAATTAATTAACCAATTGATTACAGATAATCAGTTTTGCACGTTGTGTCATAATTGCGTGACTTTGATAGCAGGTGCAAAAATTCACCACACACACACACACTCCTTTATTTCAAATTTCCAGCAACTACTCTGCTCTGTATCACTCAGTTCCAAAATAGGTTTATTTCCTGCATGGATAATGTTTTGGGTCAGGACCCTTCTTCAGACTAAATTAGGGAAGGACTCAGTATCTTGAGAACACCTCAACCATAGATCTTTCTATTGAACAAATGGAATTCCTGCCGTGTTAATGTCCTCAAGCCAAAAGGATATCATATTGGAAGCTACCTCGTATAGCAGATTGATATTTGTGGTAATCTTAGTATGCAATTAGGCACATTAATATGAGCTTTATAATTAGATCAAGAACACCTTGCATCTATACATACTTCAAAATTTTTGTTAGTTTAGTTTCTTGTCATGTGCACCGAAGTACAATGAAAAGCTTTTGTTGCATGCTATACAGTCAGCGCAAAGACTATACATGATGACAATCAAGCCGTCCAGTGTACAGATACAGGATAAAGGGAATAAGGGAATAATGTTTAATGCAAGACAAACTCCAGTAAAGTCTGATCAAATATAGTCAGAGGTTCTCCAATGAGGTTGATGGGAGGTCAGGACAACTCTCTAGTTCATGATAGGATGGTTCCGTGGCCCGATACAGATGGGAAGAAACTGTCCCTGAATCTGGAGGTTTGCATTCTCACACTTCTGTACCTCTTGTTTGAGAGGGAGAAGAGGGAGTGACTGGGGTGAGACTGGTCCTTGATTATACTGGTGGCCTTGCTGAGGCAGCGTGGAGTAGGGTTGGAGTCAATGGAAGGGAGGTTAGTTTGCATGATGGCCATAACTCTGTAATTTCTTGCAGTCTTGGATAGAGCTGTTCCCCGATAAAATGCTTTCTACAGTGCATTTATAATCTCCTTTGTCTTGCTGACATTGGGGGAAAAATTGTGTCTTGGCACCAGGTGTAGAGGTTCTCAATCTCCCTCCTGTATCTCATCGTGTCATTATTTGATATCTAGCCCACTATGGCAGTGTCATTTGCGAATTTGTAAAGAGAGTTAGATTTGTATTTGGCTGCAGTCGTGGGTGTATAAGGACTAAAGGGAAACATCTCAAATTGCATTATTAAAGAGTTGTCATTAAGACAAATTAGGTATTGAGAGGTAACCTAAAATTTAGTCGAACGGGTTAAATTCTCAATTAATATTTTATTCTGCCTTGCTTTTCTCGTCCTGAAACTAAAATGTTTGTTGTATTGCTGAACAAAACCCCTCAAGCCTCCGGAAAAAAAATGATATCACACCTAATCGCCATGTGATCTCAATTTTAATGAAGGCATGGTTATTTATTACAGTGTGTTAAGTTAATTACTAGGATTGGAGAACATTATAATATCATTTGACCAAGTATGCCATATTTCACAAACGCATCTTTCAGGGATCTGCTGACCAAGTAGTACTCATAATAAAAAAGGTCCCGACCCGAAATGTCCCCTACCCATTTTCTCCAGAGATGCTGCCTGACTGCTGAGTTACTCTAGCATTTTGTGTCTAACCTTGGTATAAACCAGCATCTACCGTTCCTTTTTATTACTCCTCATAATAATCTTTTACATTTGAAACAAATACACTGGTGGACGGGATATCTACATAAAGTTGGCTTCTTTTATTGAGCCTTGATGTAAGAACAAAGATTTTGCTGGGAATTAAGTTAGAGTTAAATATATTTGGATGGCAATACGGTCTTTCTTAAGTAAACAATGACGTGAAATAAATTCTCGGTCTAGCATATGGCATGCTTGCTTGCCTTCATCAGTTGAGGAACTGATTGCAGAAGTTGTGATGTCATGTATAAGAGTGTTTATTGTCATATGAACCAGGAACAAATTAATGAAATTCTTACTTGCTGTTGATTTGTAGGCACACTAACGCAACAAATATACAAAATATAATATTACAATAAATGATCAATTATACCAGGTAACCAGACCACAATAGTGCAAGCCAACATAGGGAATGCAACCTACACAAAGTTCATAGTAGTTCAATGTTGAGGCAGGGTTGTGTTGAGGCAGGGAGCCTGATGGTTGCTGAGAAGAAGCGGTTCTTGTAACCAGGAACTAATGGTTCTCACACTCATGTACCTGCTGCCAGAGAAAGTAGTAGGAGCTGGTACAAATACAACATTTAAAAAAATATTTGGACTGGTATGTGGATAGGAAAGGATAGGAGAGACACGGCCTAAATGTAGGCAAATGGGACTAGCTTTGGTAGGCAACTAGGTCAGCATGGACAAGTTGGACCAAAGGGCCCACTTCTCTGCTATGACTCTTCCAGCATAAGCTTACATATACCAAGATGAATCTCCATGAACACTCCATACCGTGTGCAACATCTGTCGTTCTGAATAAAATGATTCATTTAAAGATACTTAAATTTGACGGTAAGTTCCTAACAGAAACATGTAGCAGCCTCAAGACATACTTACTACACCAGGTCATTGATCAGTCATGCAGCCAGATCAATGACCTGGTTCCATAAGTATAAATCCAAGGGCAACTAGCCAACGTTCCTATGGAAGAATGAATTCAAGACAACCACCATAAGCAACTTTGATCCACTGTCAATTACCTATCATCAAGTCCAAGACAAAATAATAACAGTAAACTAGTATCATCAAAAAAAAATCACATTCCACTTCAAATTTTTTGGTACCCACATTAACAAAAATAACAAAAGTCTAAAATAGCAGGGTCTCTAATTAAAATATTTGCAAGAAAAAATTTAGCTGATGAAATACAGCAATCAAATTTTCACAGCCCTAGCGAATTCCAGGAAACCAGATAGTACTGAATTATGCCACTAACCTTCGCTTTTGTTCCAGTTCCTAACTCTACAAATAAAAAAATAACAACACATCTTTACAACAGAACAAGAAATAAAAAGTTTAAAGAAAATACAAAGTGCTGGAGAAACTCAGCAGTTCAGGCAGCATCTGTAGAGGGAATGGATAGGTGACATTTTGAGTCAGCACCCTTTATCTATTCCCTCCACAGATGCTGCTTGACCCAGAGTTACTCCAGCACTTTGGGTTTTCCTCAAGGTTCAACTATCTACAGTTCCTTGAGTCTCCAAAAGTTTAAACAAATAGTTACTATCGAAATACCAATATTTCAACTATTATTGAATGGAATTGTTATTAAACTGCGAGCAACTTCACCAAATTGTTTCAGTTATAGATTTGGAGTAACATCAAAACTACTTATAAACATTCATGTTAAAATATCTGAAAAGTGATCTTGCAAGTCTGATATTGAACCGAACAAATAGGTACACGAGCAAAAGATAACCAAAGCCTGGATTTTATGGAGTCTTAAAAGAGATTACAGAAGTGGAGACACAGAGGGATTTTCACAGATGTCTCAGCAGCTTAAAGGCACAATTACCAATGATGAATAGCACGTACAGTGAGTTGACCACACTGCAGGTAAAAGTTAAGCGGACAGAAAGGGAACGGGTGGCCACTAGCCAGCGTAGCAGTAGGCAGGTAGTGCAGGAGTCCCCTGCGGTCATCTCCCTCCTAAACAGATATACCATTTTGGATACTGTTGGGGGAGATGGCTCATCAGGGGAAGGCAGCAGCAGCCAAGTTCATGGCACCGTGGGTGGCTCTGCGGCAAAGGAGGGGAGGAAAAAGAGTGGAAGGGCTATAGTAATAGGGGATTCAATTGTAAGGGGAATAGATAGGCGTTTCTGCGGCCGCAAACGAGACTCCAGGATGGTATGTTGCCTCCCTGGTGCAAGGGTCAGGGATGTCTCTGAGCGGCTGCAGAACATTCTGGAGGGGGAGGGTGAACAGCCGGTTGTCGTGGTGCACATTGGCACCAACGATATAGGTAAAAAACGGGATGAGATCCTACAAGGTGAATTTAGGGAGCTAGGAGATAAACTTAAAAGTAGGACCTCAAAGGTAATAATCTCTGGATTACTACCAGTGCCACGTACTAGTCAGAGTAGAAATAGGAGGATATTTCAGATGAATACGTGGCTTGAAAAATGGTGCAAGGGGGAGGGATTCAAATTTCTAGGACATTGGAACCAGTTCTGGGGGAGGTGGGACCAGTGCAAACAGGACGGTCTGCACCTGAGCTGGAATGGAACCAATGTCCTTGGGGGAGTATTTGCTAGTGCTGTCGGGGAGGATTTAAACTAATGTGGCAGGGAGATGGGAGCATGAGCAGAGAGACAGAGGGGTGTAAAATGAGGGTAGAAGCAATAGGTAGCAAGGTGAAAAGTAAAAGTGGCAGGCAGACAAATCCAGGGCAAAAATCAAAAATGGCCACTTTTCAACATAATTGTATAAGGGGTAAGAGTGTTGTAAAAGCAAGCCTGAAGGCTTTGTGTCTCAATGCAAGGAGTATTCGTAATAAGGTGGATGAGTTGAATGTGCAGATAGTTATTAATGAATATGATATAGTTGGGATTACGGAGACATGGCTCCAGGGTGACCAAGGCTGGGAGCTGAACATCCAGGGATATTCAATATTCAGGAGGGATAGACAGAAAGGAAAAGGGGGTGGGGTAGCATTGCTGGTTAGAGAGGAGATTAACGCAATAGAAAGGAAGGACATTAGCTTGGAGGATGTGGAATCGATACGGGTAGAGCTGCGAAACACTAAGGGGCAGAAAACGCTAGTGGGAGTTGTGTACAGGCCACCTGGCAGTAGTAGTAGAGTTGGGGATGGCATCAAACAGGAAATTAGAAATGCGTGCAACAAAGGTAAACCAGTTATAATGGGCGACTTCAATCTACATATAGATTGGGTGAATCAAATTGGCAGAGGTGCTGAGGACGAGGATTTCTTGGAATGTATGCGGGATAGTTTTCTAAACCAACATGTAGAGGAACCAACGAGAGAGCAGGCTATTCTAGACTGGTATTGAGTAATGAGGAAGGGTTAGTTAGCAGTCTTGATGTGTGTGGCCCCTTGGGCAAGGGTGACCATAATATGGTTGAGTCCTTCATTAGGATGGAGAGTGACATAGTTAATTCAGAAACAACGGTTCTGAACTTAAAGAAAGGTAACTTTGAGGGTATGAGACGTGAATTGGCCAAGATAGACTGGCAATTGATTCTTAAAGGGTTGACGGTGGATATGCAATGGAAGGCATTTAAAGACCGCATGGATGAACTACAACAATTGTTCATCCCAGTTTGGCAAAAGAATAAATCAGGGAAGGTAGTGCATCCGTGGCTAACAAGGGAAATTAGGGATAGTATCAAAACAAAAGATGAAGCATACAAATTAGCAAGAAAAGGCAGCCTACCAGAGGACTGGGAGAAATTCAGAGTCCAGCAGAGGAGGACAAAGGGCTTAATTAGGAAAGGGAAAATAGATTATGAAAGAAAACTGGCAGGGAACATAAAAACTGACTGCAAAAGCTTTTATAGATATGTGAAGAGAAAAAGATTAGTTAAAACAAATGTGGGTCCCTTGCAGTCAGAAACAGGTGAATTGATCATGGGGAACAAGGACATGGCAGACCAATTGAATAACTACTTTGGTTCTGTCTTCACTAAGGAAGACGTAAATAATCTGCTGGAAATAGCAGGGGACCGGGGGTCAAATGAGATGGAGGAACTGAGTGAAATTCAGGTTAGTCGGGAAGTGGTGTTAGGTAAATTGAATGGATTAAAGGCCGATAAATCCCCAGGGCCAGATAGGCTGCATCCCAGAGTGCTTAAGGAGGTAGCCCCAGAAATAGTGGATGCATTAGTGATAATTTTTCAAAACTCTTTAGATTCTGGAGTAGTTCCTGAGGATTGGAGGGTAGCTAATGTAACCCCACTTTTCAAAAAGGGAGGGAGAGAGAAAACGGGGAATTACAGACCAGTTAGTCTAACATCTGTAGTGGGGAAAATGCTAGAGTCAGTTATTAAAGATGGGATAGCAGCACATTTGGAAAGTGGTGAAATCATTGGACAAAGTCAGCATGGATTTATGAAAGGTAAATCATGTCTGACGAATCTTATAGAATTTTTCGAGGATGTAACTAGTAGAGTGGATAAGGGAGAACCAGTGGATGTGTTATATCTGGACTTCCAGAAGGCTTTCGACAAGGTCCCACATAAGAGATTAGTATGCAAACTTAAAGCACACGGTATTGTGGGTTCAGTATTGATGTGGATAGAGAACTGGCTGGCAGACAGGAAGCAAAGAGTAGAAATAAACGGGTCCTTTTCAGAATGGCAGGCAGTGACTAGTGGGATACCGCAAGGCTCAGTGCTGGGACCCCAGCTATTTACAATATATATTAATGATTTGGACGAGGGAATTGAATGCAACATCTCCAAGTTTGCGGATGACACGAAGCTGGGGGGCAGTGTTAGCTGTGAGGAGGATGCTAGGAGGCTGCAAGGTGACTTGGATAGGTTAGGTGAGTGGGCAAATGCATGGCAGATGCAGTATAATGTGGATAAATGTGAGGTTATCCACTTTGGTGGCAAGAACAGGAAAGCAGACTATTATCTGAATGGTGGCCGATTAGGAAAAGGGGAGATGCAACGAGACCTGGGTGTCGTGGTACACCAGTCATTGAAAGTAGGCATGCAGGTGCAGCAGGCAGTGAAGAAAGCAAATGGTATGTTGGCATTCATAGCGAGGGGATTTAAGTATAGGAGCAGGGAGGTTCTGCTGCAGTTGTACAGGGCATTGGTGAGACCACACCTGGAGTATTGCGTACAGTTTTGGTCTCCTAATCTGAGGAAAGACATTCTTGCCACAGAGGGAGTACAGAGAAGGTTCACCAGATTGATTCCTGGGATGGCAGGACTTTCATATGAAGAAAGACTGGATAGACTCGGCTTGTACTCGCTGGAATTTAGAAGATTGAGGGGGAATCTTATAGAAACTTACAAAATTCTTAAGGGGTTGGACAGGCTGGATGCAGGAAGATTGTTCCCGATGTTGGGGAAGTCCAGAACAAGGGGTCACAGTTTAAGGATAAGGGGGAAGTTCTTTTAGGACCGAGATGAGAACGTTTTTTTCACACAGAGAGTGGTGAATCAGTGGAATTCTCTGCCACAGAAGGTAGTTGAGGCCAGTTCATTGGCCATATTTAAGAGGGAGTTAGATGTGGTTTTTGTGGCTAAAGGGCTCAGGGGGTATGGGGAGAAGGCAGGTACGGGATACTGAGTTGGATGATCAGCCATGATCATATTGAATGGCGGTGCAGGCTCGAAGGGCCGAATGGCCTAATCCTGCACCTATTTTCTAAGTTTCTATGTTTCTATGAAAGCAATTCAAATAGGGGTTGAAAAAAGATCTGTACAGATGTATTTGCGTACATTGTAATGTAACAGTTCTAGGGGCAAAGTCCAATGTTGAAAAAAAAATCTACACTCTGTACCTTTCCCCTCACTCTATCTTTTGTACTTGAATATGGCTTGGATGGATTCGTGTATAGTATTATTTGATTATCTAAATAGCACGCAAACAGAAGCATTTTGCTGTACCTTAGTGCACATGACAATAACAAACATAAATATCCGGGCTATGCCCTCTTCTCATTGCTGTCTCTGGGCAGAAAGTTCTCAGGATGCACCACAATGCTGAAAAAAAGCGGGCGGAACCAAGGGCTGCCGAGAGCAAGGGCTGCTGCCTGAGGGGGAAGCTCAGAAACTGCCACCCTCGGCCCCGAAGACCAAAGAGTCAAGGAGGAGGGAGCTGCTGGCGATGACGGACACAAGCAGGGGGCCAGTAGGAGTGGGACCTCCAGCGCCTTCAAGGTCGGATGCAGGAGGTGTGCTCCCAGGACAGAGGTGGTCGGGCAAGGAGGGGAACATCGGTTGGTGGGCCGATGTGCGCGACGCAGGAGGTCCTGTAGGAATCTGGGTTTTACCTGGATTGGGGGGCTCCAGTACATCCAGCATGTGGACCAGACTTTGAACTTTTTTTTTGTAAATAGTGAGAAAATATGGCAAAGGGTGCAAGAATTTCACTGTGAAGTGCATACGTGACAATAAAGAACCGATGAGCCATTGAAGCCTGTATGCTTAAAGTTCCATAAGTTAACTTTCATAAATAATAAAATGCTTTATCCACTCAAATATACAGACTACTCCAAAAGATGGAAAATTGCAGTTTCAGGTTCCTTTTCCCAATCTGTCTCTCTACATCACCAAGCTCATGTACTTCTCTATGAAATTAAGTGCAACATTTTTCTATTGAAGAAAAGATAAAATAGCCATGCTCATTGTCATAATTATCATCATCTTTTGTTTGTTTGTTTGTTCCTGAACTAGAGCCAAAACAAACTCTCATTTGTTTGTTCTTGAACTACAGCCAAAACGGTACATGACAGCACGACAATATTAGGCCCACCTTACTCACCATCGTCCCTTTGGTGCTAATGGAAGAGGTTTCATTGAAATCGGTGATATATTTTTTTAGGTTATTCACATTTTAATGTTTAAATCTATCTCCTAGGGAGGGAGGGGGGAGAGAGGGGGTGGAGGGAGGGGAAAAGGAGGGGGGAAAGAGGAGGGGGGAAAGAGGAGGGGGAAAGACAGGGCCGTTTTTACAGCATTATAGGCCCCCAGGCAAAGCAGTGTACTGGGGCCCCTACCGTTACTCTCCCCCACCCCCCTTTCCCTACCAGCCCCCCCCCCCCCCCCCCCCGTCGTGCCGGCGAAAAGCACTTACCGAAAAGCACTTACCGATGGACTTGGGGTGCTACATTGTTGCGAAAAGCACTTACAGATTGCTGTGAGAAGCACTTAGGGACCGAAAATGTTGCGAAAAAAGCACTTATTGAACCTACATTTTTAAAGTAGTATTTATTTATTGCAAGTCACTTAACATACACAGATCAGCATGGGGCCCCTATGCTCGTGGGGCCCCGGGCAAGTGCCCATCAGGCCCATGCGTTAAGACGGCCCTGGGGAAAGAGGAGGGGGGAAGGGGGGGGGGAGAGGAGGGGGGGAAAGAGGAGGGGGGGAAAGAGGAGGGGGGGAAAGAGGAGGGGGGAAAGAGGAGGGGGGAAAGAGGAGGGGGGGAAAGAGGAGGGGGGGAAAGAGGAGGGGGGGAAAGAGGAGGGGGGGAAAGAGGAGGGGGGGAAAGAGGAGGGGGGGAAAGAGGAGGGGGGGAAAGAGGAGGGGGGGAAAGAGGAGGGGGGAAAGAGGAGGGGGGGAAAGAGGAGGGGGGGAAAGAGGAGGGGGGGAAAGAGGAGGGGGGAAAGAGGAGGGGGGAAAGAGGAGGGGGGAAAGAGGAGGGGGGGGAAAGAGGAGGGGGGGGGAAAGAGGAGGGGGGAAAGAGGAGGGGGGAAAGAGGAGGGGGGAAAGAGGAGGGGGGAAAGAGGAGGGGGGAAAGAGGAGGGGGGAAAGAGGAGGGGGGAAAGAGGAGGGGGGAAAGAGGAGGGGGGAAAGAGGAGGGGGGAAAGAGGAGGGGGGAAAGAGGAGGGGGGAAAGAGGAGGGGGGAAAGAGGAGGGGGGAAAGAGGAGGGGGGAAAGAGGAGGGGGGAAAGAGGAGGGGGGAAAGAGGAGGGGGGAAAGAGGAGGGGGGAAAGAGGAGGGGGGAAAGAGGAGGGGGGAAAGAGGAGGGGGGAAAGAGGAGGGGGGGAAAGAGGAGGGGGGGAAAGAGGAGGGGGGGAAAGAGGAGGAGGAAGAGGAGGGGGGAAAGAGATGGGGGGAAAGAGATGGGGGGGGAAAGCGATGGGGGGGGAAAGAGATGGGGGGAAAGAGATGGGGGGAAAGAGATGGGGGGGAAAGAGATGGGGGGGAAAGAGATGGGGGGGAAAGAGATGGGGGAAAGAGATGGGGGAAAGAGATGGGGGAGGAGGGGAGATGGGGAGGAGGAGAGATGGGGAGGAGGAGAGGGGGAGATGGGGAAGAGATGGGGAGGAGGGGAGGATGCTGCACCAATGCAGGAGAGGTTTGGGCCCAACGGGTCCATTTGGTCTAGTTTTCAAATAAGATTACCAACAGAGCTAATATGTAGAATTCAAATTCAAAGATATCTTGGAAAAAAGATATCTTGGAATCCACAGTGACAGGAAATATGCTGCAATCCAAATGACTTCTCACTTGTGAATCATTACTCTCTCCCCCTTCCCAATCAGTGAGGGAAAGTATAACATTGCAGTGCCAGATCGCTGAATTATCTATCTATTTGATCTTTTAATTTATATCTGCCAATCTCTTTGCATTGAGTTTCAAGTGGCATCATCTCTAAAAGCATTCTCCCAGACTAAGTGCACTGAGGGAAAATAAATTTCAATGCAACTTTGAAATAATAAGATATGTTCATCTAGGCTGGGTAATGAGGAGCCCAGAAAGCAGAAGCATATGCCAAAAGTCAGCCAAAAAGAGTTAAAAAAAAACAGGAAGCCATCCAGTGTTCAAATTCTTTGATAGTGGATTCAGTTACCTCAGGCTGCAAGGAATTACCAAGCTAAAGTAGCATATGGTCATGGTAAAATCCAAAACCATAGCATGGACCTCAAAAAGCAAAGTACAGATCTCTCAACAGAGGAAAATCAGTAGTTAATGGACACATGGGATTTTGAACAGGCAAGGACAAAGGCTTGTGCAGCAACTATGCCAGAAAAAAAAGGCATGCAGCAAAATGCACAAGGTAAAATTCACCGGAGTAAGAAAATGCTGTGGAGGTATTAAAAATGTCTTCACAACAAATCCAAACTTCAGAAAATTCAGCTTTTCCACTTGTACCTTCCTAAGAAAACAAAAACTAATGCTTGAACACTGTTCTACTGTTTACAACATTCTTTTTTTTTTTAACGTGAAGATTCTGTTTAAATACCAGAAAAATGTTCTTAAGGTCACAAGATAACAATCATTCAGGTGAGATTCTGAAGTCTGAGTTGTTTATAAAGTGCCTATGGTACACTTTAATGGCGTAAGGAACGTTCTCCCCAATATCCTGGCCAGTATTTATAGTTCAGCCATTAGTTTTCAAACTGATCATCTGTAAATACCTCATTGATGTTTATGAGATTTTATCATCAACAAAATAACTCTCATATTTTCCACATTACAAAAGTGACTATTCAGAAAAAAATACTTCATTGACTGTCCCAAGGCAATGTAATTTTTCACTTCCTACAATAAACTATCAAGTTTTAGGTTTGGAATACAGGCTACTGCATTTTCTTTGAGGCAATCTCCTTTGAGTCATCTAATATTGGCAGAACATGTACAGTAAATGGTAGAGACCTTAGAATCGTTGATGTAGAGACTATGATGTGCAAGTTCATAGCTCACTGAAAATGGCAACAGGTGGATAGGGTGGGGAAGAAGTCATTTACCTTGCTTGACTGCATAAGCAGAAGTATAGATTATAAAAATTGGGACATCATGTTGCAGCTGTACAAGACATTGGTTAGGCCACACTTTAGGCCAGATTTATAAAAATTTGAGGGACATTGAAAGGGTAGATAGTCACAGTATTTTTTCAAGCATGGGGGAAACTAAAATTGCAGAACAAGTTTTAAGGTGAGAGGGGAAGTATTTAAAAGGAGTTGTGAGGGGCAAGTATTTCCTACACAGAGGATGGTGGGTAGATGGAACAAGCTGTCGGAGGATGTGATAGAGCCTGGTACAATCATAGCATTTTAAAAGCATTTCGACAGTTAGATATATAAGAAAGAAATAGAAGGATGTGGGCTTTGTAAATGCCTCCCTTAAGGGAGGGGGAGGGGAGGAGGAAGTGGGGGTAGGGGGGATTGGGTGGGTCAGTGGGGGGAGGAGGGGGGGATAAGGGGGATTGAGTGGGGGGGTTGAGGGTGCTGGACCAATACAGGAGAGACTTTGAGTCCACGGCTCGCTCTCGCTGCAGCGCTGACGCCATGGGGCCCAGGTCAGTGACACCCTCTCCCCTTCCCTGTCCCCCCTCTACGAGGAATGGGCCCAACAGGTCCACTTGGTCTAGTACAATAAAATTACGAACTTGAAAATTTTGTGCACTATATTGTCATGCAAGAGTCTACGAAAGCAGAAACGTTGGACTTGTAGTAGAGAAGAAAACAACCCACGTGCTTCACGAGGACTTGACAAAACATCAGAAAATGGCAGTGTACAATGTTTAAAATGCTCAGTGTTGCAACAGATAGCAAGGGGGGAAAAACGGATTCTCGGATCCTTGAAACACAATCCCAAAATTTCTAGTATTTGTCTCTCCTATTGCATCATCCATCATGAACATGCAATTACTCAAAATTCAAAGGTTGACTTCAGCCACTCAAATGGGAAGATTAAAAAAATTTGTTAAAATCTCAAGATGAAAATAAATAACAAACCAAATGACATCTCATGCTGTTGTATTATGGGGCGTTATCTGCCAGTAATGTCTTAAACAGATTTGTGACATGATACAGCAACGTGAAGTGCTTTTCTTTTTATAAGTTGGAATGTTTGCAATAAAAATATGTATAAAAAACGGAAGACCTCTAGAGCAGGCCAAGGCAGAGTATCCTTTGGTAAAACATTTACCTCTTGACACTCTAAAACCATTCCACTATTTACAAGGCACAAGTCAGGAATATGGTGGAACATTCACTACTCACCTGGATGAATGCAGCTCCAATACCTCTCAAGACCCTCAACTACATCAGGGGCTAGGCAGCTTGGTATTCCATTGACCATTCTAAACATTTGTTTACTCCCCCACCAGTGCATACCAACTAGACTGCACAAATAATTAAATGCACTCCAAAACTACACATAAACACCTCCCAAATCTGCAACCTGTCCCACCACAGACAAGAACAATAGGAATAAAGGAACATCATTATCTTTGATCTCCTTTCCAAGTTGAACACCATCCTGAACAGGAAACGTTTCACAGCTCTTCCATCCAGAGGTTAAAATCCAGAAACGTATTTCCCAACACTACTCAGGGCCCAACATCAAAAGAACAGCAGCAATACAAGGGCACAGCTCATCACCGCCTTCTTAAAGGTAATTAAACTGGGCCTGGCCTTACTATTAACACCTAGATCACTGGCCAATACTTCCAAATTCATTTTATACCTAGACTTTTAAATCTAGCAAACAACTGTTTTAACTTTAGCAAAACGCAAAGTGCTGGAGGAACAGCAGGTCATAGAAAATAGGTGCACGAGTAGGCCATTCAGCCCTTCGAGCCAGCACTGCCATTCAATATGATCATGGCTGATCATCCAAAATCAGTACCCCGTTTCTGCTTTCTCCCCATATCCCTTGATTCCGTTAGCCCTAAGAGCTATATCTAACTCTCTCTTGAATACATCAAGCAACACCCTGTGGAGGAAAATGGAGAAGCGACATTTTGGGTTGAGGCCCTTCTTCAAACAGATTAAACGTTTGATTCCTTTCTCTCCTTGGGCAGCTAACCTACACCGGTGATAAGCGAATTGATTCCAGCCAAGTTCTAGTGCATCACAAGATAGTTGAAGAGGTCTGTGCAAAATTCTACCAGAGGCGATGCGTGACAAGTTGATGGTGGACAGTGTGTGGCTTTGAGATATTTCTGTGCATATGAAGCCATTTCTACCTCTGTATTCCCCACCCCAAGGGAGATTCTAAATTACTCAGTCCTTTCAAAAAGACAGGTTAGCTGCGGAATCACCAAATGTGGACCAGTCCACCGAGTTAAAGCAGTCGTGCAAGATGTCACCCGTGCCCGTTGATTAGCATTTCACAACTCTCTGTATCGGATCCTCCTGCTTAAATTTTTGTTTCCAGGCAGGGAGCAGAAGCACAGCTAGGTGATCAGATTTCCCGAAATGGGGTTGAGGGACAAAGCGGTAAGCATTTTTTATTGATGAAGAGCAGTGGTCAAGGGTGTTCTGGGCCCTGGTGAGACAATAGACATGGTGGTAATACAAGGTTGACTTGATTGGAGTCTCCGGCTACAACGACCAGAGCTTCCGGGTGTTTTGTCTCAAGGCTATTGATAATGGAGTTCAGTTCGTTCAAAGCAAGCTAGACGTCTGCATGGGGGGTGGATATAAACTGTTGTCAGAATAGCTGAGGTGAATTTCCTTGGCAGGTAATAGGAATGGCACTTCAGTCAAATATTCCAGGTCGAGGGAACATGAACTCGGCAGGACTGCTACGTCTGAGCACCACAAGGTATTGATTAGAAAGCAGAACCGCCGCCTCTAACCTTGTCCGAAGATGCTTTACAGTCTATCCGGTGAAGGGAGAAGCCCTCGGCTAAATGGCAGTCAGGTATGTCAGGAGTGAGCCATGTCTCTGTGAAACAGAGTACAGAAGTCTCTAATTTCTTTGAGGCAAGTCATTCTAGCTTTAAGTTCATCCAGCTTATTTTCCATGGATTGTATATTAGCCAGTAGAACATTTATTCTGTCAATTTATAGGATAAATCCATTCTAATATGTGTTTCGATGAACAAATCAACAATGACAGCCTCCCAATCTGTACATGTAGAACTGTCATTTGCATTCTGTAGCTCTATGACTTTGGTTGAAGTGGCTTCAATCTGGAACAGAACAACAGAGGTTGAAATATTTCCTTACCATCAAAATGAATAGCTCTACTGCAGATGGAGGTGGGATGTGATATTGAATAAGATTGAAATAAACAGTTTACCTTAGTTGGCTCCAATCTGCATTGAGATTTGTTTTATGGCTTGCATGTCATCCAATAGCAGAGGCAAAGTAAAGGCAGATTTGCAAAAGCAGCCAAACACGAGGACTCCCCCCCCCCCCTCCCCTTTTGTGAGGATATGAAAAAGCCCATGGATGATGCTGCTTGCTGCATTAATAACATACAGTCAAAAATAGAGGTTTAACTGTGAGGTTAACTCCCTCCATAGATAATCTCAATTGTTTGATTTATTTCTTAGGACACATACACTATTAAGTATTTTCCCTGACCAACATGAAAACGTAAAATTATGGAGAGAGGCTCACAATTCTCCTGATCCCCAATGCCAGAGAGAAATTGTGAAATGGATCTCCACAAACCTATGATGTTAAGACAGACATACTTGTCCATCAGATGTGAAAACCCTCAAAGTCATCACCAAACTGGTTCAGTGTTATCATACCCTCAATTTTAAGGTTAAAGCTGGGAACCATGCCAAATATTTGTTGGGTAAATTCATGTTCCAAAGAAATATGGATGTCATAATCCTCTCAATTAGAGTATCCTAACAGAACATAACCAGTTCTATAGATATTCTACTAATCAAATGCTGCTTCCAATTCTCCTTAGATCACCAGCCTTCTCTCACAACAGGAGATACCACATTGCTCTTCACTGTGATGTTTTGAACCACAATCGAAATAATTCAATATTCAACTTAGTTGGCAGGGATGAGTTGGGAGACAGACAGTTTTCATACCATATAACTCTTGACTCTTTAAAAACTTTTATGGATTCATCAACAATGTTACAAGAACATTATATTTTCAAAACAAAGCATTTTATAATTATGTGTATGAAACACACAGAACAAATTATTCTTCATTGGTATCTTTTGAAACAGTTACTTCTTCCAATTTCTCAAAATATTTATTCGCAAGTGAAATTCCAGCACCAGATATATCATATGGCACTCTAAAACAATATCAAGACTATGGGAATTACATATAACATATTCAATTACTTTAGAAAAGTACTCTAGAAAGAACTTATAGACACCTGTGAAATTAATTCGGAGAACATAGAATTGTACAGCACAACAGGCCCTTCAGTCCACAATGTCTGTGCCTAAAACGATGCCAAAAACCAAATTTTATCTACCTGTGCATAATCCACATCCCTCCAATCCCTGCATATCAATATGCCCATCCAAAAGCCTCTTAATTGCCACTATCGTATCTGCCTCCAGCACCAACCCTGGCAATGCTATGCAGGCACCCACCAACCTCTGTTCAAAAAAGGTTGCCCGCACACTTCCTTTAAACTTTGCCCCCCCCTCACCTAAAAGCTATTCCATCTAGTTATTGATTTTTCCACCTGTGGAAAAAGGTTCTGTGTCTACCATTCTACTTCTCTCATAATTTTTGCATAGTTCCATCAGGTCTTCCCGCAACCTTCGGCATTCCAGAGAACAATCCTAGTCTGTCCAACCTCTCCCTGTAGCAAATACCCCTAATCCAGGCAACATCCTGGTAAACCATTTCAGCACCTTTTCAAAAACCTCCACATACCTCCTGCAATGGGGTGATCAGATCGGCACACTTTCGTCCAAATGTGGCCCAAAGTCCTATAAAGCTGCATCTTGACATCCTCACTCTTGTACTCAATGCCTTGATCTATGAAGGCATTAATACCATATGCTTCCATACTCTATTTGCTTGTGTTGTCACTTTTGGGGAGCTATAGACTTGGACCCCAAGATCCCTCTGTACATCAATGCTGTTGAGGGTCAAACCATTAATTGTATAATTCAGAACAAGGAAATGTGTGCAAGGATACGAAATGCTCCATCAGCATGTACAACTGGAGTATTAAATTCTATAGCTCCAATTCATAGAATTACACAATCAATCAGCACAGACATTTGTTATAGGTATGTCGAATGATGACTACAATAATCATTTCAATTCTCAACTCCTCAGTGTCTGCACACACAAGACTGGACAACATTAACACCTAAACAAGATGCTGGAGGAACTCAGCAGGTCAGACAGCATCTGTGGATGGAATGGATAGATGAACTGTCTTCAGTCAGAAAGGTCCTCGAGCAAAAAGTCGCTGATTCATTCCCTCCACAGATACTGCCTGACCTGTTGAGTTCAAACATTTAGTGTTTTGCACAACATTCCAGCACCTGCAGTTCCTTGTGTCAACAGAGACCTGGACTGATATATTGCAACTAAGCTTCACCACACCAAGTACAAGATAATAACCATCTCCTTCTCTGTTTAACATCAGTAGATTTGTCATCATCAAAATTCGATGGGAGTTACCACTAACGAAGCCGAACTGGACAAGCCACATAAATGCTGCAACTGAACACCAAATCAGAGATTGACAATTATTTGGGGTCTTTTCAAGGCACAAGTCAGGAGCATGATGGCATCATATCTAGATCAAACAACATACAAGAAACTTGACACAAGCCATGCAAAGAGCACACTTGACTAGCTCACCTTACACCACATTAAAACATTAACACTGTCCACAAATGCTTCAAATTGTCTCATGGTAAATCATCTGCAAAGTACACTGCAAAAACTCACCAAGATTTCAACAGTTACCTCCTCAATGGCCATGCTGATAACGCATGCATCCTCAAACAATAAATAACTAAATAGTCTGATGAAAAATCTAAACTCATAATTCCCGACTGCATAAACATTTATGAGCATATGGAAATGTACAAGTTCCTCTTAGGTTATACACCATCCTGGTGAAAGATATTCACCAGTCCTCCATCATTACCAAATAAAATATTCTGGTACTCACAACCTTATAGCTGTACAGAAAGACCCTCAAGAGGACTAATACAACCTTCAAGATGGAGGCTCATTACCATCTTCTCAAGGGAAATTACAAATAGGTAATAAATTTCAGTATTCCCATTAAGCCTCACAACCAATGAAACAATAAGATATTGTGCCAGCATTTTGAAATAGCTGTGCAATTAGACCCAAATTTTCCCCATTGACCTGAAAATCTTTCCTGTTCAACCTTAGGTACAAATCACTTTTGAAAGCTACTTTAAAATCTGGTTTCACCATCCTTTGAACAAGTGCATTTCAGATCATAAACAAGTACACAAATTGAATCAGAAAATATTGGAAATATTCAGATCAGCCAACACAATTGGAGAGCGAACATGAGTTAGCATTTGAGGCAAATAGGGTTTCATCAGAACTGGGTATTTCTAGATATAAAACATCACAGAAATAGGGGGAAAGGTGGGGAGAACAAAAAGGAAAGTTATTAGCAGATTAGAGGCGAAGAAATATTGAAGGACCAAAGTGGTGATGGGAACAGCTGAAAGATTGAAAAGAAAGGCTAGGAATAAAGCTTTTAAATCATGAAAACGCTTTATAAACAAGTTTGTAGTTTAGCTGTGTGTTTTTACATTTGAAAGCAAACTAATAACATGTAGAACTAACATCATTCCATATTCAGTTTGCTCAAGTACTTTACACCAAAATCTTCCACAGACAGCACAGTGCCGCAGCTGGTATAGACAATAGACAATAGGTGCAGGAGGAGGCCATTCGGCCCTTCGAGCCAGCACCGCCATTCAATGTGATCATGGCTGATCATTCTCAATCAGTACCCCATTCCTGCCTTCTCCCCATACCCCCTGACTCCGCTATCCTTTAGAGCTCTATCCAGCTCTCTCTTGAATGTATTCAGAGAATTGGCCTCCACTGCCTTCTGAGGCAGAGAATTGCACAGATAGCTGCTGCCTCACAGAGCCAGAGACACAGGTTCAATCCTGACCTCGGCGCTATCTGTGCAGTTTGCACATTCTTGGGTTCCCTCTGGGGGCTTCGACTCCCTACTACATCCCAAAGATGTGTGAGTTTGTAGGTTAATTGGCCTTCAGTAAATTGCCCCTAGCGTGTAGGAAGTGGATGAGAAAGTAGGGTAACATAGAACTCGTGTGAACGGGAGATCGATGTTTGGTATGAACTCAGTGGGCCAAAGGGCCTGTTTCCATATTGTACCTTTCAATTCAATACACACCCCCAATAAGTTACACATGCAAGACCAATTACCTCTCAACATATCTTTCCCTACATGCAGTCTAAACAGCATAGAAACAGGCTGTTTGGCCCACTGTCCATGCTGACAATCACACTAGCTCTATGCTATGATGCCTCTTAAACATTAACTTCCAAATTAAAAGATTTTATTATTTCGTAGGCCTAAACCTAGGATTCAGTATCACCCGAATCACATCACCTATTCACTATTAGAAACTATCACATCTCCAACAGACATCAACAGAAGGATAGTAGAGGATATGAAAAATAATCAAATTCTGTTCCATCTGGGGCCAGGCATATCAAGTAATCAGAATACAATGAATACATAAATCTGCTTTTGTCTTTTTTGTGCCCAGTATTTACTTGCATGCAAGATGTTTTCTGTAATCATGGCAATGCTTTGCAGAAGCAACAATTGTTTTGCAACAAGTGTCTTTTTTTTTTTTTAAACCCTTGCACAATAATAACAGTGAATTAAATATTAGAAAGAGTGTTTTAAAGTGTTTCCATTTGAATTATTCTTTTAATAATTCAAACTGACCTTTCATTCTCAAAATTAATTCAAATTACTTGCCTCAAAATGGAATGGTAACTAACATTTTTGTTTTATGAACTGGGCTTGTGTTTTATGAAAACAATTAATTCTCAAAACTGAGTTCTGACACAGATTGGAGAAAATAAAGATTGGAAATGTGTTCCTTGCGTCCTCTTTGTTCTGTATTATATTCTGCCAATATCCCCTCCAAATTCCATATTTTAACTTAAATCACACTAAACAAAATAAAGGCAGAATCTGAAACCTCACGTTGCAATCATTTTCCTGCTGTTCGCTGAACAGAAATCCACAGACATCACCTTACAATGCGCATGCACCTTGAAAACAATCACCCTACCCAGCCCCAAAATTTCCGAACCATCAATGATTCCAAATAGGACATTATTTACACCAGGAAATAAAGCAAAAGAGACAGCTAAAACTACTTGAATTGCAGATTCAGAGGGTGATCTTGAAAGACCAATATCATAACAACACTGAAACATTCCATGACGTTGCTCTCCAATGAGAATGCCAGTTCAGTAAAATCAGTCAAACCTAGAAATCCAAATTTCCCGTTGAGGCAACTGGCTGCTTCATACGTCTTCTCCATCCTCTCGACTGAAGCGTTGATATTGATGCTCTATGTACACGCCTTTGGCTGAATGACCACCCAAACAAAATAAAAACGCAAGCCTTCCCACCCAAGCAAAAGATACACAGCAGATGGCAGCGATACGAGTTGTGCAATGAGGGCCCTTACCTTGCGCAGAGCGGCGACCAGCAGACCCCGCCATTTAGGCGCATTGTCCTCGCTGAACAAGTCGTACTGTTGCTGCGGCTGTTGCATGGCGCTGCCTGTCCTGCTCACGGCAAGGGGCGGCCCGACCTCCTCCTCGATCGCCACTCCTCGGGGGTGATCCCGGAGAATATATTGCTCTTCCAACCCCCTCCTTCTCGCCCTCCTGTTAAGCAACTACCTCACTCGCCCTCCCTTACCCTCCCTCCCTCCCCCCTTCTCGCTTCTCCCCCTCTCACACTCCCCCCTTCCTTCTCTCACTCCTTCACTAATCAGGCCTTGGCCGATCGCCCCTCATTCCAGTCACAGCGACAATTCTCCCCCCCCCCCTCCCCCTCACCCCTCCCTGCCCCCCACCCTCCACCAACTGAAAGTTTCTGATCGTTCTTGCCGCCGCCACCACCACCACCCAACCCCCTTCCCCAGGCCCCCACCCCCTCGGGCTGTGCTGTGTCCTGCCCCAGGCCCGGACCCGGCCCGCAGCGCCCCGCCCCCCACCCCCCAACACTCGGCTGCTGTCCGGCTGGCGCGCGCGCGCCGGGGACACCATCCGGCTGCCCGGGCAACCGGGGGCAAGAAGGGGCGCGCGGGACGCACCAACGGCCACCCGTCCACGAGCCGCAGCGCGGGCTGGGCTCGGCTCGAGAGCGGCGGACAGTCGTTGCCCCGGATCTCCGGAGGAGTAGCGGGGGCACTCGCCAGCTGACCTCGCTGATATTCACACCAAATCTTCCTTATTTTCCCCTCCCCTCCTTCTACACTGTTGCGATCACATACTGGAAGACAACCCCGCTGCCGGCGGCGGTCCAGAAGGTTAGTTGAGGGAAAGTGTTGGCAGGGGCAAAGGGTTGGAGAAATCGCCTTCAACACAAAAATGTCCCGAATGTTGCCTTCAAACTTGAGGTCTCAGCGCCGCTGCGCATGCGGGCCGCCGCATTTTTTTCCGCCAAACGCGGAAAAGGGAACGGTGCCCCCGCCTGCGCACTGCCGCCCGCAGAGCGTTCTGGGAAATGTAGTCTGTTTAGCAGATCTTGGTCTGTGGGCAGCGAGTTGCAGATGCTGGAAGGATGAAACAAAAAGCAAGATTCTGGAAACATTCAGCAGAGAACTGAGGAGCTTCGCATTGCACGTCAACGACCTTTGATTAGAGCTGAGTACTGTGCATTTTCAGCAATTTCCAGTGTTTGATGCGCCTGCTGCAGTTTCAATGAGCGAGCAAGATCCTGTGCAATAAAATCATGCAACTTCCAGTACCGGCGGCCGTACTGACGTACGGTTGAACTCTGCGGCTTGATTTTGCTCCCGGAATCAATCCTGCCGCAGTTTGACCTGTTGAAGCAAAATCAGTGGAGACGCAAGGAACTACAAATGCTGACATTTTGAGCAAACCACAAAATGCAAGAGGATTTCAGAGCGGTCAGGCAGTATCTGTGGAGGGAATGGACAGGCGACGTTTCGGGTCGGGACCCTTCAAACCTATTGGATTGTGCACGTCGGGTTGAAGGTTTGAGGTGAAAAGGAGATAAAGGGTGTCAGATGAGAGAAGAGGAGTGAAATGTAAAGACGGGCGGGGCGGGGCGGGGGAGCCCTGCTTGCGACTGCGGATATCCAGACCAGACCATCCCACACATGGTGAATGACTGCTCACTGAGGCTTTTCCCTGGTGGCATCAAGGCCATCCACCCAGCAACTGATGCTGCCCTGGCCTGGCCTGGATGTCTACCCTTGACTTACAACTTTCGGCTGTGCACGCTATACGCAATAAAAAGACCTCAAACCTTTGTCACCACCTATCTGCCAAACACCCGTCCCTCACCTGTATCTACCTATCACTTTACTAGGTTTTGCCCCCCACCTCTCTTTTTCAGCGTCGTCGTCCCCGTTCCCTCAACTCCATCAGTCCAAAGGGCCTTGACCCAAAATTTTGTCTGTCCATTTCCCTCCACAGATGCTGCCTGACCTGCTGAGTTCCAAGAACATCTGCAGTTTCAGCAATGTAAAGGTATCCAGGAGACGTTCTCCTTTTTCCCTTTAGTGTGGCAGCGCATATGGCAATCTATATTTTCAAGTGTCAAGAAAGTTTAATTGTCATATGTACCAGCAAAGGAACCATGAAATTCTTACTTACAACAGCTTTATAGACACATTCATGCAATAATATACAGATAAATATACAATGATTAATAATACAATAAATTCATAATAAGTAATACCAGGTAAAAAAACTGTGGTCCTTGGTCCCGATCTTCCAACCTACCTCATTGTGGACCTGGGTGTTTTTCATGGTAGTGTAAAGCTATAACGCCATATTCTGAACTTAAGTATTTTTCTCTTTGTACTATCTGTTGTACATAGGTATGACTTGATTGTATTCATGTACAGTACAATTTGATTTGACTCAAAAGCTTTTCACGATATCTTGGTACACCTGACAATAATAAATCAAAACCCATACCTACCGAAACAACTTAATAGAAAGTTTGTCAAAGGGTCACAGAAAATGTGTCAAGCAAGGAATTTACAACACAGAAGGATGTCAGCGCACATCATTTTTTTTTTCCTCCGGATTACAGCATCTGTGCTCCCCTGATGCAGTGTTGACTCAAAACATTCCTTTCTTCCAGCAGTTTACTTTTGCTCTAGGTTCCAGCATCTGCAGTCTCTTGTGCCTTCATGTTCATGCTGACTATTAAAAGCCAATACCGCAATGGTACATATACCTTATACTTAATGGGATGTGGTTTCATAGTTTAGTTTGGAGATACAGCATGGAAACAGGCCCTTTGGCTCAATGAGACTGCACTAACCAGCAATCGCCCATACACCAGTTCTATCTTGCATGCTAGGGACAATTTTTACAGATGCCAATTAACCAACAAACCTGCACCTCTTTGGAATGTAAGAAGAAACTAGAGCATCCGGAGAAAACCTACACGGTTACAGGGAGAATGTACAAACTCCTTACAGACAGCACCCATAGGATCGCACCCAGGTGTCTGGCGCTCTAAGGCAGCAGCTCTACTTCTACACCACTGTGCCGCCTGATGTAGGGTTGATATATAGTTGATGGGCCAAGTGGCTTCCTACTATCATCTATAATTCTATAGTTCCAGCGTAAGAAAGCTGATCCAAGTGGATTTGATACTTCAACTATTACAAAAGCATTACAATAAGGAAATAAATGAAAGCTACACATTCCATGTTACAGTGTAAAAATAATTAAGAAAGAGAGTGGTTAACAATAAATAGGAAAAATACATTTTAGAAAGAACTGCTGAATTGTTTACAGACAAGATACAGAAGGAATAAAATTACACCTGAGTTGAGATATATGTTAGAAAGAAATGCTAAAGTAAAGATGGCAGGAGAAAAGGCAAACCACATCACATTTGAAAGCACAACAGAGAACTTATTGGGAATACTGTTCCATTTTATCAGAACATTATATGTTATGCTCCTGGGCTTGAGTATAAGATAGGTTACTGTTTGCTGTTCTGAGGAGAGCCATTAGTTTCAGTGATGTTATGTTAAGGTGGGACCCATTTATCTTAAGGGTCAAGAGTGTTTAATTGTCATATGTACCAGCAATGGAACAATTACATTTTTACTTGCTGCAGCCTTACAGGTTCATTAGCACAATAACAAGAAGATAAATATATAATGATAATACAATAATAACCATAATATTAGGTAACCACAATAGTGCAAAACCGAAGTCCGTAGTGGAACCAAAGACAATCTACTGCAGATCATGGTTGCTGAGGTTAGTGTTGCACAGTTTTCAAGAGCCTGATGGTTGCTGGGAAGAAGCTGATCTTGAACTTGGATGTCATGGTTTTCAGGCTCTTGTACATTCTTCCCGATAGTAGCAGTGAGATGAGAGCGTGGCCAGGATGGTGTGGGTCCTTTATAACATTGATTATTTGGATGGATCTGACCCCATTATTTTCAGAATGTGATTAAGTTCTCCACTTGGTGACATTTCCCTGTGTTATTTGTGAGTTCCTAATGTGCACAAATAGATGTGGCATGACCAAAAGTAATTGTGAAATATATTAGGAGGTCCTGAGAGATTCCAAAAGGTAAAATGTAAACTATTATATTTTTCTTAGTCATAAAGTTCGCAATTACCTAATACATCTTTTGTAATTCATTGTACCGGCCATTACATTCCACACACCAACATCATTTACATTAGGTTTAGGTTCATTATTGTTACTTGTACAGTGAAAAGTTGTGTTTTCCGTGCTATCCAATCAGATTAGGTAATACTATACATAAATACAATCAATTCACACACAAATACAAAAGGTAGATCAAAGGGAAGATACAGATTGCAGAATATAGTTCTCAGCATTGTAGCGCGTCAGTTCCAGAGAACAATGCAATGGAATAAAGGTGAATCAGACTGTATCTAGCTTATGGAAGAATTGTTCAGATGCCTGATAGAGTGAAGAAGCTGTTCTGAGTCTAGTTCTGCCACTTTCAAGCTTCTGCACCTTCTGCCAGACGGAAGCAGCGAGAAGAAGGAATGACCGGGGTGCAACGAGTCTCAGGTTATGTTGACACAAGGAACTGAAGATGCTGCTTTTTGCAACAACAAAAAAGATACAACGTTCTGGAGTAACAGAGCAGGTCAGGCACCATCTCTGGAGGACCCACTGAGTTACTCCAGCACATTGTGTCCTTGATCATGTTGGTTGCTTTTCCCAGGCAACGTGAAGTGTAGATGGAGTAAATGATGGGTAGTCGGGTCTGTGTGATGTGGTGTTAATGCTTTATGTTATGTTGCATATGTTAGCTTTTCATTCCCAAACATTCCACCTTGGAATACAAGAAACTGCAGATACTAAAATCTTAAGTTAGACACAAAGTGCTGTAGGAACACAGTGGGTCAGGTAGCATCTGTGGAGGGAAATGGACAGGTGACTTTTTAGGTCGGGACCCTTCCTCAGACATTCCATCTGGGATAGGTTTGTGGGGTTAATACCCGCGGCTATCCCCTCGGTCTCCATTGGCAGGACGACCCCTTAGCATGGTCCTTCCTCAAAGAGCCTTGGCAGTGGATGCACTGAGTTTGCATTTCTTCATTATGTACTTCATTGTGTATGGAATGTACCAGGTCGCAGTACTCACTAATGGATATCTCTTAACTCGAAGACCAACAGGTGTTGGACAGACCAAACATCTTAAATGTTGCCTCTCAGCTTAAAGCCTTTGGGTTTTGACATTTCTACCATGGGAAAAAGGTTCTGACTGTCTATCCTATCCATACCCCTCATAATTTGATATACTTCTATCAGGTCTCCACTCAACCTCTGACACTCCAGTCGATGTTGGTCTGTGTGTGTGTGTCTGGAAACAGCCATAGTCACAGATCTTATGCTGTGTTTAGACTTACAAGGATATTGGCAGGACTTGAAGGGCTGGGCTAAAGGGAGAGTTTGGGCAAGCCAGAACTTTATTTCTTGGAGCGCAAGAGGTTGAGGGGTAGTCTTATAGATAGGGTGAATGCACATCGTCTTTTTCCCCAGGGTAGAGGAATCAAGAATCAGAGAAAGTGTGAAAGAAGGAACTGCAGATGCTGGTTTAAATTGAAGATTGGCACAAAAAGCTGGAGTAACCCAGCGGGACAGGCAGCATCTCTGGAGGGAAGGAATGGGTGACGTTTCAGGTCGAGACCCTTCTTCAGACTGGCTAGGGATAAGGGAAATGAGAGATATAGATGGCGATGTGGAGAGATAAAGAACAATGAATGAAAGATATGCAAAAAAGTAACGATGATAAAGGAAATAGGCCATTTGTTTCCAACCATTGTACAAACAAGCTGTTTGTAGGGTGAAAATGAGAAGCTAATGCGATTTGGGTGGGGGATAGATAGAGAGGGAATGCCGGGACTACCTGAAGTGAGAAAATCAAAATTCATGCCACGGGTGGCAAGCTGCCCAAGCGAAATATGAGATGCTGTTCCTCCAATTTACGTTTAGCCTCACTCTGACAATGGAGGAGACCGAGGACAGAAAGGTCTGTGTAGGAATGGGAAGGAGAATTAAACTGTCCAGCAACCGGGAGATCAGGTTGGTTCAGATTGGCTGAGCGAAGGTGTTCCGCAAAACGATGGCCCAGTCTGTGTTTGGTCTCACCGATGTATAAGAGTCCACATCTTGAACAACAAATAGATGAGGTTGGTGCAAGTGAACCTCTGCCTAAACTGAAAGGACTGTTGGGGTCCCTGGACAGAGTCGAGGGAGGAGGGAAAGCGACAGGTGTTGCATCTTCTGCGGTTGCAGGGGAAGGTACCAGGGGAGACAGTAGTTTGGGTGGGAAGGGATGTTACCCAGGGAGTTGCAGAGGGAACGGTCAATGCGTTAGGCGGAAAGGGGTGGAGCTGGGAAAATGTGACTAGTGGTGGGATCCCTTTGGAGGTGGTGGAAATTTCGGAGGATTATGTGTTTTATGCGACAGCTGATGGGGTGGAAGGTAAGGACTAGGGGGACTGGTCTCTGTTGCGCCTAGGGAGGGGAGAGCAAGGGTGGAGCTGCGAGGTACCGAGGAGACACGAGTGAGGGCCTCATCTATGATGGGAGAGGGAATCCCCCGTTCCCTAAAGAATGAGGACATCTCGGATGTTCTAGTATGGAACACCTCATCTTGGGCGCAGATGCGGTGTAGACAGAGGAACTGGGAGTAGGGGATAGAGCCTTTGCAGGAAGCAGGGTGGGAAGAAATGTAGTTGAGATAGTTGTGTGAGTCAGTGGGTTTGTAATAGATGTCATTCAATAGTCTATTTCCTGTGATGGAGATTGTGAGATCAAGAAGGGGGAGGGAGGTGTTGGAGATGGTCCAAGTAAATTTGAGTGCAGGATGAAAATTGGTGGTGAAGTTGAAGAAGTCCATGAGTTCTGCATGGGTGCAGGAGGTAGCACCAATGCAGTCATCAATGTAACAGGGATAGAGTTTGGGGATGGGGCCAGTGTACGCCTGCAACAGGGATTGTTCAACGTACACCAAAAAGAGGCAGGCATAGCTGGGGCCCCCTGTGGTTGCCCACAGCTGCACCTTGGACTTGGAGAAAGTGGGAGGAGTCAAAGGAGACGTCGTTGAGGGTGAGAACCAGCTGCGCTAGGAGGAGTAGAGTGTTAGTAGAGGGAAATTGGATGGTTCTGCAGTCGAGGAAGAAACGGAGGGCTTTAAGGCCTTCCTGGTGGGGGATGGACCAGAGAATATAGGTTTAGGGAGGGGAAAAATTTAATAGGAACCTGAGAGGCAACATTTCCACACAGGGTGGTAGGTATATGGAACAAGCTGCCAGGTGGTATTTGAGGTAGATACAATAGCAGCATTTAAAAGACACTTGGACAGGTACATGGATAAGAAAGGTTTAGAGGGATAGGAGCCAAATGTGGACAAATGGAACTGGTTTAGATGGGGCATCTAGATTAGCATGGATGAGTTTGGGCAAGGGCCTATTGCCTTGCTGTTTGACTCTCTATGTAGCTGCTTGGGGTGAACTTTGAAAAACATCACCTCCTGACTTTTCAGACCTCCTCCACAGTCCAGCACAGGAGCAGGTCCTTCATTCCACAATGTCCATGCCGAACATGATGTTAAGTTAAACTAATCTCTGCCTGTATGTGATCTATATCCATCCATTTCCTGCATACGATACAATAGAACTTTATTTATCCCAGGAGGGAAATTGATCTGCCAACAGTCATAAAAAGACAGAATACTCAAAACACAAAATATATGAAACATGAAATTAAAGTGATGAGTGGAAAGCCTTTGGGGATGTGAAAAAATTGGGGAGGGGGTTGGAGGAGAATCAGTCAGCCTACCCCATGACAGAAGGGGAGGAGTTGTAAAGTTTGATAACCACAGGGAAGAAGGATCTCCTATGGCGTTCTGAACCCATGTGCCCGCACATTTCCATTAAACTTTCCCCAAGGAATGCCGTCTAGTCTTTGACATTTTTACACTAGGAAAAATATTCTGATTGTTAACCTTTTCTATGCATCTCACAATTATATAAACCTTTTTGAGGTCTCCACTCAACCTCTGATGTTCCAGAGGGAACAATCTAAGTTTGTCCAATCTTTTTATAGCTATGCCCTCTAATCAGGTAACATCCTGGTAAACATCTTCTGTCCCCTCTCCAAAGCCACTGCATCCTTTCTGCGTTGAGGCAATCAGAATTGCACACAATACTCCAAAAGTAACCTAACCAAAGTTTTATAAAGCTTCCTGACTCTTATATTCTATGTCCTGACTGATGAAGGCAAGCATACCATATGCCTCCTTTACCAGTCCATCTACTTGTATCGACAATTTAAGGGAGCTGTGGACTTGAATCCCACAATTCACAATCAATGTTGCTGAGGGTTTTGGCATTAACAGTAACCTTTCCCATTACATTTGACCTCCAAAGTGTAACACCTCACACTTGCTCATATTAAACTCCGTCATTTTTCGATCTACATCCCGCAAAATACTTTGACATCTTTCCTTACTGTGCAACTCCACCAATTTACTCAGCTACCCACCTACATTTTCATCCAAGTCATTGATAAACAAACATTTCTCTGCGGAACTCCACTGGTCACCGACAGCCAGTAAGAATATCTCCCTTTCACCATAACCTTCTGACTTCTATGAGTAAGCCAGTTCTGAATCTATACAACCAGGTGCCTTATACCAAGCTATGCTGTCTCTAATTAGCCCATTCCTTCCAAATGTAAATTCTATCTCTAAGAGACTTCTCCAATAGCTTCCCTACCACAGACATGAAGCTCACTAGCCTATAATTTTCTGGATTATATCTACGCCCTTAAACAAAGGAACAACATTGGCTACTCTCCAGTCCTCCGGGACCTCGCCTGTAGCCAGAAGAGTATGCAAACATCTTCATCCATGGCCCCAGCAATCTTTCTCTTGCCTTTCTCAATAACCTGGGACATATTCCATCTGGCCTTGGGATTTATTCACCTTAATGCTCTTCAAGAGTCTCGACACTACCTCCTTCTTGGTCCTACATCACCAGGTTCAGAATCAGCTACAGTGTGAAGAGGGGTCTTGATCCAAAATGTCACCCATTCTTTCTATCCAGAGATGCTGCCATGTCCTGCTGAGTTACTCCAGCATTTTGTGTCTATCTTCGGTATAAACCAACATCTGCAGTTCCTTCCTACACAGCTACAGCAACTTCAGGTTCTGGAATAAACCTATACTATCCTAACCTTACCTCAGCAATTATCCCTGTAGCCCACCTCTTGCACTAATATGAATTTGTTTTTTAATTATGTTTTTGCACTAATGTTTGTATTTTGCATGCAGAGTAATCTTTCTTTTGGAATTTTATGTATAATTTACATATAATTGTTTTGGGTGTGCTTTTCTGTGTCTCTGTGCCTTGATGCTGTTACTGTACCTCACAGTACTGTGCAGATCACAATAAACGTGAATTTGAACAGTATAATTTAGAAAGACCACACTAAAGGGTCTCCTGGTTAGTGAAATCCATAATTTAAAACAATATTAGGAGACATAACACTCCTTCCAATGAAAGGATCGTCGAAGTATAATAAAGATATTTTTGAAATTTCACTTCAACACGTGTAAATGCATACGTTCCCCAAGACAAATTTGCTGGTAACAATTTCATTTTGTAAACAAGAAACTGCAGATGTTGTAACTTTAATTTTATTTAGTCACACGCGGCGTCGAACAAAGAGGTGGAGCTAATTTAAAAAAGGCAAAAGCATAATGCAATCGGTGAAAATCTAAAGTAACATCAAGGAGTGCTGGAAATAATCAGTAGGCCAGAGGGTGTCCTGTGGAGGGACAGTCAGATCCTGGTGGAGGTCGGCGACGATTTTATTAAAAGTCGACATCAGGGAAGTGGCCGGTTTAGGACTACATTTCCCAGCGAGCCCTTCGTCTCAACACCGCCCTGCGCCTTGGCTACCGGGCAGTGGTGATTGGTCTGTAGCCAAGGCCTGCCTGCTGGCGGTTGATGGCAGCGGGCGGACCGACCGTGAGTTTCCTGGCGGAATCGCAGAGCGAGGAGCATGAATAAGTATATGGTGCCGCTGTCCATCGCGGGGACCGTGATTGGCGGCACGGTCCTGGTTAAGTAAGTGGTTGGGTGCGAGTCGGTCTGTCGTCCTGACTCAAGAGTGTTTAACTCCGTCACGCAGTACGGAAACAGGCCCTTCGGCCCAACTCGTCCATTCCCACCCAGATGCCCATTCTATGCTAGCCCGCAGGAGTACGTGATGAGGGACGCATAGAAGCTTGGTGCAGCGAACGCCAAGACTGTGGGGATCACAATCTAGGGTCATTCAGCTGCTGGACATTGAGGAGCGGAGTCCGGTGGGGCACCCCTCAAACAACGGAAAGGCATGGGGCTTGTTTTAAGGATAATTGCAAACACCACTGAATGGCGACGCTAATGAATGTATAGATGCTCAGAATGTCAACAGAGCTTTTGCACAGTCCACTCCAAAGATGTACAGGTTTGTGGGTTAATTGGCTTGGTAAATTTGTAAATTGTCCCTAGATCTACGATAATTGTTGCCAGGACTAGCGGGTGTGAGCTATAGGGAGAGGTTGAGTAGGCTGTGTCTATATTCTACAGTTTAAGAATAAGGGGTAGGCCATTTAGAACTGAGATGAGGAAAAACTTTTTCAGTCAGAGAGTTGTGAATCTGTGGAATTCTCTGCCTCAGAAGGCAGTGGAGGCCAATTCTCTGAATGCATTCAAGAGAGAGCTAGATAGAGCTCTTAAGGATAGCGGAGTCAGGGGGTATGGGGAGAAGGCAGGAACGGGGTACTGATTGAGAATGATCAGCCATGATCACATTGAATGGCGGTGCTGGCTCGAAGGGCCGAATGGCCTCCTCCTGCACCTATTGTCTATTGTGTGCAGGATTGTGATAATGTGCGGGCATCGCTGGTCGGCGCGGACTCTGGGCCGAAGGGCCTGTTTCCGCGCTGAATCACTAAACTAAATTAAACAGTTGTTTAGTATACACTATTCTGAATAAAGTTTATATTGGGGGAAAGTAAATCCTACCTGCCTACATTTGACCCATATCCCGCTAAACCTTTCCTAACTATATATATATATATATATGCATACATATATATATATATTATATATATACCTGTTCAAATGTATTTTAAATATTTCCATAATACCAGTCTCATCTACGTCATCTGGCAGCTTGTTCCATATACCCACTACCTGAAAAAATTACCCAATGCCTCCAGATTCAGAGACAGTTTCTTCCCAGCTGTTAACAGGCAACTGCACCATATTATTACCAACTAGAAAGCGGGCCTACCATCTACCTCATTGGAGACCCTCAGGCTATCTTTAATCTGACTTTACTGGGCTTTGTCATACACTGTGTTATTCCCATTATCCTGTATCTGTACACTGTTGACCAGCTGCTGCTTATTCCTGTTGGCCAGTGCTTTGTCTGCTCCCTGCTCCACCACTGCAGCCACCTCCTTCTCTCCCCATAGTCACCGACATCTTCTAAGGGGTGGAGAGGAGAGGCCAAGTGGCCAGAGCGACGGGAGAGGAAGGAGGAAGCAGCAGTGGAGTGAGGAGCGAACGAGATGACGGCCAATAGAAAGAAACGGTGGCTGGTGAGAGGGGAGGGAGCCCCACGATGATCAAATATGTCCTGTTGGTGGTGGCGGCCTGAAGAAAGCGATGTCCCCAGGGGCCACAATGTGAGCCGCAACAGCAGTCACGTCAACTGGACCGGGCCATGCATGAAGAAGGACTCGCGCTGCACCTTGCGTGCCAGGGGTGCATTGGCATGTCCTTCCACTATCCAAAATCCGCTGTAAAGAGGTCCTGTAATTAAATTCTTACTTGCTGCAGCTTAATAGGCTTGTTAATACAATAACACACAGATAAATATACAGTAATCTGTAATACTAGATAAACTGACCATAATCGTGCAAAATCGTGCAAAATCAAAGTCTGTAGTGCAACCTAAGATAGTCCATAGCACATCACAATTGCTGAGGCTGTGGTTAATGTGTTCAGGTCATAAATACAGAGGGGTTGGAAGAAAGTTTGCAAAATACAACTGCCTCGAAGTTACTGGATTCCAATAGTGTTTAGCTTAAGGTCTGGGAATTGTCTTTAACTGTATTGTTGAGCCCTGTTTGTCTCACTCTGCAGTAGGCATTGAAAATATTAAACCATTTATTAGTATGTGAAGCTAAAGAGAAACATAATCAATGCTTCAAGCCTCTGCAATACTGATTCAGTAATTTAACAACAATGCAGAACAAAGTTTGCTTAATTGTCATATGTACCAGAAATGGAACAATTTAATTCTTATTTACTTTAGCTTTTCAGGTCTATAAACATATTAAAACAGAGATAATTATACAATAAACAATACAAAATAGTAATAACCATAATACTAGGTAACCATCATAGTGCAAATCCGAAGTCGGTTGTGCAACCAAAGACAAGTCTGTGTTGTGCAGTGTTCGAGCCTGTTTGCTGGGAAGAAGCTGTTGAGCCTGGAGGTCACGGTTCTCAGGGTCCTTACCGATGGTAGCAGTGAGGTTAGAGCATGGCCAGGGTGGTGTGGGTCATTGATGATATCCTTCAGGACTCCTTCGTTCCTGATCATATAAGTTTGCCTTTTTTATCCAAAAATAAACTTTATTCAGAATAAAAACGAAAACTGCAAAAAAAGTCTTCAGACATTCTCGGTGTCTCTACATTCATAAGTGTTATACTGAGTAATGTTCGCAACTATCTTTAAACAAAACAACCTTGCCACACATGTGGCCCCCTGAGGTGAAATCCCTTCTCATGTTTGAGGGTTGAGCTGTATATAATAATAATAATCCATTTATTTTATATAGCGCCTTATCACATGCTCAAAGCGCTTTACAAAAACAATTAACATAGAAACAAACAGTAAACTATCCTGACGGAAAAGCGGCGAATACACAACGCCAGCGTCCTCTCACGTCAGGGTCCGGCAGTAGACATTAAAAAGCACAAGACACACAGATATAATTTTTTACACAAAACAGCCATCACAGTGATTGCTCTAGGCATACCCTCACTGTGATGGAAGGCAAAGTCTTATCTCCTCCTCATTCTTCTCCCGTGGTGCCACGAGGTGATCGAGGCTCCCAACTTTTTGAAGCCCCCACCGGGCGATGGAAAGTCCCAGGGCCGAGCCGAGCAGGACGATGAAAGTCCTGAGCCCCCACCGGGCGATGTAAAGTGTCGCGGCCAGGCCATGCAGGGCGATGAAGGGCCTGCGGGCGGGTTGATCGTACCTCGCGCTTCGGGACGGTCGAAGCTGCTACGGCTGGAGCTCCCAAAAGCCGGTCGCCAGCCAGGGACCTGCGAACTCCAGATGTTGCGGTCTGCAGGGCCCACGGCCGAAGCCTCCGAGATGGTAAGTCCAGGCCCTGCGACCGGAGTCTTTGAGGTCGATCCCAGCTGGAGGCCGCCGACTCCACGATGTTAGGCCGTAGCGCGAACGGAGATACGACACGGTAAAGGTCGCATCTCCGTTGAGGAGGAGATTTGAAAAAAGGTTTCCCCCAACCCCCCCACCACCCCCCTACATACACAGAATTAAAAATAAAACAAAACGTACATTTAACAACGACAATGACAAAAAAACAAAAAAAACAGAGAGACTGCCGGTGAGCCGCAGCTGCAGAACACAGCCACGTCCCCATGCTGATCACTGCCCGATGGACCTGTGGTCATAGATGTTGGTCTGGAAAAAAAATTCCACAAAGGACAGGTGATGCGGAAATGTCCAGCTGACTGGCTCATTGCACGACATCTTTTGCAACACCAGGACAGGTAGAACCTCACCAGATAATGTCACTAGGTGCCCGCATGCTTTGGCACAGCCTGATGCAGCCACACACAAAAGGTGGTCATCAGGATGAAGGCGACATTTGCTTGTGTCACAAGTAGTCAATTACTATTTTTAAGACATGTCACAAACAATTATGTTTTCCGTAAATATATTATCAACTAAAATTTTAGTGAATGTGAGGAAAGTCAAATGTTTATAATTTGATACCTAAAGTCTCAATGACTGCCTAAAATCTCAATGTCTTCAGCACAACATAAAATTGAGTTGAGTACTGGTAAGCTCATGATCAGTGTGGGAATGGAAATAGGAATGGGGGGAAGGGGAACTTTCTGAAAGTGAATTGGATGCCTGTTAATGGAGGTTAGTGGAGGAAGGTTTAGTCTGCATTTCAGCAGAGCTGCACTTAACTCAAAAGGCTTAATGTTCTTGATGGGCATTAATCGTCATACAGTTCCCAGACTGAATGCATTTCTTGCAAGCATAGGTACTAAAAAAAAGTGCTTAGTACTTATGCTGTTTGCAATATATCCAGTGAGGATGGGATACAAAAACCACGACTAGTTCTTTTTTATTACACAATTGTTTAGAAAATCAAACTCAAAACATTTGGTTGTAAAATGTTTCTTGTTTAAAAAGTGTCTGTTATATATGTACAATTAAAGTGACTCTTCACTATTATAACAACTAGACCAAGTGGACCCAAGTGGCGACAGGGAAGGAGAGAGGGTGTCGTCACTGAGTGAGCCCTATTCCCCCCTCCCCTGACCCCACCCCCACTTTCCCCTCCCTCCCCCACCACCACTTTCCCCTCCTCCCCACCCCCACTCTCTCCTGCCCCCCACTGTCCCCTTCCTCCCCACCCTCACTGTTCCCCCACCCCCCCTGCCCCCAACCCCTCCTCCCACTCTCCCCGACCCCTTCCCCCCACCCCCCCTCCTCTCCCCACCCCCACTCTCCCCCCACCTCCATTCTCCCCCTCCCCCCACTCTGCGTGACCCCCTCCCCCCACCCCCACGAATAAAGGAATATATTATTAAAGTGTTTGTACCTCATAGTCATTTCATATTGTGAAAAGAGCCAGAAGGATGTACTGGCATTGAAGATGGTCCAGAGGAGGTTTATGCGAATTAACCCAGGAATGATTGGGTTCATTTGCGTAAACAGCATTTAAAAGACACTTGGACATGTAGCCAGCAACTGATGCTGCCCTGGCCTGGATATCTAACCTTGACCTACAACTTTAGGCTGTGCATGCCCTACGCAAGAAGAAGATTGGGTTAACATATGATGAGCATTTGAAGGCACTGGGCCTGTACTTGCTGGAATTTAGAAGGATGAGCGGGGACCTTCATTGAAACTTACTGAATAGTGAAAAGCCTGGATAAAGTGGATGTGGAGAGGATGTTTCCACTGGTGGGAGAGTGTAGGACCAAAGGCCATGGCCTCAGAATAAAAGAATGTATCTTTAGAAAGGAGATGAGCAATTTCTTTAGTCCAAGGGTGGTGAATCTGTGGAATTCATTGTCACAGAAGTCTGTGGGGACCGTCAATGGATATGTTTAAGGTGGAGATTGAAATTTTTTGATTAGTACGGGTGTCGGGTTATGGAGGGAAGGCAGGAGAATGGTGTTGAGAGGGAAAGATAGATCAGTCACAGTTGAATGGTCAAAATTGCCCAATTCTGCTCCTATAACCTATGAACATCTTAGTAACTTTGTCTGAATTTTAATGATATTCTTTGGTATATCCTGACAAATAGTTCAAACATAGAACAGTACAGCATAGGAACAGGCCCTTTAGCACACAATGTCTGTGCTGAACATGATGGTGTTACATTCATCTCTGTCTGCATATGATCCATATCCCCCCATTCCCTGCATGTGTTTATCCAAAAGTTTCTTAAATATCACTATCATATCTGCCTCCCTTAGGGATTTCCCCAATGATTTTCCCTTGTTAATCTAATCAATGAACTTTCACTGCTGTCACTCACCGAAGTGGATCTTTGGAATCTGAGCAACTCGTATTACTCAGTGTAATCTACTATTCCTAACTCTTGTACTTAAGTATGATTGTGCCTATGTGTAATAAGATTTTTTTTCTTAATTATATGCAAAAAGGTATCTCACTTGGTACATGTGACAATAAAGAACCATTAAACTATTAAATATGTCATGTATGCCAGAAATTCAGCCTGCAATATTCTGTTAAAAAATATGTTGAAATCTCTTGGTTCAGGCTTCACCATTGGCAGTGGTGTGCAAAATAGGGCATGTGGACCAGAACCAATCTTTGGGCTGCCATTTTTCAGCCTGCTTCAGTGGCAGTCCCAAGGATGTAGGTTTAAGGTGAGTAGGAAAGATTTAATAGCCACCTGCGGGGCAATAATGTCACACAGAGGGTGGTGGGTGTATGAAACGAACTGCCAGAGGAGATAGTTGAGCCAGGTACTATAACAGCATTTAAAAGACACTTGGACAGGAACATGGATAGGAAACGATTAGGGATATATGGGCCAAATGCGGGCAAATGGGACTAGCTTAGATGGGGCACCTTGGATGGCATTCATTAGTTTGGGCCGAAGGACCTGTTTCAATGGTGTATGACAATGGATATGATTTTATAACTTACAAGGACCGATGGGAAAACTTTAAGCTTATTAATAATTAATCACATTTAAGAGCATAATTTGCATTGGGGGATGTTATCAGAAGCTGCTGCAGAGTATATCTGTTGTAAGATTGTATAACATTTTCAACAATAAAGGGCATTGGTTTAAGGGGAGAGGGGAAAGAATTAATAGGAAACTGAAGGGCAATGTTTTCATACAGAAGGTGGTGGGTATATGAAACAAGCAGTCAGATGAGGTATTTAAGGCAGGTACATGTATAGGAAAAGGTTTAGAAAAATACCAGCCAAATTTGGACAGCATAGACGGGGCATCTTGGTCGCCATGGATGAGTTGGGCAAAGGGGAGTGTTGCTGTGTTGTGTGACTGTGATTCTATAAATGCATAATTTCTCATTCTGGGTAGTAGTGGCATTTTCATTTGATTCTGCTAATTTGAGTTAGTATCCTTATCTATTTACATATAAAAATTCTCTGAAATAAACTGCATATTGGTTGTGAATTGCATGTTTTTTAGTTGTGCGTGCTTGAATGCACATGCCAGATTCTTTCATTCTTTCTCTGTGATTTATCTGTATTTTAGAGATTACGTGACTGGTGGAAAATGTCCAAATACAGCAACCGTCTCAGGAAAGACCATAATCATAACTGGAGCAAACACTGGTATTGGAAAAGAAAGTGCAAGAGAGTTGGCCCGAAGAGGTAAAATGGGAGTGGGGAAAGGGGAGATAGGAAACTCATTCCTTGAATCAGTAGCAATGTTCCAAATCACTGCTAGTGCCAATGGTATGGTGACATACTAATAAATGGCAGATGTTTGAGTGCAGCATTTAACAATCTATTTCTGAATGCTATTCCTCAGTTTTAACACTGCAACCAACGAAATCAAGATGTAATGATGGAAAAAGTAACCCGTTTGCCTGTCGGGTTTCATCACACCTTGGCTTGGGAACAGCTCTGCCCAAGACCACAATAAATTGCAGTGTGTTGTAGATGTTGCCCAGTCCATCGCACAGACCAGACTTCCTACCATCGACTCCATCTACACTTCACGCTGCCTCCGGAAAGTAATCAACATAATCAAGGAATTCTTTCACCCCAGTCATCCTCTCTTCTCCTCTCTCTTATCAAATAGAAGATTAAAAAAAGCTTGAAAGTACGTACCAGGATTCAGGAACAGCTTCTTCCCCGCTGTTATCAGACTTCTGAATAGGTTGTAATCCCGATTTTCCAATTTACCTTATTGCGGGCACTAGACTTTTTCTCTGTAACATTATATTCTGCACTTTTGTGTTTTTCTCTTTGTTTTACCTGTAGTACTTGTGCATGGCATGATTGTACTCGCCTTGACTGGATAACATGCAAACAAAAGCTTTTCACTGTATCTTGGTACACATGGCAATACTAAATTAATGAAAGTTATGAAAGTCCTAAACTATTAATCAGAGGCTAGATTCCATTCACAAAGATTTTTCATGTACATTACTTAATTCTTTTTAAATTGCTGGACTTTATAATTTCATTACTTTGTTTATATTTTCACTCTCTCTTATTTGTTCCTACTTTGTTTCTATAATATTTTCCCATTTCTTTAATCCAGTCTATAATTTCTGCCTGAGCCAATAAGTCTTGAAATGAATTATACAGTCTCCAAATTTGATGTCTAATTCAATTTGTCTATCGCTGAACAGCAAATATTTTTGTAGTCATTTCCAAAAGATCACATTTAATAAAAAATGATACTTACTGGCTAATTTATTGTACTGAGATTTTTTTTAACCATAAACAATTTGGTCAGAAAAGTAGCTTTCGTGATAAAGAGCAGGATAATGGTATTAATATGGAGGAGTAAGGGGGAGTGGATTGAATTCCATTTGCCATTTTTGTGCCTATCTATCCAGTCCATTCAGAGAGCTGCACAGCACGGAAACAAGCCATTTGGTCCACCTTGTCCATGCCAACCAAGTTGGCATACTCGTCCCATTTGCCTGCATTTGACCCACATCCCTCTAAATTCTTCCTGTCCATTTATCTACCCAAATATCTTTTTAAAGTCATAGTTGTAATATTCAGATGCAGCAGAAAACATTCCATGAAAAACTTTCTTGTCATAAAAAGCTTATTTTCTCACTATCAAATTTTCAAATCCGTTGGAGAAGTACCACATGTACATGATGTCAGATAATAAGTGGATTGAAGCTGGCAATGTTGCTAAGGCTGATGATCCAGTTTCAAGCATAAAGAACAGTCACTGGAATGGTTTGTTGTGGCACAGCATGCAGAGCTGCTGCCTTCCTGTTCCAGCAACCCAGCCTTGTCTGCTGTTGTCTGTGGAGTTTGCATGTTCTCTTGAAGACTGCACGGGTTTCCCCCAGGTGTTTGGTTTCATTTCACTTCCCAAAGATGTCCTGGTTAGTAGGTTAATTGGCATTGTAAGTTTCCCTCGTGCATTTGAGTGGTTGGCGAATTAAGGGGAGTAATGGGCAGGTGAGTCAAGATTGTTTTATTGTCATACTTACTGACCACAGAACAATGAAATACTTACTCTCAGCAGCTTAACTGACCTGTAAACACAATAACATGGATAATAAATAACTCTTTTTGAAGATTCAGTAAATTACTAATTGTAATACTAGTGCAAAAAGCAAAGTCAGTGCAACCAAGGGCAGTCCATAGAAGTTCATAGTTGAGGTTAGTGTTGCATAGGGTTCAAGAACATGATGGTTATTGACGAAGATGCTACAAGGAAAATAAGATGGGAAAAGAGGTTGGTGGGAATTTTCTGAAAACTAGCTTGGCCTTGATGGGCCAAGCACGCTCATTGTATGTCATAAGGGAATATGGCAGATATGAAATATATAAGTGCGGTGAGAGTGGGTTGCTAGAATCGGTAAAATCTTATCCAAGTCGGGGAACTGCGAAGCCTGGAATCTTGAGCAAACAACAAAATGCCGGAGGAAATTCTGCTGGTCAGGCAGTATGTGTGGAGGGAATGGACATAAGACAGAAGAAGGAATGGGAGGCACGGTGGTGCAGTGGTAGACTTGCTGCCTTACAGCGCCAGAGAGCCGGGTTCAATCCTGATTAAGGGTGCTTGTCTATATGGAGTTGTAAGTTCTCCCAGTGACCTGCGTGGCTTTTCTCTGGGGTCGCTGGTTTTCTCCCACGCACCAAAGACATGTAGGTTTGTAGGCTAATTGGCTTGGTATAATTGTAAATTATACGCCTGATTTCACGCTGTATCACTAAACTTTTTTAAAAAAGCCTTTTCGGGTCATATCTGAAGAAGTGTCCCATCTGAAACAGCGTCTGTCCATTCTCCACAGATGCTGTCTGATCTGTTGAGTTCCTCCAGCACTTTTTTTTTCCCCAAGTCAAAGTTAGTACTTTTTTTGGAAAAGGCAAGCAGTAATGAACAAGGGCTAAGAGATTGTGTAAAGTAACCTTTATCTCCATGTAGGCGGAAGGATCATTTTGGCGTGTCGGAATATGGAGAAATGTGAAGCAGCAGCTCGAGAAATTCGAGGAGAAACCCTGAATCATCATGTGTACGCTCGCCACCTGGACCTGGCATCACTTAAATCAGTCAGGGAGTTTGCCAAGAAAGTAACTGAAGGTAAAATATTGACAGAGATATGCAGGAATCTTGAACAAACCACAAAGTGCTGGTAGAACTCAGCAGGTCAAGCAGAATCTGGAGGGAATGGACAGGCGATGTTTCGCGTCAGGACCCTTCTTCAGACCCATTCCTTTCAACCCTTGTATGAATGTATGCAGTTTGTAAAACCAATCTATTTTTTCTTCACAGCTTTTCTATTGCAGTTTTACTCACCAGTCATTGATTCTAACTGACCAGGCAAGCTCACTGAAATTAGCTCTTCGTCAGCGATGTGTTTAAGTTTGTAAAATTCAAACAAAAAAGCAAATGCTGGAAATCTGAAATTAAAATAAAAAATTCAGGGGACACAAGAAACTGCAAATGCTGGAATCGAGCAAAACACAAATTGCTGGAGGAACTCAGCAATCAGGCAGCACCTGTGGAGGGAAAGGACAGGCGATGTTTCGAATCGATGGGTCTCAACCCAAAACGTCTGTCCATTCCCTCCGTAGAAAATGCTGGAAGCACTCAGCAGGTCAGGCTGCATTTGTGGTCAGGTTAAAGTTAGCTCTCCGTTTCTCTTCCCACAGATGTGGCTTGACCTGCCGAGTTTTCTGGAATTGTTGTTTTTATGAGTTCATGCTTGATTGATTCTTGTTTTGTTCGATGACTGTTTTAACAAAATTGCTGATAAAATTATTGATGTAAAATGTAGCTTCTTAATCATTTTGTAAAATACCTTAGAGACATGAAAATATTCCAGTTAAGTAGCTCCATAACTGGTTTAAAGAGTTATGGTGCCAGGACTAGAAGACATGAGCTAAAGGGAGAAGTTACAGAGGTGTATAAGATCATGAGAGGTACAGACAGGGTGAATGCACAGTAATTTGCACAGAGTAGGCAAATTAAGAACATGAGGACATAGCTATCAGTTGAGAGGGGAAAGATTTAATAGGAACCGGAGGAGCAACTTTTTCACTCTGAGGTGTTGGGTATATGGAAGGAGCTACCAGAGGAGGTAGATGAGGCAGGTATTATAACAACATTTAAAATACATTGTTTCCGTGCTGTATGACAATGAATGTGACTCTATGACTTACAAGGACTGATGGGAAAACTTTAAACTCATTAGTTATATTGAATCACATTTAAGGACAGTATGCATTCAGAATGTTATCAGAAGCTGCTACAGAACACATGTGTTGTGAGTTTGTACGGAATTTCAAAGTCCTAAATATGTTTGTTTCATTGATTCAGAGGAAAGGAATATAAATATCCTAATTAATAATGCTGCTTTATTACAGGTCATTTTCTGCTGACAAATTTACTGCTTGAAAAGTTAAAGAATTGTGGAAAGAGTCGCATCATAAACGTGTCCTCGCTGGCTCACGTAGTTGGGGAAATTGACTTTGATGATCTCAACTGGGAGAAGAGAAAATACAATACAAAAGCAGCATACTGTCAAAGTAAACTTGCAAATATATTATTCACAAAGGAGCTGGCTAAACGACTTGATGGTAACTTTTATTTATTGTCACCTGTGCAGAGATACAATTAAATGTTTGTTCAGCGTGCTATTCAGTCAAATCACATGTACACGAGAACAATAGATCCTCTTCTGGAACAGCACGCAGAGAGTCGCCACGTTATGGCGTCATCTTACAACTTCTAAGTCTCTGAAAAATCTGATCTTAGCCCAAGGAGATCTGCAGTTTCATATTTTCTCACTTTAAGGCCCAGTGTCTTGGCGGCACTGGAACAATGATGTAGGGGTTGGCCTGGCCCAGCGCAATGCCGTCCGCTCCTTTCACCGTAGCTCCGTGCAGCTACCACAGGCTGCGCTCGATCCGCTCGCTTGCCCGACTGCTGTAGGGTCCCCGCGGCCGCCTCTGCCAACACCACCAACCGCGGCCACCACAAACACGTCATTTATCACCTCCAGCAGCCGTCCATCTGCTTCCGTGCGCCAAAAGTCGCCGTGTCCTGCTTCCCGAGCCGATCGCAGAACTTTATGGTGTTCTCTGAGAGCGGGAGGAGACTTCACAGCCGCCAATTTTCCTCTTCAGTTGGGTTGCATTTCTACTGGTTAGCCCCTGAAATATACCCGATCCCGCCATCTAATTTACTGCGTTCTGATTGACTTATTCACTCCACACTCGTGTCTTTCTCAACAACAATTCTTAGAAAAGCAAGCAGGCAAGCCGAGGAGATTAATTTAACTTGGCATCATGTTTGGTACAGACATTGTGAGCCAAAGGGCCTGTTCCTGTACTGTACTGTTCTATGTTCTTGTGTTTGTGTAAAACCTTTTGGACAGATGATCCTGCAGATATCCTGGCTACTCAACTGAATTTCTTAATCAACTATCAAGGTGTGAGAGGGTCATTTCATTCTTGACCCTGTGGATTTAATATCATGGATGACCTGTTCTTCATTGAATGTAGGAAGCGACGTGACTGTCAAGGCTGTGCACCCAGGCGTCACCAACACAGAGCTCGGCAGACACACAGGAATGTACAAGTCCAGCTTCTCCAGCATGGTACTGGGTGAGTGAGGCTGACTGCTTTCATCTCAACTGAAAAACACCAGGGTCTTTCCTGATAAACTCTTTGAGAAGTGCAAAGGCAACAAAGAGAGTATGACTCAACCACCCTGGTGTTCTGTATTCAGTTTTCATAAGTTATTGCAGCAGAATTAGGCCATTCGGCCCATCAAGTCTACTCCGCCATTCGATCATGGCTGATCTATCTTTCCCGTGCAACTCCATTCTCCTGCCTTTTCCCCATAACCCCTGACGTGTCCAGTACTAATCAAGAATTTGTCAATCTCCACCTTAAAAATACCCAATGACTTGGCCTCCTCAGCCGTCTGTGGCAATAAATTCCACAGATTCACCACCCTCTTGACTAAAGAAATTCCTTCTCATCACCTTTCTAAAGGTGCGTGCTTTAATTCTGAGGGTATGGCCTCTGGTCCTAGACTCCCACTAGTGGAAACATCCTCTCCACATCCACGCTGTCCAGACCTTTCACTATTAGGTAAGTTTCAGTGAGGTCCCCCCTCATCCTTCTAAACTCCAACGAGTAAAGGCCCAGTGCAGTCAAACGCTCATAATATGTTAACCCAGGATTTTGGTCACCCTGCTGTAGCAAGGATGTCATTCAGCTGGTAAGAATACAGAGACGATTTTACGAGAATGTTGCCAGGACTCATGGGGTCGAATTTTAGGGAGAGGTTGGGCAGGCTAGGCCTTTATTCCTTGGAGCGCAGGAGGCTGAGGGGTGATCTCATGGAGATGTATAAAATCTTGAGGGGTGTAGATAGGGTGAATGCACAGAGTCTATTACCCAGAGTTGGGGAATCAAGAAGCAGAGGACAGGTTGAAGCTGAGATGGGAAATATGCAATAGGAACCTGAGGGACAATTTTTTTCCACAGAGGTAGTATATGGAACGAGCTCTACAGAGAAGGTAGTTAAGGCAGGTACAATAACAACACTTAAAAGACATTTGGACAGTACATGGATAGGAAAAATTTAGAGGGATATAGGCAGGTGGGACTAGTGTAGATGGGGCATCTTGATCAGCATAGACGAGTTGGGCTGAAGGGCCTTTCTGTGCTGTCCGACTATAACCCCTCATGATGCTTCACACCATCCAGATCTAAGCAATTCACTTGATTTATCTATTGTTTACCTAGCAGGGTTAATGGTGGGGACATACGATAGTAGCATTTAAGGGACTTTTGGATAGGCACATAGATATGCAGGGAGTAGAGAAATATGGGATATGTGCAGGCAGATATCGGTTAGTTCATGTTCAGCACAGACCTTGTTGGCGGAAGGGCCTGTTCTTGTTACATACAGTTCTATGTTCTATATGCTAAACTTGAGATTTTTCAATCTCACTTTTTCTCTTCCAGGGCCTTTATTTTTTCTTCTGGTAAAATCCCCTAAGCAGGGAGCACAACCCTCCGTGTACCTAAGTGTGGCAGAAGAATTGGAAGGGGTGTCAGGAAAATACTTTGATACCATGAAACAGAAGGATCCGGCCCCACAGGCAGCAAATGAAAAGACATCCAGGCAGCTGTGGGAAACAAGTGCCAGACTAGTGGGGCTGGAAGACAATAAGGCCACAACACCACGGTAATCCCACCGGGATCTGGATGCAGTCAGATCAGTCAAAGACCAATGGCAGCAAGGCAAGAGATGAATAAAGAATCGTGGAGACACAAGGAACTGTAGACGCTGGAATCATGAGCAAAACAAAAGTGTTAGAGGAACTCACCGGGCCAGGCAGCAACTGTGGAGGGAATGGACAGACGATGCTTTGGGTTGGGACCCTTGTTCAGACTGAAAAGGGGAGGTGGGGAAGGGGGGAGCTGGAATAGAGAAGTGGGGGCAGGACAAAGCCTAGCAAGTGAAAGGTGGATACAGGTGAGGAAGCAATTGGCAGTTGGGTGGAGTAAGTGACAAAAGCTGAAGGTAAAAACAGCATTCTGCACTCTGTATCTTCCCCTTTGCTCTACCTATTGTGCTTGAGTTTGACTTGATTGTATTTATGTATGGTATATCTGATCCGTTTGGACAGCATGCAAAACAAAGCTTTTCACAGTAACTCAGTACACATGACAATAATAAACCCAAGCATAAAAGGAGACAAAACGGTATCACATAAGGAGAGAAGTGGAGGAGTGAAATGTAAAATGGAGGGAGGGGGGTACGGGTGGAAGGGTGACGATCGGAGGGGGGAATAAGAGACAGAAATGAGTGCGCACTGGGGTGGAAGGGCACAGGAAAGAGTGTGGCTAAGGGGGGGTGAGGGGGTATCATGCCTTGAAAGGTAATATGTACTGTACATCCCATACTAGCGTATTTTAAATTATTGTTTTCCGTTACTTTTATAAATGTTCAGAAATGAACATTTATAACTGCAAAACATTTTGTTTACCTTGTCTCCATATCGTCATCTGCATAATATGGTGGGGCACAGGTAAGGTGAAAATCTTGCTTGCAGCATCATTGACTCAGACAACACAAAAGCATAAATTACACATAATGTACAAAAATCCTAAAAGAAAGAAGACTGCAAAAAAAGAAATGTGCAAAAACATCATTAGAAAAGAAACAAGTCCATGGCAAGAGGTAGTCTGCAGTGTTCCATTGCGGAGGTGACATTAGGGTTGTGCAGGTTGGTTCCAAAACCTGATGGTTGTAAGATAGTAGTTGTTCCTGAACCTGGTGGTGTGGGACTTCAGGCTTCTGTACCTCCTGCCCGACGGTAGCAGTGAGACCAGGGCACTGCCTGGATGGTGGGGATCCTTGATGGTGGATGCTGCCTTATTGAGGCAGCCCTCGTGTAGATGCTCTCGATGGTGGGAAGGGCAGTGTTCGTGATGGAGCGGGCTGAGTCCACCACTCTGCAGCCTCTGGTGTTTCTGTGCATTGGAATTGCTATACCATGCTATGATGCGACCTGTCAGGATACAGTACATCCGTAGAAGTTTGTTAGAGTATTCAGACGTATAGCGATTCTCTTTAAACATCTAAGAAGGTAGAGACAGTGCGGTGTCATCTTCATGAAGATTTCTCTGTGCTGTGCCCAGGACAAGACATCTGAGTTGTTAATGCCCAGGAATTGGAAGCTGCTAACTTTCTCCATCACCGACACACTGCTGTGTGGTCTCCCAACTTCCCCTTGTTGAAGCCAATGATTATATCCTTGGTCTTGTTGACGTTAAGCGAGAGGTTGTTGTTGCTGTCTCTCGTGTACGCTGACTCATCACTGCTCATGATCTGGCCAGCTACAGTGGTGTCGTTGGCGAATATATACATGACAATGGTACTGCGCTCAGCAAGGCAGTCGTGGTGTAAAGAGAGCAGATCAGGGGACTAGCACGCAGCATTGAGGTGCACCTGTGCATTTACCCAGCCATTTGAGTGCAAGTCACCTTAGACTTACACAATTCATTTTTAATAAAACATGGAACACTGGAGGTTGTGGAGAGACCTGGTAGAAGAATATAAAATTGTGAGAGGCATAGCTAGGGCCTTTTTCCCCCGGATGGAAAATTAAAATACTAGAGGGCATAGCTTTAGGTGAGAGGGGCAAAGTTTAAAGGAGAAGTGAGGGGCAAGTTTTTTTTTTCAACAGAGGGTGATGAGTGCCTGGACCATGCTCCTAGGTATGGTGGTTGAGGCAGATACGATAGTAGTGTTTAAGAGACTTTTGGATAGGCACATGAATATGCAGGGAATGGAGGGATATGGATCATGAGCAGACAGATAAGGGTTGAGCTTGGCATCAATTTCAGCACAGACATTATGGGCTGAAGGGCCTGTTCCTGTGCAGTGCTATTCCACATTCTGTTATGCTAACATATTGGTGGAATGAGAAGTTCTTCCTGAGTTCCCAAAGTTCTGAACAACATTCTGTTTGGTGCTGGTGCAGCCACTCTCCTGGTGGCTTCCTTACAGAGAGGAAAAAACTTGCTTTCGGAAGATAGATACAAAATGCTGGAGTAACCCCACAGAAGTAATGGGTGATGTTTCGGGTCGAGACCCTTCTTCAGACTGAGAGTCAGGGGAGAGGGGGATATGCGTAAGGTATGAAAACGAGAGATCAAAGGGAATGAAGGTCAAGGAAACTGTTTAGCTCCCGGCTGCTAAACACTTTAACTCCCCCTCCCATTCCCATACTAACCTTTCTGTCCTGGGCCTCCTCCACTGTCAGTGAGGTCCAACACAAATTGAAGGAACAGCACCTCATATTTTGCATGGGCAGCACACAACTCAGCGGTATGAATATTGACTTCTCTAACTTCGTAACCCTTGCTTTCCCTCCCCCATCCTAGTTCTCCGACTAGTTTGTCTGTCCTCCTGACTAAATGTTACTGATTGTATGCCTCGTTTTTAACCTTCCCCTCAGCTAATAATGATCTATTCTACATTTTCCTTGACCTTTGATCTCTCATTTTCACACCTTACCCTTCCTTACCTCTGTCTCCCTCTCTCCTGACTCAGTCTGAAGAAGGGTCTCGACCTGAAACGTCACCCATTCCTCCTCTCCAGAGATGCTGTCTGGCCCTCTGAGTTACTCCAGCATTTTGTGTCTATCTTCAGTGTAAACCACAATCTGCAGTTCCTTCCTACACAAACTGTTGCTTCAGTTGCTTTTAGTAGAAGATTGGGTAATGTTACATTCCTGTCCACCTGATCCATCAGAGGGTGAAACATGGGGAAGACTTTCGAGATACAGCGCGGAATCAACCCTTTGGCTTGCTGAGTCCCCAATGACCAGCGATCCCCGTACACTAGCACTATCCTACACACTAGGGACAATTTATATAATTTTACCAAAGCCAATTAATCTACAAACCTGTACGTCTTTGGAGTGTGGGAGGAAACCGAAGCACCCAGAAAAACTCACGCGGTCACATGGAGAACATACAGATAGCTCCCAGGAAGAATGTACAGACAGTACCCGTAGTCAGGATCAAACCCAGGTCTGGCGCTGTAAGGCAGCAACTCTACCACTGCGCCACTGTGTCTGCCTAAAGATTAGTGGAAACAAGGAAGTATTCTCAAAACTAACTATAAATGATTACAATGTTTTTCCATCAGACTCTTGAACTCTGCTTAACACTCACCACTACCTCAGCAACTGATCTTCAACCAACTGTCTTTGGTTGCACTACAGGCTTTGGTTTTTGCACTATTATGGTTACCTAGTGTATTGGTTAATAATTTATTGTTGATTTTATTGATTATTTTATATTTACCTGTGTTATATTGCATTGACAGGCCTGTAAAACTGCAGCAACTAAAAGTTTCTGTTCCATTGCTGCTACACCTAACAGTTAAACACTTGACGCTCATTGACATGAGCCACTGTTATTTAAGTATTAGTGTGGTTCCAGTTATTAATTTTACCAACAGGTGTCTCACTTTTTTAAATCTTTGTGTGGTTTTCTTAAAGTAAAAATGACCAAGTATTCTGTTGATGAAACTAAGTATGAATGGTCTTAAATGTTCTGGGAACAGTCAATTGGAGACTGCTACACATGAAACATAAATTGAATGTTGACCTCCAAAAGAATGTTTTTATACTTGTGCTATTATTGGCTCATTTTTCAGTGCAATATGTCTGTGGTTCAGAGACATGCATCAATATTCACAAATTGTTTTCACTCAACATTATGCCAGGTAAATGAGGTGTTAAATTCATACTATAAATTGAAAACTCAGCAAACGACCTTACAAATGTCAGCTATCCCATTTTCTAGTTGAGTTTGGCTATTGCAAAGACCCAATTCCACAGTCTGAAAAAGGTTCCCGGCCCAAAACATCATCTGTCCATTCCCTCCTCAGATGCTGCTTGACCCGCTGAGTTTCTCCAGCACTTTGTGTTTTGCTCAAGATTCCATCATCTGCAGTCTCTTTTGTCCCCACGGCTGTAATTCATAAACCTTTACTCTTAAACTTTGAATTTAAACAAGTTCAAAATCTTTATGCTTATCTGAAATTGTAACTGTGTTTGAATGACAGATTAAAGCACTGTATAAATGCAGATATTTCAAGCTCTTGTGTGACGGTTTTGCAAAACAACAATTTTTCATCCATTAATATTAACATGTCGTTTCCACACAACATGTTGCAAGATAAATGAGAGGTTAAGTTCATATTGCAGACTGAAGGACCAGCAAAGGTTTCTATGTACCCCATTTTCTTGTTGAGCATAGCTGCTGCAAAGATCCAATTCCATAGGCAATTGTATCCATCGAGCAGCCCCAGATGATGATTTGCTATCACACAATGGAGGCACTGGGTCTTCAGCCACATTGCTTTTCACTCTTTTTGTAATAAAAGCTTTTCATTGTACCTCGGTACACATGACAATAAACTGAACTAAACATTAACACGTGCAACCAGGACTCAAAAGCAAGACACAAATGCATTGGACAGTATCCCTGGAGAACACGTATAGGTGACGTTTTGGACCAGGACCCTTCTGTAGAAGTAAACCAGTTTTAAATCAGAAGTATAAACCAGCATCTTGTTTTCACATATGAACTGCCTTGGATTGGCCAAAGGACTACTTTTTGTTTTGCACCAGTATTGTGGTTATTAATTTAGTGAATATTTTTGTTATATATTTTCTGTGAGCACTGTGTTTGCTGTTATGCTGCTACAAGTAAGAATGTTGTTGTTCTGTTGGTACAAATGACGGATACTTGACTGAAGAAGGGTCTCGACCTGAAACGTCACCCATTCCTTCTCTCTTGAGATGCTGCCTGACCTGCTGAGTTACTCCAGCATTTTGTGCATAAACACTTGACTTGTGATCTCGAGTGTTTAATTGTCACATATACAACAACAAAATGAAACGGGAAATGCTGCAATTCCAGCATGTTTTGTTATCTTTCCAATATGGATGAGAATAGAGTCTCTCAGTTAAAGATTCCACTGAACAATTTTTGCAAGAATTTAGAATTTTAAGTGAGGTAGTGTGGTTTCCAAGTGGTACGGCCATCTTTAGATTAACTTGTAGTTCGTGGGGTGGCATGGAGCTGCAACTCTGTTCGTGTCCAGCAGATGGAGCCAGATATCGCATTGTTTCCATGTTTGCAGATCAAAACAAATGAAATCTGGAAAATATTGAAGGTTTGGAAGTAAATCGATGTAAAGTGACACAAGGATCAGACAGATTGTAGGTCTGAATTCCCTCTTTGACTGCATTTGGCCCCATATCCCTCTAAACCCTCTCTGTTCACATCTCTATCCAAATGGAAATTCTGAAGAAGACCTGACCTAAAACGTTTCTCCGGAGAAGCTGCCTGACCTGCTGAGTTACTCCAACACTTGTGTATTTAACTGTCCATGTGTCTTTTTAAGACCAACACTGTTGATATCCGAGGTTCAAGTCTATCTGACTGCAAATCAGGTTATGGGGAGAAGGCAGGAGAATGGGGTTGAGATGGAAAGATAGATCAGCCAAAATTGAATGGTGGGCTAAATGGCCTTATTCTGCTCCTAATCCTCATGATGCCTAGGCCACCTCTTATCTGCCTTCCCAGAAGCCAGCATCTGCAGTTCCTTGTATCTATGATGAGGGTGATGTTGGGTGCACTTTATCTCCCCTGTAGTCATGAGCCATGACAGGCCCCATGTTGGATCCCCAGGTGAGACAGAAGGGCAGGAGTTTTCAATCATAAAGTCCATCGAATGATTTACAGATCCTCAACGTTACCTGTCTGTGACGATGTTACTGAGTCAGCCTCTTCTGTTGTTTTTGATTTCAAAATAAACTTTAAGCATGCAAATATATGAGAAATTGTTTTTAAAAATAATGGCATTGCTACCTCTACATTCATTCTTTACATTCAGTCTACCAACAGTCTGAAGGGGGGGTCCCAACCCAAAATATTACCTGTCCATGTTCTCCATAGAATCTGCCTGACCTGCTGAATTACTCCAGCACTTTGTGACTTGTTTTGTAAATAGGCATCTGCGGTTCCTTTTGTCCATACATTTGTAGTGTGAGCACATTCTGTAAATATAACAATATTTGATTTCTCTTGCTACTTTATTTGAAAAATAAACTTTATAAACATGTAGAAATAAAAAAGTGTATGGCTTTCTTTACATTCATTGTACAGGCTTGGCATCACGGAGCTCCCCCATACATAGATCACTGCTAATCCCTATGCTGGGAGATGTAGCAATGAGGAGAGTGAAATAGATTTGCACATGGGGACACCAGTTATTTTTTCCCTCGACAAAGGATTGAAGCAAGCACTTTCTCTGCAGGAAAATGGAGAAACAGGGAACTACAGATGCTGGTTAACAACAAAAACAAATCTCTGCAGCATCATTGGACTGGCAACACATAAAACCCCATCAGCTTAAGGAGGGCATCAAAAAAATTGAGGAAAAAGCTTAAGTGTTCCTCTCCATGGAAATCTTTAGTAAAAGGGACAAGATCTAAATTTGATGGATTCGGTCTTGCCCGCCCCACTAAGTTCCTCCAGCAGTTCATTTTTTGGTTTAAGATTCCCCCCAAACAAATCTGACAAAGGGTCCCGACCTGAAACAATGCTGCCTGACTTTTTTTTTCTTTTTTTTTTCTTTTCTTCAAAAAATACTTTATTCAAATAATAAATATTCACAAAACATATTTTTAAACAAGCCCATCCGACATTTCCGGAGGTTACATTCGATACAGGCATTCATTTAGACATTTACATACATTTACCCAGTATCCCTTATTTGGAGGGGCGTCTCTCTCCACCACACCCTGCCCCCCCATGTCCAGCAGCGGAAGGACCCTAGACTGTGCTCCTCCCCCACAGGGCCTTGGCGTTGGCTGCACCAAGCTTCAGTGTGTCCCTCAGCACGTACTCCTGCAGTCTGCAGCGGGCCAGTCGGCAACATTCCTTGTCGGACATCTCGCTCCGCTGGGAGGCCAACAAAGCTCGGGCAGACCAAAGAGCGTCTTTCACCGAGTTGATGACCTTCCAGCAGCCCTCGATGTCAGTCTCGGAATGCGTCCCTAGGAACAGTCCGTAGATCACAGAGTCCTCTGTGACGGAGCTGCTCGGAATGAATCGTGACAGGGACCCCTGCAGACCTCTCCAGACTCTCTTGGCAAATCCACACTCTGTGAAGAGGTGGGCAACCATCTCCTCTCCGTAGCAGCCGTCCCGGAGGCAGCGTGCGCTGGTAGTGAGGTTCCGGCGGTGCAGGAAGGATCTGACTGAGAGGGCTCCCCTCACCGCCAGCCAAGCCAGGTCTTGGTGCTTGTTGGTTAGTTCTGGCGATGAGGCATTTTGCCAGACAAGCTGGGCAGTCTGCTCTGGGAACTACGCCACAGGATCCATGGAGTCATTCCCCTGCAGTGCCTGCAGGACGTTCCGTGCTGACCACTGCCCGATGGACTTGTGGTCAAAGGTGTTGGTCCGGAAGAACCTTTCCACAAACGACAGATGGTTCGGCAATGTCCAGCTGACTGGCACATTGCGTGGCATCTGCGCCAGGCCCATCCTTCGCAACACCGGGGACAGGTAGAACCTCAGCAGGTAGTGGCATTTGGTGCCCACGTGCCTTGGCTCTATGCCCCACCTGATGCAGCCACACACAAAGGTGGCCATCAGAATGAGGGCGACGTTGGGCACGCTTTTACCCCCGTTGTCTGCCGACTTGTGCATTGTGGCTCGTCGCACCCGGTCCATCGCCGACCCCCAGATGAAACGGAAGACGGCCCGGGTGATCCCCTTGGCGTAGGAGGGAGGGACGGGCCACACTTGCGCCAAGTACAGCAGCCCCGAGAGCACCTCACACCTGATGACCAGGTTTTTCCCCGTGATGGAGAGGGAGCGCTGCTTCCACAGCTCCAGCTTCTTCCCCACCTTGGCTATCCGCTCCAGCCAATTTTTGTTACATGCCTCAGCCTTCCCGAACCAGATCCCCAGCACCTTCAGGAAGTCAGGCTTGATGGTGAAGGGGATGGAAGATCGGTCGGGCCAGTTGCCAAAGAGCAGGGCCTCGCTCTTCCTGCGGTTTACCCTGGCCCCCGTGGCCAACTCAAACTGGTCGCAGACGCTGATCAGTCTGCGGACCGACCCTGGATCCGAGCAGAAGACGGCGACATCTTCCATGTACAGGGAGGCCTTGACCTGCGTGCCCCCACTGCCTGGCAATGTCACTCCTCTTATGCTCGCATCCTTCCTGATGGATTCGGCAAAGGGTTAAATGCAACAGACGAACAAGACAGGGGAGAGAGGGCAACCCTGCCTGACTCCAGACCTGACGGGGAAGCTGTCTGATTCCCACCCATTAATTTGGACTGCACTACAGATATCGGTGTAGAGCAGTTGTATCCACTTCCTGATTCCCTCCCCAAAGCCCATTTTGGAGAGCACGTCCCTCATGTACGTGTGCGATATCCTGTCGAAGGCCTTCTCCTGGTCCAAGCTGACCAGGCAGGCATCCACCCGTCTGTCCTGCACGTAGGCAATGGTATCTCTCAGCAGCACCAGGCTGTCTGAGATTTTCCTGCCAGGTACAGCACAGGTTTGGTCCGGGTGGATCACCTGTCCCAGAGCAGACTTGACCCGGTTGGCGATGGCCTTAGCCAGGATCTTGTAGTCTACATTTAACAATGTGATGGGTCTCCAATTCCTTATGTCATTCATCTCCCCCTTCTGCTTGTAGATCAGGGTAATGCTGCCCTTCCTCATAGAGTCTGACATGCTGCCGGCTAGAAGTATGTCGTTGTACACTTCCAGCAGGTCCGAGCCCACCCAGTCCCACAGAGCCAAGTACAACTCTGCCGGTAAGCCATCGCCTCCGGGAGTTTTACTCGAGTCAAAGGAACGGATGGAGCCAGTCAGCTCCTCCAGGGTCAGTGGAGTAACCTGCTGAGTTACTCCAGCACTTTGTATCTTTCTTTGGTGTAAACCAGTATCTGCTGTTCCTTTCTATTACCTCCTCTAGCAGCTCGTTCTATATACCCATCATCCTTTGTGTGTAACACAAAGGTTACTATTAAATCCTTCCCCTTTCACCCATGTCCTCTGGTTCTGTATTCCCCTGTCCAATTAACTATTTATCTACCCGATATTTACATATGGGCTTTATGGACATAGGCTGAAGGGGGAAGGATTTAGTGGGAACCTGAGGGCCGACACACACAATGTGTACATAGAATGAGAAAAAACGTTTATACATAAATGTGTGTGTGTGTACTGTATATGTATCTATATAAACATTTTTTCTCATTTGTTATATTGCTTACAGAGTACTATGTCTACATATTCTGTTGTGCGGCTGCAGTAAGAATTGCATTGCTGTGTCTAGGACATATGACAAAAAAACACGACTATCTATTCCCCTGGTGAGTTCTACACCTCTCTGTAAGAATACCGTTCAGCCTCTTGCGCTCTAAAGAAAGGAGTCCAGCCTGTCTAACCTTTCCCAATCGCCGAAGATAGACACAAAAAGCTGGAGTAGCTCAGCGGGACAAGCAGCATCTTTGGAGAGAAGAAATGGGTGGCATTATGGGTGGAGACCCTTCTTCAGAGTGTGGAGCCGAAAAGTCAACTATTCCTTCTCCAGAGATGTTGCCTGTCCCGCTGAGTTACTGCAGCGCTTTGTGTTCATCTAAGGTTTAAACCAGCATCTGCAGTTCCTTCTTACACTTTCCCTACAGCCCACCGTTCGCATTAACCAAACTGATCTCCCGGTGGCAATTGGAGGAACAGCACCTCATATTTCGCCTGAGCAGTTTGCAGCCCCTTGGTATGATCTTCGACTTCTCCAACTTTAGATAGTTTCTCTGTCCCTCTCTTCCCCTCCCCAGATCTCCCTCTATCTTCCTGTCTCCACCTATATCCTTCCTTCGTCCCGCCCCCCCCTGACATCAGACTGAAGAAGGGTCTCGACCCGAAAGGTCAGCTTCTCTCCCGAGATGCTGCCTGACCTACTGAGTTACTGCAGCATTTTGTGAATAAATACCACCGTTTTGTATCTGTTTTTTTGTTTAATGACAAGCCCCACAGACGCAGGGCATCAAAAAATTAGTGAAAACTCTGAGTGTTCCTCTCCACGGAAATCTTTAGTAAAAGGCGAAAGATTTATACGATCTGAAGAGAAACCAGAGTACTAAATATTGGCTGGCGTCGCCCTCAGCCCAATGCAGCCGTAACACCATAAAGTAAAGGTGAGGCAACGTAAGAAATTAACACTCACTTCAGACAGGATACAACTTCAACGCCACACATGCTTTTGTGCGAACTGACCTTAAACTCTCAATATCTTCTTCAGAAATTGAATTAACTATCAGAGCGAGCTGCGCGGAGCATGCTGGATATGCAGATAAGGGGCGGGGCTAGTCTGGCCTGATGCTCCATCTCCTGTGCGGGAAGGAACTGCAGATGCTGGTTTAAACCGAAGATAGACACAAAACGCTGGAGTAACTCAGCGGGACAGGCAGCATCTCTGGAAAGAAGGAATGGTTACAGTTCCCCAGCCGATCAAGCGTCGCGTGTGATGTAGACACAATGAACTGCAGGTGGTGGTTCACAAAAAACAGACACAACGTGCTGGAAGAACTCAGCGGGTCAGGCAGCATCTGTGGAGAACAGATGATGTTTCGGGTCATGATGGGGGGGGGGGGGGGGGGGGAGAGAAAGCGGGAAGAGAAGTGGGGCAGGACAAAGCAGGTCAATGATAGGTGGATACAGATGAGGTTTTTTTGTTAAACAGATAGTGTCATACTGTGTGGAAATGGGCCCTTCAGCCCAACATGCCTCGTTTACACTAGTTCCACCTGCCTGCCCAAATGTTTTTTGGACATTGTGATAGTACCTGCATCAACTACCTCCTCCAACAGTTTGTTCCATAAACCTACCACCCATTGTGTAAAAAAAGTTGCCCCTTAGGTTCCTATTAAATCTTTCCTTCCTCACCTTAAACCCCTGTCCTCTGGTTCTTGATTCCCCAACTTAGGGCACAAGCCAGAAATGAAAAGATAAAAGTTTAGAGATACAGTGCGGAAACAGGCCCTTCGGCCCACTGGGTCCGAGCTGACTAGCGATCTCCGCGGCAACACTTTTCTACATCCACTAGGGACAATTCTTACATTTACCAAGCCAATTAACCTACAAACCTGTACGTCTTTGGAGTGTGGGAGGAAACTGAAGATCTCGGAGAAAACCCACGCAGGTCACAGGGAGAATGTACAAACTCCAAACAGACAGTGCCCGTAGTCAGAATCGAACCCAGGTCTCCGGCGCTGCATTCGCTGTAAGTGTGAGATAAGGAGACATGAGGTGTGAAATGTTTGTTTAGTTTTATTGTTTTCTTGCCAACATGTATGACATTCAGAAGCCTAATAATGGAGGAGAAGAAGCTTTTCCTGAGTCTGGTGGTGCACGCTTTCGAGCTTTTGTACCTTCTGCTGGATGGGAGGAGAAAAGAAGGAATGATGGGAGTGTGACATGTCGTGGATTATGTTGGTAGCGTGAAGTGTAGATGGAGTCAATGGTGGAGAGTCTGACCTGTGTGATGGACTGGGCCACATTCACAACTCTGTACAATTTCTTGCAGAATTGGGCAAAGCTGCACACTTTTGGTGTATTTCGCAGTGTCTGTACTTTGCTGCTTTTTCCATTGTGCCTGTCTTCCGAGGTCGAATCTCGTGTTGTTCCCAGTCACAACACAATCACATTTGAAAGAACAACATTGGTAAAAGTTACTAATTTAATCAGTTTTAGTATGAACACGTTTTCAAAGTGAAGAAGTCTTTTGAACACTGCACAACAGTCAAGTCCACATCCTCCAGAAATGCTGCCTGACCTGCTGAGTTACTCGAGCACTTTATGTTTTGCTTGAGAGTTAAGAGTGCCAAATTTTATATGTAATGAAAATGGAACAATTAAATTCTTACTTCTGTGGCTTAACAGGCCAGTAAACTCAGTACTCGTAGGCACAGGGGCGCAGCGGTAGAGTTGCTGCCTTACAGCGAATGCAGCGCCGGAGACTCAGGTTCGATCCTGACTATGGACGCCATCTGTACGGAGTTTGTACGTTCTCCCCGTGACCTGCGTGGGTTTTCTCCGAGATCTTTGGTTTCCTCCCATACTCCAAAGACGTACAGGTATGTAGGTTAATTGACTGGGTAAAATGTAAAAATTGTCTCTAGTGGGTGTAGGATAGTGTTAATGTGCGGGGATCGCTGGGCAGCGCGGACTCGGTGGGCCGAAGGGCCTGTTTCCGCGCTGTATCTCTAAATGAAAAAAAATAAATGAAAACACCATTGATAAAAAAATCAATAAATTAAAAACCCCAATATCAGTGGAAAAAAGTCCAAAGTTCTTCGTCAAGTCAATTTATTTGTCACATACATATACAAGATGTGCAGTGAAATGAAAGTGGCAACGCCTGCGGATTGTGCTAAAACTACAAAACAGAATAGAAAAAAAAAATGTTAACACAAAAAAAAAATTAATACAGTAAATTAGTCCCTGGTGATATGAGAGTTAACAGTCCTGATGGCCTGTGGGAAGAAACTCCGTCTCACCCTCTCTGTTTTCACAGCGTGACAGCGGAGGCGTTTGCCTGACCGTAGCAGCTAGAATAGTCCGTTGCTGGGGTGGTAGGGGTCCCCCATAATGTTGCTGGTTCTGGATCTGCACCTCCTGATGTATAGGTCCTGCAGGGGGGCGAGTGTAGTTCCCATAGTGCGTTCAGCCGAACACACTACTCTCCGCAGAGCCTTCCTGTCCTGGGCAGAGCTGTTCCCAAACCAGATTGTGATGTTTCCGGACAAGATGCTTTCTACAGCCCCAGAGTAGAAGCACTGAAGGATCCTCAGAGAGACTCTGAATTTCCTCAACTGTCTGAGGTGGTAAAGGCGCTGCTTTGCCTTACTCACCAGTACGGCAATGTGTGTTGTTCATGTCAGATCCTCGGTGATGTGGACTCCCAGGTATTTAAAGCTGCTCACCCTATCCACAATAATCCCATTTATCTCGAGTGGCGTGTACGTCCTCGGATGTTGAGCCTTTCTAAAGTCTACAATCAGCTTCTTAGTTTTTGTGACATTCAAGAGGAGGCTGTTGTCCTGACACCAGAGTGCCAGATCAGCCACCTCCTCCCGGTAGGCCTTCTCATCATTATTGGAGATCAGGCCTACCACCAGTGTCATCAGCAAACTTGATGATGGAGTTGGAGCTGAACTTGGCCACACAGTCATGTGTGTATAGGGAGTACAGTACGGGGCTAAGGACGCAACCCTGGGGGGATCCTGTGTTCAGGGTGAGGGGGTTAGATGTATGTCTCCCCATCTTGACCACTTGGGGCCTGGCGGTGAGAAAGTCCATGACCCAGGCACACAGGGGAGTGTTAAGCCCCAGTTTCAGCAGCTTCTCAGCCAGTCTGGTGGGGATTATTGTATTGAAAGCTGAACTAAAATCAGTGAACAGCATCTTCACATACCCCCCCTTCTGGCTGTCAAGATGAGAGAGAGCGGTGTGCAGAACCTGGGAGACCACATCATCCGTGAATCTGTTCGGACGGTATGCGAACTGCAGCGGGTCCATATTGTGAGGGAGGAAGGCACAGATGTGGTTCTTGATCAGCCTCTCGAAGCATTTCATGACCACCGAGGTGAGGGCCACCGGTCGATAGTCATTCAAACAAGCTGGAGAGGCATTCTTTGGCAGTGGTACGATGATGGATCTTTTGAAGCATGCAGGGACCACGGACTTGGCCAAGGAGAGGTTGAATATTGTGGTGAACACTGGAGCAAGCTGAGTAGCACAAGACTTTAGTACTCGCCCAGATATGCCATCTGGGCCTACAGCTTTCCTCGTGTTCACACGCATCAGAGCTCTCCTCACGTTGTGCTCGGACACCGAGAATGTGTGCACATCCCCAGCGGTGGATCCCCCTCCAGCCTCGCTAGCCAGCACGCTGGCGGTGTTATTTTTAGACGGCGAGCTTGGGTTAATGTTGCCTGTCTTGAATCGTACGTAGAAGGAGTTCAAGTCATCAGCTAGGGAGGTGCCGGCACTTCTGGTTGAGGGGGGGGGGGGGCTGCACCGGTAGTTATAGTCCGTAGCCCCTGCCAAAGGCGCCTGGTGTCCTACTGCTCCATCTGTGACTCCATCCTGTCCCTGTACCTCCTTTTTGCGTCCTTCACCACCCTTCACAATCGGTAGGACTCTACCCTGTAATCGTCCATATTGCCGGATGCCAGGTCAGAGTTGTAAGCAACAGTTCATAGTTTAGTTAGTGTTTGTAATGTTCAGAAGCCTGATGTTTGTTGGGAAGAAGCTGTTCCTGAACCTGGAGATCACTAACATCAACCACACTCGCCTCAGCAACTATGATCGTCCACAGACTATGTCTTTGGTTGCATTACAGACTTCAGTTTTGCACTATTATCGATACCTAGGATACCTATTATCGGCACCCTGGATGAAATATATGAATCATCCTTAGTCAAGGATGAGGTGCCAGATGACTGGACGGCAGCAAAGGTTGTGCTTCTATGTAAGTAAAAACCTGGGAACTATAGACCAGTGAGCCTAACATCCATGGTAAGCAAGTTATTGGAGAGTCCGAGGGATAAGGTACAAATTGTGTATAAAATCATGAGGAGAATAGATAGGGTGCATGCATAGAGTCTTATGAGCCAAACGCAAGCAAATGGGACTATGGGCAAGTTGGGCCGAAGGACTTATTTTTATGCTGAATCACTCTGTATGTTTATCTGTGTCATTGCGTTATGGGCCTGTTAAGCTGCAGCAAGTAAGAACATCTTTGTTCTGTTGATGTTACATATGACAATTAAACACTTCTGACTCTCTTAAAAGGGAGATTGTGAGACACCACAAGATCAATGAAAGCCAGAAGGCTATGGTTGTTGATTAACAGTGATACATTGTTCATGCATTCAGTTTTAATGTTCTTTTTTCCAACTTACAACAATTGCTTATGACAACAGCTGAGTCCTCTTTGGCATTCTGTGCTTGCTTTACAGAAGTACACCTCTGTCTTGTTGCAGTATTTGTTTGGTACCGGTGAGAAGAGCACAATGTCAAACTTGTTCTTCAGTTTTGTTCCTTTGTTCTTTATTATCCAGTCTGATGCACGTGTTAGTCTGGTTCCTTGGTTCCACGCATGGAGAGGCTGGGTCTGTTATCGCTGGAGTAGGGAGGGGTTTAATAAGAGGATTGAGGTATATAACGTTATGAGCTGTATAGATAGGGTAAACTGCAGGAAACATTTCCCTATGTCAAGAGTCAAGAGCACTAATCCAGCCAGCATCCTGGTAATGTGTAGGAAGGAACTGCAGATGCTGGTTTACACCGAAGATAGACACAAAATGCTGGAGTAACTCAGTGGAACAGGCAGCATCTCTGGATAGAAGAAATGGGTGACATTTTGGGTTGAGACCCTTCTTCAGACCCTTCTTCTGAAGAAGGGTCTCGATCCGAAAAGTCACCCATTCCTTCTACCAGAGATGCTGCCTGTTCCACTGAGTTACAATAGACAATAGACAATAGACAATAGACAATAGGTGCAGGAGTAGGCCATTCAGCCCTTCGAGCCAGCACCGCCATTCAATGCGATCATGGCTGATCACTCTCAATCAGTACCCCGTTCCTGCCTTCTCCCCATACCCCCTCACTCCGCTATCCTTAAGAGCTCTATCCAGCTCTCTCTTGAAAGCATCCAACGAACTGGCCCCCACTGCCTTCTGAGGCAGAGAATTCCACACCTTCACCACTCTCTGACTGAAAAAGTTCTTCCTCATCTCCGTTCTAAATGGCCTACCCCTTATTCTTAAACTGTGGCCCCTTGTTCTGGACTCCCCCAACATTGGGAACATGTTTCCTGCCTCTAATGTGTCCAATCCCCTAATTATCTTATATGTTTCAATAAGATCCCCCCTCATCCTTCTAAATTCCAGTGTATACAAGCCCAATCGCTCCAGCCTTTCAACATACGACAGTCCCGCCATTCCGGGAATTAACCTAGTGAACCTACGCTGCACGCCCTCCATAGCAAGAATATCCTTCCTCAAATTTGGAGACCAAAACTGCACACAATACTCCAGGTGCGGTCTCACCAGGGCCCGGTACAACTGTAGAAGGACCTCTTTGCTCCTATACTCAACTCCTCCTGTTACGAAGGCCAACATTCCATTGGCTTTCTTCACTGCCTGCTGTACCTGCATGCTTCCTTTCATTGACTGATGCACTAGGACACCCAGATCTCGTTGAACTCCCCCTCCTCCTAACTTGACACCATTCAGATAATAATCTGCCTTTCTATTCTTACTTCCAAAGTGAATAACCTCACACTTATCTACATTAAACTGCATCTGCCATGTATCCGCCCACTCACACAACCTGTCCAAGTCACCCTGCAGCCTTATTGCATCTTACTCACAATTCACACTACCCCCCAGCTTAGTATCATCTGCAAATTTGCTAATGGTACTTTTAATCCCTTCGTCTAAGTCATTAATGTATATCGTAAATAGCTGAGGTCCCAGCACCGAACCTTGCGGTACCCCACTGGTCACTGCCTGCCATTCCGAAAGGGACCCATTTATCCCCACTCTTTGCTTTCTGTCGGTCAACCAATTTTCTATCCATGTCAGTACCCTACCCCCAATACCATGTGCCCTAATTTTGCCCACTAATCTCCTATGTGGGACCTTGTCGAAGGCTTTCTGAAAGTCGAGGTACACCACATCCACTGACTCTCCTCTGTCAATTTTCCTAGTTACATCCTCAAAAAATTCCAGTAGATTTGTCAAGCATGATTTCCCCTTCGTAAATCCATGCTGACTCGGAATGATCCCGTTACTGCTATCCAAATGCTCAGCAATTTCGTCTTTTATAATTGACTCCAGCATCTTCCCCACCACTGATGTCAGACTAACTGGTCTATAGTTACCCGTTTTCTCTCTCCCTCCTTTCTCAAAAAGTGGGATAACATTTGCTATCCTCCAATCGACAGGAACTGATCCTGAATCTATAGAACATTGAAAAATGATCTCCAATGCTTCCACTATTTCTAGAGCCACCTCCTTAAGTACCCTGGGATGCAGACCATCAGGCCCTGGGGATTTATCAGCCTTCAGTCCCATCAGTCTACCCAAAACCATTTCCTGCCTAATGTGGATTTCCTTCAGTTCCTCCATCACCCTAGGTTCTCCGGCCCCTAGAACATTTGGGAGATTGTGTGTATCTTCCTCAGTGAAGACAGATCCAAAGTAACGGTTTAACTCGTCTGCCATTTCTTTGTTCCCCATAATAAATTCCCCTGCTTCTGTCTTCAATTCCCCTGCTTCTGCCTTCTCCAGCATTTTGTGTCCATCTTCAGCATCCTGGTAAATCTGGCGCAACGGTGTCAGAGTGGTGCAGCGACAGAGCTGCTGCCTCACAGCACCAGATATCTGGGTTCGATCCTGACTACGGGTGCTGTCTGTGTGGAGTTTGTATGTTCTCCCTGTGACCACATGGGTTTTCCCCAGGTTGTCCAGTTTCTTCCCACATTCCAAGGATGTGCAGGTTTGTAGGTTAATTGCCTTCTGTAAATTGTCCCTATTGTGGATAGAACCAATGTGTGAACGGGCGATCCCTGGTCAGCCTGGACTCAGTGGGCTGAAGGGCCTGTTATGATGTTGTATCTCTAAAGCTAACACTCTAAACTGACCTCTTCTCGTGGAGCAGATTCCATTGTGATCTTCAGGAGGGATCTGGGTAAACATGTGGCATGGGGAAAATGTATAAAACGGTAATGGAGAAGCTGGGGTGTGGAACTAGAAGAAAGCTGGCAAACACAATGGGCCAAATGGTTTGATTAAGAGCAAGATGATTGATCCATAGCTAGGAATTTTATCCAACTGAAGAAAGGTCCCGACCCGAAATGTCATCTGTTCATTCCCTCCACTGATGTATGAATGAATGAAGAGAGAGTTATGTTTCAAGAGAGTTAGATTTAGCTCTTAGGGCTAAAAGAATCAATGGATATAGGGAAAAAGCAGGAACAGGGTACTGATTTTAGATGATCAGCCATGATCATATTGAATGGCGGTGCTGGCTCGAAGGGCTGAATGGCCTACTTCTGCACCTATATTTCTATGTTTCTATGAATGAATGATACTTTACTATATTATCAAATGTACCAAGGGTACCCAGGTACAGTGAAAAGCTTTGTTTTGTATACAACCCAGGCAGTTCACAAGTGTCGCCACCTGTTGCCTAGACAAAGTTACAAAAGTACTGAACAGTTCTATCTACTGCCTGCCGCTGCACATGGCAGCCCCCCCCCCCCCAGACTGGGTCCCCCTTTGTTCCCATCCCCCCAACACCGAGTCCCCCTTTGTTCCCGCCCCCCCCCCACACCGAGTCCCCCTTTGTTCTCACCCCCCCCCCACATCGGGTCTCCCTTTGTTCCCCCCCCCCACACCCGGTCTCCCTTTGTTCCCCCCCCCCACACCGGGTCTCCCTTTGTTCCCGCCCCCCACACCGACTCCCCCTTTGTTCCCACCCCTCCCACACCGGGTCTCCCTTTGTTCCCGCCCCCCACACCGACTCCCCCTTTGTTCCCACCCCTCCCACACTGGGTCTCCCTTTGTTCCCACCCCCCCCCCCCCCACACCGGGTCTCCCTTTGTTCCCCCCCCCCCACACCGGGTCCCCCCATTGTTCTCGTCAGTCCACCTCCCTCTGGGTGGCGCAGTTCTGTCGACGCTGGGGGCTCAGAGCCGATACAGAGTCCATGACGGGTGAGCCTGGCCTGCCGGGTGGGTCCTCCATCACCACTCCGCAGCGGGCGAGTAGAGCCTGCTTACCGGGAGCTTCCCGGCCTGCTGCCGGCTGACCTGCTGAGTTCCACCAGCACTTTGTGTTTTACTCAAGATTCCAGCATCAGCAGTCCTTTGTGTCTCTCAATCTCATCTAACTGATTACTTGGAGCATAGGAGGATGAGGGGTGATTTTACAGAAGTGTATAAGATGATGAGTGGACTAGAAAGGATAAATGCACAGTCTTTTGCCTCGAGTGGGGGAATCGGGTACCACAGTACAGAAGTGTCAGGTGAAGGGGAGTGGGGGGAGGGAATGTAATGGAAACCTGACAGGCAACTTTAGTACACAAAGGGAGGAGGTGTATGGAACGACCTGCTGGCTGCTGGAGGAGGTAGTTGAGGCATGTACTGTCAGAATGTTTAAGAAATATTTTTAAAAATCAAGACAGACTTTATTCAGAGTAAAAAATACATACAAGACAAGAACTGTGCAAAAAGTCTTTGGAGGCTATACATACATTCATATGCGTTGTATCGTAGAATTCACAAATATTTTACCCGGCACCCTTGCTAATCATGTGCTCCCCTGGGATGATCTCCCTTCCCTTGTTTGGGGGGCGTCTCCACCACACCCTGCCACCCGTCCAGCAGCGGAAGGACCCTAGACTGTGTCCCCCCCACAGATTCTTGGTGTTGGCTGCACTGGCCTTCAGTGCGTCCCTCAGCACGTACCCCTGCAGTCTGCAGTGGGCCAGTCGGCAACATACCTTGACAGACATCTTTGTCCTGAAGCTTACAAAGCTCCCTGGCACGGTTTATCCCAAACTGCTCTGTAACAGAGGACTCTCTGATTTATGGACTGTTCCAGGGACACATTCAGAGATGGATTTCAAATGCTGCTGGAAGGTCATCAACTCGGTGAAAGACTCTCTTTGGTCTGCCCGAACCTGGTTGATCTCCCAGCAGAGCGAGATGTCTTATGTTCACCCTTTACAGCTAAATGACATAATTACTACAGCAGTATAAGAAAATAACTGCAGATGCTGTTACAAATCGAAGGTATTTATTCACAAAATGCTGGAGTAACTCAGCAGGTCAGGTCAGCTGCTATATTACTGTAGCAGGGTGACTAAAACTGAACACGATAACTGAACACAAATCTTTGCTTATCAAAGTTACTTTTTGACCAGCAGTTCATTGCGACAGTCAAAACTTTCTTTTCAGTATGGAAATGTCCAACACTAGAGGGCCTAGCTTTAAGATGAGAGGAGGAAAGTTTAAAGGAGATGTGTCGGGCATGATTTTTTTTACACAGAGAGTGGTGGGGCCTGGAACACATTGCTTGAGGCAGATATGATAGTGGTGTTTAAGAGGCCTTTAGATAGGCACTTGGAAGTGCAGGGAATGGAGGGATAAAGATCATATGCAGAGGAGATGTTTAACTTGGCATTGTGTTCGGCATGGACATTGTGGGCCAATGGTCTGTTCCTGTGCTGTAGTGTTCCAGGGTTTATGTTCATTCATGAGGAGGAGTTTTTGCCATGAGGTTTGCGACTGATATAGAATTCAAAATAATCCAGAGTATTTTTTTATGTATAATTTTTATTGGAAGAAAGGATTTTGGTACCAGTTATCTTTATTTCACTTTCAAAAGAAGTCTTATTCTGAACAACAAACGACCATTACAAAGGTTGTATCACACGCCAGTTTAATCAACATCAAATAATGGATACTTTGCACAGCAATACATGATCCCAAATTGTATCTAAACATTAACAATCGGACTATCTAAAAACCATTTATCTTATTGAGAACATCCTAACCTGCAACATTAATTAATTCTGGGTCAACTTGAGTGATTGGATGGCATGTACGTTTTATCCTCAAAGTGGGTTGCCACCGGTTCTGTTTGTTCGCTATCAACCAGGGGTTGGTGAGGACAGGACATTGAGATGACCTTGACATGAGCAGGGTTGTTGTGGCTTTGGTCAACTGACCGGGAGTTGAGAACTCTCACTGAGCAGAGCCCTGAAATCACGTGCAGTCCCGCCTGGGTCCGAGCGACTGCTTTACCTTCGTGAGGTGAACCAGGGGAGTGTATCACCCTCCAGGCCAGTTGTCCCAGGCAGGCGGGGATCAGTGGCGCAGTGATAGAGCCGCTGCCTCACGGCGCCTGAAACCCCGGTTCTATCCTGACCTCGGGTGCTGTCTGTGTGTGTGGAGTTTGCATGTTCTCCCCATGACCATGTGGCTTTCCTCCGGGTGCTTTGGTTTCCAGAGGTGTGCGGGCAGGTGGATTAATTAGGCTGTTGTAAATTGCCCTGCAAGTGTGAAGATGAGTGGGATAGGATAGGGGGATGAATGCATGGGATGGATGAAAAAATGGCATTAGTGCTGGACTAGTGGAGGCCGATAGGATGGTGGTGTTTAGATTTTTTTTTAGATTTAGAGATACTGCGCGGAAACAGGCCCTTCGGCCCACCGATCCCCGCACATTAACACTATCCCACACACATGAGGGACAATTTTTAAAAACATTTGCCCAGCCAATTAACCGACATGCCTGTACGTCTTTGGAAAACCCACGCAGGTCACAGGGAGAACGTACAAACTCCGTACAGACGGCGTCCGTAGTCAGGATCGAACCTGAGTCTCCGGCGCCGCATTCGCTGTAAGGCAGCAACCCTACCGCTGCGCCACTGTGCCGCCCTGGATGCTTAAGAGGCTTTTAGACAGGCACATGAAGATGTAGGGAATGGACGGATATGGATTATGTGCAGGCCGATAAGAGTCAATCTTGGCACAGATGTGGGCTGAAGGGCCTGTTCCTGAGCTGTACCATTCTATTAGTTTAACCTAACATCATGTTTGGCATGGACATTGTGAGCCAAAGGGCCTGTTCCTGCGCTATACTGTTCCATGTACCAGTGTAAATGGATGGTTGATGGTAAGGTGGTGGGATTAGCTCGAGGTCTATTATTGTCATGTGTACTGAGGTACAATGGAAAACTTTGTTTTACATGCTGTCCAAACAGATGAGATACACCACATCATGCATTGGGTAAATGATTAATGGTCGGTGTGGACTCGTTTGGACTGAAGGACCTGTTTCCATGATGTATCTCCCCATGACTGCATGTCACCTCTTGGTTCTTGGCCTGCGTTGCTGAGTGCTTTAGCGAGGGCAGCGCTTTTGATGCCACTGTGTATGATCCTTGAGCAGCTGACCTCCTTGGTTGCCGTGGCAACTGCAATCAGTATCCTTCAGCCAAAGCTACTCTTAAAAGTGCTGGAGTAACTCAGTGGGTCAGGCAGCATCTCTGGAGAACATGAATAGGTGACGTTTCGGGTCAGGACACTTCTTCAGATGATCCAAGTTCTGCACAGATGCTGCTGAGTTACTTCAGCACTTTGTGTCTTTTTATGCATTAAGCAGCATCTCCAGTTCTTTGTTTCACCACTTCCTGAAAGGCAGGTTTTTGTTTCTTGGATCTTCCTGTGGAACCAAGAATGTTCCTGCCACTTTTACGTTAATTTTCCCACTCCCAGCTCTACCCATTTAGAGTCATACTGCATGAAACAGGCCCTTCAGCCAAACTTGCTCACACTGACAAACATGCCCGATCTGTACTAGTCCCACCTACCTGCGTTTGGCCCATCTCCCTCTAAACCTATGCTATCCATGTACCTGTCTAAATGTTTTTTTTTAAACTTGTGATAGTACCTGCTTCAACTCCCTCCTCTGGCAGCACGTTCCATACATCCACCACCGTTTGTGTAAACAAGTTACGCCTCAGGTTCCTATTAAGTTTTTCTCCCCGCCCCTTAAACCTACAGTATGTCCTCTGGTTCTCGATTCCCCTACTCTGGGCAAGAGACTCTGTGCGTTTACCCGATCTATTCCTCTCATAATTGTATACACTTCTATAAGATCACCTCTCATGCTACTGTGCTCCAAGGAATAAAGTCCTAGTCTGCTCAACCTCTCCTTACTGCTCAGATCCTCGAGTCCTGGGAACATCCTTGTAAATCTTCTCTGAACCCTTTCCAATTTTATAACATCTTTTTTATAACATGCTGCTCAAAACTGAACACAGTACTCTTAATGTGGCCTCGCCAACATTTTATATAACTGCAACAAGACTTCTATACTCAATACTCTGACTAATGAAGGCCAATGTGCCAAAAGCTTCTACCGTTTCCCAGTTCCTACCATCTATGTTCTTCCAGTGGCTCCAACCTCAGTTTACCCTGAATAGTCAGATGAACCAGCAGACAAAGTTTATGTGTTCTACCTACCATCTCATTGGCATCAACTGCACCAACATATTCGGAGCACCAAGCTCCGAACACCTCACAAAATAATACATTTAGCCTGTGCTTTTCTTCTTGTCGTCAAAAGGAGCCAGGATGCATATCAATGAAAAATTAAACAACATTTATCAACAGTTTACCCAATGCTGGGGCACTTCAACCTGTAATATAACAACTGAACACTAAGTCCAAACAAATACACGTTCTAACTCATTCACTTACATTATATATTAGCTAAGCATGATTAATAAACAGACGAGTCACATTACAGGTGATGGTACATCGTACCGGCGTGTACCATCACAGAAAAAAGCACCGCATTTAGAAGCAAAGAACACAAAGAATTGACACATTATTCCCACACATTTTCCTTCACGTTACTTGACACGAGGCAAATGATATGCTATTATTTTTGTACACAGTGTCCAAAAAGACAGCATACTGCTATCAATTAATTAAAGTTGTACTTTATTCAATCATATTATTTAATAAAAGAAACATACGGTTCTACCAGAGATGGCATTTCGAATGTAAAAGTGCAAGTTGACCTCTGGCATGGCAATTTAATTATCAACGCGTTGATATTTTGATGGAACGATGATTAAAATTTTGAAGTAGATTTAAAGAAAGCCTGAGGTTGGTTTCAATTGAGTGGAACAAATATATTATTGGGATCTAAAATAAGCAGTGGTTTTTGTATTGCTTTTAGAATTGTGACTTTTAAAAGACATTTGGACAGATCAATGGATAGGAAATGTTTAGATGGTTATAGGCCAAATGCAGGCAAATGGGATTAGCCCACTATGCCATCTTGGTCGGCATGGATCAGGTGGGCCAAAGGGCCAGTTTCTGTGCTGTGCAGCTTACTGACTGTTTAATTAGAATTATACAGCATGGAAACAGGCTTCAGCCCAACTCATCCATGCTGATCAAGGTGCCCCATCTATGATATTCCCATTTGCCCACATTTGGCCCATATCCCTCTAAGCCTTTCCTGTCCATGTATCTGTCCGTGTCTTTTAAATGCTGTTGTAGTACTTGTCTCAACTCTTTTGACAGCTCATTCCATACATCTTATTCCATAAATGTTATTGTACCTGCTTTAACTACCTCCTCTGTGTAGCTCATTCCATATACCCACCAGCCTCTGTTTGAAAAGCTTGTCCCTCAGGTTCCTATTAAAACTTGCCCCTTTAAATCTCTGTCCTCTGGTCCTATATTTCCCTACTCTGGGTAAAAGACTGCATTCACCCTATTCCCTTCATGATCTTATACACCTCCATAAGATCACCCCTCAGCCTCCTGCACGCTAAGGAATAAGTTCTAGTCTGCTCAACCTCTCTCTATAGATCAAACCGTTGAGTCCATGCAACATCCTCATAAACCTTCTCTGCGCCCTTTCCAGCTTATTTGCATCCTTCCGAAAGCAGTGAATAAAATCAAACACAATACTCCAAAATCTTCCAGTAAACTTAATTTCCTCTCTACATTTGCATTACTCTGCATTTTACTGTTTTGTTGATGAAATATTCACCATGGGACACGGAGAAAGTATCTAAAATTTTAAATACAATTGTTAGCATGTCCTGCTGTAACAGTTCTGTTTTGAATCTGTAATTAACAGTAGATCCGCAGAGAGAGGAATAGAATTAACATTTCGGAACAGTTGCCCCATCAGAAACTTCACTTTGTCTCCTGCTCTTGTCTGTGTGTGTGTGTGTGTGTGTATTTCCAACACTTTTTAAATATCTGCAAAAAGACACAAAGTGCTGGAGTAATTCATCGGGTTACTCCAGCACTTTGTACCTTTTTTTATAAGCCAGTATCTGCAGTTCCTTGTTTCTACTTTTTATTTATATTTTAAAATTCCAGCATGTGCAGATTTTTACTGTTGTGCCAGAATGCTGGAGGTACAAAGGATCGAAAAAACAATAATCAAAGTGCTGGAGTAACTCATCACTTGCTGTTTTTCTTGGAAAACCTGCATCTGCAGTCGTTTGTGTTGTCAAAATAAAATATTATTTGTTTCTTGTAGATTAGATTTTGTGGTGACACAAGGAACTGCAGATGTTGGAATCTGGAGGAAAACCAAAAATGCCGGAGGAACTCAACGGGTCAGGCAGCGTCTGGAGGGAATGAACAGACAACATTTCTTCAGACTGGTGCTTTATATCGAGTTATGGAAAATAGAGCTCGTAGCTACTTAAATCCTTTTCACATTTTACAACTTCACATTGCAGTTCTTGCAACAAATCCACCCATGCTCTCATCTCACTGATATCATCGGGAAGAAGGTACAGGAGCCTGAAAACCATGACCTCCAGCTTCAGGAACAGATTCTTCCCAGCAACCATCAGGTTCTTGATCACCACACTACACTAACCTCAACTATGAACTACAAACCGTATTGGTTGCACTAAAGACTTTTTACAATAACATTGGAGTTTTTAATTTATTTAATATTTTGTTTCTTATGTTATCATTAAGTACTGTGTTTACAGATCTGTTGTGCTGCTGCAAGTAAGAATTGATTTGATTATCAGCACACAGACTCTTGAATTAGTGTTTTAAAGACAGGGCAGAGACCTATCATAAGTAATAATCGGTGGTAAAACCTACAGAGAATCACAAGAGCATGATTGTACGTCCCACCTCCAAAGTGAGACCAGACTGGAGGAGCGTTGGTTGTGCTGAGAGTAACGTCAGTGTGTCAGCATGCTCTCAGACCGAGGAATCTCTGATGGACTTCTGATGCATTGTCTTGTTTCTGTCGAGGAAGGGGAAGGCTGTGCACAGGCAGCCTGCTGTCATCACCAACCCCAGACTGCCCCAGGCACAGAAAATCGACCAGCTGTAGCCATGGTCCACGTCACGGGGGAGCCCGTAGATAAACCGCGGCTGGCGCGACAGGTCGTAGGAAATGCTGGCGGCAAAGGTGCACAGAGAGATGGTGCAGAAGATTCCTGGAGAGAAAGAGACCAGGGAGAACATCTTACCAATCGTGCCCACCACCGACTGCTCTCACTGAGAGGTTTTTAGTTTACAAATGGACACAAAGTGCTGGAGTAACTCAGTGGGTCAAGCAGCATCTCTGAAGAACATGGATTGGTGACGTTTCAGGTCGGGATCCTTCTTCAGACCGAGTAGAAAGGAGATGAGGAGGAATTTCTTTAGCCAGTGGGTGGTGAATCTGTGCACGGCGGTGGAGGCCAAGTCATTGGGTATTTTTTAAAGATTAATAGATTGTAAGGGTATCAAATATTAGGGGAAGGGAGGAGAATGGGGTTGGGATGGAAAGATAAATATGCCATGAATGATGGAGACTTGATGGGCCAAATTGCCTAATTCTGCTCCTATGACTTAGGAAACGTCACCTATACATTTTACTTCACAGATGGTGCCTGACTCGCTGATTCCTCCAACACTTTGTGTTTTGCTCAAGATTCCAGTATCTGCAGTTGCAAGAAAAGAATTTGCGTTTACTTGGAAGGGCCCAAAAATCTTTACAGCCAATACAGTTCTTTTAAGTTATGTTTCCTGTTTTTACCTCGGGTTCCTAGCATCTGCAGTATTGTATCTCTCTTTCTGTTTTTACCTCAGGTTTCCAGCATCTGCAATCTCTTGTACCTTTATCTCCTGTTTTCACCTCAGGTTTGCAGCATCAGCAGTCTCTTGTACTTCCATCTCCTGTTTTTACATGAGGTTTCCAGCACCTGCAGGATTTTACACTTGGGCTGCATTTTGGACGTATGTCACCAAGGTAGAGCAAGTTCCCATATAAATGCAGGTTCTTGCTTCCCCTTCCCTCTGCTTGGCGGTGAAGCCAAGCACTGGAACGCTCCCTGCTTCCCAGCCCACCAACGGAATTCCCCGGGATCGCGCGCGCGGAAATCATTGTGGACGCACGGAGGGCAGAATGAAAGTGCGGGAAAAATTGACCTGCCATTAGGAAGAGGAGACCGGCCACATGCTGAGTGAGATGTTCCTCCCAGACGAAGCTCATGGCAGCCACGATGCAGCCACAGAACAGGACGGCAACAGCCATTCCCAGGAACCCCGCCGTGATCCGCCTCAGATCTGTCCCGGCACCCAGGGAAGGAAGAGACCTCGTTAGAACCATCCAGAAACAAACCCTGAATGTGTCGCTTAACCCAGACTGAACAGAATTCATCGGATAAAAAAACATCGACACTTCAAGCAGCCAACATAATCACAGACTTGTCCCACACCTGTCATTCCTTCTTCTCCCTGTTACCATCAAACAGAAGGTACAGAGGTTTGAATGTTTGGAACTGGTGCACCACAATGCCTAGAACTATATTCTGCAGTCAGATGAGGTTAACCCCCCCCCCCCATCCACTTCCAACCATATCCCCCTCCAGATTTACATTTCACTCCTCTTCTTCTCTCCTTATCTGACACCCTTTCGTCTCCTTTTCGCCTCCAGCAGTTGTCACTTACTCCACCCATCTGCCAATCACCCCCTCACCTGTATCCACCCATCACTTGCCAGGCTTTGTCCCGCCCCTACCTCTCTTTTCTAGCTTTCTCCATCAGTCTGACAAAGGGTCCCAACGCGAAACACCCCCTGTTCATTACCTCCACAGATGCTGCCTGATCCGCTGAGTTCCTCCTGCACTTTCTGTTTTGAATCAGTCAGAAGTCCATGTGGGCGGGGTGGGGAGTGGGGAGTGGGGTTAGGGGGCTTAAAGCATTTCTGGGGAAAGGGAGGATGGTGGGGGAGGAGGGTTGGCAGGTGAGGAGGGTAGGTGTGGAGGCAGGATGTTTGGGGGAATGGGCTAATCGGGCAGGGTTTGAAGCAGCTCCATACTTACGCAGTAGATGCCACTCGTCCTGCTGGATGGTCTTGGTCAGGTTGAAGGGAATGTTTCTCAGGCCTATAGGCTGTGAGTAGTGATATTTGACAGCTGTGCATCTCTGCGCAATTCCTGAGGAGGGGAGGATGAGAATCAGCCACATCAGGCAATGAGTCACAGAGTTATACAGCACAGAAACAGACCCTTCGGCCCAACCCCTCCGTGCCAGCCACGATGCCCCATCTAGGCTAGTCCCACCTGCCCACATCCTTCTAAACCTTTGATAAAATATAGAACGTGGAACAGTACAGCAGAGGATCAGGCCATTCAGCCCACAATGTCTGTGTTGAACCTGATGCCAAGACAAACTATTATCTGCCTGCCCATATTCCATATTCCCTGCACATATTCCATATTCCTCACATATCCACATGCCTATCAAAAATTCTCTTAATTGCCACTATTGTGTCTGCCTCCACCACCACCCCTGGCAGCACATTCTGGGCATCCATCATCCACGGCAGCACATTCTGGGCACCCACCACCCCAGGCAGCACATTCTGAGCACCACCACCCCAGTGTAAAGAAACTTGCCCCACGCGTCTCCTTTAAACTTTGCCTCTCTCACCTTAAACCTACTGTATGCCTTCTAGTATTTGATTTTTCCATCCTGGGAAAAAAGGTTCTGACTGTCTACCTTACCTGTGTTTCTGCCTGTATGTTTCCTATCCATGTATCTGTCCAAATGTTTTTTTTAATGTTGTTATTATACCTGCCTCACCTACCTCCTCCGGCAGCTCGTTCCATATACCCACCACCATCTGCGTGAAAAGTCACCCCTCAGGTTCCTATTAAATCTTGCCATTCTCACCATAAACCTATGCTCTCTGGTTCTTGATTCCCCTACTCTGGGTAAAAGACTGCATTCACCCTAGCTATTCCCATCATAATTTTAAACACCTCAATAGGATCATCCTTCAGCCTCTTTCACTCCAAGGAATAAAGTCCTAGCCTGCCCAACCTCTCCCTGTAGCACAGGCCCTTGAGCCCTGGCAACATCCTCATAAATCTTCTCTGCATCTTTTCCTGCTTCATGACAGAATGGTGGATTAAACATGACAGACTCAGAGGTTGTATAAACACCGTAAACATCATTTCCAGGTACTGATCATCAACAGAAACATAATTGCATGTTGACTGTTTTATGATAAAACTGATGAAATCCCCAGTAAGACAAAATGCAATGTGTTAGCTTTGGAATAATGTCATAGTTGACAAAAATGTAGTGCATGAATAACACAGATCAATAGTCAAGAGTGTTTAATTGTCATGTGTACTGGCAATGGAACAATGACATTCTGACTTGCTGCAGCTATACAGGCCCGTCATTGCAAAAACACACAAAAATATATAATAATCAATAATATAGTAAATTAATCATTGTAATACTGTATGAGGTAACCATAATAGTGCAAAATCGAAGTCCATAGTGCAACCAAAATATCAAAGGATTTAACTAAAATATCAACAGATGAGTGGGGCAAAGTTTATGGAAGATGTGCAGGACAAGCTTTGTTTTACACAGAAGGTGGTGGGTGCCTGCAACACGCTGCCTGCCAGGGGTTGTGGTGGAGGTAAATTCTCAGGTGCATTTTAATTGTTTTAACTAAATGCTGAGATTTTAAATAAAGGCCGTGCCTGTTTAGTTCTCTCTTTGTCTGCTTGGCTTCTGCTTTTTCACAAAAGGAGGATCCTGATCTGCTGAATTACTCCTGCACTTTGTGTCCTTTTGTGTAGTAACAGCATCTGTAGTTCTGAAGAAGGGTCTCAACCCGAAACGTCATCTATACCTTTTCTCCAGAGATGCTGTCTGACCCGCTGAGTTACTCCAGCTTTTTGTGCCTAGGTGAAGTTCTTTGTTTCCAGCTTGTGGCTTCTGGTAATCTGTTATTTTCTGAACTAAAGATCAATAGAAAGGGAGAGAGAATCCAAATGTTGAGAGACAGGAACTGCGACTATGATCTGTTCAGCTAATGGAATCATCTGCGCCAGTGGAAGAGAGGAGAACGAGGCTCTCTTTCACTCTCTCAGCAAACGTGTGAGCAGCTGAATACAAGCGTGTGAAATCCCCTTCCATTCCTCCCCTGGTTCAGGGCTCTCCCACAACGTCTCACAGCCCAGAGCAGCATCTGTAGCAGTACTCCTCCACTCCCCCCCCCCCCTCCCGCAACACTGTCCCTGGGTCCCCTCGACAACCACAAGAGCTCTGCCACTACCATAATTATTGATTTGTTGTGTTATTTATTATTTTATCTTCATTGTTTTACCGAGTTTACAAGCCTGTTAAGCTGCAGCTATCTAGGATTTCGTTGTTCTTTTAGTTTTTAGTTATAGAGATACAGTGTGGAAACACACCCTTCAGCCCACTGAGTCCGTGCCCACCAGCGATCACTCCACACACTACTTCTATCCTACATGCCAGGGACAATTTACAGAGGCTGATTAACCTACAAACCTGCACATCCTGGGAATGTGGGAGGAAACCGAGCACCCAGAGGAAACCCACACAGTCGCAGGGAGAATGTGCAAACTTCACACAGACAGCATCCATAGTCAGGATCAAACCCGGGTCTCTGACGTTGTAAGGCAGCAACTTTACCGCTGAGGCAGTGTACCAACCTTGTTCTGATGCTGGTACATATGACAATTTAAACGCTCTTGACTCTTACAATAACATAATCTTTGAATTTAATTGAACACGTTGACATGAATTTTCTGAGGCAAATTGGTCAGAGACTGTCGACTTCAGAGTCATAGAATCACGCAGCACAGAAACAGGCCCTTCGGCCCAATTCGACCATGCTGACCAAGATGCCCTAGCCATCTACACTAGTCCCACCAGCCCGCATTTGGCACATATCTCTCTAAGCCTTTCCTATCCCTGTACCTGTCCAAGTGTCTATTAAATGTTGTTATTGTTTAGTTTAGTTTATTGTTGTCATGTCTACCGAAGTACAGTGAAAGCTTTTTGTTACATGCTATCCGGTCAAAGAAAAGACTATACATGACTATAATCAAGCTGTCCTCAGTGTACAGATAAAGGATACAATATTTGGTGCAAGTGTACCTGCCTCAACTACCTCCTCTGGCAGCTCATTCCATAGACTGTACCTACCACCCTTGTGAAAAAGTTGCCCCTCAAGTTCCTATTAAATCTTTCTCCTCTCACCTTAAACCAATGTTGTCTGGTTCTTAATTCCCGAACTCTGGGTAAAAGACTCTGCATTTACTTTATCTATAAAAAAGGACACAAATTTTTGGAGTAACTCAGCAGATCAGGCTGCATCACAGGGGAGCATGAATTGGAGACGTTTTGGGTCGAGACCCTTCTTCAGCCCAAAGGGTCACCTGCCCAATGTTCTTCAGAGATGCTACCTGACCTGCTGATTTACTTCAGCACTTTGTGTCCTTTTGAGTATTAAGCAGTATCTACTGTTCTTTGTTTCTACATTTTTACTCCATCTATTCCTGTTTAACACCTCCTCTGGCAGCTCATTCCATATACCTACCACCCCTGTGAAAAAGTTGCCCCTCAGGTTCCTATTAAATCTTTTGGAGTCGATTATTAAAGATGTAATAGCTGCGCATTTGAAAAGCAGTGACGGGATCAGTCAAAGTCAGCATGGATTTGACTAATCTTCTGGAATTTTTTGAGAATGTAACAAGTAGAATGGATAAGGGAGAGCCAGTGGATGTGGTGTATCTGGACTTTCAAAAAGCCTTTGACAAGGTCCCACACAGAGATTAGTGAGCAAAATTAGAGCACATGGTATTGGGGCTAGGGTATTGACATGGATAGACAACTGGTTGGCAGACAGGAAGTAAAGAGTAGGAATTAATGGGTCCTTTTCAGAATAGCAGGCAGTGACTAGTGGGGTGTCGCAAGGCTCGGTGCTGGGACCACAGCTATTTACAATATACATTAATGACTTAGATGAAGGGATTAAAAGTAACAAGCAAATTTGTTTACAATATAGATTAACGATTTAGACAAAGGAATTAAATGTAACATCTCTAAGTTTGCAGATGACACAAAGCTGGGTGGCACTGTGAGCTGCGAGGAGGATGCTATGAGGCTGCAGGGTGACTTGGATAGGTTGGGTGAATGGGCAGATGCAGTATAATGTGGATAAATGTGAGGTTATCCACTTTGGTGGCAAGAACAGGAAGATTGATTATTATCTGAATGGTGTCAGATTAGAAGGGGAGGTGCAACGAGACCCGAGTGTGCTTGTACATCAGTCACTGAAAGTAAGCATGCAGGTACAGAAGAAAGCTAATGGCATGTTGGCCTTCATTGCAAGAGGATTTGAGTTTAGGAGCAAGGAGGGCCGATTGCAGTTGTACACAGCCCTGGTGAGACTGCACCTGGAGTATTGTATGCAATTTTGGTCTCCTAATTTGAGGAAGGACATTATTGCTATTGAGGGAGTGCTATTAGGTTCACCAGGTAATTCCCGGGATGGCAGGACTGACATATGATGAAAGAATGGGTCGACTGGGCTTGTATTCGCTGGAATTTAGAAGGATGAGAAGGAATCTTATAGAAATAGATAAACTTCTTAGAGGATTGGACAGGGTGGATGCAGGAAAAATGTTCCCGATGTTAGGGGAGTCCAGAACTAGGGGTCACAGTTTAAGAATAAGGTGTAGGCCATTTAGGATTGAGATGAGAAAAAACTTTTTCACCCAGAGGGTTGTGAATCTGTGGAATTCTCTGCCACAGTGGAGGCCAATTTACTGGATGTTTTCAAGGGAGAGTTAGATTTAGCTCTTAGGGCTAAAGGAATCAAGGGATATGGGGGAAAAAGCCGGAACGGGGTTTTGGATAATTTTGGATGATCAGCCATGATCATGTTGAATGGCGATGCTGGCTTGAAGGGCCAAATGGCCTACTCCTGCACCTATTTTCTATGTTTAAATCCTGATCTCTAGCACTGTCTGTGTGGAGTTTGCATGCTCTCCCCGTGACCGCATGGGTTTCCTCCGGGTACTCCAGTTTTCTCCCACATCCCAGAGACGTGTGAGTTTGTAGGTTAATTGGCCTTCTGTAAATTGCCCCAAGGCGTGGAGGGAGTGGATTAGAAAGTGGGATAACATGGAACAAGTGTGACTGTGTGATCAGTGGTCGGAGTGGACTCAGTGGGCCAAAGGGCCTGTTTCCCCACTGTATCTCTAACTGTACACAAGATGCTGCCGGACCCGTTGAGAACCTCCAGCACTATGTGTTTTGATAAACATCTGCAGTACCTGTTCTACCTGCAGGTGGCGCCTCGATGGATATTTTACTTGGTGTTAAATGTATCACCAAGAAGTATTTTAAATTAAGTATAATTTTATCATTGTACGATGTGGCCACAAGGCTTTCCGAAATATGAATTGCAAACTTTATTTTCAATCATGTTCACTTATCTGCAGTTGAACTATGCAACAAACTAAATCATGATATTTCACATTCACATCTAAGGTTTGAAAGGTTTTAGTCTTTCTTGCTCAAGCCCGCATGCAGTCTCACGTAGCAAGCTTTGATCTGCATTTGGAGTTGTGCAGCTGAACATAATCTTAATACAGCCAAACACAAAGTGCTGGAAGAATTCAACGGGTCAGGCAGCATCTGTGTAAGGGATGGATAATACGACAGATAAGAGAGGTCTTGAATCATATTTGACAAGGACACTGCGGGCCTATTTCTCTGCTGTACTGTGCTATGTTCTATGAGGTGCAATGATGCAGTGGTAGAGCCGCAGCCTCACAGAGCCAGAGCCCAGATTCGAACCCGACTACGTGCTGTCTGCATGGAGTTTGTGCGTTCTCCCTGTGACTGCATGAGTTCTCTCCAGGTGTTCTGGTTTCCTCCTACACTCCAAAGACGTGTGAGTTTGTAGGTTAATTGGCTTCTGTAAATTGTCCCTCGTGTGTAGGATAGTGCTAGTGTACGGGGGTGATCGCTGGTCTGCACGGACACAGTGGGCCGAAGAGCCTGTTTCCGCGCTGTAACGCTAAATGTCTAAATGTGTAGCAAAAAAAACCTGGAGATGCTGGTTTAAATCGAAGGTAGACACAAAATGCTGAAGTAACAGCTGGTCAGGCAGCATCTCTGGAGAGAAGGAATGGGTGAGATGTATGTACGTGGGTGCCTACAATGAGCTGCCAGGGGTGGTGGTGGAGGCCGATACTTTGAGCAATGTTTAAGAGTCCTTTAGATAGTCTAGGCTTAGGTTTAGTATTGTCATGTGTACCGAGATACAGTGAAAAGCTTGGTTTTGCTTGCTATCCAAACTGATTCGATAATACTGTACTATACATAAATAAATCAGTTCAAACTCAAGTCCAATAGGTAGAGCAAAGCGGAAGATACAGAGTGCAGAATACAGTTCTGAGCATTGTAGCACATCAGTTCCAGAGACAAAGTCCAATGCCACAAGGATATGCATGGAGGGGTATGGATCACGCACAGAATCTAATGTTCTAGCATTATCATATAATTACAGAGAAAAAGTGCACGGGGAGCAAGGAGATAGGTTGGAAGATCGGAACTGTACCTGAGCTTATGGGAGGACTGCTCATATGCACACACGAGTATATGCGTGTGTGTGCATATGTGTTTGAGTGTGTGTGTGCCATGTGTACTTGTCCCAATGTAAGCTGTTACATGCAGCCTGCCATCCTCATATCTCTTTACATTTGGGGAATGCCTGGGTTCTGGGCTCTCAAATGTCACCATGACTCACTCCTCAGTCCTGCAGAGTTAGTTACTGGCCTGCCTTCCCGAGCGTCTGTCTCTGCCTCCTACCAGTGGCCTGCCTGCCTGATGCAGCAACTGTCGCTGTGATTTTCACAACTTCCTGGCAACATGTTTAACACTTCAGTCACGCGTGTGGACTTTTTATAAATATCCAGCAAATGCCACAAAAATGTTGTTGAATTCAAGTCATTTCAACGCAATAAGAATAGATAGAACACCATTGAAGCACAACAGGAGCGTCACGATGGCGCAGAGTGGTAGAGCCGCTGCCTCACAGCACCAGAGGCCCGGGTTCGATCCTGACCTCGGGTGCTGTCTATGTGGAGTTTGCATGTTCTCCCTGTGACTGCGTGGGTTTCATCCGGGTGCTCCGATTTCCTCCCACAACCCAAGCATCCCTGGAGAACCTGAATAAAAGAAGGGTCTCCGTTAAACATTCCTCCTCTCACATTATAGCTGTGCTCTCCAGTGTTGGACGTTTCTCCCCGGGGAAAAGACTATCTACCTTATCTTTACCTCTCATAGTTTTATATAGTTCTATCAAGTCTCTCCTAAACCTCTGACGTCCCAGAGAAAACAATCCAAGTCGGTCCAATCCCTGTCGCTGAAACCCTCTGATCCAGGCATCCTTCTGGTAAACCTCCCCTGCACTCTCTCCAATGCCTCCACATCTTCCCTGTAGTGGGGCGACTAGAACTGCACACAATACGCCAAATGCAGCCTAACCAAGGTCCCACAGAGCTACATGATGACTTCCTGACTCTGATATAGCAATGAAGGTAATCATACCATACGACTTGTTAACCACCCTATTTACTTGTGCTGCCACCTTTTTATGAGCGATGAACTTGAACTTTAATGTCCCTCCTGCACATCAATGCTGTTGAGTGTGTACTCTCTCCTTACATTCGACCTCCTAGAGTGCACCACCTCACACTTGTTCGGGTTAGACCATCTGCCCATTTCTGCAGCTGATCTATAAACCGCTGTGTCTTCTCCCGTCAGAGGCTGGACATTGTGGGCCATAGTGCACTGGGGAACCGTGCCTGTTCCTGTTCTATGATGTTGGCCCCACATCACACCCTCACCTCTGGAGACCAGGTGGCTGAACACAAAGGCACATTTGGGTGCACCACACCTCATCTAACCCCCGAGACCAGTGGTTGGCCCAATGGCACCCTTAGGTGCCCTAGACCCCACCCAACCCTCAAGACCAGTGGTTAACCATGTAGCACCCAGGGGTGCCCCACAGCCCACCCTTACCTCGGGAGACCAGGTGGTCGATGTCGGGGTCCACTCCCAGGTAGTAACATCTCCTCCAGAGCCCGGTGTGGGTGGCGAACAGCGGGCGCTCACAGTCCGACTCCAGGAGGCCGGGGCGGGGGCGGGGGCGGGGGCCGGGGCCGGGGCCGGAGCGCCAGCTGTCGGGTGGGGCGGGGACGGGGACCGGGGCGGCGGTACCCGGGGGCTCGGGTTCCCGCAGCGGCATCAGGCGTCCGCCGCAGCCCTGCCGGTGCCGCCGGGTGTCGGTGCTGTACCAGTGGTCGGTGCCCAGCGCCGTGACCAGGAGCAGCAACGCACTGAGTCCCAGCACCAGGCTGGCCCCGCCACTGCCCCGCCACCCCATCACAGCACTGGGATACCGGGCACCGGACACTGGGACACCGGGCACTGGACACTGGGGGACCGGGCACTGGACACTGGGGGACCGGGCACTGGACACTAGGGAACCCGGTCACTGGCACTGGGGAACCGGGCACTGGACACTGGGGAACCGGGCACTGGGGAACCGGGCACTGGCACTGGGGAACCGGGCACTGGACACTGGGGGACCGGGCACTGGACACTGGGGAACCGGGCACTGGACACTGGGGAACCGGGCACTGGCACTGGGGAACCGGGCACTGGACACTGGGCACTGGGGAACCGGGCACTGGCACTGGGCACTGGGCACTGGGGAACCGGGCACTGGACACTGGGGAACCGGGCACTGGACACTGGGGAACCGGGCACTGGCACTGGGCACTGGGGAACCGGGCACTGGGGAACCGGGCACTGGACACTGGGCACTGGGGAACCGGGCACTGGACACTGGGGAACCGGGCACTGGCACTGGGCACTGGGGAACCGGGCACTGGGGAACCGGGCACTGGACACTGGGCACTGGGGAACCGGGCACTGGACACTGGGCACTGGGGAACCGGGCACTGGACACTGGGGAACCGGGCACTGGCACTGGGCACTGGGGAACCGGGCACTGGGGAACCGGGCACTGGACACTGGGCACTGGGGAACCGGGCACTGGACACTGGGCACTGGGGAACCGGGCACTGGACACTGGGGAACCGGGCACTGGGCACTGGGGAACCGGGCACGGGACACTGGGGAACCGGGCACTGGCACTGGACACTGGGGAACCGGTCACTGGACACTGGGGAACCGGTCACTGGCACTGGACACCGGTCACTTGGGAACCGGGGCACTGGGGAGGGCACAATGGAAGCAGGGGATGGGAGGCGGGAGGCGGGCACAGGACAACGGATACTGGGCTCCCTGAGGCGGGTAACGGGCTCCGGGATCTCTTCACTGGGCACCGGCCTAAAGGGTCTCTTCACCGGGCACCGGCTCCATGCACCGCCCGCTCCACCTCCCGGGCGCTGGTGCGGGGAGAGGTTCGCTGGGAGCGGCTCCTCGCTCGGTCTGTCCGTCTGTGGCTGCTGCTCCCGCCGTTGTATCCGATCTCTCTCTCTCTCTCTCTCTCTCTCTCTCTCTCTCTCTCTCTCTCCCTTCCTCCTCGCCCTCCCCCTCCCCCTCTCTACCTACCCCCCTCTCTCTCCATCCGGCCCCCCTCTCTCTCCTTTCCCGTCTCACTCAATCCCCTCCTATCTCTGCCTCTCTTCTTCCCCCTCTCTGTCAGTCTATCTCTCCCCCTCTCTCCCTCCTCTCTGTCAGTCTATCTCTCCCCCTCTCTCCCTCCTCTCAGTCTCTCCGCCCCCTCTCTGTCAGTCTATCTCTCCCTCCCCTCAGTCTCCCCGTCTCCCTCTCTGTCAGTCTATCTCTCCCCCTCTCTCCCACCCCTCAGTCTCTCCGCCCCCTTCTCTGTCAGTCTATCTCCCCCCCTCTCTCCCACCCCTTGGTCTATCCGCCCCCATCTCTGTCAGTCTATCTCTCCCTCCCCTCAGTCTCTCCGCCCCCTCTCTGTCAGTCTATCTCTCCCCCTCTCTCCCTCCTCTCAGTCTCTCCGCCCCCTCTCTGTCAGTCTATCTCCCCCTCTCTCCCACCCCTCAGTCTCCCCGTCTCCCTCTCTGTCAGTCTATCTCTCCCCCTCTCTCCCTCCTCTCAGTCTCTCCGCCCCCTCTCTGTCAGTCTATCTCTCCCCCTCTCTCCCTCCTCTCAGTCTCTCTGCCCCCTCTCTGTCAGTCTATCTCTCCCCCTCTCTCCCTCCTCTCAGTCTCTCCGCCCCCTCTCTGTCAGTCTATCTCCCCCCCTCTCTTTCCCTCCACCCCTTTCTCTTTCTCTTTGTCCCTCCCTTTGTCCAACCCCTCTCCCTCTTTCCTCCCCCCCTCTTCTCATCCATACATCTCTCTGGCCATCATCCTCCTTTCTTCACTCTCCTGTGTTGTTCCTTTTTCCCTACCTGCCCCTCTCACTGTTCCTCCCTTATTGCCACGCGCACTACAGTTAGAAAGTTTCCCCTCAGGTTCTCCTCTCACCTTAAACCAATGTCCTCCGGTTCTTGATTCCCCTACTTTGGGTAAAAGACTGTGCATTCACCTCATACAGGTATATTCCCTTCATGATTTTATACACCTCTACAAGATCTCTCAGCCTCCTGCACTCCAAGGTATAAAGTCATAGCTATTAATACAAGGTCATTGATTTGTGATGTCAACTCTCCACCCTGACCTTTCTGTAGTCAGAGGGTGGTGAATCTGTGGAGTTCATTGCCACAGACGGCTGTGAAGGTCAAGTCAATAGACAATAGACAATAGGTGCAGGAGTAGGCCATATGGCCCTTCGAGCCAGCACCACCATTCAATGTGATCATGGCTGATCATTCTCAATCAGTACCCCGTTCCTGCCTTCTCCCCATACCCCCTGACTCCGCTATCCTTAAGAACTCTATCTAGCTCTCTCTTGAATGCATTCAGAGAATTGGCCTCCACTGCCTTCTGAGGCAGAGAATTCCACAGATTTACAACTCTCTGACTGAAAAGGTTTTTCCTCATCTCCGTTCTAAATGGCCTACCCCTTATTCTTAAACTGTGGCCCCTGGTTCTGGACTCCCCCAACATTAGGAACACGTTTCCTGCCTCTAACGTGTCCAACCCCTTAATAATCTTATATGTTTCGATAAGATCCCCCCTCATCCTAAATTCCAGTGTATACAAGCCTAGTCGCTCCAGTCTTTCAACATATGACAGTCCCGCCATTCCGGGGATTAACCTAGTAAACCTATGCTGCACGCCCTCAATAGCAAGGATATCCTTCCTCAAATTTGGAGACCAAAACTGCACACAGTACTCCAGGTGCGGTCTCACTAGGGCCCTGTACAACTGTCATTGGGTATTTTTAAAGCAGAGATTGATAGGTTCTTGATTACTTAGGGTGTCAAGGGGAGAAGGTAGGAAAATGGGGTTGAAAGGGAAAAATAGATCATCCATGATTGAATGGCAGAGCAGGTTCGATGGGCTGAATGGCCTAATTTTTAGCTTAAGTCTTATGGTCTTGTGATCTGCGGGGTTTTGTTTAATTTAGAGATACAGCGGAGAAACAGACCCTTCGGCACACCAAGTCCACGCCGACCAGTGGGCACCCATACACTAATTCTATCCTACACACTAGGGACACTTTACAGGTCAAATAACCTACAAATCACACTTCTTTGGGATGTTGGAGCAAAACCAGAACACCCGAAGCAAACCCATGCGGTCACTGAGAGAACGTGTAAACTCCTTATAGGCAGCACCCGTAGTCAGGATCAAACCTGGGTCTCTGGCGCTGCGAGGCAGCAATTCTATCACTGCGCTACTTTGCCGCCACAATACCTCTGCTTCTGTTACAGATTTCCAGCATCTGTCCTGGTTTTCTTTCTTTTTACTGTATTTGGGGGTGGGTTACAATTCAAAAGGAGTTGCGGCATTACCTGAGAGTGGCAAGGAAATAAATATTAGCCCTGGGCAATTTTCAAATCCCAATGCACATTCAGGTCCTGACATCGTCGCTATGACAACCAGGGGAAAAAAGCAAGGAAAAAACACCATAAGGAAACAGCCGATTACACTACTATAAATACACCAACACACCCACTTCCTCTCTGTCCGTCTCAATCGGCGTTTCACTGCAGCTCAATTACATTTACAAAATGCTTGTCAAGGATTTCATTTAAAAAAATAATATAACATGTTACCTAGCATGTGCAAGTGAAATTACAAAAGGGTGCAGTTATTTAATATTAGATTGAAATCCCATAAAATTAAGACATTTCATGGTCTTTCTTTTCGTAGGCTAAATGGCAAGTTGAAAAGGAGGCACAAGGAACTGCAGATGCTCGAATCTTGAGCAAAATACAAAGTGCTGGAGAAACTTAAGGCGGCACAGTGGCGCAGCAGTAGATTTGCTGCCTCCCAGACTGAAAAGATGGAAAGGTCCTGACAGCTTTGACAAACCCTCCCCTCGGACTGAAGAAGGGCCCTGACCTGAAACAACACCTTTCCATGTTGTCCAGAGATGCTGCCTGACCCACTGAGTTATTCCAGCACTTTTTTAAAAATCTGATCTGTTTGGATAGCGCACAAAACAAAGGTTTTCACTGTACCTCGGTGCACTTGACAATTATAATCTTCAACCTAAACGTAGCATGTGCCTTGGGTTCAGATTGGGTCTAAACGTCATTCAGGGAGGAGAGGACATTTCCTCACATCAGGCTCTGATATCCATGATTTGAGATTGAATCCCACAGCATTCTGTTTTAGAGCCAAGAGTGGGAAGAATGAAGCAGAATAATGCTTATATCGCAAAGCAATGGGAAGCGATAAAACACAATGAAAAAGCAACAGAGCCGTGCATTGACTTGTTATTATCAAGGTATTATTAAAGGGAGCACATTTACTGAATCTATCATAATATTATACTTTCAACCGTCTAGGGGGTACACGTTGGAACTCTCTCCACAAATCTCCACAAAGTCTTTGGGTATTTTTAAAGTGGAGATTGATAGGTTCCTGATTAGTAAGGGTAGCAAGGCAGGAAAATGGGACTGAGAGGGAAAGACAAATCAGCTACGATTGAATGGCGGAGTGGACGATGCGCAAAAAAAGGCCTAATTCTGGATAATATCGGGAAGAAGGTACAGGAGCCTGAAAACTGTGAACTCCAGATTCAAGAACAGCTTCTTTCCAGCAACCATCACTAACATCAGCAATTATGATCTTCTATGGACTGTGTTTTTGGTTGCACTACATACTTTGGATTTGCTCTATTAATATCTGGTTAGACGATATTATTGATTATTAATTTATCGTGTTATCGGTTATTGTATATTTATGTAATTGCGTTTATGAGCGTGTTAAGCTGCCGCAAGTAAGAATTTCATTGTTCCATTGTCAGTACATATGACAACTAACCTAAATGTCTCAAAGACGTGTGGGTTTGTAGGTTAAATGGCCTCTGTAAATTACCCTTATTGTGTACAGGGAATTTGAAAGCAGGATAACAGAACTAGTATGAATGGGCGATCGATGGTTGGTGTGGACTTGGTGGGTTGAAAGAAAAAAACTGCAGATGCTGGTTAAAATCTAAGGTAAACACAAAATGCTGGAGTAACTCAGCGGGTCAGGCAGCATCTCGGGAGAGAAGGAATGGGTGACGTTTCGGGTCGAGACCCTTCTTCAGAATGATGGGTTGAAGGGTCTGTTTCCATGCTGTGTCTCTAAACCAAACACTCTTGAATAGACACAAGGAACTACAGATGCTGATTTACAAAAAATGACACAAAGTGCTGGAGCAACTCAATGGGTCAGGCAGCATCTTAGTTGAGTTTAGTTTAGAGATACAATGTGGAAACAGGCCCTTCGGCCCACCAAGTCCACGCCGACGAACGATCCCTGCACACTAACACTATCCTACACACACTAGGGACTATTTACAAATTTACCAATGCCAATTAATCTACAAACCTGTATGTCTTTGGAGTGTCTTTGGAATGCCAATTAATCTACAAACCTGTATGTCTCAGAGCACGTGGAGAAAATCCACGTAGGACATGGGAATAACATACAAACTTCGTACAGACAGCACCCGCAATCAGGTTCAACCCAGGTCTCTGGCGCTGTAATGCAGCAACTCTACTGCTGCACCACCATGCCACCCCATCTCTGGAGAACATGGCGGACTGGTGCTCGGATAACAACCTGTCCCTAAATACCACCAAGACCAAGGAGCTGATCATCAACTTCCGTAGGTCACATAACGGGGAATATGCCCCGATCTCTATCAACGGGGACAGTGTGGAGAGAGTGTCCAGCTTCAAGTTTCTGGGCACTCACATTTCGGAGGACCTAACATGGTCCAATAACACTGCTGCGCTGGTCAAGAAGGCACAACAAAGACTGTTCTACTTAAGAACACTGAAAAAGTCTGGTCTACCCCAACAGCTGCTGACGACCTTCTACCGCTGCACCATAGAGAGCATCCTAACGCATGGCATCCCTGTGTGGTACCTCAGCTGCACGGAGGCAGAAAGGAAAGATCTACAGCGGGTAGTCCATAGAGCTCAGAGGGCCATCGGAACACAGCTACCAGACTTGGAGGGCATCTACAACACACGATGCCTCAGAAAAGCCACCAGCATCCACAAAGACTCTTCACACCCCTGCAACAGTCTGTTCGAACTCCTTCCATCGGGCAGACGATACAAGGCCTTCTACGCCCGCACCTCCAGACTCAGGAACAGCTTCATCCCCAGGGCCATAGCTGCTATGAACCGGTCCTGCTGAGCCGGATGGCCACAACGCATCGATCAACTTGCACTTTACCCTGTCTAAAAAACTGTTACAATTGTTTCGTTTCGTTGGGTTGCTGTTAATTACTTAAATTATTGCATCGTATGGGAGGCGCATTCCCAATCTCATTGTACCCCTGGGTACAATGACAATAAAGATATATTGTATTGTTGTATTGTATTGTAGGTGACGTTTTGGGAAGGGAGTCTGAAGAAGGATCCCGATCTGAAACGTCACCTATCCATGTTCCCCAGAGATGCTGCCTGTCCCACTGAGTTACTCCAGCACTTTGTGCGTGAACACCCTCGACTCTCTCCATCCACCACCTATCCCTCACAAGATTTTTGTCAACAATTACATTTTTCTTTGAGTGTTGCTGAATTTCCAATCCAAGAAGGCCTTGTGTTTGTGATTAATTAGCTCAAGTAGCTAATTTTTCTGGCTGTCAAAACCTCCAGATGGCCTCTGCAAGTGTCTCTGGAATCTTTGGTTCTCTAAATCCAAGCTGTTGTGTTGTAAGAACAAATGTATTGTATGTGGATGAATTAGCAGACAATATAGAAGGAAGTATGTCAGAAGAAGGTGATGGAATCAGCAGGTGATGGAATACAGAGATACAAGGTGAAGGAGCCCACACACTGCAACGTGTTTGAACGGTTACTGAGGTTAGTGTTGATACCAGCTGGCTTTTTGAGGCAGCGCCTCCTGTAGATCCCTTCGATGGCAGGGAGGTCAGTACCCGTAATGGATCTGGCAGTGTCCACAACTCTCTCTCATCTCCTTCGTTCCTGGGTGTTCTGGTTGAAGAACAAGGCCATGATGCAACTTGTCAGTGTGCTTTCTACTATACACCTACAGACATTCAAGAACACCGTTAGACATTTAAGAGAGTATTCAAGTGTGGCCAGGGTGATGTGGGTCTTTAATGATGCTGGCTGACCTTTTGAGGCAGTGACTCCTGTAGATCCCTTTGATGGATGGGGAAGTATTCTTAATTGTTAACTGTATGTTTGTGTTGTCATTTATGAGCGATGGACCAAGGCACATTCCTTGTATATGCACATACTTGGCCAATAGACGTATTCATTCATTCATTCATTCATTCATTCATTCATTCGTCAGTACGCGTGATGGACTGGGTAATACAGTAAATGTATGATCAACAGGTGTATGGTGGGAGTTTTAAAGTATAACATTATGATAGAGTCAGTGACTGTGCTCCATTTAATAATAAAAACATAGACATAAAATACTGGAGTAACTCAGTGGGACAGGCAGCATCTCTGGAGAGAAGGAATGGGTGATGTTTTGGGTTGAGACCCTCTTCAGAATCTGAACGGTCTGAAGAAGGGTCTTGATCCAAAACGTCACTCATTCCTCCTCTCCAGAGGAAGGGTCTGAAGGGTCTGCTGCCTGTCCCCCTGAGTTACTCCAGCATTTTGTGTCTATCTTCGTTGAAAACCAGCATCTGCAGTTCCTTCCTACTCCATTTAATAATGTCTTGTTAATAACCCTGGCAAGCACAGTTCTGTTGCTTTTTCATTGTTTTTAAACTTCCTGTTGCTTTGCGATATAAACACACATCATGTTATATTAGCTACACGGAGAGACGTGGATTGTTTTCTCTGGAATGCCAGAGATTGAGGGGAGACCTGATAGAAGTATGAGAGGCAGAGATAGGTTCGACAGTCAGAACCCGTTACCCCCAGGATGGAAACATCAAATGCTTGAGGGCATAGCTTTAAGGTGAGAGGGGCAAAGTTTAAAGGAGATGTACGGGGCAAGTTTTTTTACACAGAGATGGTGAGTACGTGGACACTCAAAGAAAAATGTAATTGTTGACAAAAATCTTGTGAGGTATAGTAGAGGCAGATGCGATGGTGGTGTTTAAGGGACATTTAGATAAGCATATAGATATGTAGGTTAGTGCCTATAAAGTCCTGCCATGTGCTGCAGGCAGATATGATAGTGGTGCTTAAGAGGCACATGGATATGCAGGGAATGGAGGGGTATGGATCATATCCAGGCTGAGGAGATTAGTTTACTTTGGCATCATGTTCGGCACGGACATTGTGCGCTGAAGGGCCTGTCCCTATGCTGTACTGTCCTATGTTCTATTAACTACACAGGGTTAGAGTACAATCCATGAGCAGTAACATTGCAGATGGCTCAAAATGCCTTGACACAAATCTCAGAGCACTGAAGCAAACCCAGCAAATGTTTGTGCCAGTCATTCTAATTTCCTGCAAATTCCCAATGCCTGTTCCTGTCAGTAATGGAGAAAGATTACACAGCAGGACGTCAGAGGTAAAACAGCGCAAACACTGTCACGTACAGTGAGATGTTTTGGGTGCAGGAAAGAACTGCAGATGCTGGATTAAATCGAAGATAGACGCAAAATGCTGGAGTAACTCAGTGGGACAGGCAGCATCTCTGGAGAGAAAGAATGGACGACGTTTAGGGTCAAAACCCTTCTTCAGACTTTTGGGTGATATTATGGCGAGTCTGGAGGCTCGTTCTTTGTTGAAGAAGTTTATTGCGACAGCAATATTCGATCACAAAGTTTACATAACGAGATTACAGACAACCATTACAACTAACTGTTCACTTCGAAGAAGTCTCCTAACTGACTCTTTTGGGCGCCAAAACCGCACGTGACGACGCTGTCCAATCAGCGGTCTCACTCCCTGGACCAGTCCTTACGGTCGCACCCACACATGACCTTGCTGGCCAATCTGAGGGTTCAATACCTAGGACCACTCTCTATGGTCGCTACATGACCTCCCCCAGAACCCAAGGTACGGAACCTAGCAGGGAGCCGGATTTCGCGACCAGAACGAGTAAGGAGAGGGGCAGCCGGAACCACAGGAGCGGGGGGTCCTGGACCGGGTGGAACTGCAGGAGCGGGGGGCCCTGGACCGGGTGGCACTGCAGGAGGACGGCCCCGCCGAGGCGGTTGACCAACCAGGACAGGGCTGTCCGGATCCAAGTGCGCAGGTTTAAGCCTGGACACCGAGACGAGCTCACTCCTGCCGCCCACGTCTAAGGTGAAGGTGACCGTCCCTTTACGCAAAACCCGGAACGGCCCTTCATAGACACTCTGCAATGGGGAACGATGGGCATCTCTACGCAGAAATACAAACTCACAGTCCTTCAAGGCAGGCGGTTCATGCACCATGAGACACCCATGACGCAAAGTCAGAACCGGAGCCAGGGAACCCACGCGTGCCCGGTGTGATGCTAACACCGACGGAACTCTGGCAGCAAATCTCCGGGTACTCGAAGTGGCGAGCCATATACTAGTTCCGCGGACGAAGCACCGAGATCCTGCTTAGGAGCGGTCCGGATGCTCAAAAGGACCCAGGGAAGTTGGTCTACCCAGTCCGGGCCCTCCAGCCTCGCACTGAGGGCCGCCTTGAGTTGTCGGTGGAGCCTCTCCACGAGCCCATTAGCCTGAGGGTGGTACGCCGTGGTGTGTTGCAACCGGGAGCCGTACAGCTCTGCTAGCGTGGCCCAGAGGGTAGAGACGAAATGTGGCCCCCTGTCGGTGGTGATTACAGACGGAACCCCGAAACGGGCCACCCAATGGAGGGCCAGGGCCCTGGCACAAGAGGCAGCGGAGGTATCTGACAATGGGAAAGCCTCCGGCCACCGGGTGAACCGATCCACCACCGTGAGCAGATGGGTGTAGCCCCGGGAGGAAGGTAAAGGTCCGACTAAATCCACATGAATATGGAAAAACCGGCCGCTGGGACCGCAAACTCTTGTACTGGGGGCTGGACATGGCGTTGGACTTTAGCGGTCTGGCAGGGAACGCAGGAACGGGCCCAAGTAGCTACCTGCTTTCGCAGGCCATGCCACACAAACCGAGCGGCTACTAAGGCAGAGGTGGAGCGGATGGACGGGTACGCCAGCCCGTGAATGGCATCAAGCACCCGGCGTTGAAGGGAGGGCGGCACCACCGGCCTGGGACGGGGGAGGGAAACATCACACCAGACTTTTGTGCCCGCCGGCCCGCAGGCCACCTGAGCCAACTTCAACCCTGAAGTGGCGGACTGGTATGCCGAGGCGGTGTCCGCCAGGAGCTTGCGGAGATCCACCTCGCAGTCTACCGCTGAAATGGGGGAAACAGCGGGCCGAGACAGGGCGTCAGCAACGGCATTAAGCTTACCCGCGACATGACGGACATCGGTGGTAAACTCAGAGATGGCAGTCAGGTGCCGCTGCTGGCGGGCCGACCATGGGTCAGACAATTTGGAAAAAGCAAAAGTTAACGGTTTATGGTCCGTAAAGGCCACAAACGGGTGGCCTTCTAGGAAATACCTAAAGTGACGGACAGCTAAGTAGAGAGCCAGAAGCTCTCAGTCAAAGGCGCTATATTCCAGCTCAGCCGAACTCAGTTGCCGGCTGAAAAACGCCAAGGGCTGCTAAAGGCCACCGACCTGCTGTTCCAAAACCCCTCCCACCGCCACGTCAGACGCATCAACCGTCAGGGCTGTGGGGGCGGAGGCGCTCGGGTGGACCAGCATGGTGGCGTCTGCCAAAGCCGCCTTAGCTGCTGCAAAGGCCGACTCCGCGGCCGAGGACCATACCAACTCTACAGGTTTACCTGCGAGGCACTGGAAGAGCGGGTGCATAACCCGTGCTGCTGCCCGGACAAACCTATGGTAGAAGTTTACCATGCCCACGAACTCTTTCAGACCCTTCACTGTGGTGGGCCGCGGGAATGCACGGATAGCCTCCACCTTCTTGGGCGGCACGGTAGCGCAGCGGTAGAGTTGCTGCTTTACAGCGAATGCAGTGCCGGAGACTCAGGTTCGATCCTGACTACGGGTGCTGCACTGTAAGGAGTTTGTACGTTCTCCCCGTGGCCTGCGTGGGTTTTCTCCGAGATCTTCGGTTTCCTCCCACACTCCAAAGACGTACAGGTATGTAGGTTAATTGGCTGGGTAAATGTAAAAATTGTCCCTAGTGGGTGTAGGATAGTGTTAATGTACGGGGATCACTGGGCGGCACGGACTTGGAGGGCCGAAAAGGCCTGTTTCCGGCTGTATATATATGATATGATATGATATGATAAAGGGTTGGCGCCGGCAGGGGTGATTCTGTGCCCTAAGAAATCGAGAGAAGGGAGGCCAAATTGACACTTGGAGGGTTGGATGATGAGCCCGTGGTCTTGGAGCCGTTGGAATACAGTCCGCAAGTGGGCCAGGTGTTCCTGCTCCGAGCGACTGGCGACCAGGATATCATCTAAATAAATGAACACAAAAGGCAAATCTCGACCAACACGGTCCATGAGTCGCTGAAAAGCCTGTGCCGCATTCTTTAAACCAAAAGGCATGCGCAACCATTCGAACAACCCGAACGGAGTGATCGTGGCAGTTTTTGGTATGTCCTCCGGACGCACAGGGATCTGGTGGTAGCCCCGCACCAAATCGATCTTGGAGAACACCACGGCACCTTCCAGCCCAGACGAGAAGTCCTCGAGGTGCGGTATGGGGTAGTGGTCAGCCGTGGTGACGGCATTGAGGCGCCGGTAATCGCCGCATGGTCTCCACCCCCCAGATGCTTTGGAGACCATATGCAACGGTGAGGCCCACGGGCTGTCGGACTGACGGACAATGCCCATTTCTTCCATCTTCCTGAATTCTGCCCGCGCCACCACCAGCTTGTCGGGTGGTAACCTCCGGGCCCGAGCAAAAACGGGGGGGACCCTCGGTGCGGATGTGGTGGACCACGCCGTGCCTGGCCGAAGGGGCGTCGAAGCGTTGGATGAGCAGCTCCGGAAACTCCGCCAGGACCTCAGCATACAGGTCGGGGGCCGCGACGACGGCCTGGACAGTTGGGCTGGGCGGGGTGGCGGCCGGCGGAGCGGCCGGCTCATCGCTGCTGGCGGAGGGTCGAAGTTCGTTACCGCGGACATCCGGGACTAGTGAAAAGGCCCAGAGGAAATCTGCGCCCAGGATCGCTTGGCTGACGTCCGCGATAATGAATGGCCATTCGTACGTGCGGATGCCTAAAGCCAGGGACATTGTCCGCGTACCATACGTGCTGATGGGGCTGCCATTAACCGCGATGAGGGTAGGACCTGTCTTACCCGATCTGGTCTCGAGGCCGGTCGGCGGTACGATACTGACTATGGCTCCCGTGTCAACCAAAGATTCAATGTGTCCGTGAATCGATCTCGGACGTAGAGGCGTCGGTTCTGGCCAATCGCAACCGCCTCTATGTACGATCGGCCGAGGCATTTCCCGAGAAGGTACAAGGTGAGCGGCAGTTGCGGGATTCTCCACCCCATCGTAGATGGTAATAGCACCAGCCGCGCTTGTGCGGATCCTTTTGGCGGGCTTTTGGAGAATTGGCGGGAGACACGGCGCCATCTTGATGCTGCCGTAGCGCGGCCGCTGGTGTCGAGACCTTGTTGATCGAACTGCTTCTTTTTGATTTGGACGCCATGAGCGCATCGGCTTTTTCTGCATATGCCACGGGGTCCTTAAAAGAACAATCCGTGAGCATGAGTTTGACATCTTCGGGAAGCTTCTCTCAGAATGCCTGCTCGAACATGAGGCAAATCGTGTGTTCACCTGCTAGCGCTAACATTTCAGCCATGAGAACGGACGGCAGCCGATCTCCGAGATCCGGTAGGTGCATAAGCCTCTTAGCTCGGTCATGCCTACTGAATCTGAAGGTTCGTAATAACAGTGCCTTCATGGCCTCGTACTTGTCTTCTGCGGGAGGGTTGCCGATGAACCGTATTACCCGTGCGGTCGTCTCCGGCGGTAGAGCGCTGACGAGGTAGTGGTATTTTGTTGCGTCTGCCGAGATGTTTCTTAAGTGAAACTGGGCTTCGGTATGGACAAACCAAGATTGTGGTTGATGTGCCCAAAACGACAGAAGGTGAACGCTGACCGCGCTTAGCTCCGGTGCGCCGGGCATAGAAGCCAAAAACGAGGCGTCTTGTTCACTCATGGTAGGTGATCGGCTGGATCACGTTGGGGTCACCAATATGGCGAGTCTGGAGGCTCGTTCTTTGTTGAAGAAGTTTATTGCGACAGCAATATTCGATCACAAAGTTTACATAACGAGATTACAGACAACCATTACAACTAACTGTTCACTTCGAAGAAGTCTCCCAACTGACTCTTTTGGGCGCCAAAACCGCACGTGACGATGCTGTCCAATCAGCGGTCTCATTCCCTGGACCAATCCTTACGGTCGCACCCACACGTGACCTTGCTGGCCAATCTGAGGGTTCGATACCTAGGACCACTCTCTATGGTCGCTACAATATGGTGTTAAAAGAACATTTAGCAATAGTTGCATAAAGAAAGAACAGCAAGTTAAATTAATCAGCAGCCACAGTAATACAGTGCAAGGATCTCATATTAATCCAGTCCATCGCACAGACCAGACTCCCCACCCCTGACTCCATCTACACTTCACGCAGCCTTGGAAAAGCAGCCAATATAATCAAAGACTTGTCCACCCTACTCATTCCTGCTCCCCACTCCTGTCCAGCAGGATGTGCAGAAGCTTGAAAGCGAGCACCATCAGACTCAGGAACGGCTTCTTCGCCTCTGTTATCAGGCTTCTCAACAGTTCTTCTATAAGCGAGGGTACTGTCCGATTCAACTCTGCCCCACTGCGGACATTGGACTTTGTTTCTGGAACTGGTGCTCGACAATGCTGAGAACTATATTTTGCATGCTGTATCGGTATCGGTAAAGGGTAATCTTTCCCATTGCTCTACCTCTTGTACTTGAGTTTGACTTGATTTTATTTCTGTATAGTATTATCTGATCTATTTGGATAGCATGCAAAACAAAGCTTTTCACTGTACCTTGGTACACATGTCAATAACAAACCCGGACCTAAATATTCATCCTTCGAGCTTTGCTGTGTTTGCATGGCTCTGGATCCCATTCACCCATCGGTTATATGCCACAGCCAGACATAAAAACAGCTTTTATACTCACAGCCAAAAGTCTGTAGCCTCCTTTTGCTCTGGTATTTTATTTCATTCTTCACATGTTTAAATTATAATGTTTTATTTTTAATTGTCTACTGAATATAATGCTGTTACTTGCGAGCAAAGCACCAAGGCAAATTTCTTGTATGTATACATACTTGGCTAATAACATTTATTCAATTCAATTCAATTCATATTGGCTTCTGTTTTATAACTGACACTGATTCAATCTGTCCATCCTTGTTTTTAACTCCTACATGGAGCTTCCCATCATTCCCTCTGTAAACACTGGACAGAGTTGGATTGTTATCTCTGGAACGCCTGAGGTTGAGGGGAGACCTGATAGAAGCGTATAAAATTATGAGAGACATAGATAGGGTAGACAGTCTGAACCTTTTCCACAGGATGGAAATGGCAAACACTAGAAGGCATAGGTTTAAGATGAGAGGGGAAAAGTTTAAGGAGGTGTGGAGGGCAGGTTTTTTACACAGAGGATAGTGGGTGCCTGGAACGCACTGCCATGAGTGGTGGTGGAGCTGCTATGGAGAGGAGACGGTTGCCCACCTCTTCACAGAGTGTGGATTTGCCAAGAGAGTCTGGAGAGGTTTGTGGGGGTCCCTGTCACGATTTATTCCGAGCAGCTCCATCACAGAGGACTCTGTGATCTACGGACTGTTCCCAGGGATGCATTCAGAGACTGTCATCAAGTGCTGCTGGAAGGTCATCAACTCGGTGAAAGACGCTCTTTGGTCTGCCCAAGCTTTATTGACCTCCCAGCGGAGCGAGCTGTCCGTTGGAGAATGTTGCCGACTGGCCCGCTGCAGACTGCAGGAGTACGTGTTGAGGGACGCACTGAAGCTTGGTGCAGCCAACGCCAAGGCTCTGTGGGGGAGGACTACAGTCTAGGGTCCTTCCGCTGCTGGACATGGGGGGCAGGGTGTGGTGGAGAGAGACGTCCCTCCAAATAAGGGAAGGGATTCTGTGTAAATCTGTCAATGAATATCTGTATTGAATGTATAACCTCCGGGAATGTCAGATGGAGTTTTTGAAAAGAAAAATGTTTTGTAAATATTTATTACTGGAATAAAGTATATTTTGATATATTAAAAAAAGGAGTGGTGGTGGAGGCAGATACAGAGTCCTTGTCCTGCAAGGAAAGCAGAAATGATCTTTCTGCGCCATCAGAGTGTTACTACCAGCACACGCTGCCCTCGGGACGGCTGCTACGGAGAGGAGACGGTTGCTCATCTTTTGCAGAGAATGGATTTGTATAGAGGATCTGGAGAACGTCTCAGTTCATCCCAAATTGTTCTGTAACAGAGGACTCTCTGCTTTATGCACTGTTCCCAGGGGCAGATTCAGAGACAAACATCAAGTGGTGCTAGATGATTATCAATTCAGTGACAGACGATCTTTGACCTGCGAGTAACTTGTTGGTCTCCCAACGCAGCGAGATGTCCATCAGGGAATGTTGCCATCTGCCCCCTTCCAGACTGCAGGAGTATGTGCTGAGGGACGCACTGAAGCTCGGTGCAGCCAATGCCAAGGCTCTGTGGGGGAGGACCACAGTCCAGGGTCCTTCCGCAACTGGACATTGAGAGGCAGAGTCCAGTGGGGCAGCCCTCAAACAAGGGAAAGGGGATCACCTCAGGGGGGCACATGAGTGCCAAGGGTATTTTGTTTGAAGATAGATGTGAACACTACTGAGTATAACACTGTTGGATGAATAGACACTGAGAATGCAAGAAGAGAATTTGCACGGGTTTTGCTGAGTATATGTGTATATTGTAAATAAAGTTTATTTTTGGAAAAAATAATAAAGGTAAACCTTAATCCCAAGCTAGTGGTTTTCCACATGGTTTGTCCAATTACCAGATGGCAAACACTGACACATGGGGGGAAGTCTCTGGCTATTTCTGCAGCAGCGTTTAACATTCAATTGCAACTATCCACTCTGGGACAAAATCATTAAATCTCTTTTAGGATTGTCTCAATTCTATTCATACTGACTGTTTCTTTAGTAATTTTGGCTGCGTTTGTATAATCCTTGGAAAAAAAGTTTCAGCAAATTTCTTTCATATCATATCATATCATATCATATATATACAGCGTGGAAACAGGCCTTTTCGGCCCACCAAGTCCGCGCTGCCCAGCGATCTCTGTACATTAACACTATCCTACACCCACTAGGGACAATTTTTACATTTACCCAGCCAATTAACCTACAAACCTTGTTAATTTCCTTGTTAATTTTTAACTTTTGGCATCTGTATTTAAATGGTTTGCTTTGGAACTGGTTCAGTCAGGGTTATCTCATTTCCCAAGTACAATAAATCCAAATTCTTTAGGCCTTCCTCCCTGCTAGGATCTCTGAGAATGGTAAAGAGAGCGTACAATATGCTTGCTTTCACAGGTCGGGGGCATTTAGTATAAGAGTCAGCAAGTTATGAGCTAGTTTTGTCGGACTCTGGTTAGGCCGCATCTGGATTATTGCGTGCAGTTCAGGTCACCCCATTACAGGAAAGGTGTGAAGGCTTTTGTGAGGGTGTAGAGGAGAATGTGCTTGGATTAGGGGGTATCAACTGCTGAGAGAGGTTAGATAGATTGGGATTATTTTCTCTGGAATGTTGGTGCTTGAGGGGTGACGATAGAAGTATATAAAATTATGAGAGACATAGATAGAGTAGATGGTCAGAAACTTTTTCCCGGATGGAAAAGATCAAATACTAGAGAGCATTTATTCACAAAATGCTGGAGTAACTCAGCAGGTCAGGCAGCATCTCGGGAGAGAAGGAATGGGTGATGTTTCGGGTCGAGACCCTTCTTCAGACTGATGTCAGGGGGGCGGGACAAAGGAAGGATATAGGTGGAGACAGGAGGGAGATCTGGGAAGGAGGAGGGGACGGGAGGGACAGAGGAACTATCTAAAATTGGAGAAGTCGATGTTCAAGGCTCGTAAATACTAGAGAGCACAGTTTTAAGGTGAGAGCACAGTTTTAAGGTGTATCTTGCTGTATTATTTTTGGACACTTGGTGTTGTCGTGAGATGAATACCTATGTGGGCATACTGCACTGGGAGGAGTCAGAACTAGGTACTATCTGGGAATGCAGAGACAGGATGCGTCAGACACGGAGAGGCCATGGTGAGGTATAGTTCTTACCAGACGTATGGCGAAAGAAAAGCTTGGAAAGATACAGATGTTTGTATTACTACTTCAATAAACAACTAATGAAACTGAAAAGTCTTTAAGATCTCTCTGTTGTTGGTTTGTATCGAGATCGATCACTCCACCCTCTGTGAAGTGGTGGCAAGCGGAGAGGACTTCAGTGGGAAGGACCGAAGTTGCCACTAAAAGGAAGAACTAGCTCCATGAGTGAAAAAAGTAAGACCTGTCTCTAAAGAGCCATTTAAAGTAACAATTGGCTCGATGAGTGAGACTGAAGCTTGTTAATCGACTGGATGGACCAAGGATTGTTTTATTTCAAAAACCTTGAATCCGAATTAGAAGGACGGGGTCGCTACCTGCGCTAATCTGACTAACGGAGATTGAAAACTTCGAAAGCCAGGTGCGGGAAATAGTGAGTACAGCATTAAGCTTTATTGGAAAAGCTGTATTTCAGAAGTTGTATTGAAAAACTGCGACTGAAAACATTTGAATGCTGAAAACAAAGAAGTGACCTTGAGCATTGCAAGATATCAGTTTGTTTTGAATTCTTGTGCAGATACAACTTTACGACAGCGTGTGTTAAAGGGATAGTGACGTACAAGTATGTCTGTGGCTAGATCTGACGTTCAGCCACAAGGTGGCGACATCAAAAAGGATTCCGTAAAGGAAAATGGGTTTTCTTCATTATGTGGAACTTCCAAGTTCTCATGTCTTGAAATGGGTTGCCCTGAAAAGCCAGCATGAGATTGAAGAAGAAGAAGAACCGAAGAGAAGACAGTTGAAAATAAACGAACAACTGAGAAGAAAGAAAGAACAATTGAAAGACATAGAATTGTTAATTGAAAAGATAAAGAAAAGAAACCGAATACTTTTAGAATATGCAGAACAGAATAAAAAGCCAATAGCCAGTGATGCTTTTCTCCCATCTCAAATGTGTGGGCATATTGGGGCCGGTGATGAAACCTGCATCTCCTTCATTGTACCAGTATAAATAAGGAGCCACAAGGGTTGCAAACATACGCATTTTTGGATCATGGAAGTTCATCTACCTTCTGCACAGAAAGTTTGATGAGAAGGCTAAACATTTCCAGACCAAGGACCAAAATTCTCCTGTGTACCATGAATCAGGTGAAGCCTGTGACCAGTCATCTTATTTCAGGTTTGGAATTATCTAATCAACTATCGGATGTGTTCTCACATAGAGCACATGGTATTGGGGGTAGGGTATTGACATGGATAGAAAATTGGTTGACAGACAGAGAGCAAAGAGTGGGGATAAATGGGTGCCTTTCAGAATGGCAGGCAGTGACTAATGGGGTACTGCAAGGCTCGGTGCTGGGACCACAGCTATTTATAATATACATTAATGACTTGGATGAAGGGATTAAAAGTACCATTAGCAAATTTGCAGATGATACAAAGCTGGGTGGTAGTGTGAACTGTGAGGAAGATGCTATGAGGTTGCAGGGTGACTTGGACAGGTTGTGTGAGTGGGCGGATGCATGGCAGATGCAGTTTAATGTGGATGTGTGAGGTTATCCACTTTGGTGGTAAAAATAGGAAGGCAGATTATTATCTGAATGGTGTCAAGTTAGGAAAAGGGGACGTACAACGAGATCTGGGTGTCCTAGTGCATCAGTCACTGAAAGGAAGCATGCAGGTACAGCAGGCAGTGAAGAAAGCCAATGGAATGTTGGCCTTCATAACAAGAGGAGTTGAGTATAGGAGCAAAGAGGTCCTTCTGCAGTTGTACAGGGCCCTAGTGAGACTGCACCTGGAGTACTGTGTGCAGTTTTGGTCTCCAAATTTGAGGAAGGATATTCTTGCTATTGAGGGCGTGCAGCATAGGTTTACTAGGTTAATTCCCGGAATGGCGGGACTGTCATATGTTGAAAGACTGGAGCGACTAGGTTTGTATACACTGGAATTTAGAAGGATGAGAGGAGATCTTATCGAAACATATAAGATTATTAAGGGGTTGGACACGTTAGAGGCAGGAAACATGTTCCCAATGTTGGGGGAGTCCAGAATCAGGGGCCACAGTTTAAGAATAAGGGGTAGGCCATTTAGAACAGAGATGGGGAAAAACGTTTTCAGTCAGAGAGTTGTGAATCTGTGGAATTCTCTGCCTCAGAAGGCAGTGGAGGCCAATTCTCTGAATGCATTCAAGAGAGAGCTAGATAGAGCTCTTAAAGATAGCGGAGTCAGGAGGTATGGGGAGAAGGCAGGAACGGGGTACTGATTGAGAATGATCAGCCATGATCACATTGAATGGTGGTGCTGGCTCGAAGGGCCGAATGGCCTACTCCTGCACCTATTGTCTATTGTCTATTGTCATGCCTGTTTCTCAGCTAAACATTCCCAGATAAGAAGACTTGAAACAATGGCCTTACTTGAAGGATATCCAGATTCTTGAAATAGACTCTGGCATTGACCTACTCATCGGGACAAATGCTTCTAAGGTATTGGAACCTTGGGAGCTGATCAACAGCCATGGGGATGGACCATATGCTGTGAAAACTCTACTGGGATGGGTCATCTGTAGTCCCCTGAGAAGAGACCATGACAGCAGGGATGGAAATGGCTGCCCTGCTGCTGCTGTCAATCGAATATCTATTGCAAACCTAGAGGAGCTTCTGGTCAAACAATACAATCATGACTTTAGTGAGAGAACCAGCAAGAAACGGAAGAAATGTCCAGAGAAGAGGTTGTTCTTGGACATTATGAATCGCTCAGCAAGGATGACAGATGGACACTATTGTCCAGACTTACCTTTCAAGCAAGAAAATGCCAGCATGCCATCTAACCATTGCACAGCAGAGCAACGCATCGAGAGCTTGAAATGCAAGATTGGCAAGAATGAGAAATATTATGATGAATATACATCTTTCCTCACAGACATGATGGATAATGGTTATGCTGAAAGGATACCAGTGGACCAGTTGAATCGAAGTGATGGAGATCTCTGGTACATTCCTCACCACGGGGTGTATCACTCAAAGAAAGGAACTTTAAGTGTGGTCTTCGACTGTGGTGCAGTCTTCAAACATACATCACTTAACTGCCAACTGCTGCAGGGTCCAGACCTAACCAACTCACTCATTGGAGTTCTCAACAGATTCAGACAAGAACCGGTTGCTTTGATGGCAGATATCAAAGCAATGGTTCATCAGGTCAAGGTATCAGAAAAGCATATTGACTATCTGCGATTTCTGTGGTGGCCCGATGGTGATGTGCAGCAAGATCTTGTTGAATATCGGATGAAGGTACATCTTTTTGGAGCCGTTTCATCACCAAGTTGTGCAAACTTTGCATTAAGAAAAACTGTTGGGGCCAACAAAGCTCGCTTCCCTGAAGAGGTGACAAACACGGTAAAGAACAACTTCTACGTGGATGATTGTTTAAAATCCATGCCTTCGGAACAGGAAGCAGTTCAGATGGTAAAAGACCTGACTGCCATCTGCCAAATGGGAGGATTCATGCTGTCAAAGTGAATCAGCAACAGCCGTGCTGAATTGGCATCCATTCAAGAAAACAGTACCAAAGAGATCAAGGAGTTGGACTTGGACAAAGACAATCTGCCAATGGAGAGAGGACTGGAATTGCAGTGGTGCGTTGAAACCAATGTGTTCAAGTTCAGAATTGCTGTACAGGAACAACCATACACTGGACGTGGTATCTTGTCTGTCGTCAGCTCTATCTACGATCCTTTAGGATTTCTAGCACCATTTACTCTGCCAGCCAAGCTGATTATGCAGGAGCTCTGCAAGGAGAAACTTGGATGGGATGAAAACATACCCCAAACCTTCTCTCAGTGATGGACAGGATGGCTAGCAGATCTCAACAAAATTGTGGAGTTTAAAATGGACCAGTGCATGGCCTACAAGCTTTGGTCAAATCAGCTATGCACAGCTGCACCACTTTTCAGATGCCAGCAAAAGTGGCTATGGTATTGTTTCATATCTAAGATTGGAAAACGATAGCAAAGAGGTGCATATTGCATTTATAATGGGAAAATCCAGAGTGGCACCATTAAAACAGATGACGATTCCCAGAATGAAGCTTACAGCTGCAGTCCTAGCTGTCAGAGTTGACACAACGCTGCAAAAAGAATTACAGGTTAGAAACATAGTAACATAGAAAATAGGTTTACATGAAATGGTTTTCAAGGTCCTTCGAGAGGATGTTTAGCCATTTGGCCCTTCGAGCCAGCACTGCCATTCATTGTGATCATGGCTGATCATCCACAATCAACGGGACAAATACATCTTTGGACCGATAGCATAACGGTGCTTAAATACATCAACATCGAACCTAAACGCTTTCAAACATTTGTAGCAAACAGAATCGCTTTTGTAAGGGATGCTACTGATGTATCACAATGGAGATATGTTAGCACAAAGGGAAATCCTGCAGATGAAGCCTCTAGAGGACTTACAGCAGACAGCTTCTTAAGCTGTAAAAGATGGATCAAAGGACCAGAATTTCTCTGTAAGCCAGACAGAGAATGGCCAAAACCTCACTTGGAATCTGCAATATCTGCTGATGATCCAGAAATCAAGCAACACATCACAATGAACATCATTGTCAAAGATCCATTGAACTCCACGAACTGTCTGATCGCCTATTTCTCACCATGGAGGAATCTGAAGACTGCCGTAGCTTGGCTTCTTAAAGTAAAGACAATACTCTTGCAGCAGACTCGAAAGAGAAAGGAAATTCAAACTGCTGTGAGTAGCCTTGAAAAGGATCCTGGCAAACTGAAAGAGAAGCTTGAAAAGGAGATGCAAGTCTTTAAAGCAACACTCCGCGGACAATGTTTACGTCCAGAAGATCTTTCCCAAGCAGAAAGCGCAATCATCTCTTTCAGTCAAAGACAAAGATTCGAAGAAGAATTATCAGCACTAGAAGGTGATGGTAATACCATCAAAAGAAGCAGTAATTTGAACAAACTGGATCCGGTGCTGAATGATGGACATCTGAGAGTAGGCGCTCGCCTGAATAGACTCGTGATGCCTGAAGAGGCTAAACATCCTCTCGAAGGACCTTGAAAACCATTTCATGTAAATGAAAGTAGTCATGTTTAGTATTTTGTTGCATATCCTTTGCATGCAATGACTGCTTGAAGTATGCGATTCATGGACATCACCAGTTGCCGGGTGTCTTCTCTGGTGATGCTCTGACAGGCCTGTATTGCAGCCATCTTTAGCTTATGCTTGTTTTGGGAGCTAGTCCCCTTCAGTTTTCTCTTTAGCATATAAAAGTCATGCTCAATTGGGTTCAGATTGGGTGATTGACTTGGCCACTCAAGAATTGACCATTTTTTAGCTTTGTTGCTTCAACAGTATGTTTGTAATCATTGTCTTGCTGTAGAATGAACCGCCGGCCAATGAGTTTTGAGGCATTTGTTTGAACTTGAGCAGATAGGATGTGTCTGTACACTTCAGATTTCATTATGCTACTACCTTCAGCAGTTGTATCATCAATGAAGATAAGTGAGCCAGTACCTTCATGCCCAGGCCATAACACCCCCACTACCGTGTTTCACAGATGAGGTGTTATGTTTTGGATCTTAGGCAGTTCCTTCTCTCCTCCATACTTTGCTCTTGCCATCGCTATGATATAAGTTAATCTTCATCTCGTCTGTCCACAAGACCTTTTTCCAGAAATGTGGTTGCTCTTTTAAGTACTTCTTGACAAACTGTAACCTGGCCATTCTATTTTTGCGGCTAACCAGTAGTTTGCATCTTGCAGTGTAGCCTCTGTATTTCTGTTCATGGTCTTCTGCGGATAGTAGTCATTGACAAATCCACACCTGACTCCTGAAGAGTGTTTCTGATTTGTCGGACAGGTGTTTGGGAATTTTTCTTTATTATAGAGGGAATTCTTCTGTCATCAGCTGTGGAGGTCTTCCTTGGCCTGCTAGTCCCTTTGTGATTCATAAGCTCTCTTTCTTCGTAATGATGTTCCAAATAGTTGATTTTGGTAAGCCTAAGGTTTGGCTTATGTCTCCAACAGTTTTATTCTTGTTTCTCAGTCTCATAATGGCTTATTTGACTTTCATTGGCACAACCTTATGTTGATAAACAGCAATAAAAGTTTCCAAAGTTGATGGAAAGACTGGAGGAAAGACTATGTGCTGAGAGCTCTCTTATACCAGCATTAAGCAGGCAATTAAACACACCTGAGCAATTACAAAGACCTGTGAAGCCATGTGTCCCAAACATTATGGTGCCCTGAAATGGGGGGACTATGTATAAATACAGCTGTAATTTCGATATGGTGTAGCCAAAATGTATAAAAATGGCCTTTAATAAAACCTGATAATGTGCACTTTAACCACGTGAAATTTTTCTAAATCTCAAATTGTGGAGTGGAGGCAAATAAATAAATGATGTGTCTTTGTCCCAAACATTATGGAGAGCACTGTACATATACTATTGCTGCAAGCACTCTCACGTGTGAGAGGCAGGAGAGGGGGTGGGCGCAAGCTGTCTTGTTCACATATAGACACTTGAATGTTAAATGGAAGGGAATGTACCATGACCTAACAAAACACGTGAGGTTCTGGCGAGTGGGAAGTAGAACGAGATCTGTGTGTCCTTGTTCATCAGTCACTGAAAATAAGCATACAGGTACAGCAGGCAGTAAAGAAAGCTAATGGCATGTTGGCCTTCATAACAAGAGGAGTTGAGTATAGGAACAAAAAGGTCCTTCTGCAGTTGTACAGGGCCCTAGTGAGACTACACCTGGTGTATTGTGTGCACTTTTGGTCTCCAGATTTGAGGAAGGACATTCTTGCTATTGAGGGAGTGCAGCGTAGGTTTACAAGGTTAATTCCCGGGATGGTGGGATAGTCCTATGTTGAAAGAAGGGAGCACCTGGCTTGTATACACTGGAATTTAGAAGGATGAGAGGCGATCTTATTGAAACATATAAGATTATTAAGGGGTTGGACACACTAGAGGCAGGAAACATGGTCCCGATGTTGGGGGAGTCCAGACCCAGGGGCCACAGTTTAAAAATAAGGGGTAGGCCATTAGAACGGAGATGAGGAATTTTTTTTTCACTCTGTGCCTCTTGTGAATCTGTGCCTCAGAAGGCAGTGGAGGCCAATTCTCTGGATGCTTTCAAGAGTTAGACAGAGCTCTTAAAGATAGCGGAGTCAAGGGATATGGGGAGAAGACAGCAACGGGGTACTGATTGTGGATGATCAGCCATGATCACAGTGATTGGCGGTGCTGGCTCGAAGGGCCGAATGGCCTACTCCTGCACCTATTGTCTATTGTGTTACACTAGCACTTTGTGTATATCTTAAACCTATGCCCTCTAGTTCTTGATTCCCCTAACCTGGGTAAAAGGCTCTGTGCATTCCCCGCAAAGATAGGACATACATGTGTGCTGCAGCTCCATGTGTCTACACCCTGAGCTTTGCCCTGGGACTCATTGCGACTTTGCTTTGCCAGCCTCAATGCGCCGGCCGGGTGGGGGAAAGGGTGGGGGGTGGTGACAGCCGGAGTGCGCACGCGCATATTGGCAGAGACTGCCGGATCTCACGCATGCGCCGCGGGTGGACGACGGCAGCCGGAGCTGACGCATGCGCGGTTTAGGCGGCTCGGCATCCATGTTGGGCGCCAGTGTCCGACTGTGATTGTGAGCGAAGCCGGAGCTGAGGGCAGTGCAGGCGGGCGCTGTGGTTACCCTACCCGGGGCTGTGGGCTGACAGAAGGGGCAACAGGCCTGACCGTGGGCGGGCGGGTTGGAATGAGCGAGGAGCGACCGCAAGAAGGCGTGGCCCAGGCCCCGCGCTTGTGCTAGTGGCCGCGGGCTCGGACCGGACGGTCCGGGGACCGGGGACAGGGCCCGGGGGACGGCGACAACCCAGGCTCCGGCCTCGCCATGACTTCCCACGGCAGCTTCGACCTGTCCCGGAGGAACCCGCAGGAGGACTTCGAGCTGATCCAGCGGATCGGCAGCGGCACGTACGGCGATGTTTACAAGGTGGGTGGGCGGCCACGGAGCCTGGCACCTCCGCCGTCGGGGGAGCTGGGGACCGTCCGGACTGGGGAGGGGGGACAGGCCGGTCTGGGCATGGGGTACCGGCCGACGCTTCACCGCCCCTCACCGTCGGGAGAGTTGTGTTGATCGCCCGGTGTGAGGGTAGCGGCCGCTGTTGAGGATGTTTGCACAGGTGTTTGTACCATAAGAATTGGTACATTTAGAGTCCCGGCCCTCTACCCCCGTCCAAATCTCTCACTAACTCAAGCATTCACTCACACGATCCTGATTGTTCTACTGCACTGATGATTTAGATTTTAGAAGGTCAGTTCTCTTCCAAGGGGAAGTTTGAAGATTAACCCAGTATTTTTTTTAATATCTGGGAGTAAAAATCTTATTACGCCAGCTCTTTGTTTTTGTTCCTGTAAAGAAGTAGTAATTGTCAAGTCTACTTTATTTGTCACATTCAAGATGAAAGTGGCAATGCCTGCGGATTGTGTTAAAACTACAAACAGAATAGAAATTTAAAAAAAGGCACAACACAAAAAATAAATTAATACAGTAAATTAGTCCCTGGTGATATAAGAGTTAACAGTCCTGATGGCCTGTGGGAAGAAACTCTGTCTCATCCTCTCTGTTGGTCACAGCGTGACAGTGGAGGCGTTTGCCTGACCGTAGCAGCTGGAACAGTCTGTTGCTGGGGTGGTAGGAATCCCCCATAATGTTGCTGGCTCTGGATCTGCACCTCCTGATGGATAGGTCCTACATGGGGGCGAGTGTAGTTCCCATAGTGCGTTCAGCCGAACGCACTACTCTCCGCAGAGCCTTCCTGTCCTGGGCAGAGCTGTTCCCAAACCAGATTTAGATGTCGCCGGACAAGTTGCTTTCTACAGCCCCAGAGTAGAAGCACTGAAGGATCCTCAGAGAGACTGCATTTCCTCAGCTGTCTGAGGTGGTAAAGGCGCTGCCTTGCTTTACCAGTGTGGCAATGTGTGTTGTCCATGTCAGATCCTCTGTGATGTGGACTCCCAGGTATTTAAAGCTGCTCACCCTATCCACAGTAATCCCATTTAACTCCAGTGGCGTGTATGTCCTCGGATGTTGAGCCCTTCTAAAGTCCACAATCAGCTCCTTAGTTTTTGTGACATTCAAGAGGAGGCTGCTGTCCTGACACCAGAATGCCAGATCAGCCACCTCCTCCCGGTAGGCCTTCTCATCGTTATTGGAGATCAGGCCCACCACCACAGTGTCATCAGCAAACTTGATGTTGGAGTTGGAGCTGAACCTGGCCACGCCGTCATGTGTGTATAGGGAGTACAGTAGGTGGTTAAGGACGCAACCCTGGGGGGGATCCTGTGTTCAGAGTGAGGGGGTTAGATGTATGTCTCCCCATCTTGACCACTTGGGGCCTGGCGGTGAGAAAGTCCAGGACCCAGGCACACGGGGGAGTGTTAAGCCCCAGTTTCAGCAGCTTCTCAGCAAGTCTGGTGGGGACTATTGTATTGAAAGCTGAACTAAAATCAATGAACAGCATCCTCACATACCCACCCTTCTGGCTGTCAAGATGAGAGAGAGCGGTGTGCAGAACCTGGGAGACTGCATCATCCGTGGATCTGTTCGGACGGTATGCGAACTGCAGCGGGTCCATATTGCGAGGGAGGAAGGCACAGATGTGGTTCTTGATCAGCCTCTCGAAGCATTTCATGGTGAGGGCCACCGGTCGGTAGTCATTCAAACAAGCTGGAGTGGCATTCTTTGGCACTGGTACGATGATGGATCTTTTGAAGCATGCAGGGACCATGGACTTGGCCACTGGTGGCCTGTTGCCCTTTTGGGAAGCAAACCTACAGTCCATATTTGGATTTGGCCTCTTCTCTCCTCAGCTATGAATCTTCAATCTGGCCACTGCCAAGGTTATGTAGGATTGGCAATCAACACACTTAAAATAGCGATGACAAGGAGTCATACCCCATGGAAACAGGCACTTTGGTTCATTGTTATTCTCCCACAGTCCCAACAACTGCCCCTCAATTCTACCCCTCATCCATATACTTGGGGCAATTACTACCCCTCACCCACACACAGAGGGCAATTTACATCAACTAATTAACCCAGTGATTTTCTTGTGGGTGGAAAATGGAGCGTCTGTGGGATACCCATGTCATGGAGGATGTGCAAACTCCACATATACAGCACCCAAGGCCAGGATTATACCCAGACTACGAAGTTGTGATCCACCAGCAGATCTACCAACAGTGACGTCTGAATCCTGTGCCACTGGTCCTTAGATTTTGTACATGTAATAAAAATCGAAAGGTTATGTTTGGTATGTTGTGCTGTGTAAGAATATTTGGTTGGATTTGGGTAGATGAATGGGGATCCTTTTGTCAAGAAAAAAACCTTAAGCAAATCTTTACAGTATTTTACCCTCCCCTCTTTAAACATCACAGCTGGACCAATTCCGTTCAATTAGTTACCTTACGCCAGCTATTTGTATTTTGCAAAATAGCTGTGAAGACTTTTGAACCAGTCAGGTATTCGTTTGTTCAGTGGGTTGCCCAAGGGCAATATTTCTGTTATTGACTTAGCCTAGGAGTCTCATTGGAATCTTAAACTTCAGTTCAGTAACTAAAAGGTGCGTGGACCACGAGGCAGGTTCTTGATTTTTCATAACTTTTGTTATTTAGCTTGTTGGAAATTGCTTCTTATGTGACTATTCTTTCTTTCTGTGCAATAATTTCAGTGTAAACATCAAATAGGTTCACAAAGGAAGGCTTTTTTTGGTCTTTGCACTAGTATTGTAGTTATTAATCTATTGGATTTTTATTTATATATACTATTAATGTGTATTTGCACGCCTTTTAAGTTGCAGCAAGTAAGAATTTATTTATTCCGTTGTCGGTACATATGACAATAAACTTGATCGAGACTTGTTATCAGGCGGCACGGTAGCGCAGCGGTAGAGTTGCTGCTTTACAGCGAATGCAGCGCCGGAGACTCAGGTTCGATCCTGACTGCGGGTGCTGCACTGTAAGGAGTTTGTACGTTCTCCCCGTGACCTGCGTGGGTTTTCTCCGAGATCTTCGGTTTCCTCCCACACTCCAAAGACGTACAGGTATGTAGGTTAATTGGCTGGGTAAATGTAAAAATTGTCCCTAGTGGGTGTAGGATAGTGTTAATGTACGGGGATCGCTGGGCGGCACGGACTTGGTGGGCCGAAAAGGCCTGTTTCCGGCTGTATATATATATGATAAGATATCATCATCATCATCATATCATATCATATATATACAGCCGGAAACAGGCCTTTTGATATATATATCATATATATATATGATATGATATTATTCTTTAGCCCTTCCATGTGTACTAAAATCCCCCCAAGAGGGTGGTGGGTATATGGAACGAGCTGCCCGGGGAGGTAGTTGAGGCAGGTATTATAACAGCATTTAAAAGACATTTGGACAGGTACGTGGATAGGAAAGGTTTAGAGGGATATAGACCAAAGGCAGGCCGGTGGGACTAGTGTAGATGGGGCATCTAAGGTATCATGAACAAGTTGGGCCTAAGGGCCTGTTTTCATGCTGTATAACTCTAACATCAAAACTGTTGCTGCCAAGCGAGACTCTTAAATAATATGTTGTATTCTACATTTGGCTCAGCTTCAGTGGCTGTGTCACCTTTTGGCCCTGCTGTATTTGATCTGCCACTTTGTTCTCTGTAGAGAGTTTGTCTTTATTTCCCCCAGCAAATGTGCACAAAAGATCATGGAGCACTGAAGTTTAACATTTGCTGTTCATTGCTATTGCAGCAAAAATATTAATTAAAATGGGTATAGGACCTCGGGAAAATGATGCGCCCCTGCATGTGTTTGATATCCTGGTGCGATATATTCTAGGTTGGGCTGTCAATCTCTAGCTGCTTAATAATAGACGGATACTTGACTCGCCACCAAATTTGCAACCTCCCACAGATCCATCTTGTCAAAACTTACTGTGTTGTATTGGCTGTTCTGCCATTGTCAACTAACCCACTCCACTTTAGCAAGGCCTTACAATGCGTTTTCTGCAGATGCTCTGGTTTCCAACCACAAGCCAAAGACGTGAGGGTTTGTAGGTCAATTGGTCTCTGTAAATTGCACCATGTGTGTGGGGAGTGGATGAGAAAGTGGGATAACCTCGGATTAATGTGAACGGGTGATCGATGGTCAGTTTCGACTCGGTGGACTGAAGGGCCTGTTTACATGCTGCATTTCTAAACTAAACTAAATGTAATGCTATTACGTCATGGTGGGGTAGAGAACAGGAACTGTAGAACAATCCTCATGGTTGAGGCAGTTGAGAAAAAAAATTGAGCAAATCCCAAAGTGCTGGAGAAGACTAGCGGGTCAGGCGGCATCTGTGACGGAATGGACAGATGATATTTCGGAATCCTCCTTCAGTCTGATGGGAAAAACCTGTACAAGTTCAAAAGCTTTTAAAAACAATCTGATAGTTAAAATATACATTGTAACAAATTAACACTTGAGCATTTAACATTAAATGAACTATTATAGAGAAAAGAACACAAAGTACTGGAATAACTTAGTGGGTCAAGTAGCATCTCTGGCAAACCTGGATAGGTTTGGCATAAACATTGTGGGACGAAGGGCTGTACTGTTCTATGTTCTCGGTGTAGAGCATGGTAAGTTTGTGAATGCCTATTTTGTTTAATTTTCATCCATTGTCAAGGGTGTGTGTACCACAGCCGGTCTGGTGCAAAGGGCAGATGTCTTGGCGCAACCGGTTTGGTGCTTGCCTCTACCTCTGAGGAGTCCAATGTTGGAGTGAGGCGGTCACTGGCATGGAGCAATTCTGAGCTTTAGCAATTGTGTGGAGCCTCAGCATCTGAATTTTGTGGTAGAGAAATGCTGACATTTCATGACCTGTTCTTTCCTTTTGGCGGATAAAACAAATCATGTCTTTTGAGATTTTGTGTTGTTGGTTTGTTTACAGCAGGGATAATTTCCAAAAATACTTTGTGTCCTCAGTGTAGAAATCTCGCCTACTTGGAATGTGCCATTGTTGACTGTAAATCCATAAAGGCATTGGGAAAACCTTATTTTTCCCTCAGCTATTTCCCTTTAAAAGTAACGTAAGATATCTAGAATGTAAATGGCAGGTGGTAAATGGTTGCACCATGATTGTAGAAAGCGGATCACATTTTAAATTACGACACATGGGGTTATTACCATTTAAAGATGTAATGATGCCCTGCTGTATTTTAAGTTGTCTGACTTTGGTATTGGAAAGAAAATGGGCTTGATTTGCCTCTTACAAATTATTGTTCTTTTTTTGTCACAGTTGTGTTAAGGTAAAAAATGTAGAAAATCTACGTCACTATGTATTTATAAACTTGCCGTTGGATATGGGGACGTGAATAGGATCAATGAGGCCAGGCAGATAAATGACGTGGTCGGAAGAGTCAGCATTGATTTGTTGGGAAAAGCACTAAGTGCTGGAGGACCGCACGTGACCTCACATGGCATGTGTGGTAGGAGTGGACCGACGATGTTTCAGCTTGCGCCCCTCCCCTTCCATGGTACCTCTCCTGAGTCTCTTCCCCCCCCCCTCTTTCCCTGGCCTCTTCAGACCTTGTCTGGCCCCAACCCCTATGGTGGTTTCACCATCCCCCCTGACCCCCTCCTTTCCAATGCTGAACGGTCTGTCCTCATCAAAGGCCTTGCCTTTGCATTGCTATGTCCACACCTCAGCAACTTCCCAGTCTGCCACAATGTGAAGCTCCTCTTTCGATACATTCATGCTTATTTCTCTGGCCAGATATCCTCGCACCACTCCCTATTGCAGAGACGACCACTTCTCCCATCTCCAACACTCCTCCTCATGAACTCCCCCCCCCCCCCACCCTCCCTGGCTATCTACTATGACAGACTGAAGAATGGTCCTGACCTGAAACATTGTTCGTTGTCCATTTCCTCCACAGATGCTGCCTGACCTGCTGAAGTCCTCCAGCACTTTGTATTTTGCTCAAGATGCCAGCATCTGCACTTTCTAGTGTGTTGATTTATGAATGAATATGGGAGAAATCTGAAATAAAATGAAATGCTGAAATACACAAAGTTGGGCAGCAATTGATGGGAAGGAAAACATCGTTAACCTTTCAGAAACTGTGCGTCAGTGAGAAGACAAGTTTTAAGCTGTGAGGGGTTAAAGGGGGGTGGGGGGAGATAAAGGATGTGCTGGACCTGTGTTTAATGAAATAAAAACAACAGCAATGTATTGAAAACACTGTCAACTTAAAAAGTTGGAGGTGCAGCAGAGTGTATGAGACACAGTAAGCAGGCAAATCTATTTAAAGATCAGAGGGAATGGACACCACAGTAAACGGCAAAAGAAAATCTGCAATTTATGCAGAGAAATGGAGTGAGTGGAGGGTAACTATTTAAATTATGTGGAGAAACAAAGAACTGCAGGTGTTGCTTTACAAAAGAAGACCGAAAGTTCTGGTATAATTCAGTGGGTTAGGTAGCATGGCTGGAGAACATGGATAGTTGATGTTTTGGGTGGGGTCCTTTCTTCAGACTGATTGTGGGTAAGACAAAGCCTGGCAAGTGATAGGTAGACACAAAATGCTGGAGTAACAGTGGGACAGGCAGCATCTCTGGAGAGAAGGAATGGGTGACATTTCGGGTCGAGACCCTTCTTCAGACTGATGTCAGGGGAGTGGGCGGGACGGAGATAGAATGTAGTCGGAAACAGTAAGACTGGTGGGAGAACTGGGAAGGGGGGGGATGGCGAGAGGGAAAGCAAGGGCTATCTGAAGTTAGAGAAGTCATTGTTCATACTGCTGGGGTGCAAGCTACCCAAGTGAAATGTGAGGTGCTGTTCCTCCAATTTGCGCTGGGCCTCACTCTGACAAGGGAGGAGGCCCAGGACGGAAAGGTCAGATTGGGAATGGGAGGGGGAGTTAAAGTGATAGGTGGATATAGGTGAGGGGAGTTTTGATGGCTGGATGCCTGAGATGAAAAGACAAAGGTGTGAGATGAGGGTAAGTGCAAAATGTAAAGCCAGAGGAATGAATGTAGCTGGGAGGGGGGAAATGGGTGCGAGTCCTGGTGAGGCACAGGGGAGGTGGGGTAAGTTCGGTAGTTACCTAAGATTGGAGTATTCAATGTTAATGCATATATTATGGTTATGCCATAATATAACCACTCCATTGTGGTTACATTACAGATGTGATTTGATTTTAAAATGACCCATTCTTCACTACTGTGTCGCTACAGTGTTGTCTCCAGTATGCAGGAAATACTCAACAAGTCAGATAGCCGCTGCAGAGAGAGAAACAGTTAACTTTTTAAGTCAATGATAATTGTCTACATTATCTAATTCTTTCACCAGATATTCCAGTGTTTACTCTTAATTCAAATTTCCAGCATTGGCAGTATTTTGCTTATGTATCATATTTAATTAATCTTCGATTCTGAAGTGTTAAATAACCCCCTAGATAAGTCGGTGTTCATGGATGGTACACATGGATGTTAATTACACAGACCCTCACAAACTTACTGACAAATTCCAACCCTGTTCACAAAGCAGTGCCTGGAATAGGAGTCACTATTTTTCATTCGGAGGGAACTGTGCAGAGGCTGGGAAGAGAATATAGTGGTGGCGTATATGTACATATTCCAATTGGCATGTTCTGTCCTGCAAGGATTTGTTTTTGAAATATAGTTGTTTCACCATTTCTACAACTGATGGAACACAGAGTGAAATATGATACTGTATGAAATGGTAAAGTAAATAGTTCAGACTGGAGTCGGAATGTTGACTGACATGAATTTTTGGAGATCTATGCACCTAGATAGTGGACAAATGCGAACAATAAGTGGGTAACGATTAGTTATTGTCATAACTAATAACTAATTATCAGTTATTGCCAGCTTATTTTGAGGGCTCAGTATAAGGGGTGGACCTTGTTGTGTAGAGTCACAGATTCATACAGCATGGAAATGAGCCCTTCAGCCCACCAAGTCCATGCCGACCATTGATCACTTGTTTAGTTTTGTTTTGTTTAGTTTAGAGACAGAACATGGAAGCAGGCCCCTGGCCACCAAGTCCACACTAATTATCGATCATTAGTTTTATATTTAGTTTAGTTTAGAGAAAGAGTATTTGCACGCCGACCATCGATCACCCGGACACTAGTTATGTTATCCCAGTTTCATATTCTACACAAAAGGGGCAATTTACAGAAGCCAACTAACGTACAAACCTGCACGTCTTTGGAATGCGGGAGGAACCCGATGCACCCATAGAAAACCCCATGATCTTAAGGAGAATGATCGGCATCTGTAGTAAGGATCGAACCTGCATCTCTGGTGCTGTAAGGCAGCAACTCTACCGTTGTGCCCCCCACTTTCTCATCCACTCCCTCCACATTAGGGGCAATTTGCAGCGGCCAGATAGCCTACTACATGGACAACTTTTAGGATGTGTGAGAAAATTGAAGCACCCGGAGGAAACCTAAACGGTCACAAGTAGAACAGACAAACTCCACAGTGTTCACGAAGTCAGGATTGAACCAGAATCACTGGCACTGTGTGAAGCAGCGGCTCTACCGACTGTGCCGCCCTAGAGATTAGTTAGATACTATCTAAAGAAGTGCATTTGGTTGTGTGCGCCATCTCACGGATGATAGTTGGCTTCACGATATTGTCTCACCATGGTGTCCATTATGATGCATAAGATCAGGAAGCATGGTGGAGAACATGCTCCAATCAGCATCAGTGCTGCCAAATGTTGACGGCTTCAAGCACCTTGGCATTAATATTACCAATGATCTGTTGTGGACCAATTGCATTGAAGTGACAGCCAAGAAGCCACGCCAGCACCTTTACTTCTTCAGCAGATTGAGAAAATTTGACTCAATATTAGGCTCGGCCTAAGACTTCAAAAAATTGCAGATGTAGCCCAGTCCATCGCGCAAACTAGAATCCTCACCTTGACTCCATCTACACTTCATGCTGCCTCAGAAAAGCCCCCAACATAATCAAAGACTGAAGAAGTGTCTTGACCTGAAATGTCACCCATTCCTTCTCTTCAGAGATGCTGCTTATCCCGCTGAGTTACTCCAGCTTTTTGTGTTTATCTTCGGTTTAAACCAGCATCTGCAGTTCCTCCCTACACAAGGAGGAAGGAAGTGTTGCCAATTCATACCTTTCACTGTGCGTGCATGGAAATCCAAGGCTTGTTGTGGCCTGAATAGCTAGGACTGGCATTTGCCTTTGGAATTTCCTGCTGTTGATCAGCTTGATTCACCAAATGATCTGCTGAGTTCAATGCTTGGCATACCTGCTGTGGCAAATTTTAGTGGACTGTAGTAGCATTTATTCCCATCGCTGTCCTAGATTTAACTGTAATGCCATAAGACCAAATTGGCATTGCATCAAAACAGCAATGCAAACAAATTTCATCATCAGTATCAAGGTTTTCCTGTGTATTGACTATCGATGGTTTTATGGGAAAATTTATTTCTTTCAGCAGGGAAAAACTTTAAAGTGAGAGGGACAAAATTTAAAGGAGATGTGTGGAGCACGTTTTTACACAGAGGGGGCCCGGACGGAACATGCTGCTAGGGGTGGTGATAGAGGCAGATACAATAACGGCTTTGAGAGACTTTTGGATAGCCATATGTACATGCAGGGAATGGAGGGATATGGAATGTGTGCTGGTGGTTAAGAATTGGTCTTAGCATCATGTTTGACATGGACACAGTGGCCTGAACGGCCTGGTCTGTGCTGTACTCTACTCTATGCTCAGGCCTTTTACATTGTGTGCATTTGGAGAAACCTAATTTGTTTTGGCATTACATTTTAGCTGTTAATAAAACCTCCATAAGCTGTTAATTTTGTTGATTATCTATGACAGTTGGGTAAACTTTTGTGGTAAACCATGTTGATGTTTGCTTTTTTGTGCTTAGCTTTGAATATTGTAATTCAATTAGTGTGGATTTGTTTGAATTTACTTTTTACTGAGATAAAAGATTGAATTGATACTGGTTTATTATTGCCATGTGCAGTGAAGTCTAGAAAAGTCTTTGTTTTGCATGCTATTCAGGTAAAGGAAATTTACATCAGGTAGGACAACAGAGAAATAAACTGAATTTAGAAAATAATGCTATAGACACAAAGAGAGTGCAGGTTTAGGTTTATTATTTTCACATGTACCGAGGTACAGTGAAAAGCTTTGTTTTGCAAACCAACCAATCCGATCAGATATATCAAACATAAATACAATCAAGTCAAAGTCAAGTACAATAGGTAGAGCAAAAGGAAAGATACAGAGTGCCATACTTAAAGATAGAAAAGAGATTTAAAAGAGTAGAGTGTTTGTATCAGATGATAATAGATCCTCTCTGGGAAGAGTCACTATGCTCTCGAGCTGTCTCAGGTTAAAAAAAGAGCCAGTGCTGTAATGAGGTAGATTGGAAGATCATGCATTCAACCCGAGCATATGAGAGGTCAGTTCAAGAGGTGGTTAATAGTGGGTAAGAAGCTCCTATTGGATCATACGGTGTGTGTTTTCAACCTTTTGTATCTTCTGCCTGACCAGAAAGGTGAGAAAAGAGAATGATTGGGGCGTGAGTTGTCCTTGAGTAGGTTTTTCACTTTCCCGAGGTAGCGTGAAGTGTAGATGTGGTTGATGGGAATGGAGTAGTGGAGGGGGTTGCTTGGGGGAGGCAGGTCTGTGCGATGGACTGGACTGCATCCGCAACTCTGCAATTCTTGTCTTGAGCAGAGTAGTTACCATACCAAACTGTGATGTATCCAGAAAGGGTGCTTTCTAAGGCGCATCTGGGGGAATTGGTAAGACTAATTGGAGGTGTGCTGAATTTCCCAAGCCTTCTGAGGAAGTAGAGGCATTGGTGTGCTATTTTGCCATGGTGCCAATATGGGTGGACCAGTACAATATTTGTGCCTCAGGTGGCGTAGTGGTGGTGTTGCTGCCTTAAAGCGCCAGAGACCCGGGTTCGATCCTGACTGATGGTGCTTGTCTGTATGGAGTTTGTACGTTCTCTCTGTGACCTGTGTGGGATTTCTCTGAGATCTTCGGTTTCCTCCCACACTCCAAAGACGTAAAGGGCTGTAGGTTAATTGGCTTGGTATAAATGTTTTAAAAAATTGTCCCTGGTGTGTGTAGGATGCTATTAGTGTGTGTGGGGATCGCTGGTCGGTGTCGACGGTGCGCCGAAGGGCCTGTTTCGGCGCTGTGTCTCTAAACTAAACTTGAAACTTCTGACCATCTCTGCTTCAGCACCATTGCTACAGACTAGGGTGTGTACTCCACCGTGCTTCCTGAAGTCAATGACCAGCTCCTTCGTGTTGCTGACGTTGAGGAGGAGATTGTTTTTGAAAATGTGGGAATCAATCAAAGCTAAGGATATAAAATTAACAATGCTCTTGCTTGGAGAAATAGGCATGGATTGTAATTCCATCTGGTCATTTGTCTCCACATGAAGCATTGGATGTAAAATAAGGACAGACATTTTCCCCTGAGATTGATTATGATTAAAGAAAAAAAAGCAGTATACTTGATTTTGTTCTCCCAGCCATCACTGACATTGAACAATTCTATCCTGCGATCATTGAGTCCGTCCTCACCTTCTCCATCATGGTCTGGTTTGGCTCAGCCACCAAGCACGACATCCGGAGGCTGCAACGGATCGTTCGCACAGCTGAGAAGGTTGTTGGCTGCAACCTTCCCCCCATTGACGAACTGTACACTGCAAGGGCCAGGAAACGAGCGGGCAAGATCATCTCTGACCCCTCTCACCCTGGCCACAAACTCTTTGAAGCACTTCCCTCTGGAAGACGGTCAATGCAGCCACAGCCAGACATAAAAATGGCTTTTTTCCACGAGTGATAATTCTACTCAATAACCAAAGTCTGTTTTGCTCTGGTTTATTTTCACCCACATGTTTAGACCGTAATGTTGTATCCTTATTGTTTTGATGTGTTTATTCTTAATTGTTAACTGTATGTTTGTGTTGTCATTTGTGAGCGGAGCACCAAGGCACATTCCTTGTATATGCACATACTTGGCCAATAAACTTCATTCATTCATTAATCTATGCCATGTCTCATTTTTTTCTGACTGCCATATATATTCTTTGATGCTTGTATCTAATAAAAATATTTTCTTCGTAATTCTTGAATGTATCCATTGCATTGATGCCAAACAATTGCAGAATACCACTGAAATTAGATGCAAGAATTTAAATTTGACCTCCAGAAATTCTTGCTGGGTCCACATTATTGTTATTCCAGCGCTTTGTGTCTATCTTCGTTATAAACCAGCATCTGCAGTTCCTTCGTACAGATTAAATTTTGTGTTGGCCAGGATGTTTTGTGTTGGCCACGGTGGAATATCGCCTTTTGAGAATTGTGTGGAATATTTTATGTAACATTTTGATTCAACTAAAAGCAAATTTGACAAATTCAGAAATAATGTAGATTTAGAATCTGAATATTTCACTTTCCTTGCCCTTCTCAAACAAATAGATGTAACCTTTCTTTGTATAAAAGATGCAAAATAAGTTAGTATTTTTTTTCCCTCACAAGCTCTTGGAACATGCAGTGATTTCAGAATAGTTGAGTAAGTTCTGTTCCACTTCACTCGCAGTCTGGAAGAAACAAAACATCATGATCTGTTTTGTGTTCTGAAGGAATGGAAGTGATTCATGTAACACATAATGTAGCTGATGATATGCCTGGGGCGAGAATATGAACTGAAATTTGTTGAGGTCATTTGTCGGGGTGCAGACTTTTAAGAATTAGAATAATAAAGTACAGAGTAAGTTCTGTTAGATACCATGTAGCCTTGATATAAAGTGCGGCACAGCTGGTAGAGCAGCTGTTTCACTGCGCCAAGGACCGGGATTCGATCATGGCCTCAAGAACTACGTGGAGTTTGCATGTTCTCCCTGTGACTGTGTGGGCTTCTTCCAGGTGCTCCGGTTTCCTCCCACATTGCAAAGATGTGAGGGGCTGCAGACTAATTGGGCTCTGAAAATTGTCCTAAGTGTGCAGGGACCAGATGAGAAAGTGGGATAACATTGTTAACTTTGAGTGATTGAAAGATACAGTGTGGAGGCTGGACCTTCGGCCCACCGAGTCTCTGCCAACCATCAATCAAACCCACAATGATGGTCTTTTACATCCTGGTAGGTCTATAATTGCCTTCCTGAAACCTAGCAATAGAAATGCACTTTACCCTGGGTTACATGTAATTCGCTTTGCACATCTGCAAATGCAAGGTAATGAGATTTCATTGCACCATTGAAATTAATTTGTGTATGCAAGTGTATGGCGGTCTGGTTCTTAATAAAACTAAAGGAGATGATGCAGAAATTGTGGTTGTGGAGGAATGTGAAATACTGTCTGAGATAATCATAATGAGTGGAGAAATGATGTGCATTTTAGAGTCTAGCATCTTTGAATTAAAACTGCCAGACCTGAAAAACCCCCAATATCTGGTTTGTAATGAGGAACAAGGATACAGAGCAAATACTTATCTGGTTTCTTTGGCACATTTGAAAGTGTTTTACAGCTGGTTAAGTAACAATAATAAAGAAAATACAGCACCCATTTTCACGCAGCTCTTGCAAATAATCTGATCAGCTCTTTCAATAATCTAATCTGGTCACCCCCACCAAGCTCATCACCAAACTCCACCAGCTAGGCCTCAGCTCGTCATTATGTGACTGGATCCTGGACTTCCTGCTGGAACGACTGCAGGCAGTGAGAATGGGCCCGCACCTGTCCTCCACTATCACCCTGAGTACCGGCACACCATAGGGCTGTGTTCTGAGCCCCATGCTCTACTCCCTCTTCACACACGACTGTGTTCCTGCATTCGACACCAACACCATTGTCAAGTTTGCAGACGACACAACGGTGATCGGGCTTATCACCAACGGTGATGAAACAAACTATAGAGCGGAGGTGCAGAACCTGGCGAACTGGTGCTCGGATAACAACCTGTCCCTAAATACCACCAAGACCAAGGAGCTGATCATCAACTTCCGTAGGTCACATAACGGGGAATATGCCCCGATCTCTATCAACGGGGACAGTGTGGAGAGAGTGTCCAGCTTCAAGTTTCTGGGCACTCACATTTCGGAGGACCTAACATGGTCCAATAACACTGCTGCGCTGGTCAAGAAGGCACAGCAAAGACTGTTCTACCTAAGAACACTGAAAAAGTCTGGTCTACCCCAACAGCTGCTGACGACCTTCTACCGCTGCACCATAACGCATGGCATCCCTGTGTGGTACCTCAGCTGCATGGAGGCAGAAAGGAAAGCTCTACAGCGGGTAGTCCATAGAGCTCAGAGGGCCATCGGAACACAGCTACCAGACTTGGAGGGCATCTACAACACACGATGCCTCAGAAAAGCCACCAGCATCCACAAGACTCTTCACACCCCTGCAACAGTCTGTTCGAACTCCTTCCATCGGGCAGACGATACAAAGCTTTCTACGCCCGCACCTCCAGACTCAGGAACAGCTTCATCCCCAGGGCCATAGCTGCTATGAACCGGTCCTGCTGAGCCGGATGGTCACAACGCATAGATCAACTTGCACTTTACCCTGTCTAAAACTGTTACAATTGTTTCGTTGGGTTGCTGTTGTCTAAATTAATTAAATTATTGCATCGTATGGGAGGCGCATTCCCAATCTCGTTGTACCCCTGGGTACAATGACAATAAAGATATATTGTATTGTATTGTATATTGATTGTGATAAATATGTGCCAAGACATGGGGAGAATTCCCCTTATATTCCAAGGTGCAGTTGGAACCTTTCTTCAACTGAGATCAGACCCTTGTTCAACTCCCAGTGTCTGGAGGTGTTGACCCAATTTTATGCTTAAGTCTCTGGAATATCAAGTGAAATCTTCCAAGTCGGAGTTTAGGGTGCTTTCAAATGAGCTCCATCTGACCCCACGGAGGAGATAGTGGGGTGGGTAGAAAAAATTCCAAACACATGGCTACAGTTGCAGCACTGGAGAAGTGTCTAAAAATGAACCATTGTTTAAGTTAGGGAGAGAGTATTTGTAGGTCAGCCGAAGGAATCTTGTTGCCAATTATGTAAGTGGGGAAAAGATTCTAAAGGACAGCGGTAATTGTCATTTGGGAGCCCTGGCAAATTGGAGCTACTGATCGTCCACGGAAGTCCCAATGAGGTCGGGATCGGCCTGGGGCGGACTTCCCAGGAAGATTTCAAGTGCGTTCTCATAATTTTGTTCGGATTAAAGAAGGTGCCGGACGACCAATTGCAGGAAAATCAGTGGTGGACCTGTATATATTTGTTAAATAAGAATTTGTGCGCGTTAAACCAGAACTTAGTCTGAAGAAGGGTTTCGACCCAAAATGTCACATATTCCTTTTCTCCAGAGATGCTGTCTGACCCGTTGAGTTACTTCAGCTTTTTGTATCTATCTGCTTTTATTTTTGGAGAGATGAGTTTCAGAGAGACTTCTGAAAAGGTACCATTTAATAGACTAGTCAGTAAAATAACAGCCCACGAGATCAAGGATAAATGGTAAGTTGAGTTCAAAATTAGTTCAGTGACAGGAAATGGAGGGCAAAGGTTGTGTTTTATAAAAGTCTGTTTGCAACAAAATTTGTGTAGGCCTCTGTGCTTTCTCCTTTACATTTAGACTACTTTAGTTTATTGTCACGTGTACCAAGGTACAGTGAAAAGCTTTGGTTGTGTGCAAACCAGTCAGCAGAAAGACATTACAAGAATACAATTGAGCCATCCACAGTGTACAAATACGTGTTAAAGGGAATAATGTGAATAAGTATAGTGCAAAGTAAAGTCCGATCAAAAATAGTGCAAGGGTCTCCAATGTGGTAGATAGTAGCTCAGGACTGCTCTCTAGTTGTTTGTAGGATGGTTCAGTTGCTTGATGACAGCTGTGAAGAAACTGTTGCGGAATCTGAATGTGTGTGTTTTCACACTTTTATTTCTCTTGCCTGATGGAAAAGGAGAGAAGAGGGAGTGACTGGGTTTCAACTTGTCCTGGATGGCTAGGGAAAGAATAGGTTTCCTTAAAGATCAGCATGGCCATCTTTGTGTAGAGCCACAAGAGATGGGGGAGGTGTTAAATGAATATTTCTCACCTACCTTTACAGAGCAGATCATGGAAGCTATGAAAATGAGGCATATGAGTTGGCTATCTTGGAATCATGTTCTCTTACCAAAGAAGAGGTATTGGTGGTTTTAGAGCACATTATGGAGGATTAATTCCCAGGGTCCAACCAAGTGCGCCCTTGGAGCTTGGGGGAGAAACTAGGGAAGAAATTGTAGAGGCCCCTGCATTATCTTTAGTCACAGGTGGAGTTTCGGAAGATGGGAAGATGGCTAATATTGTAGCGCTATTTAGGAAGGGCAGCAAAAACAAGCTGGAAACTGACATCAGTGATGAGAAGGTTGTTGGGGAGGGTTCTTAGGGATAGGATCTATGAATGTTTGGAGAGGCACTGCCTGGTTAGTGGTGATTAACATGGCTTTGTGCATGGGAAATCATGTCTCACGAACCTGATAGTTTTTATGAAGAGGTGATCAAGAGGATTGAAGAGGGAAGGGCAGTGGGTGTTGTCTATAAGGTATTGGGCAAGACCTTTGACAGGATCCGGCGAGCTAGGCTGGTCTGGAAATTTAGATCACATGGAATCCAAGGCAAGCCAGCCAATTGGATTCAAGATTTGCCTGGAGGAAGGAGCTGAAGGGTAGCTGTGCAGATTTATTTTTTTCTGATTGGAGGCCTGTGACCAGTAGTGTGCTTCAAGGATTGCAGCGAGGTTCACTGTTTCACATCTACATTAACAATTTGGATAATATTGTAAGTAAATTTGCAGAATATATCAAAATTGGTGGTGTTGTGGATTGTGAGGAAGGATATCTAAGTTTGCAACAGAATCTACGTCAGTTGGGAAGGTAGGACAAAGAATGGCACAATGAATATAACTCTGTCACGTGTTTGGTGTTAAACCCATACTGTAAATGGTAGAGCCCTGGAGAATGTTGTAGAACGATGAGATCTGGGAGTAAAGGTGCATGGATTCCTAAAAGCAGTGAGTCAGGTGGACAGTATGGCAAAGAAATGTTTGGCACCTTGGCTTCATTGGGTAAGGTATTGAGTACAAAAGTTGGGACATCATGATGCAGGTATTGGAGTACTGTGTGCAATTATTGGTCAATAGACAATAGACAATAGACAATAGGTGCAGGAGTAGGCCATTCAGCCCTTCGAGCCAGCACCGCCATTCAATGCGATCATGGCTGATCACTCTCAATCAGTACCCCGTTCCTGCCTTCTCCCCATACCCCCTCACTCCGCTATCCTTAAGAGCTCTATCCAGCTCTCTCTTGAAAGCATCCAACGAACTGGCCTCCACTGCCTTCTGAGGCAGAGAATTCCACACCTTCACCACTCTCTGACTGAAAAAGTTCTTCCTCATCTCCGTTCTAAATGGCCTACCCCTTATTCTTAAACTGTGGCCCCTTGTTCTGGACTCCCCCAACATTGGGAACATGTTTCCTGCCTCTAATGTGTCCAATCCCCTAATTATCTTATATGTTTCAATAAGATCCCCCCTCATCCTTCTAAATTCCAGTGTATACAAGCCCAATCGCTCCAGCCTTTCAACATACGACAGTCCCGCCATTCCGGGAATTAACCTAGTGAACCTATGCTGCACGCCCTCCATAGCAAGAATATCCTTCCTCAAATTTGGAGACCAAAACTGCACACAGTACTCCAGGTGCGGTCTCACCAGGGCCCGGTACAACTGTAGAAGGACCTCTTTGCTCCTATACTCAACTCCTCTTGTTACGAAGGCCAACATTCCATTGGCTTTCTTCACTGCCTGCTGTACCTGCATGCTTCCTTGATTTGCCTACATTCGAACCATGTTCATCTATGCTTATCCATGTACCTGTCCAAATGCTGTAGCAGGGATGTCATTCATTTGGAAAGAATGCAAAAAATGCTCCACCTGAATGTTATCTGAACTTGCGGGTTTGAGTTATAGGGAGAGGTTGAATCGGCTGGTACTTTTTATTTGGACGTAGGAGGCTGAGAGGAATGAATAAAGTGAACACTCACAGACTTATTCATAGGGTAAAGGATTCTAAAACTAGAGGGCGTAGGCTTAAGGGAGAGATTTAACAGTTATCTCAAGGATAACATTTTCACTCAGAGAGTATATCTGAAATAAGCTGTGAGAGGAAGCTTTTGAAGCGGGTACAATTACGACTTTCAAAATACATTTGGATAGATGTATGGATAGGAAGGGTTTAGAGCGCTATGGGCCAAAAGCAAGGAAATGGGACTGGCCCAGAATGCCAGCAAGGAATGCAAGTCCATACATGCCTAAAGGTAGCAGGACCGGCAAATTCCGTACTTCTTATATATAATTTTTTGCGGAAGTGAGATGGCCTGTTCTGCACAGTGGCCCAATCTGTCTATACTGACTCTGATACCTATTTTCACTTATCTGATTTGCCTACATTCGGACCATGTTCATCTATGCTTATCCATGTACCTGTCCAAATGCATTTAAAAACCTTATTGTATCTGCTTCAACCACTTCCACTGGCAGTTCATTCGATATAATCATCAGCCTTTGGGTGGAAAAACTTGCTCCTCAGATCTCCTTTAAATTTCTCCCCTCTCACTTTAAACCTATGGCCTCTAGTTTTAGACTCCCCCCTCCCCACCACCCTAGAAAAAATATGTTGACTCTCTATCCTAGTGCTACCCATCATCTATATACTAAAACTCTCGTTTGTTTCTGAACTGCAGCCAAAACAGTACACAATAGCTCAACAATTTTAGGCCCACCTTACTCACCGTAGTCCCTTTGGTGCTAATGGAAGAAGTTTAATTGAAATCAGTGTTATATTTTAAAAGTTATTCACATTTTATAGTTTAAATCTATCGCCGAGGGAGGGGGGGTGGAGGATAAGGGGGGGGGGTTGAAGGGGATGGAGTGGGGAGGGAGGGGGGGAGGAGAGGTGTGCTGCACAAATGCAGGAGAGGTTTGGGCCCAACGGGTCCACTTGGTCGAGTAATTTTATAAAACTTGATCAAGCCACCTTCAATCTCCTACGTTCCAACCTTTCCTGGTAAGGGGTGGCACAGTGGCGCAGGGGGCAGCACATGGGCATATAAGAGCTGCTGCCTTATGGCGCCTGAGACCTGAGTTTGATCTTGACGACAGGTGCTGTCTGTATGGAATTTGTACGTTCTCCCTGTGGTCGCGTGGGTTTTCTCCAGGTGTTCCGGGTTCTTCCCACACTCCAAAGACGTGCAGCTTTGTAGGTTAATTGGTTTTGGTAAAATTGTTTTAAAAAAAATTGTGTGTAGGATAGTGTTAGTGTACGGGGCGATCGCAGATTGGTGCGGGCTTGGTGGGCCAAAGGGTCTGTTTCCATGCTCTATCTCTAAAGTCTAATATAAAGTCGCCCACTTCAGGTCACACCCTGGTGAATCTCTTCTGCCCTCTCTCCATTGCTACCATAATCTTTCTGTAAGATGGTGACCAAAACTGTACACAATACTCAATTGCGGCCAGACTAATAGTTTGTACATCAACAACATGACATGCCAAGTCTTATACTCATTAAATCAGTGATGTTGAAATTTCTTATTGCTGCTTGCTGAATGTTTTATGAAATTCTTTTGGCAGATTTGAAATCTGCTTCCCGTACTGCCAAACCATATTCGTGCTCAGCAGTGATATGACTATTTATGAACCAGTAGTTTATCTTTTTCTCTTCCATTTCTAAACTAGCTCAAATCTGTGTTTTAATAGAAAGCTGAAAAAAATAGTATTTTGAAACCTTAAATTTGAATGCCAACCGTTGAAATTGCAGTATAGATATATGTTTTAAAATAAAATATCAATAAAAATTGTGATTGTTATTTATATTTACCAATATATAAAACAATTGGAAAACAGTGAGCTGTGTGATTGATAGACTGCAGATATTTCAAATTGAAGATAGACACGTAATGCTGGAGTAACTCTGGGATAGGCAACATCTCTGGAGAGAAAAATGGCCATTCCTTCTCAAGAGATGCTGCCTGTCCCACTGAGTTACTTCAGCATTTTGTGACTATCTTTGGATTAAATCAGCATCTTCAGTTCCTTCCTACACATAGATATTTCAAATTGTTGTCCATGGCATTTTGTTATCTGAGGCATTCTGTTAAATTTGTGTTCCAGTGCGTTTGATGTCTGTCATTTGGATTATAAAATCGTAAGACATAGGAGCAGAATGAGGCCATTCAGCCCATCACGTCTACTCCATCATGTGATCAGGGCCGATCTATTTTTCCCCTTCATCCTCATTCTCCTGCCTTCTCCCCATAGCCTTTGACACCCTTACTAATCAAGAACCTGTCAATCTCTGCTTTAAAAATACCCAATGTCTTGGCCTTCAGCCGTCTGGCAATGACGGAATTCCACAGATTCACCACCCTCTGACTAAATAAATTCTTCCTCATCTCCATTCTGAACAGTTTACTTCCAATAGAAATTTGATGTTCCTTTTTTTTTGCTCTCTGAATTGTATTTTATACAACATGGGGGAATGTCATTTTTTGGTGGGGATGAACTATTATTAATTATCCCTTAAGATGCATTCCCCCTTAGTTGTGTTAAAGATTCAGTTTTCTTTAACCTTTTGCTACATCTGGAATCATAAACACATTGTTAATTTTTCTACTACATACCTACACCAAGGGCAATTTAGAGGAATCAATTAACACAACATGCTTAGTTAAGATGGAGAAAAATGTTTTTATGGTTGGCCTCTTAAGTTTCCAATATTTCTGAATTTGTTGCTAGTGGTTGAATGTTTGATTGCATCCAGAAGTTCATAACCATACTCATTGAAGACTTGTCCCTCCCCGGACATTCCTCCCCCTCCCTGCTCCTGTCCAGCAGAAGGAACAGAGGGGAAGATCTGTTCCTTACTCTGGCTTTTGAGCGGTCCTTCTATAAGCTTAGGATAATGTCTGATTCACCTCTACCCCATTGTGGACATTGGGCTTGGGTCTCTGGAACTGTTGCACGAAGAATTATATTCTGCATTCTGTATCTTCCCCTTTGCTCTTTCTATTGTACTTCAGTTTGTATTTATATCTGGTATATCTGATCTGTTTGGATAGCATGCAAAAGAAAGCTTTCCACTGTAGCTTGATACATGTGAGAATAATAAACCTAAAGCTAAGTTGTTTGTATGCATGTTTTGAGTGTTTTTTTTTACTGAGGTGCTAAATATTAAGGTGCAGGAAGGAACTGCAGATGCTGGTTCAAACCGAAGATTGACACAAAAAGCTGGAGTAACCGGGACAGACAGCATCTCTGGAGAGAAGGAATGGGTGACGTTTCGGGCCTGAAGGGTCTCGACTCGAAACATCACCCATTCCTTCTCTCCAGAGATGCTGCCTGTCCTGCTTAATTACTCCAGCTTTTTTGTGCCTATCTTCGTGCTAAATATTAAGTTCTTAAGTTAAAAGGGATGCAGAATATTGGGACAAAGCAACAAAAGAATGCAGAATGTTTTTCTGTTTTCCTTGCTGTGGCATTGCAAATGTTCTTTCTAATTTCCTACATCTGCTTTTCTGTTCCTTTTTAAATACTCAGTGATTCATTTACTCTCGTGATCTTCCCACCCCTCCCATTAATCCAAAGAAACATTTGCCAACTTGAATTAATGAGAGTATGTTATTTTCTACTGAACAGAATTGTGAACCAGGCATATTGGCGTGTATGCTGATTAATTGTGCAGAAATATTTTACACGGCATTTAGAATGCGAAAAGAAATGTCTGCAAAGCAATAGGTCAATGGGGCCAATAGACATTTGGGTCCGCCTGTATTGATAGCAAGTTTGAATATGACTCGGAATTTAGGAAAACTAAACCATTTGGGAACAAAGCGATCTATGTCTCTTTCTTTGTCAATGTTGAACTAAGATTTCAGTTCCCCAAATCTAAATTGCATTTCTTTGTATGAAAGTAATTTGTTATTTATTTATTTGTTGACTTCTAGTTAATTGTGATCCTAGTATTTAACATTATTACATATCAATTTATGTGATCTGTACCCATTCTACTTAACATTCCTAGTTAAATATAGTTGATACCAAGCTCAAAACACAAGGCACTTTGAATCAATTTACTTGTGGCCGTAAATATATTTTAAAAAACTGGTAGATGTGGGATTTAAAAAGTATCCTTGCTGTTATTTTTCATTTTGAATTGAGGTGCCTATTTTTTTGCTCTGGTGTAGATTAACAGACTGCTTCCTGTACTAAATAATTATTATTGCTGCGTTTTGTTGTGTATTTGGCAATCCTTGCGTGGTGTGTTGCTTTTTGTATTCACAAAGCTAATCCACAATTTACAAAAAAAGCGGTGTCCCTCGAATTTTGTGAGAAAAAAGGTGTTTTCCTTTGGTTTCAATGTAAAAACTCAGGTTGCATTTACACAATGTAAGAATCTACATTAAAGTTCCACATTTAAGAGTACATCAATAAAAATATTTTGAGCCTGAAGAAGGGTCTTGACCCGAAACATGATCTGTCCATTCCCTCCACAGGTGCTGCCTGACCCACTGAGTTCCATCAGCACTTTGTAATTTGCTCAAGATTCCAGCATCTGAAGTTCCTTGTGTTTCCATCAATAAAAATATCTGAAGTAGAACTTTATTAATAATTACGAATTTTAGAATTGAGGATTGACACCTCAGCAATTTGGTGCCAAAGGAGCAATATGTTGATGTTAATTAAGTCTGCGGATTCCGGTGGCACCTGGTATTTTCTGCTTTGAAGCAAGACTGCCCTTAAATGTTATTTTGATAATATCAAGGCAGACTGTCTTGTTCTAGATCCTATTTCAGTATCTGAACCTTCTTTTTTTTTTAATAATTCTATTTTGATTTTGATTTTCCAGTTCCATACGTTCCGCAATGATACACATTCTCATTCACCTTAAACCCTCCTTAGTTAACAAATACTGCATATCCCAAAATAAAGCATACCACAGGTATTGGAATCACTACAAGGATGGGTAATGACTTACTGGACATTTGATCATATCCAAAACTTAACTACACACAAAAACAAAAACAACTAAAACCAACATTTGGGGTATACCTCTATAATATTTCATCACTACTTCTGGAGCGGTATGAAATCAAGGAAAATGGGATAGGACACGGAAGTAGGATACAAAGATCCGCTTTAAACGAATGATGGCCGTACGGGCATGATGTACAACATCCATTTTTCCCACCTTTTCAAAAATATTCCCTGTTGCAATCTTAAAGCAAAAGTTATCCTTTCCATTATAAAAATATCATATACAATGTTAATCCACTCATCCACATTAGGTTTTCCAGGTTTCAACCACTTCCTAGTAATAGCTTTCCTGCTGGCAGCACTTAAAATCTGGAAAAGATACTTATCTTTAATAGAAGCATTTTGTACTGGTAAAGCACCAAAATATAAAAACTCAAATTTAAATGGAATATCCATATAAAAAACTTTTTGTGAAACTTTATGAATCTCCTGCCAAAATGGGATCACTGATACACAAGACCAAAATATGTGAAAATGGTTTGCCTCAAGGCACCCACATTGTCGCCAGCATGAAGAAGAATTTGTGTAATGCCTTTTTTGAACTGGTGTAATAAAAAACCTAATAAGGGTTTTCCAGCAAATTAATTGTTGAAAAACAAAAAAAACCCTGCAGATACTGGAAACTCTCAATTAAAAAACATAGTTCTGGATATACTCAGTTGGTTAAGCAGTGTTCTGTGGAGAGCAAAGTGAGAGTTAATGTTCATATCAATAACTCCTCTGTGGATCTCAAGGATCCCACAGACTTGACTTGTTGATAGACACAAAAAGCTGGAGTAACTCAACAGGACAGGCAGCATCTCTGGAGAGAAGGAATGGGTGACGTTTCGGGGCGAGACCTTCAGACTGTTTCTCACTCTAGAATGCTTCCTGACGTGCTAAGTATTCCCAGCACTTTCTGGTTTAATGCGACGGGTTATTCCAGCAAGACCTGGCTATTTATAGTTGTGTTATTTGCTTATCAAGTCATCCATCCTTGTTTGCAATGTAACATGGAACTAACAGCACCGATACTGGCCTGGTGTTGTAGGCCAGCTGGTCTTGGTAAGTGATTTACGGTGCACATGATGCCTTTCCAGCCTGTCTACGAGGTTTCTTGGAACCAACCATGACATTACTTCAATGTCAGTGTTGTTTTGCATTGTAAACTGTGAGCAATGAAGTAAAATGAAATCTCTTCCGTATATATATCAAGTACATATAATTGTTGGTTTTGAGATCAAAATGCAATTCAAAGCAGATTGGATAGTAGCAGTTAAACCAGATGAGAGATGCAGGCTTCAGTATTTGGACATGGCTAGTTACACTGCAAAGAAAATTGCCAGTCGGTAAGGATGCTTTTATTGTTATTTGCAGTCCCTTTGAATATCTTTGCTCAGTATTTATCTTGGTCAGAAACTTTGATTTACAGTGTTCTAAAAATATCAGTAAAAAGATGAATTGCAAGAGCCAGTCTCTCATTCTCCATTTAATTATGGAGTTCCTGGTTTGGGACAAATATGCTTATGAGGAGCACGCCTGCTCCTGAAAAATTGGTTTATTGGCATCCAATGGCGACTGTCTGATTTTAATGTGTAGTAGATACAAAGTTAGTAATCTAATCTTTAATCCAATCTCCTCAGCCTAAAAAAACTCATTTTTAATGTTTATTGTCTGTGAGTGAGTTGAATTTCTCAAGTCTTTAAAAACTGATTGAAGTCTGTCAACAATCAAGTGATGGTAGGTATTTAAGAGAATTTCTAATATAGCGAATAATTATGCACGATGTGGAATGATTTATAGAAAATCATTTAAGAACTTCCTGATGTGTAGCAGATTGATTACCTGCACACAGCAATTTTTTTAATGGATACGGATAGAACTAATTGTGTGCTCTATGCCTCTTAATGAAGCCAAGTTTAATTAAGTTCAAGGCACCATGCATGTTTTTTTATTAAAAAAGGTTATGAAAATGAATATCTGAAATGAGGGAATTTTATTTGATGAATTGAGAAGCGTTGGAGAATGTTGCTTTTTAAAGTGAAGAAGGTCAAGAGACACAAGGAATTGCTGATGCTGGAATCTTGAGCAAGACACATAGTACTGGAGTAACTGTTGTCTGAAGAGGGGTCCCGACTAAAAGTCTCCATCCATGTTTTCCAAAGATGCTGCCTGACCCGCTGAGTTAGTCCAGCACTAGTGTTCTTAACAGAAAGCTGCCAGGGTTTGAGGATGTAAGGAGAGGATGGACAATTTTCGAATGACACAGAGTGCTGGACTAACTCAGCGGGTCAGGCAGCATTTCTGGAGAACATGGATAGATGACATTTCAGGTCAGAACACTTCTTCGGTTTGCAGAGATGTTGCCTGACCCTCTGAGTTACTCCAGCACTTTGTATCTGTTCTGGTTAATCAGTTTCTGCAGATCCTTGTGTCTACTCGCCCGCCGAGTTACTCCAAGGTTAGTAAGAGACTTGATTTGGATTAATTGAAGTGATTTGTTCCAACAAAACCTGTTTCCATTCAGAGTACGCAAAAAAATCTAGACAGATTCAGTGTTAACTTTAACAAAACAAATGGATAAATGGGAAGAGAGGGGTTTTCCCGATTATTGGCAAGGAAGCAGGGAGTTGTTCTAACTGAAAAGCCATGCTAAAAAAAACCACTGGGCACAGTATTTTGCCCAAGAGTATGAGGTGAAAAGTGAATGAGCAGGCTACTCGTGCACATGCTTGCTGTGGAGGAAGTGTGGCAGCAATGTGCAGAGTATGTGTGTGTGTATACTCATGGAAGGATATCCAGAAGTTTCTGCCAGTGATTTCACCCGTTTCAACAGGGGTGTTACAGCTTTCAGAAGAGATTGGTGAACATGCAAACTGTTCTTACTCAAGCAAAACACACTGGTGGTACTCAGCAGGTCAGGCAGCATCTGTGTGGGGGATGGACAGACAATGTTTCGAGTCTGAGAAAGGTCTTAACCCAAAATGTCATCTATCCATTCCTTCACAGATGCTGACTGACTCGCTGAATTCCTCCAGCAATTTGTTGTATGCTCAAGTTTCCAGCATCTACAGTTTCTTTTGTCTCTAGACTATTCTTATTGTTTAAAAAAAACAACTCGTGTGCACTTCTGCAGATGTTTTAATACTCTACACAGCCATAACTGTGTGATAATGTATTTCTGGCCCTAAAATAACCAGATTTTACATGTGCTCGGTGGCTTTATCGTGGATAAGTATTTTAAAGTTCTTGACGTTTAAAAAAATTCAACTTTGAAATATCAGCACTTACAATAATCTTGTATGCTCCAAACTTTATTTCGGAATGTGCAAAATGTTTTTGAAAAATATTACAATGCTTCTTGTATCACTGTGTGTGAATTTGTCACTTTGACTGGCCTTGCCGAGTGGGCAGCAGGACTGCTGCTGTGTGCCGCAGAACCCCCATACCTTATGTCTGACTGCTTCAGCGGCGAGAAGACCTTGGATGACCTAGGGAGGGACCTCATTGGAACTTAACGAATGGTGAAATGCCTGGATAGAGTGGATGTGAATAGGATGTTTCCACTAGTGTGAGAGTCTAGAATATAAGTATGTACCTTGAGAAAGGAGACGAGAAATTTCTTTAGTCAGGTGGTGAATCTGTGGAATTCCTTGCCCCAGATGTCTGTGGAGCCAAGTCATTGGGTATTTTTAAGGCAGAGATTGACAGATTCTTGACTAGTAAGGATTTCAAGGGTTATGGGGATAAGGCAGGATAATGGGGTTAAAAAGGAAGATGGATCAACCATGATTGAATGGCGGTGTAGTCTCAATGAGCCGAATGTCCTAATTCTTCTCCTATGATTTATGAATTTATGAGATTTGAAATCTATGCCTGAGGCTTTTCTGGGTAATTTCTACACCGATCAGCCAAAAACATTATGACCACTGACAGGTGAAATGAATAACATTGGTAATCTTGTTACAATGGCACCTGTCAAGGGGTGGGATATATTAGGCAGCAAGTGAACAGTCAGTTCTCAAAGTTGATGTGTTGGATGCAGGAGAAATGGGCAGGAGTAAAGACCTGAGTGACTTTGACAAGGGCCAAATTGTTGTAGCCAGACGACTGGGTCAGAGCATCTCTGAAACATCAAGGCTTGTGGAGTGCTTCCTGTCAGCAGTGGTGAGTACTTACCAACAGTGGTCCGAGGAGGGACAAACCACATACCGTCGACAGGGTGTTGGGCGCCCAAGGCTCATCGATGCGCAAGGGCAACGAAGACTATCCCGTCTGGTCCGAACCGACTGTGGGAAGACGACAAGCCGGTGGATGGAATGTGATGCTCTGGGCAATGTTCTGCTGGGAAACCTTGGGTCCGGCCATTCATGTGGACGTCAATTTGACACGTGTCACCTACCTTAACATCGTTGCAGACCAGGTACCCATTCATGGCAATGGTATTCCCTAATGGCAGTGGCCACTTTCAGCAGGATAATGCACCCCGCCACACTGCACACATTGTTCGGGAATGGTGTGAGGAACATGATGAAGTGTTCACGATGTTGCCCTGGCCTCCAAATTCTCCAGATCTCAATCCGATTGAGCATCTGTGGGATGTGCTGGATCGACGTCCGACCCACGGCAGCTCCACCTCGCAACTTACAGGACCTGAAGGATCTGCTGCTATGTTTTGGTGCCAGATACTACAGGACACCTTCAGGGGTCTTGTCGAGTCCATGCCTTGACGGGTCGGCGCTGTTTTGGCGGCACCTGGAAGACCAACAGCATATTATGGAGGTGGTCATAATGTTTTGGCTGATTGGTGGAAGTCAGCAATGTTTTCCACAGATGCTGCCTGACCTGCTGAGTTACTCCAGCACATGGTGTCTTTTTTTGTAAATCAGCATCTGCAGTTTCTTATGTCTACATTTGACTGCATTCCTCCGTTTTGTTTTGAAGAACAATCCACTTTAGCTAGGCGTTAACAATATAATTACCATGTTAGTAATTCTGCCGACTTGTAGTCATAAAAGGTGAGCTGCTGAATCATTAACATTGAATGAAGATTGAGTCAGAATGATCATGATCATTAGCTTTTACTTTGACTCATAGCTGCCATCTTGTATTCACAATGTCTACATTTGATTTGTTTAAGTCTAGCTTTTCATTGTAAAATTGTTTTGGAAAGGACAGGTATATAAATTGGATTGGTTCATATCATTGTGATAATCAAAACAGATTCTTCCATTTATAAAATAACAGCACTTAAGAATCCTTTCCCAATCTCCATCTGCAAATAAATTGGCCCTTCAATGAAATGGTTACTGCAATCGGGATTTTAATGATCTGAGATTTGTTCTCGTTGGAAAGTAAATGCACACTCAGGATAAAAAAATTGCTGTAGCTTGAGTGTGTAGCACACGAGAGGAGAGTGCACAGGACCCCACTGGTGGGAAGGGGGGAAGAGAGAACCTACTGCTTGGAGAGTGGGAGCTATGGGGGAGAGGGGTGAGACAAATTCCCTACTGCTGTTATTTTTAGTCGTTTGCCCTGCTTTTTTTGGCCTGTTGAACAACATCCCAATTGCAGAAATTCCAGTGTTGTATTAAAATTGTAAATTGAGGACTGCTCGTATAAACATTCAAACCATGTTTCTTGTATCTTGCTTTAGGCTCGGAATGTGAATACTGGGGAGCTAGCAGCCATAAAAGTTATTAAGCTGGAGCCTGGTAAGTAATTATTCTGATTGGAAGTAATAAACTGTACCTTTAGTTGTTTCTCTCAAAATACCAAGAAGAACGATTTTGTCAGTGAATCTTGTTGTTGGGCTTTTGTAGATTATGTGCCTTCAGCAAATTGTTTTCTTGAGGAATTTATTTGGACTTAAAAATAATAAATGATGGATAATTTACCAGCTGTGAGTAAATGCAAGTTTTGTGTCTATATTCATCGGGTCATACAGCATGCCAACAGACCCTTCAACCCAGCTTACCCATGCCGACCAAGATGCCCCATCTACACCAGTCCCACCTGCCTGCATTTGACCCATCTATATATCTATATACTAAAACTCTCGTTTGTTTGTTTGTTCCTGAACTATAGCCAAAACGATACACGATAACGCAACAATTTTAGGCCCACCTTACAATTGTCCTGGGGTCACCTTAATGCAAGTTTCATTCAAATTGGTCTTATATTTTTTAAGTTATAGACATTTTAAAGTTTAAAAATTACCTTTTAAATTTAGGCTGGCCGTCTTTAGCGTTTGATGTTACGTTGGGACCCGCCCGAGTGACGGGAGTGGCGGTCAATGAAGGAAGGGGGGCCACGATGGCCGGCGGGGGGGGTGGGAACCACCAGTGACGGGAGTAGCGGCCAGGGGGGGTGGGGGAGGCTGTTCAGCTGACGAGCTACTGCTAACTTTAACAAATGCTCTCCCCCCACCCTGCCAGGAGGATGTGCTGCGTTTTCGACGTCAGTCCGCGTGTGCGCAGTTGGGGCCCGTCGATCTAATGCAGTGATCCTGGACTTACGATGCTTCCACTTACGTTTGGGGGGGAGGGGGGAGGATAAGGAGGGTTGGGGGTGGGATGGAGTGGGTGAGGAGAGGAGGGGGGGTTGAGGAGGGATGGAGTGGGGAGGGGCGGAGGGAGGTTCAGGGAGGGTGGACTGGGTGAGTGAGGGGAAGAGGGGAGCTGGGGGGGATAAGGGGGGATTGAGTGAGGGGGAGGAGGGTGAGGTGAGGGGGGATGGAGTGGGGGGAGTGGGCGAGGGGAGAGTGCTAGACCAATGTGGGAGAGGTTTGGGGGGTGAGGGGAGGGGCGTTTAAGGAGGGTTGGGGAGGGGGGTTGAGGGGGGATGGAGTGGGTGAGTTGGGGGGAGGGATATGGGGGGTTGAGGGGGGATGGAGTGGGTGAGGGGGGGAGGGGAGGGATATGGGGGGTTGTGGGGGGATGGAGTGGGTGAGTGGGGGGGAAGGGAGGGATATGGGGAGTTGAGGAGGGATCGAGTGGGTGAGTCGGGGGGTTGAGGGGGGATCGAGTGGGTGAGTGGGGGGGGGAGGAGGGAGTGAGGGAGGAGAGGGAGATGGACCAATGCAGGAGAGGTTTGGGCCCAACGGGTCTACTTGGTCAAGTATATTCCTCTAAACCTTTCTTATCCATGCACTTTTCCAATGTCAAATTCCTGTCCATTTCTATCTCCATGTTCCCATGGTGCAGTTCTGCAAATGCTTCCGTTCGTGATGACGATCAGTTTGATGCATAAATTGCAGCAGTGTTTCAACCTGGATATCAGTGGTCACGGGTTCGATCCTGATGACGGGTGCTTGTCTGTACGGAGTTTGTACGTTCTCCCTATGACCTGCGTGGGTTTTCTGTGGTGGTGGCTCGAAGGGCCAAATGGCCTCCTCCTGCACCTATTTTCTATGATATGGTTTCTGTGTTCCCTGGTTCAATGGAATAATGTGCAGCACTATAGCACCAATTCCCTGCTTCAATGGAATAATATGCAGCTTTATAGCACCAGCTCCCTGCTTCAATGGTATACTGTCCAGCAGCACAATACTAGACACCATGCTGCCAAAGGTTCTGTTGTAGAGCAAATAAAATTGTCCTGATACTGGTTTCCAATCTGTCTGGTGGAAGAAAGGGGTTAAACTGGCTGCTTCCATGGTGGTTTTCCCTTCCTCCAGCTGGCAAATTCCAACATCTACGTACATTAGAATAATAGAAAAATAAACTGTTCAGCAAGGACACATAATATTTGGATAAAGAATTATAACAATTTGAAGGAGGGGTTATTTGAAAGTTAAAAGCTGACGATTCCCGGAAAATAAACAAATTTGAATGATCCACACTGCAAGATTCACATTTGGCCCACCAAGTTCATGCCAGATCTTTGTAGAGTATTCCAATGTTCCTTTTCCTGACGGCCTTCTAAGTATTTTCTCTCATGCATCTCTAATTGCTTTTTGAGATTTCTGGTTGCAATCCCTCTATACATGCAGTGAGTTCCAAGACATAAACATTCACTGCACAAAAAGGTCACTTCTCACTTTCCCACTCCCATCATGTCTCCTGTTATATTCAACATCAAACGGGTTTCTTTCAGCAACGACTACGTTTTTTTAAACCATAATTCTTACATTACGGAAAAACATTTCAAAGCCAACTATGCATTTCATAATAAATCTTTCAACAATCTTAACTTCAAATGCTATTTAAAAAATCCACCATTCGGCAGAGTGAGTTAGCAGCTTCAAATTAGGGGCGGTGCAGTGGCGCAATGGTACAATTGTTGCCTTACAGTGCCAGAGACCCAGGTTCAATCCTGACTATGGGTGGTGTCTGCGTGGGTTTCATCGGGTGCTCCGTTTTCCTCCCACACCAAAGACGCGCGGGTTTGTAGGTTAATTGGCTTCGGTAAAGTTGTAAATTGTTTCTAATATATAGGATAATGCTAGAGTACGGGGTGATCACTGGTCAGTGCAGTCTCGGTGGGCCGAAGGGCCTGTTTCTGCGCTGTATCTTTAAAGTCTAAAGTACAGTCTAAATTCCTGGACATTAACATTGTGGATGATCTATCCTGGGACCAGCACAGAGTTATCACACAGCAGATGTGCAATCACCTCTACTTTCATAGAAGTTTAAAGAGATTCGACATGTTACTGAAAACCCCTACAAACCTTTCCAGGTGTAATGTATAATCTATCCTGACTAGTTACATCATGGGTAGACACAAAATGCTGAAGTAACTCAGCAGGGACAGAGAGCATCTCTGGAGAGAAGGAATCGGTGATGTTTCGGGTCGAGAGCCCTCTTCACATCATGGCCTAGTATAGAACATGTAGAAACATAGAAAATAGGTATAGGAGTAAGCCATCCGGCCCTTCGAACCAGCACCGCCATTCAATATGATCATGGCTGATCATCTAAAATCAGTACCCCGTTCCGGCTTTTTCCCCTTGGTTCCCTTTGCCCTAAGAACTAAATCTAACTCTCTCTTGAAATCTCTATGGCAATTCCAACGCACAGGAATACAAGAGGCTGCAGAGAGTGGTGGACTCGGCCCGGTACATCACAGACACGGCCCTCCATCTAAAGCATCTACTTGAGTCTCTGCCTCAAGAAGGCGGCATCTATCATCAAGGATTCTCACCATCCAGGCCGTGCCCTTTTCTCACTGCAACCGCCAGGCAGGAGGTACTGAAGTCTGAAGTCCTACATCACCAGGTTCAGGAACAGCTACTTTCCTACAACTATCAGGTTCTTGAACTGACCCACACAACCCTAATGCTACCTCAGCAACTGAACACCACTGAACGTCTCTTGCACCACCATGGGCTTTTAAAAATTATTATTATAATTTTTACAAATGTCTTATTTTTTTGTCTTCTTGTACTCTCTTGAGGACAATAAGGGATTGTCAGTAAATAGGTCCTGACCCGAAACGTCCTCTGTCCATTTCCTTCCACAGATGCTGCCTGACCCCCAAGTTTGTTTGTGCTTTGCCAAGAGATGCATGTGTTCTGCAAAATCAAAAGCCTTTTCAAATACAATCTTTGATTCAGCTCAAAAACGATAAGCTACTTTCAAGCCAGTATCATAGAAAATAGGTGCAGGAGGAGGCCATTTGGCCCTTTGAGCCAGCACCTCGATTACTTTGCCAAATAATCAAAATAATTATTATAAAAAATTGCAGCAGTGAACAGCTTTGAAGATTGAATGAATCAAATGGAAGTCAAAATTCTGTATGATGAGCAAACAATGCAAGATTAAAATCAAAGTCAAGAAGATGAAGTGTGGAACAGAATGCCGGAAATCATTTAGATACGATTCAAGAGACTTTTGGATAGGCATATGGATATGCAGGGAATGGAGAGATCTGGGTTAAGTGCAGGCAGAAATGAGTTGGACTTAGCATCATGGCCACACTCTTCTATGTTTACAAAGGACAATAATGCATACATTGATACTTAATTATTTTTCCTTTCAGTGTTATTGATTAATCAGTCCAACTTCATTTATTTGAAAAATTATTAGATTTTAAAATGGAATAAAATTGCCATCCCACTAAAAATGGAAAAAGACAAAGTGCTGGAGTAACTCAGTGCTCTAGTTAGAACTCTAGAGCCGTTTTGCTGTAGGTCTGTAAGAGTTTGCGTTTTACCACTTGAACGTTAAAGAGTTCTGATTTCTAAAATAGTGTTTGAAGTTGAGATAGTTGAAAGACTTGTTTGGAAATATACAGTGGTTTTGAAATATTTCAATAATGCAAGAGTTATGGTTAAAAAACGATTGTCATTGTGAAAGAAACCTGTTTGATGTTAAATATACTTGCAACATAAATTTCAATGCACTGTCAACTGACCAAGACGACACGAAGTGAAAGATTATTGAAAAGTTGACAAATAATCTGGCATTCACCTATAGACTAATCATAGTTCATCCTGCTTTTGGACAAAGTAAATGTCTGGATCCATTTCAAACACATTGCACTACCTGCACTTGTGAGATCCATGGTGTAGAGTTCTTTCCTTTGCTGGAAAAGGTGTACTATTGTTTAGCAAGGAGCAGATACTTCAGTGAGAATTGTTTTGCAAGTTTCTATTCATCCTTTCCTGCTGCTTCATCACAATACTGATTCCCATAAACTATTTCTTCAATGCTTTTATTCCGGCTGCAGCCTTTGCCAAATTTTACTCCTGCAGTGTCTCTTGACTGTTGCACAAGTATTTTGCACCCAGAGAAAACCCATGTGGTCAAAGTACAAACAGCACCCGAGGTTAGGATTGAACCTTGGTCTCTAGCGCTGTAAGTCAAGTCAAGTCAAGTCAATTTTATTTGTATAGCACATTTAAAAACAACCCACGTTGACCAAAGTGCTGCACATAAAGGTGGCAACTCAACCGCTGTGACACCGTGCTGCCCCCTTGCCTGAGTTTATTCTCTGCTTTCCAATTATGATGAGAGAATTGCCTGAAATGGCTTCTTTCCTAGTTCCTGTGTTATTACCTCGAATCCCCAGGGATCTACATTTGAAGAGGCATTCTTCAATTTATTATAATGTTTACAGAGTACAATGTTTACATATTCTGTTGTGCTGTTGCAAGTAAGAATTTCATTGTTCTATCTGGAACATATGACAATAAAATACTCTTGACCCTTTCATGTAGAGAAACATAGAAAATAGGCGCAGGAGGAGGCCGTTTGGCCCTTCGAGCCAGCACCGCCATTCATTGTGATCATGGCTGATCATCCACAATCAGTAACCCGTGCCTGCCTTCTCTCCATATCCCTTGATTCTGCTATCCCCTAGTTCTATCTAACTCTCTTAAATTAATCCAGTGAATTGGCCTCTACTGCCTTCTGTGTCAGAGAATTCCACAAATTCACAACTCTCCAGGTGAAAAAACTCTTTCTCATCTCAGTTTTAAATGGTCTCCCCTTTATTCTTAGACTGTGGCCCCTGGTTCTGGACTCCCCTAACATTGGTAACATTTTTCCTGCTTCTAGCTTGTCCAGTGGAATTGGCTCAAGGGTGTTCTACTACTCCTTAAATTCTCTGTACTTTTCCCCCATTGAAATAATCTAAAAACAAAATGTTCAAGAGTGAAGTGTGTTTTATTGTCGTGTGTACTGAAAAGGGAACAATAAAGTTCGTTCTTTCAGCAGCAGCCGCAGGCTTGTAAACACAGTATTCAATAGATAATATATCAAACAAAAAAAAGTTCAATAGATAAAAAATCAAACATTGTGCAAAAATTAAACAAAGCCCAAGGTAACCTAGTGCAACCAAGGCAGTTTTTAGATCAGAGTTTAGTTGAAGTTTGTAGCATTCAATCGCCTGATGATTATTGGAAAGAAGCTGTTCCTGAACCTGGACATCATAGTTTTCAGGTTCCTATACCACCTTCCCGATGGCAGAAGTGAAATGAGAGTATGGCCAAGGTGGTGTGGATCTTTGATTATGCTGGCTGCCTTTTTGATCCCTACCATCGATCCCTTTGATGGTGGGAGGTCAGTACCCATGATGGACTGGGCAGTGTTCACTTGAACTGTACACCTGTCAAAGTTCAAGAAAATATTCATCGGCATTCTGAATCTCCTCACTCTTCTGAGGGAGTAGAGGCGTTGATGGGGTTTCTTTATGATTGCATCAGTGTGTTGGTTCCAGGACAGACCTTCAGAGATATGCACGTCCAGCAGCTTTAAGTTGTTGACTCTCTCCACCACCGTGCTGTCTATGAAGACGGTTTGTGGATCCTCGTCCTTTCTCTTCGAATGTCAACAATCAGTTTCTTGATTTTACTAAGAGCTAGATTGTTGTTAAGGCACCATTCAATCAGACGATCAATCTCCCTCCTATACCCTGACTCATTGTTACCCGTAATTCATCCAACAACGGTGGTGTCGTCAGTGAATTTAAAGATGGAGTTGGTAGCTGGAAACCATCATGGGTATAGAGTGAGTAGAGCAGGCGACTGAGCGCTGTATCTCTGAACTAAACAACCATCACCTGTACGCTTGCTGACTGCACTACGGCTGATTGTGTACTTGTTGGTGCACTATGGACTTTGGTGACGCATATTTTGGTTACCTATCAGTCTTGTCATTAATTTATTATATAATTGATTGTTAAATATTTGTCTGTGCGTTATTAAGTTAATGAGCCCGTAAACCTGCAGCAACTAGAATGTTATTGTTCTGTTGCCGGTACAAATAATTAAACACCTTTGTCTCTTGATCTGATTGATTCCATGTCTGGCAGTCCTCTATTCAAACCTTATCTACTTCGTTAAACCACTGCTCCCCCTATTTCACTACGACCCATATCTCTAATTTTCTTCAGTCCAACAAGCCCTCAAGATCTCTTTGGTCCTCCAAATCTTTCTGTTCCCTAACCTTAGTCTCTACCATCAGTAGCCATGCCTTCAGCTGACCTGGTCCTGAGCTCTGTCATTTCATCCCTGAACCTCTAACAAGAATGTAAAAATGAAAGCAGAAGTTCATTTGTCCCCTTGCACTATCTCTGGCATTCAATAAGGTTAGAGGTGAGCTTATAGCTTGGCATCACAATTGTCCTGAACTAACCCCAGATCTTCTTGAGGTAAAAGACCAACGTATGGTTTGCTTTTCTATGTTGCTACAGTGGCTGCATATTAACCTTGAGTAGTTGGTGCACTGGCACATCCACATCCAGGTGAACAGTTTTCAATCCCTCACTATTTAAAACAAACACCCTGCTTTTCTTTACCGTTTTCTAAAATGGCTGACATCACAATTTTTCCACATACTGCAGTCTTGAATTGCGATCTTTCTTGGTTAACCCATAATTAAGTTATTGCTGCTCATCTTCATAACATTTATAAGAGGATGATGTTTATTTGCTATGTGAGATTGGTTGTCCACAGCCCAATGTGTTGGTTCATAGGCTGAATGTGGTACTTTATTGTGAAAAGCTGTAACTATCTTGGAGGCCATACTGATCCTGTACAATGAAGAAAAACAAGTTGTGCATGTGGCCCAGTCCATTACACAGACCAGACTCCCCACTATTGCCTCCATTTACACTTTACTCTGCCTTGGAAAAGCAGCTAACATAATCAAATATTTGTCCCATTTTGGTCATTCCTCCCTGCTCCGGTCTAGCAGAAGATACAAAGGCTTGAAAGCTGCACCACTGGACTCAGGAACAGTTTCTCCCCCCGTTATCAGGCATCTGAACGGTCCTTCCATAAGCTAGCGTACCGTCCGATTCACCTCAACCCCATTGCGGACATTGGACTTTGCCTCTGGAATTGATGCGCTACAATGCTGAGAACTATATTTTGCATTCAGTATATTCCCTTTCGCTTTACCTATTGTACTTGAGTTTGACTTGATTGTATTTCTGTATAGCATCATCTGATCTTTTTGGATAGCATGTAAAACAAAGCTTTTCACAGTACTTTGTTCATGTAACAATAAACCAAATCTGAATCTAAAGTGCATTGTTACAGTCATGGAGCAATCTGCTGTTTGCGAGAAGTTGTTTTTCCGCAGTTATTCTTTTCAATAGTCAATAGTCGTTTATTTGTCACATACACATAAATGTGTAGTGAAATGAAACATTACCCGCAGTTGAACAATAAGACCAATAAGAATAATCAATAAAAATGCAATAACACATACAATCACAAACTAACACCAAACAAAAAGAAACATCCATCACAGTGAGTCTCCTCCAGTCCCTCCTCACTGTGATGGAAGGCCACAATGTCTTTTCTCTTCCCTGCCGTCTCCTCCCACGGTCAGGCTGTTGGAGTTGCCACGTCGGGGCGGTCAGGACTCCCGACATTGAAGCCCCCGCTGGGCGGTGAAAATCCCGCGGCCTATTCCAGGCCGCGCCGGACGGTGAAAGGTCCGCGGCGGGCCGACCCAAGCCCCGCGATTCGGGACGGACGAACACGCTGTCGCTGCCGTTGCCGGAGGTCCCGATGTCGGCCCCCATCCAGGGGCCTGCGGGCTTCCGACGTCCACGCGGCCCGCGCCGGAGCCTCCGGAGACGAGTCGCAGCCGCACCCGCAGCATTCAAGGACAAAAGTTGGCTTTAATGGATGGCTTCATACATTAAATGGTCTGGCACTTACTGCCTGCCAGAGATTCTTTCAAAATATTTTCAGAAGCCTCAATTTCAAGAAGTTGGCAGCTGGTGAATGACTGATAACAATTCTGCTTCATGGAAGCAATGCAAACCAAATTCCTGTTGTAGAGGCAAGGCTGGAGTCAGTATGACAAATTATCCTTTTTTGCAAGTTAACTGTCAATCACCCAGAGATAGACTTCTGCTACAATAGACAATAGGTGCAGGAGGAGGCCATTCGACCCTTTGAGCCAGCACCGCCATTCACTGTGATCATGGCTGATCATCTACAATCAGTACCTTTTCAAACAATCAAATGTCTCCATAAAACTTCAGATTATCATGCTTAAAATTGAACTGAATTTGCAGTTGATAATAGAGATTCATGCAATTTTTAGTTTAGTTCAGAGATACAGCATGGCCTCAGCCCATCAAGTCCATACCAACCATCGGTCACCCGTTTACACTAGTTCTGTTATCCCACTTTCTCATTCACTCCCTACACACCAAGGGCAAATTAGAGAGGGCCAATTAACCTAAATACCAGCATGTCTTTGGGATGTGAGAGGAAACTGGAGCACCCAGAGGAAACCCACGTGGTCACGAGAACGAACAAACTCCACACAGACAACATCTTAAGGTCATGATCAAACCCGGGTCTCTTTAGTACCTGGGTAATTTAGAAATGAATTTATCCACCAAAGTTAATACTGTGGCATTGCACTGGAGGTGAAATGATACCAAAAATTTGTTTTTAGTTTATCTGAAACAGTTACGTCCAATTTAATGGGATTTATGAAGTGGTTTTCAAACTTTTTAAAACAAAGATAGCCTTGAGTCACGATTTTTTTTGTTACTTTATTTGGGAATTTTCAGTTTCCAGTTCCAGTTTCAGTTAATTGATTTTCTTAAAGCCCAGAAGTTTTGCAGAAGATAAATCTATGTTCAGCGTACTACCACTCTTGGAGTACTGTGTGTAGGAAGAATGTAATTAACTTGGAAAGGGTGCCTCTTGCTCATACTTCACCACTGGTGAATGTGACATTAAGAAATGTCAAGGTGATAAACTCTGGAATTCACAGCATTACCTGGTTCAAATTAGATAGAGATTCACCAGGATGTTACCTGGGCTTGCGGGCTTGAGTTATAGGGAGAGGTTGGATAGGTTGGGACTTTTTTCTTTGAAGCCTAGGAGACCGAAGGGGTGACCTTATTGAGGTGTACAAGATCATGAGGGGCATGGATAAAGTGGACGCTCAATCATTTTCCCAGGGTAGAGGATTCTAAAACTAGAAGGCATAGGTTTAAGGTTAGAGGGAAAATATTTGAGGGGCAACATTTTCACCCAGAGGGTAGTCTGTATCTGGAATGACCTCCTGGAGGAAGCGATGGAAGCAGATTCAATTAAGATTTTTAAAAGACATTTGAATGATAATGGTTCAATAGTGTTTTTCTTTGTTGCATGTTCAAACGCACAGTGGAATTATTTTCTTACATACAGTCCTGTAAAGTATTATACTCGATTAGCAAAGTGTACAGAAATAGTCTACGGATAGGAAGGGTTTGGAAGGCTACAGGCCAAATGTAGGCAAATGGAACTCACCAGGAATGCCAACCTGGTCAGTATGGACAAAGCGGGCTGAAGGGCTTGTTTCTGTGCTGTAAAGCTCTATGACTCTATAAGGATTTGTAAGCAATAGCTAGCTGGCGCTGGGACTTATTGACCTTGAAAGCAAGCATCTGCTTCTTCCCTACCTGTATTTCATCTGCAAAAATGCTTCAGATGTTTCACATGACTGCCTTGCATAGCAGCCTGCATCAGTTTCACTTTGCTGACCTTTACAATGTTTTCTGGCCTACACTGTCTTCTGGTCAAACATCACCCTTAAAAAAAATTCTCACCGTGTTTTCAATGCAACGTCTTGTTCCTGCATATCTCTATAATCTCCAAGCCTGTAACCTTCCGGAGAACCGCTTCTCCTATTCTAGCCTCGTGCGCGTGCTTTACCGCTGGTGAATGTGACATAAAAAAATGTCATGCTGATAAACTGTGGAATTCTCAGCAATAACTGCAGTAGTTCTGTCTATTTAAATGTCAAAAATATCCCTTAAAACCTACTTGCTTTGGCAAGTTTTTAAGTCGGCTGTCCGTTGTTGTGTGGCATGACATTTAATTTTTACCTTTGAAAGTACTTCTGTGATTGCCTCGAGATGTTTGCTCTAAGTTGCATAGTTCTCTTCTGTGTCCCTATGCCTTGCTCTTAAATATATGTGTAATGTTCACAGCAAGAAAGACACAAAGTGCTGAGTAACTCGGCGGGTCAGGCAGTTTCTTTGGAGAATGTGGATAGGTGATGTTTCTGTTCGGGACTCTTCCTCAGACTGTCAGACTGATTGTGGGGGGGGGGGGGGGGGGTGATAGCCTGATGCTTGGACATAGGTCTGAGATGAAAAGACAAAAGGTGTGAGATAAGGATAGATGCGAATTGTGAAGCCAAAGGAAGGAATGAGGTGGAAGGGGAGGGAAGAAATGGGTGCGAGTCCTGGTGGGGCACAGGGGAGAGTGGAGGAGGAAAAAGGAGCGGTTTGTTAGCTAAAATTGGAGAATTCAATGTTCATACCGTTGGGTTGTAAACTACCCAAGCCGAATAGGAGGTGCTGTTCCTCCAGTTTGCGTGTGGCCTCACAGGCAACAAAGGAGGCCCAGGACAGAAAAGTCAGTGTGGGAATGGGAAGAGGAGTTGAAATGGTTAGTAACTGGGAGATCCAGTAAGTCTTGCCAGACCAAGTGTGTGTTCGGTGAGATGGCTGCGCCTGGTCTCACTGATGTACAGGAGGCCATATCAGGAACATCAGATACAGTAGACGAGGTTAGAGAAGGTGCACATGAACCTCTGTCTCACCTGGAAGGACTGCTGGGGTCCCTGGGTGGATGTAAGGGAAGAGGCATAGGGAAAGGTGTTACACCTCCTGCAGTTGCCGGGCTTTCTACATTGTACTGTTCACCTTGCCTTGTTAGTATGTTGTGCACACTAACTACTTCAAGGACGTTCTTGTCAATCATAAGATATTTACCAGGAGTCTTAGCTCCAACAGAACTCCAGAGTGCCAGAGGTCCAGGAACTTGCTATTAACCATGAGGTGTGCCATTTCTTCAGAGCTGAAAGGTAGTCCATACCCCAGCCAAGAATGTTTGTGTATAAGGTCATGTATGGAATATTTCGGGTGAATACAGGGCCTTTTACCCAGAGTAGGGGAATCAAGAATTAGATGACGTCAAAGATTACTGGTAGAAGGCAGGAGAATGGGTTGAGTGGGAAAGATAGTTAAGCCATGATTGGATGGTGAAGTGGACTCGATGGTGAATGGCCTAATTCTGCTCTTTTGACATGAACATGAACTCGCCTCCAATGAAGTGAACTGGACAGATTTGCTGGATAAATGGGGAACTTTAACCTGCAAAACCTTCACTTCAGAAAAAAGGCCACTCGCCATTAACCACACTTTGTGCAAAAAAAAAGGTTACCCCTCAGTTCCAATAGACAATAGGTGCAGGGAGTAGGCCATTCGGCCCTTCAAGCCAGCACCACCATTCAATGTGATCATGGTTAATCATTCTCAATCAGTACCTCGTTCCTGCCTTCTCCCCATACCCCCTGACTCCGCTAATCTCTATCTAGCTCTCTCTTGAATGCATTCAGAGACTTAGCCTCCACTGCCTTCTGAGGCAGTGAATTCCACAGATTTACAACTCTCTGACTGAAAAAGTCTTTCCTCATCTCTGTTCTAAATGGCCTCCCCCTTATTCTTAAACTGTGGCCCCTGGTTCTGGACTCTCCCAACATTGGGAACATGTTTCCTGCCTCTAACGTGTCCAACCCCTTAATAATCTTATATGTTTCGATAAGATCCCCTCTCATTCTTCTAAATTCCAGTGTATACAAGCCTAGCCGCTCCAGTCTTTCAACATACGACAGTCCCACCATTCCGGGAATTAACCTAGTAAACCTTCGCTGCATGCCCTCAATAGCAAGAATATCCTTCCTCAAATTTGGAGACCAAAACTGCACACAGTACTCCAGGTGCGGTCGCACTAAGGCCCTGTACAACTGCAGAAGGACCTCTTTGCTCCTATACTCAACTCCTCTTGTTATGAAGGCCAACATTCCATTGGCTTTCTTCACTGCCTGCTGTACCTGCATGCTTCCTTTCAGTGACTGATGCACTAGGACACCCAGATCTCGTTATACGTCCCCCTTTCCTAACTTGACACCATTCAGATAATAATCTGCCTTCTTATTTTTACCAAAGTGGATAACCTCACACTTATCCACATTAAACTGCATCTGTCATGCATCCGCCCACTCACACAACCTGTCCAAGTCACCCTGCAACCTAATAGCATCTTCCTCACAGCTCACACTACCACCCACCTTTGTATCATCTGCAAATTTGCTAATGTTACTTTTAATCCCTTCATCCAAGTCATTAATGTATATTGTAAATAGCTGCGGTCCCAGCACCGAGCCTTGCGGTACCCCACTAGTCACGGCCTGCCATTCTGAAAGGGACCCATTTATCCCCACTCTTTGCTTTCTGTCTGTAACCAATTTTCTATCCATGTCAGTATCCTATTAAATCTTTCCCCCCTCACCTTAAACCTATGTCCTCTGGTTCACGATTCCCCTACTCTGAGCAAAAAGGCTGTGTGTTTACCTGATCTATTCATCTCACGAGGAATGTTTTGGGGTGTGGGAAAACAGAGAACTGGTCGATAGTCGGCGTGGACTCGGTAGGCTGAAGGGTCTGTTTCCATGCTGTATCTTTCAATCCATTCAAACAGATGCTGTTCAGCTACTTTTTTTCCTTCTAAAGCTTTGTCTCAAATGGCCACTTAAGGCAGGGAGCTCCAGACTCGCCACTCTTTGTTTTTTAATAAAACAAACTCTATGCACTCCCCTCTAACCCTGTCTGTCTGTGAGCTTAGATTTATAGCCCTTTAATTATAAATCTCTGAGCTAAGGGAATTAAGCTCTTTCTTAATCCCGTTAGCTCGTAGCTTTACCACCGGTAAATCTGTTTCAGAGAAAGTGACCCCAGCCAGTCCAATCGTTCCACATCACTAAACTCCTTCGCTCCTCATAACATCCCCCTGCATCTCCTTTGAAGCACCACAAGTGATTTCACATCCTTCCTGTAATGTAGTGAGAACAAAACACAGTACTCTGGTTATGGCTTTGTGTTTACGCAGATTTGGGATAACCTTTATGCCGTTTGTTCTCTGCCTTGGTTCGCAAAAGGAAGTGTCCTTCAAGCCCTTGGGTTTACCTTTTCTGACTTGTTTGTGTCTACTTTTGTCGCGTAGTCTTCGGTATTGCTGCTGTAATGTCATAACATTATGTACAAGGAACTGCAGATGCTAGTTTATACCAAAGATAGACACAAATTGCTGGACTAACTCCATGTTTCCCTTTGGTGAAAAACCAGCATTTGCAGTTCTTTTTAATTACATTTATGACATAAGTTTCAGGTCTAAGGACCTTAAGATTTAATGGGGGAAAACAAGACACAAAGTGCTGGAGTAACTATGGGGGTCAGGCAGCATCTCTGGAGAACATGGAGAGGTGATGTTTCAGGTCAGGACCCTTATTCAGACAGATTGTAGTTCGAGGGGGTGGCGGGAGAGATCTAAAAGTGAGAAAAAAACCATGACAAATTAGGATGAACAACCTTCTATCTAAATCCTTAGTGTGCTTTGTGAAGAAAGGAGTCCAGTATTGTGTCCTTTATGAAGTTTGCGCACCTCCCTGTGACTACGCAGGTTTCCTCTGGGTGCTCCGGTTTCCCTCATATCGCAGAGGGAATGTTGCTGTTCCTGCTTATTCGGTGAACTCTGAAAGACATTTTTGACTTCACACTGGTGGAATACATTGAAATCTGACTCAGCAGCTTGTACAGAGGGATGTATTTCAGCTACTGAAGGTGGCATGGTGCTGTAATGTTATATTACTATTGTGACTACATTGTTCACTTTCACAAAGAGGAGATTCTGAAACATGTTAATGAATGTGTGGTTCCGTAGCATCACGACCAAGCAACTTGACCCATACACACGATCCATTATTGCTAGCTATAGCCAATTCTGCCGTTCAAACAAAAGAATAATTACTGTAAAAATATTTCTAAGAAATGATTGGAATAAGTAATGAGTATTCCTTTAAAGAGATTGAAATAAACACTGTATATTCCTAAAACATTGTAATAGTGGTGGAATTTGCTGACTCAGGATGAACTCAAATTATAGCTGGTCAAAAAAGAATTCCTCCATTCTTTACATCTGTGTATTTAGTGGGCAGATTTGGCAGATCTGCAAGGCTTTGATCTGAACCATTAGTAGTGGCATCAAACAGTTCTGTGTTGCGTGTTTTAAGCGCAGAAAGTTTGGGAGATATTTCTTTACAAAAATAATCTTTGTTCAAAATGAAAGTTTATACAAAGTAAAAACTCTGCACACTTTTTCAGTATCTATACATTAAATGGTGTCATACTCAGCAGTGTTTGCATCTTTCTTTACACAAAACACCATTGCCACTTGTGGCCCTGTGGGGTAATCTCCCTTCCATTGTTTGAGGGGTCTCCCCACCGAACTCTGCACCTCAACGTCCAGCAGCGGAAGGACCTCAGTCAGTGGTCCCCTTTCACAGAGCCTTGGCATTGGCTGCACTGAGCTTCTGTGAGTCCCTCAGCATGGACTCCTGCAGTCTGGAATGGGCCAGTTGGCAACATTCCCTGACGGACATCTCTGCGCACGCGCTGGGAGATATTGGTGGAGCAGTTGAGGTGATCAGTCCCTGCAGATGGTAAATGCTGCAGAGATGGTGCACCAGGGGTGCAGGAATGTGTTGTAGGGGGATGGGTGGGGTGCCACTCAATGCTTCGCCCAGGATGGTGTTAAGCTGCAGAGAGTATTCTATCGTGCCAGACCGTATAATAGATGTGGAAAGGCAATAAAAGGTGCTGGAGTAACTCTGTACACAGTGAGTCAGGCAGCATCTTTGGAGAACATGGGTAGGTGACGTTTTGGGTTGGGATTCTCCTTCAAATTGATTGTTATGGGGGGGGGCGTGTTAGATAGAGTAAGCTGGAAGAGAGACGGGGGAGGACAAAGCCCGGCTGGTAATAAGTTGATACAGGTGAGGTGGGGTTGATAGGCAGATGGAGGATAAAGGGCAGAGATGAAAAAACAGGTGTGAGACAAAAGGATTGAAGAATTGCAAATTGTGAAGCCAGAGGAAGAAATGTAGGTGGAAGAGGAGTGGGAGAGGAGAAGTAGGTAAGTCCAGTAAAGGCATAAGGGAGAGCGGGAGGGGGGAAGGTTATATAGTTACCTTAAATTGTGGAATTCAATGTTCATGCTGAGCTGGCAGAAGATGAGTAAACCATCCAGTATTTGATATTACATTTAAGAATGGGATTGATTTTTTTAACATATTTGTGAATTGAATCATATGGGGTTAGTGTGGCCCTGATACAGAAGTGCCTTGATCTGAAGAAGGTCCCGACCTGAAACTTTGCCTGTCCATTTCCACCACAGATGCTGTCTGACCCGCTGAGTTCCTCCAGCACTTTTTAGTTAGTGGATGATCCCAGCATCCACAGTTCCTTTTGTCACTCAGCCATGATCTCGTGAGTGGCCAGGAAGGTACAAAGGTCAAATGGCCTGCTCAGGCTTCTATCTTTTGTTTTCATGACCTGATTGTGTACCCATTAATCTAGCTGAGTTTCCGATTCAAAATGTCACGCAACGTGCTGGAGTAACCTGTCCATTAGTTCATAATTTATAGGAGCAGAATTAGGCTATTCAGTCCATCAAGTGTACTCCACCATTTAATCATGGCTGATCTACCTTTCCCTCAAACCCATTCTCTTGCCTTCTCCCCATAACCCCTGACACCCGTACTAATCAAGAACCTTTCAATCTCCACCTGACCTGCTGAGGCGCTCCAGCACTTTGCGTCTATTTTTGTAAACCAGCATCTGCAGTTCCTTGTTTCTGAATTTATTTTAAAAATAGTTTTATTCAACAAAATTTGTTCTGTGGCACCACAGCTGAACAAAGGCATCCTTTGGATTGAATTCAAGATATACTGTTTTGTACCTTATTGGAGTTATGCAGAGGTACATATTTTGGGTATGTGTCATCTTTACCTCCTCCGGTCCCCCCTCCCCCGCCTTCATCTCAAGGGCAATATTAGTCATTGAGATTTACAGCATGGAAACTGGCCCTTTGGCCTATCACATCCATGCTATTCAAGATGCCTACCTAAGCTCATCCCACTTGCCTATGTCGGCCCATTTCCCTCTAAACCTTTGCTATCCGTGTACGTCCACATGTCTTTTAAATTATGTAATTATACCTGCTTCTGTGTGGCAGCTGGTTCCATATATCCATCACGCTGAGGTCCACTATAAGTCTTTCCCCTCTTGCCATAAACCAATGGCCTCCAATATTTGACTTCCCTACCCTGGAAAAATAACATTGCATATAAAGCAAATGAGAAGACCTTAACGTGTGCAAACATGCACAATGATCTTTCCCCTTATAGCTCTGCCAGCAAAATGGGAGGAAAGCAAGACCAGTCAGCTTACTCAGAGAATGATTCATCCATCAGGCCCAGAGGAGCAAGTGCATGCATAGAAATAAAATGTTTGGCAATCCCTCCTCTGCAGTGAAACCATTTTGCTCATGTGCTCACTTCCATGTTGATCTTGGGGCAGTGACTGTGTGTCCCAGCTGATGGCAGCAGCTGGCAGGCGTTGTACACAGACGGGTTTATTGAGCATTGCTAGAAGCCCAGGGAAGGGTATCAAGAACCAGAGGATATAGGTTTAAGGTGAGGGGGGAAAGATTTAATAGGAACCTAAGGGATAACTTTTTCACACAAAGGGTGTTCGGTGTATGGAATGAGGTATGATAGTTGAGTTAGGTAGTATCGCAACGTTTAAGAAATATTTAGACAGGTACATGGTTAGGACAGGTTTAGAGGGATATAGGTCAATCGCAGGCAGGTGGGACTAGTTTAGATGGAGCATATTTGTTAATGTGGGCAAGTTGGGCCAAAGGGCATGTTTCCACGCTGTATGACTCTGTGACTCTGAGTAGCGGTGGAAACATTCCCACAAAAGTCATCTATGTGAAGCAGCAAGTCTGTCAGCTAGCACGGGTACCAGAAGAGTAGAGGAGTTGTAATTGTGTCAATTGGTCACCACAGAAGGTTATGCCCAAATTGGTACTTTTCCCCACCCTCTTGTTATGGATGAGAGTTATGACTGTGTGGGCATAGTTTAGTTGCTTGTATAAATTCACTCTATTGACAAATTGTTTGAAGTGGCAAGACTGTGCAGAGTGAAAAAGGCCATACAAGGGGCAGACATTTTTTCACTAAAGATAGACACAAAGTGCTGGAGTTCCAAAGTTCCATATACCTATCACCCTTTGTTTAAAATAAAAGTTGCTCCTCGGGTTCCTATTAAATCTTTCCCCTCTCGGCACAGTGGCGCAGCGGTAGAGTTGCTGCCTTACAGCGCCAGAGACCGGGTTCAATCCTGACTGCGGGTGCTGTGTGTATGGAGTTATGTTCTCCCCGCGATCCCGTGGGTTTTCTCCTGGTGCTTCGGTTTCCTCCCACACACCAAAGACCTACAGATTTGTAGGTTAATTAGCTTCAGAACAATTGTAAATAGTCCCCAGTGTGTAGGATAGTATTAGTGTTCGGGGTGATCGCTGGTCGGCGCAGACTTGGTGGACTGAAGGGCCTGTTTCCGCATTGTCTAAACTAAATTAAGCTCTCACCTTAAACCTATGTTCTCTGGTTCTTGATTCCTCTACTCAGGGTAAAAGACACTATGCATTCACCCCATCTATTCCTCTCATGATCTTGCACACCTCTATAAGATATATGCAACAGCACATGCACTTATGAAGTGAATGGCCAAGTTAAGTTTCAGTTTAAGCCTATCTGGTGATCATCTGCCTGTAGGAATGTGCACACTGCTGGCTTCAACACAACCTCAGGCATTGGTCAGTGACGGGCGAGCACATAAATCTCACTGAAGGCTTCAGACAGCAATTCCTCCGTCAGGCCCAGGAGAGCAAGTATATGCTTAAAGACCAAGCGTCTGGGGTCCCCTGCTCCACAGGTTACTCATTTAGCTCACCTTCCCACTTCCATTGTGAACTTTGGATAACAAATTATTGATGGTAATTTTTAGACTTCTGTGTTCACATATACATATTTTGTGGAAATTCTATGTTGCTGGCAGTTACAAAAAATAATAGCAAAAGCTATCGGTCATTATCCTGTAAAATCAGGACCAGTGACATCTGGTAATAATTTAGCTGGAATTTAAGATGGAATTTAACTCTGACAAGTGTGAGAAAATGCATTTTGGGATGTTAAACCGGGGCAAGACATTCTCCCAGACCCTGTCATGTCTTGTGAGTTGTTGAGCAGAGACCTTGGGTTACAGGTACCCATGGGTTACAAGACTCCCACAACCTGGGTTATAAGTCTCCTATCACTATTGCTCTCCCGTCCACCTGCCCCTTGTTTTGAGTTATGTGTGCTGTGTTTGAGTCAGAAGTGCTGAGGCTTTGCGAGGGGCTTGGTTAAGGAGGCTGAGTAGTGGATCTAAAAGTGATGGTTTTCAAAAAATAATATGCATGCAGTGAATCGTGGCATTGTGAAATTCACTATTTTAAGCCAGGAAGGGAAGAGATTGTGACTTCAATAAAAACTTGAAGGAAAAAATATTTGCAGAGGGTTTCAGGAATACACGAGTTCGGTATCTCGACTGCACATGACCAGGTCATAGGTCACATGTGGTAAACATTCTCGCCGCTGAGCTGCTGCGTGTGTACAGACCTGCGTTTCATCCGTATTTTCCAGTTTTGCTTCTTCGAGGTAAGAAAATACTGCTTTCAAAACTATTAACTAGGTGTATTTATGGTTAATTTGTACAAAATTACAATGATTTTGTTGGTTTTATTGCTTTATGTTTCGGTGAGTGAGCGAGATCGTGATGATTTTCTTTTGCATTGTAACTTGTACGTAATGGACATGCTTACAGGACCCTATTTGAATTACCATGTGATTGACTGTTTATTTTTATTTTTTATGTTACTGGGCAAAGCCATGCGCATTTGTGCAATTTTGGGCTGTGGGAATAGCACGTATCACCTGAATAAGTGGATGCAGAATGTGTGTGACAGCCACAACTGTAAATTAGCAACGAGATACTGTTTCTGCCCACCTCCCTTCAAACTAGGAAAAAAACCTGCAGATGCTGGTTTAAATCGAAGGTAGACACAAAATGCTGGAGTACCTCAGCGGGTCAGGCAGCATCTCGGGAGAGAAGGAATGGGTGATGTTTTGGGTCAAGACCCTTCTTCAGAAGTCTGAAGAAGAGAGATACCAAACTCCCTTACTCTCCAGACTTCTGAAGAAGGGATTGAAAGCAGTATTTTCTTACCTTGAAGAAGCAAAACTGGAAAATACGATTGAAACGCTGGTCTGTACACACGCAGCAGTTCAGCCGGTGAGAATGTTTAGCATAAGTGACCTATGACCTGGGCATGTGCAGTCGAGATACCGAACTCGCTTATAGAAACAGAATTAAATTAACTGTTTGCTCTTGCAAAAGGGTGGCATATGTTAAATGAATTGAATAATCGCCTGCACTGCAATCATTCTGATTCTATGTGGAGCTGTAACAAAATTTACTTGATATGGTTTTGTCAACCTATGGACGTCATGTGCTGAGGCCTCTGCTGGTGACGTCATGTGCTCAGGCCTCTGCTGCCACCCAGTGCAACCATTCTGCAACTGCAAGTCTCCCATCCATTTAGTATAATGGGGAAACAAGCAATTACACATGCTGGTGTACAAAAGAAGACACAGAATGCTGGAGTAACTCAGCGGGTCAGGCAGCATGTCTGGAGAATGTGGATAGGTGACGTGAGGGGACCTGAACTGATCACCTATCCATGTTCTCCAGAGATACTGCCTGATCCGCTGAGTTACTCCAGCACTTTGTGTCTTCTCAGTGTAATGGTTTTGATTAATGGAACTTCAACATATTAAGGTGAAGACGGTATTTCCAGCTTAGTTAAAGGAGGAAAGGGTACCTTTGTGACTAGAATGGTGTTTCCACAGAGTTCCATTGTTTTTCAGGGCCCTTGTTTTTCTTAGTTTACATCAATGATTTAGATAAATGTAAAAATCATAATTCAACAAATTTACAGACATTAAAATTGTGGTTGATTGTAAAGAGGATGTCATTGAGCAAGTCAAAAATGGCAAATAGAGGAATATGGATTTATGTGCAGGTAGATAAGAGATGGTCTCGGCATCATGTTTGCCACGGGCATTTTGGAACGAAGGGTCTGTTCCTTTGCTGTGCTGCTTGCTCTATGTGGTATGAAATTCAATCCACGGAAATGTGGCAAAATGTACTCAGGGTAAGTAAGACAAAGGAGTAAATGATTTTAAACAGCCCGGTGGAATCCCGTTTTGTTTATAGTGTCTGCAGTCTTGAGGAATTGTCTGGCTGGTTTCAGCCAAAAGTTCAGATTCCTCTCGTTTTGACAAATGGGCTTCTGTGTGTTTATTGGTGGTACTCGTCTTTGCTTCTCTGAACTCCATTAAAGATGAAGTTTAGAGGTGGGAACTCGAGGAAAATCCTGGATGCAGATAAGGGATTGACTGCAAATGAGAAAATAGCAACCTTTTCCACACAGGGTGGTAGGTCCATGGAACGAGCTGCCAAAGGTGGTAGAAGGTAGGTACTCTCAGAATGTTTAAAAAACAGTTTGGACAGGTACATGGACAGGACAGGACAGGTTTAGAGGGATATATATGGGCCAAACACTGGCAGGTGGGACTAGTGTAGATAGGGCATGTGTCAGCGTGGGTAAGTTGGACCAAAAGGCCTGTTTTGACACCATGAGACTCTGACTCTAAGACATTTAGCACATTTTTTGGATAGTTGATGGTGGGGAATAAAAGCTGACCTTTGCCAGGGCACCAGCATTGCAAGAATGAATAAAGGAAACATTCTGGTTGTTTTACTACATTGCTCGAATGGTGGCAGGAATTCTCTATGGTACATTCTGCCTGTTTCACTTAGTGATGAGTTTGTTATTCAAACTTAATGTTCTTAAATATAGTTTAATTTCTGCTCCATTCTGTGAAAATGTTAGAATCGGGCTTATGTGAGGCAAGTGAAGACTAATTTCCCCAATCTCCAAGTTATGTACAGTTTTGAGATATTTTCTTGTTCTTTCTGTCACATTCTTGCTCAGTCACTTAGCTGGTCTTTATCCATTTTCACCCTCTTGGTTCTTCTAAGCTTATGTTCCCATATTTGGTTTCAGCATCTACTCGTTGATGTAAATTGTAAAGAGTTGAGGTCAAGGCATTCCAATAATTATGCATTAATTTTCAGTTCATCACAGACACAGTGGCGCACCTGGTGGAACCACTGCCTCACGGCGCCAGAGACCCGGGTTCGATCCCGACCTCGGACGCTGTCTGTGTGGAATTTGCACTTTCCTCGTGTGATTGCGCTGGTTTCCTCCAGGTGCTCTGGTTTCCTCCCACATCCAAAAGATTAGCAGATTTGTCGGTTAATTGGCCTCTAAATTGCCCCTGATGTTTAGGAAATGGATGAGAAAGTGGGATAATGTTAAACTAGCATGAACAGATGATTGATGGTCCACGTGAACTTGGTGGGCAGAATGGCCTCTTTCCATGCTGTGTCTCTAAACTAAATAGTTACCTGTCATAAATGCATATTAATATTGTGTACAGCCTCATCAAATGCCTTTTGAAAATCCACATACTGTAAACATTCTCCGACCTTCAAAGGCTTAGTTAGGAAGTTTGGCATGTCCCCAGCAAATCTCATCAATTTCTACAGAAAGCATTTTATCGGGATGCATCACAGCTTGATTTTGGAACAGACCTAAACAGACCAAGACCGCAAGAAATTGCAGTGAATTTTGGACACAGCCCAGACCATCACACAAACCAACCTCCCTTCCATTGACTCCATTTATACCACTCACTGCCCCGGCAAGGCCAGCAGCCTTCTCCCCTCTCCCATCGGGCAAAAGGTATAGAAGTATGAAAACGCACACCTCTAGATTCAGGGACTGTTTCTTCCCAACTGTTATCAGGCAACTGAATTATCCTACCACAACTAGAGAGTAGTCCTGAACTACTATCTACCTCATTGGTGACCCTCGGACCATCTTTGATCAGACTTTGCTGTCTTTATCTTGCACTAAATGTTATTCCATCATGATGTATCTGTACACTGTGAATGGCTTGATTGTAATTATGTGACCAACACAGTCGTTGTCTCCATCACAATCTCTCTACTACAAAAAAACACATTTTAAACCATTGGTTCCTGTAGCTTTGTTAGCTTCAGTTTTCCATGATTTCCTCACAGCTCCATTTAATTACTTTTAAGTTGATTGGTCTGGTTAAATCCTCGGTTTGCCACAGCTATTCTTAGTCATTGCTACAGCAAAGGCGGACACAAACATTTTTAAAGGTACTTGTCATTTCCTGTTCATATTGTAATTGTTCCACATTGTAAAGGAGCCATATTGATTTTGCTATTTTCCTTGGCAATTTTTCTTTTTTTCCATAGTTTTCTCTTTTATTTTCTTCATCATGGTCAATTTCTTGGATACCCTTTGATTTAGTAGAAAACCTTTCTGATCTTCAAGCATTTTACTCATTTTGTTTAGTCTTTTAAATACAGTAGTAAGTTTGCAGCTAAACACAAAGTGCTGGAGTAACTCAGCGGGTCTGACATCATCTTTGGAGAATATGGGATAGGTGACGCTTTGGGTCGGAACCCTCCTTCCGACTGATCGGTCTGAAGAAGGGTCTTGATCTGAAACGCCGTCAGTCCATTCCCTCCACAGATGCAGACTGACCCGCTGAGTTCCTCTAGCACTTTGTGTTTTGCTCAAGGTTCAAGCATCTGTAGTTCCTTGTGTCTCCACTTTATGAATTGTGTTTTGAAGTCCTTGTTTTTGTTTGGTTCATTTTATTGTTATCACGTGCAGTGAGATACAGTGAAAAGCTTCTGTTTACGTGCTATCTATCCAGTAAAAAAAAGATTATGCGTGAATACAATCAAACTGTCCATTGAAATATAAGGAATAAAGGATAACAAGAAGCGTATCTACTTTATTGTACTCATAGCCTTGGTCTGGGGAATCTAATCAACAGGCAAAGGTATTTGCTGCCCACGAACTGCTTGTAATTTGATTTCTTGCATGCAACTTTTCTTTTAGAGATACAGTGTGGAAATGGGCCCCTCGGTACACCGAATCTATGTCGACCAACGATCACCCGTACCACTAGTTCAATGTTATCTCAATTTTGCATCTTGCACCATAGGGGCAATTTACAGAAACCAATTAACCTACAAGCCTGCAAGTCGTTGGGATGTGGGAGGAAATTGGGAGCAAATGGAGAAAACCCACGTGGTCGTAGGGAGAACATGCAAACTCCGCACAGACAGCACCCGAGGTCAGGATGGAACCCGGGGCTCTGGTGCTTTGCGGCGATGCCTCTACCACTGTGCCGCGCTTGCACTCAATTTATTTTGGCAGACTCGCTTGTTTGCGTTGTTTTGGCGGGCAGCCTGGAAAGGTCTTTTCATGATACTGTTTACCCTTTTGTGGATTTGAGACAAATGCTCCATGACACAATGAAATGTTTCACAAGAATGGCAATGATGGGCTTTAGTGTTTAAAGCAGTCAAGCGGAAAGAGTTGTAAATGTCTGCAGAGAATACTGCAGTGAGCCAAAAGCAATGTGGCAACACCATTCAACCATGCGACCATGTTTAGTGAAGGAGAATTGGAAATGTTATCTTTTAGTTTAGGTTTATTATATTGTCACGTGTACCCGAGGTACAGTGAAAAGGTTTGTTTTACATGCTATGCAAACAGATTAGATGCACCCTGTATAGATACAATCAGTTCAGACTAGAGTACAACAAGAGCATAGGGGAAGATACAGAGTGCAGAATATAGTTCTGTTACATTGTAGAACGATTCACAGAGATCAGTAAACTGCTTGCGTAATATTACTATTCAGGAGGGGTGCAATGAAAATGAAGGCTGCAAGTCAATTAGCCTCACAAATAACAGGCAATGGGGCTTTTAGCAAAAAAACCCTCACAATATGACTAGAAGAATTTCACCCTCTTTTTCCCCCCTCCAAAAAATCCAAAGGAGTAAGGTTTAAACTTTTTCAGCTTGTGTCTGAGTAATTTTACAGCCTTTCATTCAAACTGAAGCCAAACATTGTGCTTGATCCCATTTCTTTCTCTGGGGGATGTACTCAGCAGACAACTGATGCTCATTTAAACAATTACACTCTAGACCATGTAGTTACATTTTTTACTTAAAAAATAAATTGTATTCATAAAACAATACAGCAAATCACTGTACAAACTGTATGTCTTTATATTCAAAATGTCTAGTTTGTGAGTTGTATCACAGCAATGCCACATGTAACCTCTTTGAACAATACTCCGGCAGCTGAATTGGACTCCGCCTCTCTGTGCCTTATGGTGGCAGGAGTTTTTGAAATGACAGTGGAGTAAGTAGTTAGCGAGCTACTATGGTTGTGGCTTTCATTAGAACTGTGCAGCACAAGAACAGGCCATTTGGCCCACAATGTCTGTGCTGAACATAATACCAAGATTCTCCTTATTGATGGAGAATAACAATTAATAGAATAATTAATAGCAATAACTTCCACAGAATCACCACCCTCTGACTAAATAAATTCCTGCTCATCTTTCTAGAGGTACGAGGGAGAAGGCAGGGAAATGGGATGAGGAGGGAAAGATAGATCAACCATGATTGAATGAAGAAGTAGACTTGATGGTCCGAATGGTGTAATTCTGCTCCCATGGCCGATGAATTTATGAAGATCAACTCTTATCTGCCTGTGTAGGAAATAACTGCAGATGCTGGTTTAAATCAAAGGTAGACACAAAATGTTGGAGTAACTCAGTGGGACAGGCAGCATCTCTGGAGAAGGAATGGGTGATGTTTCGGGTTGAGACCCTTCTTATGTGCCTGCACAATTCATATCTCTCCACTTTCTGCGTTTTCCGTATGCCTTTCCCAAAGTCCCTTAAATGTATCTGCTTTGACCATGCACATTCCAGACAAAAAAAAAGCTTGCTTTACATATAAATTATGATTAGGAAGGAACTGCAGATGCTGGTTTAAACTGAAGACAGACAAAAAGCTGGAGTAACTCACCAGCATTTCTGGTGAGACTATATTCTGCCCCTTTTGCTCTATCTATTGTACTTGAGTTTGACTTGATTGGATTCATGTATAGCACTATCTGATCCGATTGGATAGCATGCAAAACAAAGCTTTTCCTGCACCTCAGTATAGGACAGTGCAGTGTCAGTACAGTGAAGACAAATGTAGGTCCCCTTACAATCAGACAGGTAAATTTATAATGGGAAACAAGGAAATGGCAGAACAGTTAAACAAGTACTTTGGTTCTGTCTTCACTAAGGAAGACACAAGCAATCTCCCAGTCAAGGAATTACCCGAAATGTCACCCATTCCTTCTCTCCAGAGATGCTGCCTGTCCCACTGAGTTACTCCAGCTTTTTGTATCTAAACATAGCACAAAAAGTAAGGACATTTGTGTTTGGTAGATTATTTCTTTGTTGTAACAATGCTTCTTGGCAATAAATCTTATACCGTTGGAAAGCCTTTTAAATGGTTCTTGGCAATAAATCTTATACCGTTGGAAAGCCTTTTAAATGGTGCCACATTTGTAAGGAACATGCATTTGTGGGATGAGCAGCAGAGCTGAGTATGTGGGTTGCGCCCATGAAAAATCTGCCAAATCTTCTCTGCCAATGCCAAACAGCTTATTCTGCCATTGACTCTTGTTCGGTGTTGTTTGGTGGATTGGATGATTGAAGTCTGAAGAAACAAGACATATTGGCAATTTAACAATTTATTCATTTAATAAACAGGAGCCTCAGTAGCGTGTGGAAGAACCATACACAGCCACAACAGCCTGGCACCTCCTCCTCATGCTGGTCACCAGCCTGGTCACACACTGTTGTGGGATGGCATCCCATTCTTCAACTAGCATTTGTCGCAAGTCAGCCAACATGGTTGTGTTGGTCACTCTGGCACGAACAGCACGCCCAAGCTGATCCCACAAGTGTTCAATGGGGTTGAGGTCAGGACTGCTGGCAGGCCATTCCATCCTCTCCACTCCCAAATTCTGGAGGTAGTCTCTGAGAAACCCTGCTCTGTGGGGGCGAGCATTGTCATCTTGGAGGATAGAGTTCGGTCCCAGACTGTGAAGATATGGGATTGCCACTGGTTGCAGAATCTCATCTCGATATCTCTCTGCATTGAGATTGCCTCCAATGATGACAAGCCTCGTTTTTCCAGTGAGGGAGATGCCGCCCCACACCATCACACTGCCTCCACCAAAAGATGTTACTCTATCGGTGCAGCAATCAGCATAGCGTTCTCCGCGTCTTCTCCACACTTTGACCCTATGATCCAACTGCCGTAGGCAGAATCTGGACTCATCGCTGAACATAACGTTCCTCCACATGTTCAGGTTCCAGTGCACGTGTTGCCGACACCAGCGCAAACGGGCCTGATGGTGAAGGGCAGTCATGGCAGGCCTCCTGGCAGCCCTATGAGACCGGAGATCGGCTGCGTGCAGTCTGTTCCGAAATGTCTGGGCAGAGAGCCGTCGGCCATATCGTCCTGCAAACTTTGACTGCAAATCTGTAGAAGACAGCCTATGGTTCCTAAGTGCTGACAGGGCGAGGAAACGGTCTTCTTCGGGTGTCGTCTTCTTGGGACGCCCACTTCGCGGCCTGTCTCTGACATCCCCCGTTATATGGAACTTGGCCTTCACTTTGGAGATGGTACTAGGGCTCACTCCAAATAATGCCGCAACTTGGTTTTGCGGAACACCAGCTTGAAGTTGCCCTATCGCACGGGCCCTATCCAGATCAGTCAAACGTGGCATGCCGATTCTTGGAGCAGACACCTACTGACCACTGTAGCAGGGCCCATGCTCACATGCTGCCAATCAGGCACCTGATTGTCAGCACCTGGGGGTACCAGAAGCTCAAAACAAGAGTAAATAGCAACAGCAGAATAAGCTGTTTGGCATTGGCAAAGATTTGGCAAATTTTTCATGGGCGCAACCCATATACTCAGCTCTGCTGCTCATCCCACAAATGCATGTTCCTTACAAATGTGGCACCATTTAAAAGGGAAATAAATAGGCTTTCCAACGGTATAAGATTTATTGCCAAGAAGCATTGTTACAACAAAGAAATAATCTACCAAACACAAATGTCCTTACTTTTTGTGCTATGTTTATCTACTTTGCTGCAGCAAGTATAAATTTGTTGTGAGAAGATAGACAGAATGTCTATGAGTAACAGGAAGGTAGGCAATTCGTTGTGTTTCAGGAGTTACAAAACATAACTAGGAAATTGCACAGTTCCAGTGTAAGCGTACCTACAAACTAGAGCTGCAATGTTTAATTCTATTCTTTGTTTAATGACAAGCCCCACAGACGCAGGGCATCAAAAAATTTGTGAAAACTCTGAGTGTTCCTCTCCACGGAAATCTTTAGTAAAAGGCGAAAGATTTATACGATCTGAAGAGAAACCAGAGTGTACTGAACGTGACAGTCTGCGCCTCCACCCTCACTCTGCGCCTATCCCCCTACGGCGACGGTGAGCAACCTCATTCATAATCTAATCGACAGCAACAACGGGAGCACTAAATAGAATTGTTGTAGCGTTCATAAATCAACATGCACGGAAGAATTACAGAAAACACTAATTATAAAATGATTTCCATCCGCGCAAGGCATTCTAGTATGCAAATAAGTGGGCGGGGTCTCTTTAGAAATGCCCGCCGTCTGCAAACACTGAACTTTATTATTTAAACAAAACTGAAGAACGCAGTGCAAAGCTTCTTAAAATCATTCTGTACCTTTTGTTGCACATTTTCTACACAGTAGTGTCAGCATATATATATTTATACGTGTGTATTGTCTTTCTTCTGCAGCCCAGCCAATTTTCAATCCATTCTACTAACTCTCCGTGGACCAGTGAAGACAAATGTAGGCCCCTTACAATCAGAGACAGGTGAATTTATAATGGGAAACAAGGAAATGGCAGAACAGTTAAACAAGTACTTTGGTTCTGTCTTCACTAAGGAAGACACAAACAATCTCCCAGAAATACTAGGGGACCGAGGATCTGGTGGAAGGGAGGAACTGAAGGACAATAGACAATAGACAATAGACAATAGGTGCAGGAGTAGGCCATTCAGCCCTTCGAGCCAGCACCGCCATTCAATGCGATCATGGCTGATCACTCTCAATCAGTACCCCGTTCCTGCCTTCTCCCCATACCCCCTCACTCCGCTATCATTAAGAGCTCTATCCAGCTCTCTCTTGAAAGCATCCAACGAACTGGCCTCCACTGCCTTCTGAGGCAGAGAATTCCACACCTTCACCACTCTCTGACTGAAAAAGTTCTTCCTCATCTCCGTTCTAAATGGCCTACCCCTTATTCTTAAACTGTGGCCCCTTGTTCTGGACTCCCCCAACATTGGGAACATGTTTCCTGCCTCTAATGTGTCCAATCCCCTAATTATCTTATATTCATGACAGTCCCGCCATTCCGGGAATTAACCTAGTGAACCTACGCTGCACGCCCTCCATAGCAAGAATATCCTTCCTCAAATTTGGAGACCAAAACTGCACACAGTACTCCAGGTGCGGTCTCACCAGGGCCCGGTACAACTGTAGAAGGACCTCTTTGCTCCTATACTCAACTCCTCTTGTTACGAAGGCCAACATTCCATTGGCTTTCTTCATTGCCTGCTGTACCTGCATGCTTCCTTTCATTGACTGATGCACTAGGACACCCAGATCTCGTTGAACTCCCCCTCCTCCTAACTTGACACCATTCAGATAATAATCTGCCTTTCTATTCTTACTTCCAAAGTGAATAACCTCACACTTATCTACATTAAACTGCATCTGCCATGTATCCGCCCACTCACACAACCTGTCCAAGTCACCCTGCAGCCTTATTGCATCTTCCTCACAATTCACACTACCCCCCAGCTTAGTATCATCTGCAAATTTGCTAATGGTACTTTTAATCCCTTCGTCTAAGTCATTAATGTATATCGTAAATAGCTGGGGTCCCAGCACCGAACCTTGCGGTACCCCACTGGTCACTGCCTGCCATTCCGAAAGGGACCCATTTATCCCCACTCTTTGCTTTCTGTCTGTCAACCAATTTTCTATCCATGTCAGTACCCTACCCCCAATACCATGTGCCCTAATTTTGCCCACTAATCTCCTATGTGGGACCTTGTCGAAGGCTTTCTGAAAGTCGAGGCACACCACATCCAATTTTCCTAGTTACATCCTCAAAAAATTCCAGTAGATTTGTCAAGCATGATTTACCCTTCGTAAATCCATGCTGACTCGGAATGATCCCGTTACTGCTATCCAAATGCTCAGCAATTTCGTCTTTTATAATTGATTCCAGCATCTTCCCCACCACTGATGTCAGACTAACTGGTCTATAATTACCCGTTTTCTCTCTCCCTCCTTTCTTAAAAAGTGGGATAACATTTGCTATCCTCCAATCCACAGGAACTGATCCTGAATCTATAGAACATTGAAAAATGATCTCCAATGCTTCCACTATTTCTAGAGCCACCTCCTTAAGTACCCTGGGATGCAGACCATCAGGCCCTGGGGATTTATCAGCCTTCAGTCCCATCAGTCTATCCAAAACAATTTCCTGCCTAATGTGGATTTCCTTCAGTTCCTCCATCACCCTAGGTTCTCCGGCCCCTAGAACATTTGGGAGATTGTGTGTATCTTCCTCAGTGAAGACAGATCCAAAGTAACGGTTTAACTCGTCTGCCATTTCTTTGTTCCCCATAATAAATTCCCCTGCTTCTGTCTTCAAGGGACCCACATTTGCCTTGACTATTTTTTCCTCTTCACGTACCTAAAAAAACTTTTGCTATCCTCCTTTATATTATTGGCTAGTTTACCCTCGTACCTCATCTTTTCTCCCCGTATTGCCTTTTTAGTTAACTTTTGTTGCTCTTTAAAAGAGTCCCAATCCTCTGTCTTCCCACTCTTCTTTGCTATGTTATACTTCCTCTCCTTAATTTTTATGCTGTCCCTGACTTCCCTTGTCAGCCACAGGTGTCTCTTACTCCCCTTAGGGAATCCACATTAGTCAGAAAATGGTGTTAGGTAAACTGTTGGGACTAAAGGCAGATAAATCCCCAGGGCCTGATGGTCTGCATCCCAGAGGACTCAAGGAGATGGCCCCAGAAATCATGGATGCATTGGTGATCATTTTTCAATGTTCTCTCGACTCTGGATCAGTTCCTGTGGACTGGAGGGTAGCCAATGTAACTCCACTTTTTAAGAAAGGAGGGAGAGAGAAAACAGGGAATTATAGACCAGTTAGCCTTACATCAGTAGTGATGAAGATGCTTGAGTCGATTATTAAAGATGTTGTAGCAGGGCATTTGGAAAGCAGTGACAGGATCGGTCGAAGTCAGAACGGATTTATGAATGGGAAATCATGCCAGACTAATCTACTGGAATTTTTTGAGGATGTAACAAGTAGAAGAGAGAGCCAATGGATGTTGTATATCTGGACTTTCAAAAAGCCTTTGACAGGGTCCCATACAAGAGATTAGTGTGCAAAATTAGAGCACATGGTATTGGGGTAGGGTATTAACATGGATAGAGAACTGGTTGGCAGACAGGTAGTAAAGAGTAGGAATTAACGGGTCCTTTTCAGAAAGGCAGGCAGGGACTAGTGGGGTGCTACAAGGCTCGGTGCTGGGACCCCAGTTATTTACATTATATATTATCAATTTAGACGAGGGAATTAAATGTAACATCTCCAAGTTTGCAGATGACACAAAGCTGGGTGGCAGTGTGAGCTGCGAGGAGGATGCTATGAGGATGCAGGGTGACTTGGATAGGTTGGGTGAGTGAGCAGATGCATGGCAGATGCAGTTTAATGTGGATAAATGTGAGGTTATCCACTTTGGTGGCAAGAACAGGAAGGCACATTATTATCTGAATGGTGTCAGATTAGGAAAAGGGGAGGTGCAACGAAACTTGGATATGCTTGTATATCAGTCACTGTAAGTAAGCATTGCAGGTACAGCAGGCAGTGAAGAAAGCTAATGGCATGTTGGCCTTCATTACGAGAGGATTTGAGTTTAGGGTCAAGGAGGTCCTACTGCGTTTGTACAGGGCCCTGGTGAGACCGCACCTGGAGTGCTGTGTGCTCCTAATTTTGGTCTCCTAATTTGTGGAAGGACATTATTGCTATTGAGGGAGAGCAGCGTTAGTTCACCAGGTTAATTCCCGGATGGAGGGACTGACATGTGATGAAAGAATGGGTCGACTGGGCTTGTGTTCACTGGAATTCAGAAGGATGAGAGGGGATCTTATAGACATATATAAAATTCTGCAGTAGTTGGGGAGCAGCGCGCAACACAGCATCCTTCAGTGGGATGCAATTTCAAGAATTTAGCGCGGGGCCCTCGAAAGCGAAATGCTACTTTTGCTACTATGTTAATCCGGCCCTGCCTTCATTGCGAGAGGATTTGAGTTTAGGAGCAAGGAGGTCCAACTGCAGTTGTACAGGGCCCTAGTGAGACCGCACCTGGAGTATTGTGTGCAATTTTGGTCTCCTAATTTGAGGAAGAACATTATTGCTATTGTTGCAGTGTAGGTTCACCAGGTTAATTCCCGGGATGGCGGGACTGACATATGATGAAGGAATGGGTTGACTGGGCTTGTACTCACTGGAATTTAGAAGGATATGAGGGGATCTTATAGAAACATATAAAATTCTTAAATAATTGGACGGGCTCTATGCAGGAAAAAATGTTCCCCATGTTGGGTGAGTCCAGAACCAGGGTCATGGTTTAAGAATAAGGGGTAGGCCATTTAGGACTGAGATGAGGAAAAACTTCTTCACCCAGAGAGTTGTGAATCTATGGAATTCTCTGCCACAGAAGGTAGTGGAGGCCAATTCATTGGATTTCAATTCATTGGATCCCATTCATTGGATCCAGCTCTTAGGGCTAAAGGAATCAAGGGATATGGAGAAAAAGTAGGAACGGGGTACTGAATTTACATGATCATCTTGAATGGCGGTGCTGGCTCGAAGGGCCTACTCATGCACATATTTTTCTATGTTTCTATGTTCTAAGTAGATATGACAATAATAAACCTAAACATTCAAAGACACAAGGAATTGCAGATTCAGGAATCTTGCCTAGAATACAAAGTGCTGGAGTAACTCAGTGGGTCAGGCAGCATCTCTGTAGAACATAGATAGGGAACATTTCCTGAGACTGGTGACAAACTTCAAACTTCGACTGGACTGCACAAATTAGAAATGCCCATTCAAGACAATAAAGAGAACTTTTGCAGCCAATCAATGCAAAAATATAATATGTTTAAAAACAATACCGAGAAACTAGGAAATTATGGGATGGTGAACCTTACATCAGTTACAGGGAAATTATGACAGAAGATTCTCATCGCATACTAGTATCCGGAACAGCACAGACATATTTAAACAAGTCAGCGTTGCTCTGTCATGGTGATTGAGATTTTTGAGAAGATGGTGAAGTTGATTGTGGAGAGTTGGTCAGTGGATGTTATATACATGGACCTCAGTGCTACTTTCATTAAGGTCCCTCATGGGAACCTGATCCTAAATATTAAAGCAGATGGGATCCACGGAGAGTTAGTAGAATGGATTGAAAATTGGCTGGGCTGCAGAAGAAAGACAATACACATGTATAAATATATATATGCTGACACTACTGTGTAGAAAATTTGCAACAAAAGGTACAGAATGATTTTAAGAAGCTTTGCACTGCGTTCTTCAGTTTTGTTTTTAAATAATAAAGTTAAGTGTTTGCAGACGGCGGGCATTTCTAAAGAGGCCCCGCCCACTTATTTGCATACCAGAATGCCTTGCGCGGATGGAAATCATTTTATAATTAGTGTTTTCTGTAATTCTTCCGTGCATGTTGATTTATGAACGCTACAACAATTCTATTTAGTGCTCTCGTTGTTGCTGTCGATTAGATTATGAATGAGGTTGCTCACCGTCACCGTAGGGGGATAAGCGCAGAGTGAGGGTGAAGGCGCAGATTGTAACGTTCAGTACACTCTGGTTTCTCTTCAGATCGTATAAATCTTTCGCCTTTTACTAAAGATTTCCGTGGAGAGGAACACTCAGAGTTTTCACTAATTTTTTGATGCCCTGCGTCTGTGGGGCTTGTCATTAAACAAAGAATAGAATTAAACATTGCAGCTCTAGTTTGTAAGTACGCTTACACTGGAACTGTGCAATTTCCTAGTTATGTTTTGTAACTCCTGAAACACCACAACGAATTGCCTACCTTCCTGTTACTCATAGACATTCTGTCTATCTTCTCACAACAAATTTATACTTGCTGCAGCAAAGTAGATAGATACAAAAAGCTGGAGTAACTCAGTGGGTCAGGCAGCATCTCTGGAGAGAAGGAATGGGTGACATTTCGGGTAATTCCTTGACTGGGAGATTGCTTGTGTCTTCCTTAGTGAAGACAGAACCAAAGTACTTGTTTAACTGTTCTGCCATTTCCTTGTTTCCCATTATAAATTTACTTGTCTGATTGTAAGGGGACCTACATTTGTCTTCACTGTACTGACACTGCACTGTCCTATACTGAGGTACAGGAAAAGCTTTGTTTTGCATGCTATCATCGGATCAGATAATGCTATACATGAATCCAATCAAGTCAAACTCAAGTACAATAGATAGAGCAAAAGGGGCAGAATATAGTTCTCAGCATTGTTACGCATCAGATCCACAAACTCCAATGTCTACAATCAGGTAGAGGTGAATCAGACAGTACCCTAGCTTATGGAAGGACGACTCAGAAGCTTGATCACAGAGGGGAAGAAGCTGTTCCTGAGTCTGGTGGTGCACACTTTCAAGTTCCCGTACTTTATGCCTGATTGGAGCAGAGAGATGGAGGAATGACCGGGGTGGGACAAGTCTTCAATTACGTTGAAACAAAAAACTGCAGATGCTGGTTAATACACAAAAGGGGTCAATGGTGGGAAATCTGGTCGGCGTTGAAATTAATTTGTTGACTGGTATTTAACCAAGATGTTTCGTTCTTAGGTGAAGACTTTGCTATTGTACAGCAGGAGATTATCATGATGAAAGACTGTAAACACTCAAACATTGTTGCGTATTTTGGCAGTTACCTCAGGTATGTGGAACAACTTAGTTATTTCTGTTTGTTCTTCACTATTTGCAAATGTAATGATGATCTTTATTTGTTCATATTGTATTTGGGCATACCTGCATTTGAAGTTATTTTAACACTGGACTTAGAAGAATGTGTTTATGTTTGAAATGTTGTGGTCAAGCTTAACCTATAAACACCAATTGTATGCATTATAGCCATGACAGACCCTTTGGCCCAAGTTGTTAATGCTGACTGAGATGCCCTATCTACACTAATCCTGCCTGCCCGCATTTAGCCCATATACCCCTCTAGACCTTTACCATCCATGTGCCTGCCCAAATGTCTTTTAAATGTTGTTAAATGTCATTAATCTTGCTATAATGACAAATAATTCCTTTGCAAATATGGTGTTTCCTTGAATCTCTTTCAAATTTGAATGTCCAACAGCAAAATGAAAGGTGATGGATAGCGCAAAATGTTTAAATAAAGATTAAAAATATTTAATAAATTCAATTGAGAAACAAAATTCCCAGAGAAAACAGACCCATCCACGACGGGCTGAGGATGTTGATACTTTAAACTAAGAGGCTTATAACATTAAGGGTGATTTTTGGGAAACAAGTGACCAAAGGTTGATACAGGGAGAGGAGGAATTATAGGAGTAAGCTAGCATGAAATAATAAAACAAAATTGCCTTTGTAAAGAAGTGAATAGGTGACATAGATGTGTGTCCCACTGAGACAGCGGGAGAAAATTGTGGTGAATCTATGGAATTCTTTGCTACAGACGGCTGTGGAGGCCAAGTCAATAGGTATTTCGGAGATTGACAGGTTTTTGATTAGTAAGGGCGTCAATGGTGATGGGAAGAAGGTAGTAGAATGGGGTTGAGGGGGAAAAATAGATCAGCCATGAATGAATGGCGGAGCAGACCCGATGGGCCGAATGGCCTAATTTTGCTCCTTTGTCATCTGGTCTTATGTTCTTATGACAGCAAAGAAATCATCGGAGGAAATGTCTGTTTTGCCTTATTAAAAAGGGAGGAGAATCTATAGGCATTGTTAAAGATGTGCAGCGGGTTACTTTGGAAATTATTCTGATTGCACATGATTTTGTGAAGGGGGAACTGTGTGTGGCAAATCCATAAGTGTGTGGGGATGAAACCATCGAGTGGAAAAAGGGGAAATATCTTGTGTATGTGAAATGTCATAAGGCCTCCTCTTATTCCCACATTCGAGGTGTTCCCAAATGCTGCAGGAATACTCCTCCGTTTGTACATGACTGTGTGCCATGGCATGTTTACTTGTTAAATATGGGGAAATGCAAATGTATTTTACCTTTAATGCAGACGCGACAAGCTGTGGATTTGTATGGAATTTTGTGGTGGTGGATCATTACAAGATATTTATCATGGTGAGTAGGCAAAGCAATTTCTAAAATGATGTTTGAAGAGTAAACAGAAATGTGTAAAAGTCACAGATTTTATTTTAAATATTCATGGAATTATGGTTTTACTCCTTTACTCATAATAAACTCAAATATAACTTTTTATGAAACATAATATTAGATTTGTTACAGCTTCTAAATTTAACATTTGCTTTACTCCCCCTCCCAGCCTATTTCACTGATAATGATTTCGCTTTTCAATTGTTAACACTCTTATAGCTCTGCTTGACAATTTTATTTTTTCCACCCATAGTGTGTGTGGTCTTTATTCCTTTGTCCATATGTTCTGTTAACTCAAAGGCACCATTTAACATAGTACCTGCAGATAGTTCCAATGTAATGGTCTATGTTTATAATGCGGTAGTTATATTTGTAAGAAATATTATAGAAAATAGTGTTATGAAGACAGTTGGTGAAATGTGAGGGACCAGGAAGTTTTAGACTTGCTATACCAAAATTATTTTTCTCACAGGATTTTCAGAAATGAAGGTGAAAGATATAGCAATATACTTATTTTGTTACTGCAAGCTAAAAATATGAAGGCTGTAAGTTACATTGCTTAACAGAGTATCATTTATCCCAAATGGGGCAACACCGTGGCGCAGCAGGTGAAGCTGCTCCCTCAGTGCCAGAGACCCGCATTCAATCCTGATCCCGGGTGCTGTCTGCATGGAGTTTGCGCATTCTCCTTATGACGGCGTGGGTTTCCTCAGGGTATTCCAGTTTCCTCCCACATCCCAAAGACGTGTGGGGTTTGTAGGTTAATTGGCCTCTGTAAGTAACCCCGAGTGTGTAGAATGTGGATGAGAAAATGGGATAGTGTGAACAGGAGATCGATGGTCACGTGTTAATTAATTAATTCGTTCGTTTTGTTAGTTTAGTTTATTGTAATGAGTACTGAGGTACAGTGAAAAAGCTTTTGTTGCTTTTCACAGTACCTTGGTACACGTGACAATAAACTTAACTAACTAACATGTGACCATCGATCACCTGTTCACCCTATCCCATTATCTCATCCACATGGACTTGGTGTGCCGAAGGGCCTGTTTCCATACTGTATCGCTAAACTAAATAAAACTGATCATTGCACAAATGTCAGAAGCGATTGCTTGTGAATTTCACTGGCCACCAATGGTGAAACTGACAGACCGTGTTCCGAGCCAACAATGGTGTCTGAATATTGCGGGCAAGTAACAAGCAGGATTATTTTTCCAATACTTTTTTCTTCCAAGGCAGCCTTTTCTCTACTTCCTAGCTTCCAAAGTAACTCTTTCACCTCTGGTGGTGGAACTGACCGACTGTGTCCGATTAGGGTGGGGCTAATTCCTGATTAAAATTGCATTATAACCATTTTGGCCCTTAATGCAAACAGTGTTCGTAATTCACCAATTGCGTTGTATTTAATTTGCATCTTGGAAACACGTGTTATAGCAGAACTACCTGTTCACTGTAATACTGCTTCGTGCTTTCAGTAAATTAACAAGTGATTGCTATTGCTCCAAGTTTTGGCTCTCAACTCCCTTAAAACCTCACTCCTTGACAACTGCTCGGAGCTTTGTGGAGCTGGTAGCCTGACACCACAAACTGAGGGGTGAGGTATTACACTGCAGCTGTGATTTGTGGAATGATGCAGCATGTCATTTGGCCTCATTTGTACACACTTCAGAAGCTTGAACATAGACAGTACAGCACAAGAACAGGCCTTTTGGCCCAAAATGTCTGTGCTGAACATGATACCAAGACCACCTCTTATCTGCCTGCGCATGATCCATATCCCTCCATTCCCATATCCATTTGCCTATTCAAAAATTTGTTAAATGCCACTAACGTTTCTACACTGCCCTTGGCAGTGCATTATGGGCACTAACCACCCTCTGTGTAGAAAAAACTTTCCCTGAACATCTCCTTTAAACTTTCCCCCTTTCATCTGAAAGCTAAGCCCTCTAATATTTGATTTTTCCATTGCGGGAAAAGATGCTGACCTGCACTGTAAATAGATTTTTCGAGCAATTCTAATTTAGTTGAATATGTATTATGGCTTAAACTGGCTTCATGCGTTGATTAAATGCTTTTTTTGGTAACTTTTATCAGTGACAGGACCTTTATCAGAACTACAGATAGCATATGTGTGCAGAGAAACACTACAGGTAAGTTACTTCACTCTCTCTGCCAATATTCTGTGAACTTTCTGAGAGTTATGTTTGTAACCTAATTTCACTTTGAACATTGGCTGGATTTAGTCTAGGTCTCACTTGGTAACAGACAACATTTTCATGTTTTGATCTGGTTTTGGATCTCAAGTGAGAATGATGAACTGAGAGGAGTTGCATTTATGGAATAAGATCAGAGAATGATCAAATTTGTCAAGCAAGCTTTTAAACTGTCTCCTATAACATCAGAATATTCCAAAGCAGCTTACAGCAATGAAGAATTTTGGAAATGCAGTTGATGCATTATTAAAGAAAGCAGTCTCTTCTTCAGACTGATGGAGTTGGGGGGGGAGAGAAAGCTGGAAAAGAGAGGTGGGAGCAGGACAAAGCCTGGCAAATGATAGGTGGATACAGGTGAGGGGCTTAATGTAAGGGTAATGTAATGTAAGGTAGTGAAATATAAACCCCGAGGGAGGGATGTGGGTGGAAGAAGACAGGGGTGAGGGGAAAAGAGGGGGAGATAAAAGGGAAATGGGGACTCTGGGATGGGAGATGAGTGCATGGAGGAGGGGAAAGGGGGGTGGCTGGGGTGGTGGGTGAATGGGTGTGCACCAAGGGGGAGGGGAGGGGAGGAGATGGGGAACGGCTGGCATTATTGGAGATTGTAGAATTCAATGTTCATTCTGTTGGGTTGTAGGCTAACTGCAATCTAAAATGTGCTTGATTAGATGAAACTGAGAACGATACAATGTACAATGTCTATTCTCTTTTTTTGTTAGGGTTTATATTATCTTCATAGCAAAGGAAAAATGCACAGAGACATAAAGGTAAATAGACTTGAATTGTTGATATTCTTTATATTTTGATCACTGATTGTCTATTGAACACTTTTACATTGATATGGCAAAAGATTTGTATCTGTAACAAAGTAATTTGCAATATACAAAATCTTGACTCTGGACTCAGAAGCAAAGTTTAAAAAAATGTATTTAGTAAACTAATTGGTAGGTTTTTGCCAAGGAATAAGGCAACAAAATGCAAGCCTGAATAATAACTTTCTATTACTACCCACTGTCTTCCATGGGTAAATCAGTTCTGAATCTTAATCTTTTGTAGACACAAGGAACTGCATCTGCTGGTATACAAAAAAAACCCACAGTTCAGGAGTAACTCATCGGGTCTGGCAGCATCTCTGGAGAACGTGGAAAGGCGACGTTTAGGGACCCTTCTCGAAATGGTTCATACCCAAAACATCGCCTTTGCATGCTCTCCAGAGATGCTGCCTGACCCGCTGAGTTACTCCAGCACTTTGTGTCTTTCAAAAAAAAAAAGTAATCTTTTGGATTGGTGTACCTTGAGTGACGTTATCAAATGCCTTACAAAGTTGATATAGTTCACATATACTGCCCTACCCTCGTCAATCACCTGTAAACTTTCACACTACATACATCAGCGGTTTGACTGGATTTCCCCAACGCCCCTTCCCATTCTCTCTGTTCAGCCTGCATTGCTGTAGCGTGGAGAAACACTTTGTGCAACAGATCCCCAGCACTGGATCCTTTCCCCAAATCTGCCGCTCAGTAAAGCTGTTATCAGAATAACATTGACAAACAAAGGTCTGTTGCACTCTGTTGGGAATATTGCAGTCTCCTGTGACCCAGGAATAACAACAAACACTACTCTGGGAGGCAGTTAATACCTACAGTATATCCGACACAGCAGTATAATGAAACATTATTATCATGGCTGCATTCTATTTGGGAAAATCCTTTTTCATTTCAACAAACAGTTGGGAACGTTTGTTGCTCCAGTCTTTTAACATATGACAGTCCCGCCATTCTGGGAATTAACATAGTGCTCGTAACGTGAATGAGAAAGTCTTGGCTTTGTAACCAAGCTTAAAAAGCGTAAGACTCGCATGTGAAATAGAAAGTGTTGCAAAGATTGAAGTTGCATCCCTTTTCATCCACATGATGTCAATGTCCACCAAATGTGATGATTTTGTTTGCCATCTATATCTGTTTAGGCATTCCTGAGTTACATTAAGAACAAGTGATGTGTGATTAAAATAAATATTTAACTACTGATGCTGAAAATCTGAAACGGGCAGTGCTGGAAAAACTCAGCAGACAGTCTCTGTGGAAAAAGAAAATGTCAAAATGTTGTGATTTGTTTATTCTGTGCCTGATGAGTTTGTTACTATGAAGCATCCTACCATCAAACAATTAACTTCCAGAAATATCTGTACAAATGTGCAATTTAAACTATAATAAAACAGTTGACTTTTTATGTCCACTAGAAATGTTATCTATATGATATAGTAAGCAAGTTTTTAATATATTTAATTTTAATATACTTTTTCCCATTAAAGGGAGCAAATATTCTTCTGACAGATAATGGCCATGTGAAATTAGGTAAGAGTATTTTCTCTTTTTAGAAATTTGTAAATTGTTAATGAACGATTGTTGCTGGTTTTTGCAAATTCATAACGCAACTTAAATTGGTCTTTTCATTCATGCAACAAAATCAATTCAAAATCTAGTACAATAGGCAGAGCCAAGGGGAAGATAGTGCAGAATATCGTTCTCGGTATTGCAGCGCATCAGTTCCAGATACAAAGTCCAATGTCCTCAATGGGGTAAAGGTGAATGGAACAGTACCGTAGCTTATGGAAGGATTGTTCAAAAGCCTGATAACGGGGGGGAAGAAGCTGTTCCTGAGTCTGGTAGTGCACACTTTTAAGCTTCTGTGCCTTCTGCCAGATGGGAGCGGGGACAAGAAGGAATGAAGTGCATGAATTACAATACATATATTCAGTTCAAAGTGAATTCGATTTCTCAGTCTGTAACGAATGGAGATGGATAAACACGTTCCATTTTCAATGCACCATATTGCATCAGGAGCACTAAGCAGATGATTGCTGGGGACAGAATGAAAGGGTTAAAGTTGTTAAGATACATCATGAGGTTCAAAAAATTTACCTCTCTTTAATGCAATAAACGTTCTGTGATTCACATTTCAGCTGACTTTGGAGTTTCTGCGCAGATCACTGCAACTATAGCAAAAAGGAAATCGTTTATTGGTACTCCATATTGGTAATGATGACTCCTTTCTTTGTTGTAATTGTTGTGTTTGATGCTGCAGCAGTTAACAAGCAGAGATCATAAGACAGAATTAGGCCATTCAGTCCATCGGATCTGCTCTGCCATTTGATCATGGCTGATCTATTTTTCTGTCTCAACCCCATTCTCTTGCCTTCTCCCCTTGACACTTTACTAAAGAAGAATGTTAATCTCCACTTTAAAACCACCCAATGTTTTGCCCCCCAGAGCTGTCTGTGGCACTGCATTCTACAAATGCACCACCCTCTGGCTAAAGAAATTTGTACCCATCTCCATTCTAAAGGTACTAACTTTTATTCTGAGGCTGTGCCCTCTGCTCCTAGACTCTACCACTCCTCTCCATGTCCACTCTATTTGGGCCTTTCATTATTCGGTGGGTTTCAATGAGATCCCCCAATCCTTATAAACCACAGTGACTACAGACCCAGTGCCATCAAACGCTCTGCATATGGAATATATAGCTGAATGCGAAAATTTAATGTCTCTTGAATATTACAAATTCTGCTTTATCTCTCAGTTTTTGACCTTAGTTTTTAAAAATTGATTTAGTCACCTTAGCATGTTTTAAAACAAAAATTTAGAACCAAAGTTATTGTTCGGGTAGTCAGCAAGTATTGTATATTTCTTCTTTATAAAAATGTAAGACACTGGAACAAGGGAAGGAAGATTGACTTCCTGAATCTCCTCTGCCATTTAATATTGTCATGGCCGATCTAACACTGAACTCCACTTTCCCACTCTCCCCCCATATCCCCAAACTCCAGTCTCAATCAGTCTGAACAATCAGTCTGACCAAAAGTGTGGAACTGACTGTGTAATGTTATGCACACCTGTAGTATTTACTTGGAAGGTAAGTTCATGAAACATTGTCCATGACCAATATCAGTTAGAATGTGGATTTAGATCTAGTTATAAAATATTTTTACTTATTTCATTCTCTCTGGAAATGTACCAAACCAATCAGTGTGTGAACTTTATTCTCCAGGATGGCCCCAGAAGTTGCAGCTGTGGAGAGGAAAGGTGGATATAACCAGCTATGTGATATCTGGGCAGTTGGTATAACTGGCATTGAGCTTGCTGAACTCCAGCCACCAATGTTTGACTTGCATCCAATGAGGTAACCAGCCACATTAGTCTTGGTGATTTTCCATCTATCCTCAAACTGGCAAAATCTTTCAGTAACTTAAATGCTGATTAGAGTCATAGAGCCATATAGCGTGATAACAGGTCCTTCGGCCCAAACCTGCCCACTACGGCCAACATGCCCTACCTACCTGCCCACCTGCCTGCGTTTGGCCCATATCCTTCTATACCTATCCTATCCATGTACCTGTCTAAACGTTGTGATCGTACCTAACTCATCTACCTCCTCTGGCATCTCGTTCCATATATATACCACCCTTTGTGTAAAAAGTTGCCTCGGGTGCCTATTAAATCTTTTCCCCTTCGCCTGAAACCTATGTCCTCTGGTTATTGATTCCCCTACTAGGCAAAATGTATTTATCCTATCAATTCCTCTCATGATCCTGTACACCTCTATAAAATCACCCCTCAACATCCAGTGCTCCAAGGAATAAAGCCCAATCTCTCCTATAGCTCAGGCCCTCGAGTTTGGGCAACATCCTCGTAAATCTCTGCACCCTTTCCATCTTAACAACATCTTTCGTTATAACATTGTTATTGATTTATTTAGCACTTTAATTAGAGATGTCATAAATTCTGAAAGTTTTGACACAAGGAACTGCAGATGCTGGAATCTTGAGCAAAGCACTAAGTCGAGGCGGAACTCGATGGGTCAAGTCCCTTCTGTCAGGAAATGGATGGGGATGTTTCGGATTAGGATCCTCCTTCAGACTGAGGAAGGGTCAAACCTGAAACTTTGCATGTCCATTTCCTCCACAGATGCTACCTGATCTGCTGAGGTCCTACTGTCTCAAGGTTTCAGCATCTGAGGCTCCTTGCATCTCCTCTGAAGATAAAGATTCTCCAACACAAAATCCCTGAATTTTGAAACATAATGAGTTTCCATGCTGAGCCTGTATTTTCATCCTCAATTATTCTGACTAGTGCTGTTTTGTGACTCAATAAAAGAACATTACATGTATCCCTCTGTCGTGGATGCTAAAGTAAGTGGGGAAGTATCTCCTCCCAAGTTTCAGATTATCATATCATATCATATCATATATATACAGCCGGAAACAGGCCTTTTCGGCCCTCCATGTCCGTGCCGCCCAGTGATCCCCGTACATTAACACTATCCTACACCCACTAGGGACAATTTTTACATTTACCCAGCCAATTAACCTACATACCTGTACGTCTTTGGATTCTTGAATCCTTTTTAATATTGCAGATACAATTTCTGTTCTCCTTATAAATGAAAGTGTTTTTATGTTTCCTCCTCCCACCTTTCCCCAAATACTGCATTAAAAAAGAAGGTAAACCCCCAATATCCCCCCCCCCCCCCCCCCCACACTCCCAAACCCAAAGTTTAGTTCAGAGATACAGCATGGAAACAGGCACTTCGGAACACAGAGTTGACACCGACCATTGATCACCGTTCACATTGGTTCTACGTAATCCCACTTTCTCATCCACTCCCCTCACACTAGGGGCAATTTACAGAGGCCAATTAACCTGCAAACCAGCACGTCTTTGAGATGTGGGAGGAAATCGAAACACCTGGAAGAAACCTACGCGGTCACGGGAAAACGTGCAAACTCCACCGAGACAGCACCCGAAGTCAGGATTGAACCTGGGTCTCTGGCAGTGTGAGACAGCAGTTCCATCTGCTGCACCCCTTGAATTAAGGAGCTTCTCACTCTCAGGAAAAGAGGCACATGTACCAAGTTATAATTCACGACTGTCTCATTTATTTCAGGGCTTTATTTTTGATGACAAAAAGCAACTTCCAGCCCCCAAAGTTGAAGGACAAATCAAAATGGTAGGTTGAGTTTAGATAATTGTTATCTATAGAATCCTGCTTCCAAGTCGGTTCATTACAGAATATTGTTTTTTCAGGTCTACCAATTTTCATCAGTTTGTAAAACTGGCACTTACAAAAAATCCTAAGAAAAGGCCGACTGCGGAGAAATTATTGCAGGCAAGTTTATGATGTTTTGTAATGTTACTAGATGTGCATTTCGGGTGGTGGCGGAGGGAGGATAGGAATGATGTTGGTGAGCGAGCCGGGGGCATACATCCTGTGCCCCTGGAGATGGTCAGAGGCAGTCTGGGTCGGCTGAAGATGGTGCCCCGGGTTACGGAAGCTGAGTGAAGATAGTGGGAGGTGAGGGACAGGGAGTTTACGGGCCGATGTCAAGGACGCAAAGGAGAGTGTCGAGTTAGTGGAGTGGACCGTTAGAGGCCCTACAGTACCCTGGGGCTCCATTAAATCGGGTGCCACTCCAAGTGGCCGGGCGCATGGAACGGACGCGGCCTTCAGCGGCACGGAGCGATGGAGCAGCAGTGGAGGACACCGACAACATCGCCTGGCCAGGCCGACCCCAGCAACTCTGACCCAGTGCCACTGCCAGGACAACGGGCCTTTATGGCCAAGTTAGGATTCAATATTTTTAACAACTCTGAACTTGAAGGGTCCAAGAACTCTCGTGTACTGCCTGAGTGTGGTCTACTGTCTTACACTCTTATACTTTGTATGATTGTGCCTAATGTATAGTAGGATTACCACTGAACGTTGTGCAAAAAAAAATCACTACATAGGTACAGGTGACAATAAGGTGCCATTGAAACATTGATTTATGTTTCAGTCATTTCCTAACACTAGGCTTTTGCACTGCATTTCAGCACCCGTTTGTTGCACAGTCTCTGAGTCGTACACTTGCTATTGTGTTGCTTGACATGTTGAACAACCCCGACCATTCCAGCTACCATGACTTTGATGATGATGATCCTGAGGTAACATATTTTTATAATTCATATAAATTGTTATTTTGCAATCTGTATACTAGACTTTGGACTAATTTATGCAGCAGAATTGTTTCAATAGGTTAAAAAATCAGAAACCTGTCTTTGAATAAAGTCCTTTGTTTTCTTGTTGCTATTTGATTTGTTTTGTGCACATTGAAGCTGATGTTTATGTTCAACTAAAAGCAACTTAAATTCTGAGTAAATGTTTACTTGAGCCCAAGTTTAAGTTTATCGTGATGTGCACAGAGGTACAATGAAAATCTTTGTTTTACATGCTGTAGAGTCAAGTCAAATAACACTATACATATACTATATAATCAAGTCAAACTCAAGTACAATAGAGCAAAGGGGATACAGAGTGCAGAATGTAGTTGTCAGCATTGTAATGCACCAGTGTCTGCAATGGGGGAGAGGTGAATTGGACAGTACCTAGCTTATGGAAGGACCATTCGGAAGCCTGTGAACAGAGGGAAGAAGCTGATCCTGAGTCTGGTGGTGTGCACTTTCAAGCCTCTGTACCTCTGTTTGACGGGAGCGGGAAGAAGGAATGACTGGGTTGGAACATGTCTTTGATTATGTTGGCTGCTTTTCTGAGGCAGCCTAAAGTGTCGATGGAGTCAATGATGAGTCTGGTCTGTGTGATGGACTGGGTTACATCCACATCAGGTGGATGTGTTTAATTATTGTCACGTGTACCGAGATACAGTGAAAATCTTTTGTTTGTGTGCTAGCCAGTCAAAGATCCATGATTACAATTAAGCTGTCCACAGTGCACAGTTAAATGATAAAGGGTACAACATTTAGTATAAGATAAAGTCTGATTAAAGATAGTTCAAAGGTCTCTAATGAGGTATGGGAGGTCAGGACTGCACTCTAGCTAATGAGATGACTGTTCAGTTGCCTGACAGCTAGCAACTGTGCTTTAAAAAAAAAGAATGGTAATGTCTCAATTAAAAGTTATATAATTCTCTACTGCATCCTGCTGAAGGTATCTTTTTAATGTATAGTGACCTCCCTGTCTGTGTTAGTGTATTCAGCTGGTCAAGGGGAAGGAACAGCCAGTGGGGAAAGCAAGTCAGAGAGAGAGAGAGAGAGAGAGAGAGAGAGAGGGAGAAAGAGAGTAAGCAGTCACATTGGAAGAGTGGCGGAAGAGTTGGGAATGGGAGTCGAGAGGGAGAGGAAAACTGGGGAGGGAGCTGAGAAACGAGCTGGACAAGGGAACAGATAGGGAGATTGGCGCTGGACTGAGGAGGGAGAGCATCAGGGTAGGGTGGGTGAGAGTTCAAACAAAGTCGGGCTGAGGAAAAGGATGTGTCCGTGCCTGTCTGTGTGTGTTATGACTATGTGCTTGTGCGACATCTGTGTGGCAGACTCTGGTCTTAAATCGGCTTGGGCCTCCTTGCCGTCGGACCTAGACCTCACTCGTATAGGGGTGTGAGTGCAGTGCCCACCCTTCGTTGAAGGGGCAACTTCTACTCCTCAGTTCTAGAGTGAGTACATCAATCTCGACCCTGTGACACTGCCTAGGGAGCGGCAGCTAGGCTGTGGCTCCTCTCCGGTTACAAAACACAAAGTGCTGGAGCAACTCAGCGGCTCAGGCACCATCTGTGGAGGGAATGGCCAGGTGGTGTTTTGGGTCAGGAAAAGACACAAAGTGCTGGAGGAACTGTGCGAGTCTGGTAGGATCTCTGGAGGGAATGGCACCTTCAGCTAGGTAACTTCTTTTAGACTGCTGAAGAAGCGTCCCAACCCGAAATGTTGCCTGTCCACTCTCTCCGCAGATACTACCAGACCTGCCGAGTTCCTCCAACACTTTGTTCCTTGTCTCTCCATTTACACGGAGCCAGTTTGGAAAGGGCACAATGGCACCAAACACCTGTTGATGCAGAGGCTGGGGGTTTGTTCCTGTGTGAATAAAGGTTCCTGAGCAACTACAGCGCCTCCACTATTCCATCTTTTACCACCCAGGATCAGAGAGTGTGATAGAATTATTTTATTTAGAAATGGTTTCCAGTTTGATTCAACATTTAATTCATCATTTGTTCCTAAAAGTAAAGTTGTTATTTTGAATACATTTGATAGATTGTATTGAGCAAGTTAATGGCAATTAATATTATAATTCAGTGCAAAATTAAAAAAATCAACTCATTTTGAATTTTTTCCCTTTCCTATCTTTTTAATTATAAAAAAGAGCATCTATGGTAATGTGCACTGTACATTTATAGCAGCTATTTGATGGAATCAGTGAACTTCTTTTAAACTACAAATTGATATACAGTGAATCTTTAACTTTCATGGAGGACTTGAAGAAACAGCTGTAAATCCCAAATAACATGGCTACTATATGCTCAAAAAAGATACAGTATGAATGTAAAGTATAATAAATAATGCCACAATTTTAATAAGTTTACCATAATTATTTACCCGCTACGCTAACTGGCACATCAAAGCTTGTATGTCTTTAGTTTGGTTTATTATTTTCATATGTACCAGGATACAGTGAAAAGATTTTGTTTGCCTGTTATCAAATCAAATCATTCTATACATGAGTACAATCAAGTCATACAATCAGGTCAACGGGTAGTGCAAAGAGAAAAATACCAGAGCGCAAAATATAGTGCTACCACATTGTGGAGTTAGTTATAGAGAAAAAGTCCAATGTTCACAATGAGGTAGGCTGGAAGATCTGGCTATACCTGAGCTTATGGGAGGATCGTTCAGTCGTCTGCTCTTGAATTTAATGGAGTATGCTTTCAAGCTTTTTTTATCTTGTGCCTGGTGGGAGCGTGGAGAGGAGGGAATGATCCTTGATTATGCCGGCTACATTCCCAAGATAGTGTAAAGTTTAGATGGTGTCAACTGTGGGGGAGGCTGGTCAGTGAGATAGACTGGGCTATATCCACAACTCACTGCTGGGGTTAATGGGGCAAAGTGTCGCATAATCATAATCATACTTTATGAGCCAAATATGTTTTGCAACATACGAGGAATTTGATTTGCCATACAGTCATACCAATAAAGAGCAACAAGACAGCCAAATAATTTTTTAACATGAACGTCCACCACAACGACTCTCCCACATTCCTCACTGTGATGGAAGGCAAAAAAAGTTCAATCTTCCCTTCGCGGTCGGGGCACTCGAACCTTCCATTGTCGGGGCGATCTTGGCTCCCGCAGCCAGCGGTCGAGCCCTCCGCATCGGGACGAACAAGCTCCCGCATCGGGGCGATCAAGCTCCCGCATCAGGGGGATCTCAGATCCCCCACGCCGGGCGATTGGACCCTGGGTCGGGGCTACTCGAACCTCCTGCGACTTTGGAGCTTCCCGACATCAGTCTCTACCTGAGACTGCGAGTTCCTTGATGTTGAAATCCGCAGGCCGTGGTTGGAGCGTCGATCCCAGGCAAGGGATCGCAGGCTCCAATGGTAAGTACATGGCCCCGTGGTGGGGCTCAAACCAGAGAACATTAACACATACTTTTAAAATACACTAAAAATAACAAAAAAGATGAAAAGACAGACAGACTGTTGGCGAGGCTGCCATCGCTGATGGCGCCACCCGGATAGTTAGAGTTATTAAACATGATTTGCAATCCTGCCATGGAAGATGTCCAAATGGTTGGACAAAGTAGTAAACTTTGATCTGTAACTTGTTTTAATAGAGAAAGCAGTAGACTGGTGGAGAAATTTAAGGATATAACAGTTAAGGTAGGCTCAAACTCATGTCTCAAAGTGGTAGAGTGGTTAAATTTGGTATGGTCCAACAGAATCAGAGGAACGCAGATATTTCTGAAGAGTTGGTGTGAAGAGATCATCCATCACCAAGTAATTTATTTTGCTGAATGGTCTCAAAGCAATAAAACTGCAGTGTGCTCTGGGCTTGCTGTCACTGAAGCTCTGCAAAATTTTAGCAAGAGTTTTTACTCTTGCACTCCAACTCCCTTGTCATGAAGATTGGAATGTTTCCTCTTGGTGATGTCTATGCACAATCCCTTGGTGATTAGTGTATAAAAATGCTCAAATCAGTGGGAACTCCAAATGTCAGCCAAGGGCAGCACGGTGGTGCAGCGGAAGAGTGGCTGCCTTACAGCACAGAGACCCGGGTTCGATCCTGACTATGGACGCTCACTACGTTCTCCCTGTGACCGCATGGGTTTTCTCCGGGATCTCCAGTTTTCTCCCACACTCAAAAGATGCAAGGTTCGCAGGTTAATTTGTTTTGATAATAAATTGTAAATTGTCCCTAGTGTGTGGGATGCAGCTAATTCACAGGTTGATCATAAGATCATAAGTGATAGGAGTAGAATTAGGCCATTCGGCCCATCAAGTCTACTCCCCCATTCAATCATGGCTGATCTGTCTCTTCCTCCTAACCCCATTCTCCTGCCTTCGTCCCATAACCTCTGACACCTGTACTAATCAAGAATCTATCTCTGCCTTAACAATATCCACTGACTTGGCCTCCACAGCCTTCTGTGGCAAAGAATTTCACAGATTCACCACCCTCTGACTAAAGAAATTCCTCCGCATCTCCTTCCTAAAAGAATGTCCTTTAATTCTGAGGCTATAACCTCTAGTCCTAGACTCTCCCACTGGTGGAAACATCCTCCACATCCACTCTCTCCAAGTCTTTCAATATTTTGTATGTTTCAATGAGGTCTCCCCTCATTCTTCTAAACTCCAGCGAGTGCCGCCAAATGCTCCTCATAGGTGAACCTACTCATTCGTGGGATCATTCTTGTAAACCTCTGGACCCTCTCCAGAGCCAGTACATCCTTGGTCCACTTGATCAATGGTCAGCATGGACCCGGTGGACCACGCTGTTTCTCTAAACTAAACTAAGCTTGACATTTGAGTCAATTAGTCAGTAGATTTAGCTTTTACGCTTTTCAATTCCAGTGTTTATAGTTTTATACTTTGCATAAATTCAGATAATGATTATCTTATTTGCACCAGTCAGGGGGTATGGGGCGAAGGCAGGAACGGGGTACTGATTATGAATGATCAGCCATGATCACATTGAATGGCCTACTCCTGCCCCTATCTCTAAGAGCTTTCAAGACTTTCAGCATACGACAGTCCCACCATTCCAGGAATTAACCTAGTGAACCTAGGCTGCACGCCCTCAATAGCAAGAATATCCTTCCTCAAATTTGGAGACCAAAACTGCACACAGTACTCCAGGTGCGGTCTCACTAGGGCCCTGTACAACTGCAGAAGGACCTCTTTGTTCCTATACTCAACTCCTTTTGTTATGAAGGCCAACATTCCATTGGCTTTCTTCACTGCCTGCTGTACCTGCATGCCTCCTTTTAGTGACTGATGCACTAGGACAGCCAGATCTCTTTGTACGTCCCCTTTTCCTAACTTGACACCATTCAGATAATAATCTGCCTTCCTATTCTTACCACCAAAGTGGATAATCTCACATTTATCCACATTAAACTGCATCTGCTATGCAACCGCCCACTCACACAACCTCCAATCCACAAATGCTGCCTGACCTGCCGTGTATTTTCAGCGTTTACTATTTCCTTACCAATATTCCATAGGTCCTTCATTCAAGTATAAAAACCTCATTGTGATAGAATCATTGAGAATTTAGGGCAGAGATTCAATAATCAAGAGTGACACAAAACACTGGAGTAACTTAATCAGGCAGCATCTCTGGAGAACATTGGTAAGTGACGTTTCAGGTTGAGGCCCTTCCTGAAACGACATCTATCCATGTTCTCTAGTGATGATGCCGGACCTGCTGTTACTCCAGCATTTTGTGTCTTTTTTGATTAAACGGCATCTGCACTTCCTTGTGTCTCTCAAGAGACAAGAATATTTAATTGTGAAATGTACTAACAATGAGATTCCTACATGCCGCAACCTTACAGGCCCTTTAATGCAGCAACACACAGATAAATACACAATAGTCAACAGTACAATAACTTAATAATCTGTAATACTAGGTAACCAGATCATAATAGTGCAAAAGCGAAGTATGTAGTGCAATCAAAGTCTGTAGTAGATCACAGCTGCTGAGGTTGGGTTGTGATTTGTGCTGGGCTGTGTTCAAGAGCCCAATTGTTGCTGGAATTCGGCCCATTGTGTCCATGCCAGTTGAAAAGAAGCTCCCCATCATAAAGCCGTCTTCCAGCATTAAGTCCAGAGGAAAATGTTATTTTTAATTTCAAGCGTTTGCCATTTAACTTGCAGTTAAAATTTTTTGAGGTGCTAAGTTAGTAATTTGTGATTACTCACTGTTTCTAAGCTGATCAGGAATCATCAGGAATAGTACCACAGCTCATTCCATTTGTCTCTGGCCTGCCAGGGGCAAGTGTGCAATTGTCTGCTGACACTAACTGTACATTAGCAGCTCTGCTGCAGTACATCAGATGTGCCTTGATGTTAAATGGGAACAATTTCTGCTATTTTAGTTGAATTTATTTGCATGGGAAGGTTTGGCAAATAAGCACTCGTGTTCAAAAGTCAAGAGTGTTTTATTGTCTGTACTGAAAATTGATTTTTTTTATTTGCAACAGCACAACAGGTTTGAAAACACAGTACTCAATGGACATTATAATAAATAAAAAGTATAATAAATTAAAAATTTATTGTGGGCGGTATGATGGCGCAGCAGTAGAGTTTGCTGCCTTACAGCGCCACAGGCCCAGGTTTGATCCTGACTATGGGTGCGGCCTGTACGGAGTTTGTACGTTCTCCCCGTGACTGCATGGGTTTTCTCCGAATGCTCTGGTTTCCTCCCACACGCCAAAGACTTGCAGGTTTGTAGGTTAACTAGCTAGTGTACGAGGATCGCTGGTCGACGGGAACTCGGTGGACTGAAGCGTCTATATTTCTAAACGAAACTAAACTAAAGAAACCCAATAAAGTGCAAGAACAACAAGATCCCAAAGTCCTTAGTGCAATGAAGGCAGTTTGTAGTTCGGAGTTTAGTTGGACTTCATAGTGTTCAGTCGCCTGATTTCTTGGTTGGGAAGAAGCTCTTCCTGAACCTAGAGGTCATGGTTTTCAGGCTCCTGCACCTTCCCGATGGTAGCAGTGAGATGAGGGCATGGCCAGGGTGGTGTGGGTCTTTGATGATGCTGGCTGACCTTTTGGGGCAGCGCCTCCTGTAGAACCCTTCAATGGTGGGAAGGTCAGTACCCGTGATGGACTGGCCATGTCCACCACTCCCTGTAGTCTACTTCATTCCTGGGTGTTCGAGTTGCATATACATTCAGCCTACATAAACTTTGTTCTCCAAAAACACTTGCAAGTTCTGGTATAACGCAACTGGAATTATGTGTTTTTGACCTTCCTCGTCCTCTTTGCACAGACTTTTTGCTGAAAAAGTTGAGTATGTGACAGAAATGAGGCTTTGTTTAGAATTGAGAATAACACTCCCACATAGCACATCACCAGAACCACACTTTTAAAAGGAAATGTTTCTACTTTTTTCACATTTTCAATGTGATTTATATTTATGCTCAAATCTATCATGAGTTAAGATGGTTAAGGTCCATGTTTTATAAATGGGCTTGGGCTCAGGACATGCTGAAATGTTTCTTGACCGAATTAATTAAAATGCAGTACATATAGATAGGGTGGACAATCAGAAGCTTTTCCCCAAAGTGGAAATGTCAAAAGACTAGACGGCATAGGTTTAAGGTGAGAAGGGCAAAGTTTAAAGGAGATGTGCTCGGCAAATATTTTTATACAGATGGTGGTGCATACCTGGAACGTGCTGCTAGGGCTGGTGGTGGAGGCAGATATGGTAGAGACATTTAAGAGGTTTTTCAATAGGCACATGGATATGGATCACGGGCAGGCAGCGGAGATCAGTTTACCTTGGCCTCGTGTTTGGCAGGGTCATTGTGGGCCTGTTCCTCTGCTGTACTGTTCACCAGTCACTGAAAGTTGGCTTGCAGGTACAGCAGGCAGTGAAGAAAGCTAATGGCATGTTGGCCTTCATAACGAGAGGATTTCAATATAGGAGTAAAGAGGTTCTACCTATGTAGAAAGAGGTTCTTCTGCAGTTGTATAGGGCACATCTATATGTAAGACCACACCTGGAGTATTGTGTACAGTTTTGGTCTCCTAATTTGAGGAAGGACATCCTTGTAATTGAGGCAGTGCAGCGTAGGTTCACAAGATTGATCCCTGGGATGGCGGGACTGTCATATGAGGAAAGATTGAAAAGACTAGGCTTGTATTCACTGGAGTTTAGAAGGATGAGAGGGGATCTTATAGAGACATATAAAATTCTAAAAGGACTGGACAAACTAGATGCAGGAAAAATGTTCCCAATGTTGGGGGAGTCCAGAACCAGGGGCCACAGTCTTAGAATAAAGGGGGGGAGGGGGGCATTTAAAACTGAGGTGAGAAGGAACTTTTTCACTCAGAGAGTTGTGAATTTGTGGAATTCTCTGCCGCAGAGGGAAGTGGAGGCCAAATCACTGGATGAATTTTAGAGAGTTAGATAGAGCTCTGAGGGCTAGTGGAACCAAGGGATATGGGGAGAAGATGGGCACAGGTTATTGATTGTGGATGATCAGCCATGATCACAATGAATGGCGGTGCTGGCTCAAAGGGCCGAATGGCCTCCTCCTGCACCTATTTTCTATGTTTCTATGTATATATTCTTCAACAAAACAGTAATTAAGCACTTCTAAACTAGAGGACTGTGACTGCACCATGTTGGTTGGTTGAACAAATTGATTGAGATGGGAAATGGAGTCCTGACTCAATATTGGTACATTTCTTTTTTGCATGGTGAAGGGGGAGTCCCGCTGCAATCAGCTTTTGTGCACACATGTGTTGAGTAATGAAGTAACGTGACCTTGGAATGTTTCACAATTGAAGAATGTGGTTGTAACCCCTCAGTCTCCTGTCGGCCTATACGCTTCTGTTGACTGTAACTGGATGAGATATGAATGTTGACTTGTAGCAAATCTGAAGGAATACTTTCTTTGTTTGCCTTAGCTTTTGTGTTTGACAAATATTGAATTATTTATGTTTTGAATTCTTGCATGCGCTGCAGCATGCAGGATAATGAAACTTAATCGTAGATTTGATGGAACAATTTTAGAGGTTGGTTGAAATTATACTATATAATTTATTCTGTGAATGCATATTTTAAGAACATCAGAAATAGATGAAATGGGTGGTGTAATGGTAGAGTTGCTGCCTTATAGTGCCAAAGATCCGGGTTCGATCCTGACTACGGGTGCTTTCTGTCCAGTTTGCATGTTCTCCTCATGCCTGCATGGGTTTTCTCTGGGTGCTCGTTTCCTCCCACACTCCAAAGACATTCAGGTTTATAGGTTAATTGGCTTTGGTAAAATTATAAAATTGTGTGCAGTGTGTACAATAGCGTTAGTGTATGGGGTTATCCTTGGTCAATGCTGACTCGGTGGGCTGAAGGGCCTGTTTCCACGCTGTATCTCTAAAGTCTTGTGTAAAGTAAAAGTAGGCCTCGAGCTTGCTGCACCATTCAATAAAATCAGGACTGATCCTGAACCTTGACTGTTCAATCTCCACATCCCTCATTTATCTTCAATCCAAAAATTGTTTTCATCTTGGCCTTGAGAATACTCAGCGATAGAACGTTCACTGTCTTCAAAGTAAAAACAAGCAAAATTTACACACTGTCTCTGAAGAGTTTTCTCCTCATTCCGTGATACTTGATCTCTTATCCTGAAACTGTGCTCCCAGTTTTAGATTCTTCAGCCAGAGGAATCATGATCTCTGGCTGCCTGTTCCCCATAGAATCTTGTACGTCTCAGTGAGGTCCTCTCAGTCTTCAGTTAGGTTTGGGAAAATCCTCACCAACCTTTTATCTCAGGAACTAACTCAGTGAACCTCCATTGCATTGGTTTCTAGGAAAATGTTGGTGGTTATCCAAGCTGCACACTCTTTATCTGGGCGTGCTCTTGCTAATTGTAGTATCATGTCCATACTTGCTTACTCAAGCTTACTTGCTGTCAAGACCAAAGCACTATTTATAGAACATAGCGAACAGGCCGTTCGGCCCACATGCCAAACATGATGCCAGGTTAAACTAATCTCAGCCTGTTGAGTTCCATATCCACGTGCCTATCTAAAAGCATCTTAAATGGCGCTATTGTATCTGCCTCCACCACCACCCATGGCAGTGCGTTCCAGGCATCCAGCACTCTGTGTAAAATAACTTGCCCTGCACATCTCCTTTAAACTTTGCCCCTCTCATCTTCATTCTATGCCCTCTAGTCTTTGACATTTCCATCCTGGGGGAAAAAAGTCCTGACTCACTGCTCTATCTAATTGCCTCTCATAATTTGATCTACTTTTATCAGATCTCCCCTCAATCTCTGATGCTCCAGAGAAATTTGTCTTCTGAATTTACTGTGCTTACCTGTTAACTGGCAAGGGGAGCATAAGCGAGTCACAACAATCACTTACAAATCAGCAACATTAGTGAGACCTGCTTTTCTCCTTCTCGCTGCTTGAGTAATCACGAGAGCAAATATTTCCAAACATGGCAATTGTAGTGGCTGTGGATCTCCTGGTATGCATCGCTTGCAGTGTCACCCTCTGATAATTCAGAGCACCCTTTCAAATGCCTGAAATAGTTGGAAGCCATTTTAAACATAGGAGAGTTTCAGTATTTATTTTGGTTTCAAATCTGTGCAAATAATATGTCCCATTAGGTGCTTGAAGTGAATGCTTCGGCGATTTCAATTAACTCCCTCTAATTAGGGAATATTTCACCAAAGGGTGCAACTCACTTTAAGATCACCAACATGATGGCAAAACAGTCTGATGAAATGTACACCGGAGTATTTTTGCTTTCATTCCTTATTTTCACAGAAGGGTGAATTTATTGCTTGCTTAGTTTTTTCTACCTACCTAAGGGCAGAAAGGGCTGATCGAGTGGCTTAGACATGAGGTTAAAGATAAAGTTGCTTGGACTTGCCCTTGTACTGACAGCAAAATTACTGGCTTCAGTTTATTCCCTTGAAAGATGTCGTAATTTCTGCCTTTCAATGCATATGGAATTTGGTCCAAATTCCTTAAGTTACTTGTCTTCCAGCCCTTCTCACAGGCTAATCTCGTTTGAAACCTTTACAGCCAGAATTGAGGGAAATTGGTTGAATTAATGCGAATTTAAGGCATTTATGGATTTGTCTCACTGTAAAAAAAATTTTTTTTTTCTTGTTGCGTAAGGTCCAAGTGAATTTTTAATAACATACTAAGCCATAAGATTTACGATGATAGACACACAGTGCTGGAGTAATTCAACGGGTAGGCAGCATCTCTGAAGGACATGGATAGGTGACATTTCGAGTCGGGACTGATGCTGGGGGGGTGGGGGTGAAAGCTGGAAGAGAAGTGGGGGTGGGACAAAGTTTGGTGAGTTATGTGGACGATTTTGATTGGCAGATAGCTGAAGAGACTAAAGGTATGAGATGAGGCAAAAGGAGTCTGAAGAAGGGTCTCGACTCAAAATGTCACCCATTCCTTCTATCCAGAGATGCTGCCTGTTCCACTGAATTACTCCAGCATTTTGTGTGGGAGATGAGGATAGAAGAGGCGTGAAAGGCGAAGTCTGAGGAACGAATATAGGTGGAAGGGAACATGTTCTATCTGGATGCACATCCATTCCCCTTCTCTCATCTCCTTTATCTCACTACCTTTTGTCTTTTCATATCTGGCCTGTGTCCACCCATCTGCAATTAAAAACTCTTCCCATTTGTTTCTACCTTTCACACGCCAGGCTTTGTCCTGCCCCCTTCTCTCTTTCAGCTTTCTTCCCCCTCCTACAATCAGTCTGTATACCAGCATCTGCAGTTCCTTGTGTCCAAATGTACGAGGATGTTGCCAACAAGGAAGGGCCTGAGCTACAGGGAGGGGTTGGACAGGCTAGAACTGTATTTCTTGAAGCTTAGAAGCCTTCTAAGCTTTAAGAAATACAGTTCTAGCCTGTCCAACAGAGGTGTATAAGATCACGAGAAAACAGGGTGAATGAACAGAGTCCTTTGGCCAGGGTTGGGAAATCAAGGACTGGAGCAGGGGTGCCAAACTACCGGCCCCGGGGGCCTCATCCGGCCCACGAAGGGGTCCAATCCCACCCATGGGATGATTTGGTGAAAAAAAAGTGCTGTTAGATTATACACAGAAAGTGAGCTACATGACCACTTAAACTCGCAGGAAATATGAATTTTGCGCAGAAGGAAAATACGTCCGATCTGCCACTGAGACCGCTACCATGCACCCAGGTGAGTGCGTGGATAGAGGCTGGTGGGAAGTTGCCGCATTGCCGTGAATGGGGCCGCAGCCAGCAATCCAAAATCTGAGCTGCTCTCCAGGGTGGGGGCTCAGGGTTTGGGTTCAGGTTAGGTGGGATGTGAAGAAGTGCTGGTGGTTATGCGGGAATAGGGAAGGGAAGAGAGAAGGTGGTGGTAAAGGAAGGGGAGGGGGAGCAGATGAGGGAAGGGAGGGTTTTTAGGGATGAGGAATGGAAGAGAAGGTATCGAGGGAGAGGAGTGGTAAAGAAAGGTAGGGAGGAGGGAGAGGAAGGGAGCAGATGAGAGAAGGAATTGTGTTTCGGGATGAGGGAAGGGAGGGGATTTAGGGGCGAGGTAAGGAAAGAGAGGATGAAGTAAGGGAGGGGAGTGGTGGAGTAGTTGGAAGGAAGGAAGTGGGGAAGAGAGGAGGGATAGGCTGAGAAAAGGGAGAGGGCAGGTGAGGGAGAAGGTGAGGGTAGAGAAGGACATGAGAGGTGAGGGGAGAGGATGTGAGAGGTGAGGGGAGAGGATGTGAGAGGAAGGAAGAAAGACATAAGGAGAAGGATGGGGAGCGGGGAATTCAGGTGAGATGATGGACAGACCATCTTTCACCATGCCAAGTTTGGCTGTTCACCACCCAGCCAGCCCATTGTGGGCAAAAAATAAACACCGTAGGAAGACTATAATTCAGGGGAACAGAATTAGGCCATTTAGCCCATCAAGTCTACTTTGCCATTCAACCATGGCTGATCTATTTTCTTTCTCAACCATATTCTACTGTCTTCTTTCTCCCTGTAACCTAATCAAGACGTATCAATCTCTGCCTCAAAAATACCCAATGTCGGCCTCCACCGCTGTCTGCAGCAATGAATTCCACAGATTCGCCACCCATTCCTCCTCATCTCCATTTGGAATGTATGACCTTTTATTCTGATGCTGTGATCTCTGGTCCTAGACTCTCCTATTACTGGAAACATTATTTGCACATCCACTCTATCTTGGGCCTAGATACCAATCATAAAAGTAATGCTTGCTAGGCAACATTCTTCATAAGAAACAAAATTCGTAAAGTGAAACACTTTGTAGTTATAGCAGAGTCTGAGACACATGAGAGCAGGTTAAAAAACAAAGGCAACAAAAGCTGTGGGAGCATGCGCATGTGCTCGCGCATGCACAACTGATCCGGCCTGCATGAAGTCGCATTTTGCCCATTCCGGCCTGTGACCTAAAATGAGTTTGACACCCCTGGACTAGAGGGCATAGGTTTAAAATGAAAGATTTAAAGGGTTCTGAAGGGCAACGTTTTCACACACAGGATGGCACGTATTTTGGAACGAGTTTTCAGAGAAGGTAGTTGAGGCAGGTACTATAACAATATTTAAATGACATTTGGACATGTACATAGTTAGGAAAATTTTAGAGGGATATGGGCCAAACCTGGGCAGACAGGAATAGCGTGGATGGGACATCTTGGTTGGCATGGATGAGTTGGGCCGAAGGGTACATGACTCTAAGTATTACTTTTAAAAAATCAAACTTTGTGCAATTATTTATTTTCTCAGTGAAATAAAATGTTGAAGTTTAATTCAACTTTGTAAGTATTTTCAGAGAAATAGGATGTTGAAATCTGATTCTTGTTTATTTAAACATCTCTGAGTGCTTTTGTCTGTGTATAATATTAAACGTGATTAATATTTTATATGGGTACACTCAAGCTTCTTTATATTGCAAATTGAATTACAATGGCTTTTCCATTCATTTTAGATGTAATTAACTTTATTTGTGGACAAATTCATATCCTCTTTTATTGTGATTGTTCTGTTTTTTTTGTTCTCCCAACTCAGCTAAAATTTTTGGGGGTATTTTCTCCTGCCTCTCCTCTTGCACGCCGAGCCCTACGTTTTGCTGCTCGTAATAAGGTACTTTGTGGATCTCCAGCAAAGCATTCCATTAACCCCTGCTGTATATTTGCTTACTCAACCTCCTGCAGATATACAGCTGTTTTCACAAAAGACCATCTTCTAATCAACTCGTTTGGTAGTTCCCTACAGTCCTTACAGCAGGTGTAAAATTATAATCATGCTATTAACAAGCTTATTTGCAGCAAAACTCTTATCTATGAAAGCTTGCCACTGACAATGCTATGGCCAATTTAATACTTTGTTTAGAAAAATGCAAAGAATCAAACCTTATTACAAATTTAAAATGATCCTAATTGGAATATTCGTAGATTGGAGCCCTGGTTCAACTTTGACAAATGTTTGTATTAAAGTTTGTGACCATTATATTCCACTTCATACATTTGAACTCTTTTGCATATGGCTAATTTTTGCAAGGAGCGACTAGACTTTTATTATAATGCTTAAAAGATTTCTTAGCAATGAATTTAATGCATTGGAATGTTTATACGTTGATCAAATTATTCGGATTAGGTGTAAGTTTACACGTTAATAGAATAGAATTTTGGTTCGGTTCGGTTAATAGAATAGAATTTTGGCAATTTATTTCTGTCTCCGGATTAATTTTTATTTTCAAAAATAGAAGAGAAATCTTGTGATCTCTGATGTCACCTTATTAAAGTTCTCTATGATGTGTTAATTTTTTGCATTTCTTACGATACATTAAAAATACCTGATAAGGTATTGGGTACAAGACAATGTTACGGTGTCCTTGCACTCCATCTTTTTTATTTTATTTTCCTTTTCTTGAAGGTTCTAGGATTGAAATATTCTGAGAAGGGGCAATGGAGTAATGTTTTGTTATTACAAAGAAAGAAAACTTGTTGGCATGTTTCCCTACTTGACAGCTCAGTAGGAATGGAGTGTAACATAATTATTCTTAACCTTAAGCAGTCAGTTATGGTGTGTGAAATATTGCTACTTGTGATATTGTTATCAGAGTTAATTGTAAAACCCGCCATTGGTGTTTTTTATACATTAATACATTTCAAATACATTATTACTTACTTCCAAATGTATCCTCCGGGTGCTCCAGTTTCCTCCTATTTCCCAAAGACGTGTGGTTTTGTGGCTCAATTGGCCTCTAAATTGTCCCTAAGTGTGTTGGGAGTGGATGTGAAAATGGGATAACAAAGAACTATTGTGCCTGGGTGACCGATGGTCGGCGTGGACTCAGTGGGCTGATGGGCCTGTTTACATGCTGTGTCTCTAAACTAAATAAAACTAATTGTTATTATCGGGCCCAAAATGTACGTGTAAAACCTCTTTCGCCTGTCTCATCCAGTTGTATGTGCATTGGTCTGAATCAAGAGACAAGAGTGTTTTATTGTCACATGTCCCAGAGCAGTTCCTGAACCTGGACATTACAGTTTTCAGGCTCCTGTATTATCTTCCCGATGGCAGGAGTGAGATGAGAGTGTTGCCAGGGCAATGTGGGTCTCTGATGATGCTGGCTGCCTTTTTGAGGCAGCGATTCCTGTAGATCCCTTCGGTGGTGGGGAGGTCAGTACCCGTGATGGACTAGGGATTTTTGGCTTAGCAGTGTAGCAATTCTATTGTCCCACTTTTATAATTTCCAGGCCGCATAGAACACATTTCCTTGTCGGTGTGGCACAGATGACAGCAATGGCCACGTAACTGCAGTATCTGAACAAACAACTGAGAGTAATGTACACCCTCAAGATTGGACATAAAGCTGGAATTTATCAATTTTTTCACCAGGCTTCATGCACTCCAAGTTTGTCTGCATGCACAAAGCTACAGACTAACACCCGTCTCTGCAATGATTCAGCTTTAGTTGAAGCCCTTCTTTCACCGTAACCGAACTATCTGCCCACCTTGCAAAGATGAAGTCTGGTAGAGAGCCTCACTTACAGTCTGTATTTGACTTCCGCCAAGTTAAAATACAGCACCTACCCCAACTTCAACAGACTGCACGATATTGAGTAGTGCAAATCCTTCCTCTGTGAAGGGATTATTAACTCTTTCAAACTACAAGTATTTCATTTTGTGTGGTTTATCTGCTTACGAGCGGCACAATGGCACAGTTGGTAGTGCTGTTGCCTCACAGCACCTGAAGACCCACGGTTCGATCCCGACCTTGGGTGTTGTTTAGAGATACAGTGCAGGCTCTTTTGGCTCGCCGGGTCCGCGCCGACCAGCGATCCCTACACATTAACACACTATCCTATATCCACTAGGGACAATTTTTACATTTACCAAGCCAATTAACCTACATACCTGTATGTCTTTGGAGTGTGGGGGGAAACCGAAGATCTCGGAGGAAACCCATGCAGGTCACGGGGAGAATGTACAAACTCTGTACAGACAGCACCCAGAGTCGGGATCGAACATGGATCTTCGGTGCTGCATTCGCTGTAAGGCAGCAACTCTACCGCTGCGCCTTAACCAGTTGTCTGTGTGGAGTTTCTACGTTCCGCATTGGTTTCCTCTGGGTTCTGTGGGTTTCCTCCAGCTGTTCCGGTTTCCTTCCACTTTCCAAAGACATGAGGGTTAGTAGGTTAATTGGTCCTCTGTAAATTGCCCCTAGTGTGTGTCGGGAATTAATGAAAAAGTGGGATAACATAGAACTAGTGTGAATGTGTGATCATGATCAATGCGGACACGGTGGGCTGAAGCACCTGTTTCCATGCTGTATCCAATTCAATCCAATTCAAGTTCAAGAAAGACCTCTGATAATCTGGAAGAGCATGACGATTGTATGATCACACAGATCTGACTTTATAATATGTTTAATGCTCTTACAAGCATGTAATTTTTCTTACATAGATTCAAGGGTTGAGTTCCCAAGTATCAATCTACCAAGTTTACACACAAAATGCTGGAGTAACTCAGCGGGTCAGGCAGCATCACTGGAGAGAAGGAATGGGTGACATTTCAGGTTGAGACCCTTCCACAGACTCCAACATAATAATATACTAAAATATTTAAAGAATTAAAAAATATATCGCTGTGTTATATTTTGCATGCTGCTGATTCTGCAGTAGGTTCCTCTCAAAAATAGCAGAGAAGTAGGCTGGAATCAATTGAATACTATGCAAAATAAACGTCGTGAATAATGTCATCCAGATTTACTTGCATTAATCGTGATGAATGCACAGCAGTCATTCAGACATTTGCTCAATGAAGCAAAGCTCAATCTAATTCTTTGCTCCGAGTATTTATTTTACAGCTTGTACAGCCGCTCTCATGTATTAAATTTGCCTCTGCTCATTAATGCAGTTTATGTTGTATGTTAACATTTTTTTTTGCATTCCTTATTAATTTCCATGGGGAATTATTCTCTAAGATGAAGTTTAAAGTCCATTGCTAATGTATGTGATTTATACATAATGTGAGTGTTTTTCTATCACTATGCTGCTTGCACATTTGACATTCCTTCCTTCAGTATGGAAATACTGGATTGATCTAATATGTATTTGTGCAGGCATATCCAGCGGTGAAAAATTTGTGTTTTAATGTGGTGTAGAAAGCACCATCCTTGACGGATGATTCTAAAGATGCATTATCATTGTTTGCTGCCTGTATTTTGAGAGAAGTGTTCTGTGACTTGGTGGTTACTTATTGCTCGAAATTGTTTGACGCTCTGTTCTTTTGATGAAAAACTGTTCAAAAAGCTGAAATTCCCCCAAAATCCTGCAGATGCCAGCAATCTGGAAAAGTTTGAGTGCAATTGGATCAAAGTGTTTGCACTGTTATGTAGAGTTATATTGAATTAAAATCATAATGGAATATTTGTGGGACATGTATGGTGTTGCCCCCAGTACATTAGCACAAGACTGGGAGCACTAAAATATTAAAACAGGCTATTTTTTTGTTTTGATTAAAAAATTGTATTTTAATGGTCAAAATTAATCGAAGGGGAAGGATCCCATTCAAGAAACCTGCTTCCTTACTGTTAGCAATGGTGCCTTTTATTTGTAGATAGACACCAAAAGCTGGAGTAACTCAGCAAGCCAAGCAGCATCTCTGGAGGGAAGGAATGGGACATTTTGGGTCAAGATCCTTCTTGCTTTTATCCTTTTAACTCTTTTTTCTTGCCAATTTTGTTATCTGCTCGATGTTTTATGAATCAGGAATGTTTAATTGTCATAGTTTAGAAAACTGAATAATTAAATTCATTCTTACTGCAGCATAACAGGTCTATAAACACAGTAGTCAGATATCAGATTGGCCAGGTGGGTTGAGGAATGGTTGATGGAATTTAATACAGAGAAATTAAATACATATTATCAACATGACCCAATGTTGGGAATCTGCATTCTATGCATGTTATGATTTATGCAATAACTAACAGCATGGTTTTTGGAAAACAGAATTCAATGGAACTATTTAGGTTTGGCCTGATAAAATCCCACTGTGCAGAGGCTGAAAAATTCCAGTTCATGTTTTTCAGTGGAAAAGATTTTGCAGGATAGTTTGGGTACAGCTACAAGAAGAGCTGTAACTCTGTGCTCCTTTTCTCTGTAGCCTCCAATATCGGTTCCTCATCGGATTCAGTCCACGAGCAGAAATGTGCGGGAAGAGAGAACGCGCTCTGAGATTAACTGTAAGTTCTAAATCTCCCATCAGAGGTTTCAGATGTATTCTCTACACTTTTTATTGGAAGTTTTAAAAATTCAGCCACCCCCCCCCCCCCCCCCCACCACTTGACTCTTATCTTCTCCGCCTTCCCCGTTCTCTCTGAACTGCTTTCCTCCCCTTCCCCACCCCCTTGTATTCTCGTACATCTTCGATCTGTGCATTGAATTGCCCTTTAACGCTTGTGCAATGAATGATCGCCTTACTTTGAATTGTTTTACAGTCGGACAAATAAAATTTGATCCACCAATGAGAAAAGAAACTGAGCCCCATCATGAACTTGTAAGTACAGCACTCAGCCTTGGACAGTTTTAAGCAACTAGATAGAAGAATTTTGCACCTCCACATATTCACAATGGTGGTGTGACTTGAATGCTTTTAATGGTCATCTTAACTGATGAAAACAGCTCTGGGTTTTCTGAAGTTTATGAAGGATTAATAGCTGGTTGCGTTGGAAATAAAAGATCACATTTTCTGAAAAGACACAAAGTGCTGGAGTAACTCCGCAGGTCAGGCAGTATCTCTGGAGAACATGATCTGTAACGTTTTGGGTTGGGACCCTCCTTCATACAAGTTAGGAACAGGGGATGTACAACGAGATCTGGGTGTCCTAGTGCATCAGTCACTGAAAGCATGCAGGTACAGCAGGCAGTGAAGAAAGCCAATGGAATGTTGGCCTTCATAACAAGAGGAGTTGAGTATAGGAGCAAAGAGGTCCTTCTGCAGTTGTACAGGGCCCTAGTGAGACCACACCTGGAGTACTGTGTGCAGTTTTGGTCTCCAAATTTGAGGAAGGATATTCTTGCTATTGAGGGCGTGCAGCATAGGTTTAGTAGGTTAATTCCCGGAATGGCAGGACTATCATATGTTGAAAGACTGGAGCGACTAGGCTTGTATACACTGGAATTTAGAAGGATGAGAGGCGATCTTATCGAAACGTATAAGATTATTAAGGGGTTGGACACGTTAGAGGCAGGAAACATGTTCCCAGTATTGGGGGAGTCCAGAACAAGGGTAGGCCATTTAGAACTGAGATGAGGAAAAACTTTTTCAGTCAGAGAGTTGTGAATCTGTGGAATTCTCCCCCTCAGAAGGTAGTGGAGGCCAATTCTCTGAATGCATTCAAGAGAGAGCTAGATAGAGCTCTTAAGGATAGCGGAGTCAGGGGGTATGGGGAGAAGGCAGGAAAGGGGTACTGATTGAGAATGATCAGCCATGATCACATTGAATGGCGGTGCTGGCTCGAAGGGCCGAATGGCCTCCTCCTGCACCTATTGTCTATTGCCTATTGATTGTAGTTGTGGTGGGGCGAGGAGGGGTGTGTGAATAAAGCTGGAAGAGAGGTGGTGGCGGGACAAAGCCTGGCAAGTCTAACGCAGGATCCCGACCCAAAACGTCACCTATCTGTGTTCTCCAGAAATGCTGCCTGACCCATTGAGTTACTCCAGCACTTTGTGCCTTTTTTGTAAACCTACACCAGCAGTTCCTTGTGTCTACATGGTAAGCGATAGGTGGATACAGGGGGGTTTGAGTGGCAGATGGGTTGATATTTTCTGAATGCCCCAATGTTGCACTCAATTTGAATTTGACACTTAGGTGGTTTTACAGCTTTAATTTTAAGATTCAATCTAATGAATGATTCTATTATTATATGTAAATCTTCCAGCATGTACCTTTCCTGAATTGTGATTGCAAATCAGGAAATACGTTGTAATTCATACAGACTAGTCATCCTCAAAATATCTTGCATCACTTCTGCAAACCTGGAACTAAATATGACTTGAATTGGAAATATACATGTTTATCCCTCAAATATAAATTATGTAAGAAAAGACACAAGGTGCTGGAGTAACTTATTGAATCAGAGAACATGAACAGGTGATGTTTCACGTCAAGAATGTTTTATTGTCATTTGTCCCAAAACGGATCAATGAAATAACTGTCCATCCCGATGCGAAATGTCACCTATCACTGTCTGAAAAAAGGTCCCGATCTATAACGGCACCTATCTATGTTTTCCACAGATATTGCCTGACCTGCTGTTACTCCTGCACTTTGTGTCTTTTTTTATAAACCAGGATCTGCAGCTGCTTGTGTTTCTAAATTATGCAAGTGTTTAGTTCTTAATATCAATGTTGGGTGGTTATAATCAAGGGAAATCAATACAAATGGTTTCCCCTTTGTTGTTTCTTGGGTTTGATTTAAGTAACAGATTTTTTGGTCTTTGCTGAACAGCCCAACTGTGATGATTTTTTCGACATTTCAGAAGAGATCTACTACACAGCAAGATCTAATCTGGTATTTTTCAAATTGCTGTCTGTCATTTTCAGGTGTCTGTTTCCTGTCAATCATTCTCTCTTGAACCCCATCTTTTGAGGTTCTCCATAGGTCATGCAAGGCAAAACTATTCAGTTGCTATCCTGCAATTCTTAATTATCATTGAATGCTGTTGGAACCTTCACAAACTGATGTTTAGAATTTATATTTGGGAACATCCATATACTTGCATTACCATTTTTTATTTATGATTTGATTTCAACGCTCTCATAATGTTACGATGGTAATCTCCTCTTTGTGGTATAGTTTTGATGTTTTATTCAGCAGGGGCGACCTATCCATTTAGATTTGAAACCAGCAGATGAATTATGTCCATTTAGAAAATCATTCTTATTGGCTTGTGAATTTTAAAAAAATTGTTTAAAAAAACCCATTATATTGATGCACTTGGAAGTAACAGCTGTCCTTCATGTAGTGTCTCTAATTTAGTGGTATAATCCCTTCCCTGGGTTAATACATAACAGTCCCCTCAATGGCCCACAGCATTATGGGGTAAAGATTAGACTGGTATATAATGAAATGTTAGAGCAGCTGAGATAAAACATGTCACTGATGTAGTAAAACAGATGGCTGTGGTTGAGCGATTAAAATCAAAAACGCACATGAGATCTGAATTGGAAGAGCACAGTGGTCTTGCAGGGGTGGAGGGTGGTACACAGAAAGGAAGGGCCATGGGGGTGGAGGGGATTGAAAATGCAAGGTGAGGTTCTGTTCAATGAGGTAAATAGGTCAGTTACTGGAATGTTCATGACAGACATTGTCACTTCATTAATTTTCTTGCGGCAAAGATTTTACAGACCATGTGATTTAATAAATTTTATAATTAATAAAACCACTTTTTTAATAAATTTTATTAGTTGTAAGAAATTTGGGAGAATCCAGCTTGTTTCTGCATTCAAGGTTTCTACTCTATTTAACGCCTCCCAGATATCATTATTGTTGTTTGACTGCCGATGGGCAGAACTGCTGAATAAAGCATCAGTTTGTAGACAGTTTGTCACTGAGTGGAATGTGTTGGGTGTTTGGGAAAGAGATGGAGTTTGTTTGAGCAACACTTTGGGCAGCACTGCCGCTGCAATCACACAAAGCCAACGCCCTTCTAAACTTCTGAAATATGTTAAAACGTGATGCACCTTACTGGTGTGTATTCAATAGCAAAACAGCAATGTTTCAAACTTTGTCTATAATTAGGGGAGTGACGAGGAGCAAAGAGATCTTTGTGACATGGGTGTCCAACTTCATAGTTGATAATGGGCATTTTAAATAATCAACCAGTTAGAAACATAGAGTCATACAGCACATAAACAGGCCCTTAGGCCCAACTCGCCCATGCCAATCACGATGCCCCATCTACACTAGTCCTATTTGCCAATATCCCTCTAAACCTTTCCTATCCTTGTATCTGTCCAAGTGTTTTTTAAAAGCTGTTATAGTATCTGCCTCAACTACGTCCTCATGCAGCTCGTTCCATATACCCATCGTCCTGAAAAAGATGCCCCTCTGGTTCGTATTAAATCTTTCCCCTTTCACCTTAAACATATGTCCCCTTGTCTTTGATTCCCCTACTGTGGGTAAATGACATTGTGCATTCACCCTATCTATTCCCTTCAATGGTCTGGTACACCTGTATGAGATAACCTGCAATCCAAGGAATAAAGTCCTAGCTGTTCAACCTCTTCCTAGTGCTATCTCCTCAAGTCCTAGCAACGTCCTCGTAAATCTCTGTACTCTCTACATCTTAATAATATCCTGGGTTATGTGCAGGCAGATAAGAGTTGGTATTGGCATCATGTTCGACACAGACATTGTGGGACGGAAGGCCTGTTCTTGTGCTATACTATTCCATGTTCTAAATTCTATGTCCATATAAATACACAACAAAGCAAATGCCTAGAACACAGAGTGCTGGAGTAACTCAGCGGTTTTGGCAGCATCTCTGGAGGACAAGGATATGCGATGTTTTGGGTTGATTGTGGCCATTCACTGCAGATGAAGCTGAGGTGTATTTGTATCCATTTCAAGGAGGGTGATATATATGCAGCGCACAGTATAAATTAGAGCCTTCACTTTGTATTCCTCAGTGCACCTTTAGTGACCATTTGGTGCTGGCAAATTAATGTAGTAAGATTTCTAGCATTCATACTGTGATTCTCGGTTTGGTAAAAGTTCAGTGGAGTGTTTATATTGATTTGAATTACTTTGTCAACAATTAAATGTCTTAAGAACAATTTTGTTGTCTAACCTGAACTTGGATAGAACATAATGCCACAGCATTGGACATTTGGTTAGACTTATTGAACATTAGTTGTGGTAGAGTGGGAATTTTGACGTTTCATATACACAAGGGGATGGAGGGAAATGGATCATGTGGAGAGTAGAGTAGTTTGATTGGCATCATGTGTAGGAAAGAACTGCAGATGCTGGTTTAAATCGAAGGTAAACACAAAATTTTTGAGTAACTCAGCGGCGACAGGCAGCATCTCTGGAGAGAAGGAATGGGTGAAGTTTCGGGCCGAGACCCTTCTTCAGACATCTTGGCATCATGTTCAGTATGGACATTGTGGGCCAGAGGGTCTGTTCCTGAGCTGTACTCTTCTAGGTTGTTCGTAAGAGTCAACATTTTAGACTCGACTCGCTGTGCTAAATTTCATGCATCCAATTCATCCAACACTGATGGGAAAGGTTTAGAGGAATATGGGCCAAAGAAGGGCAGGTAGGACTAGTGTAGATGGAGTATCTTGGTCGGCATGGGCAGGTTGGGCCGAAGGGCCTGTTTCTGTGCTGTATGACTGTGACTGATTAGGAATTTATGACATTCCATGTGGTCCCTTGTGTTGTGAGAAGCATTGAGTTTATACCAGCTCACAGTGCAATGCCATCAATCAGATTCCCCCACATTGCTCTGCAATGCACCCCCTCTCTAAAGCCCATCCACTGCACCATGTTGCTCCTATCATCCACTAACACACAGTAACCAATTCACAGTGGCCAACTAGGTTTAGGTTCATTATTGTCACATATACCGAGGTATAGTAAAAAGCTTTGTTTTGCATGCTATCCAAACAGATCAGATAATACAATCAACCTAAACTCAAGTACAATAGCTAGAGCAAAAAGAAAAATAGCAGTGCAGAATATAGTTCTCAGCATTGTAGAGTAACAGTTCCAGAGAAAAGGCTCTATGTCCACAATGAGAGAGGTTGTGGAATCGGGACCTTCCTTGTTTATTGGAGGAACATGCAGAAGCCTGATAACAGGGGAAGAAGCTGATCCTGTATTTGGTGATATGCGCTTTCAAGCTTCTGTACCTTCTGTCCGACAGGAGTGGGGAGACGGAATGACCAGGGTGAGAAAGGTCTTTGATTACGTTGGCTGACTAACACCAACCCGCACATGGGATGTTTGAGGGATCCAGAGCATGTGTGGGGAAACCCGGATGTTCACAGGGAGAACATGCAAACTCCACATAGGCAACACCCAAGGTCAGGATTGAACCCAGGTTGTTGGAGATGTGAGAGCAGCTGTCCTATGCCACTGTGTTGCCCATATATTTGAGGTATTCCTTGAGAGGCAGATCTTTTAATGAACCATTCATTCTCGGTTGTTTAAAAAACCTACGTTTTAGACAAAATATTGTTTTCCCCTGAAAAGGTGTTGGTTTATTAATAGGAAAAAAAACAAAATACAAAGTGGTGGAGGAACTCAATGGGTCAGGCTTCATCTAGGGAGGGAATGGACAGGGGTTAGGACCCTTCTTCAGACTTCAGACCCCGACGTCAGAGGCTTGTTAATATGTGAATAAATAATTTGGATGAAGCTTCGGCAATATATATCTACATTCAGTTTGAAAAAAATAACCAAAAGGTCAAGAGTGTTTAATTGTCATATGTGCCGACAACGGAAGCAGCATAACAGGCCTGTAAAAACAATACACATAGACAATATGAAATAAACATTCAATAAATGAAAAACCCCAATAATAGTGCAAAACTCAAAGTCCCTGGTGTAACCAAAAAGTTCATATTTGAGGACAGTGTTGTGCAGTGCAATGGTTGCTATGAAGACTCTGTTCTTGAACCTGGAGGTCACAGTTTTCAGGCTTCTGTATCTTCTTCCTGATTGTAGTAGCGAGAAGAGAGCATGGCCAGGGTGGCGTGGGTCTTTATTAGCTGTCTTTTTGAGGCAGTGCCTCCTGTAGATCCCTTCAAAGGTGGGGAGGTCAGTACCTGTGATAGACTGGCCATTGATAATTTATGATAATTTAATTGCAGTTCAAAGGAAAAGTTAAACATTTTTAAACATTTAATCTTCCCTGTTAGCCACCTAAATACTAAATTAGCAGGGTATAAAGCAAAATAAAATGCAAGTAGTATCTCCAAAGGAGCTAAATCGTGTTGAAAAGAGATGTTGTCCAACCACTGCCTTCTAGAAACCGCAAGTTTCATTTGACCCATTGTTCTTATTCTTTTTCTGATGTCATGTCATGGTTCAGTAATGCTTTATTTAAAGGGAAGACAGCAAACACTCAATGGTTCCTTTTACAGCTACAGAATTCATGTTACTCTAGTCAAGTGTATTGCTGTTAATCTTCACACTGATGTTTGGGGAAAAATCCTTTTTAGATTCAGAGTTATACAGCACGGAAACAGGTCCTTTGGTCCAACTTGTCTATGCCGCCCGAGCTAGCCCCATTTTCTGCATTTGGCCAATATCCCCCTAAACCCTTCCTATCCATGCACCTGTCCAAATGTTTTAAAATATTATATTTGTATCTGGCTCTGCCACTTTCTTTGGCAGCCACTCCATATGCCCACCACCCAATTTGTGAGAAATTTGCCCCTCAGATCTCCTTTTTAATATTTCCCAATTAAACTCCCCTGTCCTCTCAAAGCTACTGTGACTATCTACCTTATCTATGTCCATCAAAATTTATAAATCTCTATAAGAACGCCCGGGGATTCAGGGTGATGCAGCACCAGAAACCCAGGTTCAATCCTAACCTCGAGTGCTGTCTGTGCAGTGTTTGCACCTTCTCCTTGTGGCTGCATGAGTTTCCTCCAGGTGCTCCCTTCAGCCCAACTCGTCCACTTGCAACTAAGATGCCCATCTACACTAGTTCCACGTTTGGCTTATATCCCTCTAAACCTTCCCTATCCATGTACCCGTCCAAGAGTCTTTTAAATGCCGTTATTGTACCTGCCCCAACTTCCTTCAATGACAGCTCATTCCATAAACCCACCACACTGTATGAAAATGCTGTCCTCGGGCTCCTACTCCTACTCCTACTCCTTCCCCTCTCACCTTAAACCTTTGCCCTCCAGTTCTTGATTCACCTGCGCTGCGTAAAAGACCCGAGCTATACCTTTGTGATTTTATATATCTCTATAAGATCACACCTCCACCTCCTGTGCTCCAAGAAATAAAGCTGTAGCTTGCCCAACCTCTACCTAAAGCTCAGGCCCTCGAATCCTGGCAACTCTTTTCTGCACTTGTCTTTTCTGCACTTGCTCCAGCTTAATGACATCCTTCCTGTAGCAGGAAACTGAATGCAAGACACGAAATGCTGCCTCCCTAACGTTTGTACAACTTGTAAGTCATGCTATGGGTTTTTGAAGGTCCACTTAGTTTTATTACCTCATTTGACATGGTATCCTTCTCTCAGAGCTGCACTGGGCCAATAGGTTCAGGTGGAAGCTATGGAATGCAAATGGAACCACCGCCTTCTGAATCACCTCGGAAGAAGGGACTCGACCCGAAACGTCACCCATTCCTTCTCTCCAGAGATGCTGCCTGTCCCTCTGAGTTACTCCAGCTTTTTGTGTCTGTCGCCACTGTAAAGTTCAGCTTTATTATTGTCATGTGCACTGAGATGCAGTGAATAGCTTTGTTTTGCATGCTATCCTTTCAGACCAGATAATACCATACACAAATACAATTAGTTCCAACTCAGTATAATAGGTAGAGCAAAGGGGAACATACGGAGTGCAGAATATAGTTCTCAACATTGCAGCACATCGGTTTCATGGACAAAGTTCAATGTCCACAATGGACAGAGGTGAATCGGACAGTACCCTAGCTTATGGAAGGACTGTTCAGAAGCCTGTTAATGGAGGGGAAGAAGCAAGATGCTGCAAGCAGCCTCCTTGATCTCTAAATGAGCCATATTCTGTAGGATGCAGGCAGTGGGCATCATTCTGCTGGTGAAGGCTGGAATCTTGCTGATAGCAAAAGTTGTTCTCATCGATGAGAATTGGGCATCTTGTTAATGGATGGTGCGTCCACTCAATCAGTTGCCCTACTCATTGTTAAATTTCTCTTGTGTAGTTGATTATTTTTCTTGTGAATCACTAGACCAATATTTCTAGTCTTAGCCATTGTACATGAACAGTGAACCAGTCAAACGCAGTATATTTGCCAATCAATTGTTCCACTAACTTCAAAGTTTGTAATTTGGTTTCTTTGCTTCACCAATCTTTTCGCAACTCTCTCTTGTCTAACACAGAATCATTTATCCATTAATTTTTGTCTTTGTTAAAACTGTATCAGGCTGCTTTGTATTTATGTAATTAATATGGATGTAAATCATGGTTACCTGACCTGTTTTCTTTTAACTGCAGGATCTACAGCTAGAATATGGTCAAGGACCCCAAGGCAGTTATTTCTTTAGTGGAAATAAGTAAGCAATATACAGTCGCTTCTACTTTTCAGTTTTTGCACTGGAATTGTTATGCCAGATTAATTATAAAAATGGATATTGTACAGTGGTTCAATGGTGCTTTATTTGTCACATATGCAACTGCACAGTGAAATTTGTTTTTGCATATATTACGCATGCAGGCGCCGCCATGTTTTGGCGTCATTTCCAAAGTCCGGTCAACCCACACGCTCAGAGCAGTTCCCGCGAACTGAAGTTCTTTAGTTATACTACGCCACTGCGTAGCTGGTACAGACATTGGCTCACAGCATCAGAGACCCAGGTTCGATCCTAACCTCGGCTGCTGTCTGTGTGGATTTTCACGTTCTCCCTGTGACCACATGGGTTTCCTCCGGGTCCTCTGGTTTCTTCCCAAATCCCAAAGGCATGTGGGTTTGTAGGTAAATTGGTCTCTGTAAAATTCCCTTTGTTTTTCGGGAGTGGATGAGAAAGTGGGATAACATAGAATAAGTGTGAATAGGTGATCAATGGTTGACATGGCTACGGTGGGCAGAAGGGCCTGTTTCCATTCTGTACCTCTAAACTTGTGATCTTATGGAGGTGTATTATGATCAGCAGAGGAATAGATAGGGTGAATGCATTGGTTCTTGATTCCCCTACCCTGTGTAAAAGGATCTGAGGACAGGTTTAAGGTGAGAGGGAAAGGTTTAATAGGAACGTGAGGGCCAATTTTTTGACACAGAGGGTGGTGGTTTTATGGAACGAACTTCCAGCGGATAGTTGAGCCAGGTACTCCAATAGCATTTCAAAGACATTTGGACAGGCACATAGATAGTCAAGTCAATGTTATTTGTATAGCACATTTAAAAACAACCCACGTTGACCAAAGTGCTGTACATCAGTTCAGATACTAAGAACGAACACACAATGGCACACAGACATAACAGCACATACATAAACAGTTCACAGCGCGCCCTCAGAGGGCCTCAAACGCTAGGGAGTAGAAATAGGTTTTGAGCCTGGACTTAAAGGAGTCGATGGAGGGGGCAGTTCTGTTGGGGAGAGGGATGCTGTTCCACAGTCTAGGAGCTGCAACCGCAAAAGCACGGTCACCCCTGAGCTTAAGTCTAGGCCGCGGGATAGTGACCAAGTCGGCCGACCTGAGGGACCTGGAGATAGAGTGGTGGGTTAGAAGATTTTTTATATAGGGTGGGGGTGGGGGGGACAAGCCCGTATGTGAATAGGAGGAGCTTGAAGTTGATTCTGTACCATACTGGGAGCCAGTGGAGAGAGGCCAGAATCGGGGTGATGTGGTTCCTTTTACGGGTACCCGTCAGGAGTCTCGCTGCGGCGTTTTAGACCAATTGCAGGCGGGACAGGGATGATTGGCTGATCCCAGTGTATAGGGAGTTGCAGTAGTCTAGGCGGGAGGAAATGAATGTGGATGATTTTTTCAATATCGTCAAATTGGAGGAATGGTTTGATTTTAGTTATGGTACAAAGCTGGAAGAAGCTGGCTTTTACCACAGCGTTGATTTGTTTGTCAAACTTTAATGCAGAGTCAAGGAAAGGTTTAGAAAGATATGGGGGGAATGAGGAAAGGTGGGACGTGTGGATGGGGGATCTTGGTTGGTGTGGGCAAGTTAGGCCAAAGGACCCGTTTCCCTGCTGTATGACTATGACTTTAAAAATATCTCAAAAAAGAAATTCTCAGCCTGTAAAATGTTGCCAAGGGATTAATCATGTCCATGGAAGTGTACAAAATTATGAGAAGCATAGATGGGTAATCAGTCAGAACCTATTTCCCAGGCCAGGTTGGAAAAGGCTGGAGGGAAGGTGTGAGGGGCTAAGTTTAAAGGATATGTGGGGGGCAAGATTTTTTACACAGAGGGTGGTGTGTGCCTGGAACGTGCTGCCAGGCGTGGTGGTGGAGGCAGTTATGATGCTTTCCACCCAGTGAAGAAGATTCTGACTATCTATGCCTCTCATTATTTTACATACTTCTATCAGGTCTCTTCTTAGTCTCCAACACTCCAGATAAAACAATCCTCTCCTAATAGCTAATACTCTCTGATCCAGGCAGCATTCTGATAAAATTCTGCTTCTTTATTGAATATTCAAACCTGGACTGCACTGACAAATTGCATTTCTTTGATTGGCTAGGTAAAATAGTTATTGTTAGCACTGTTTAAGATCTGTTCTTTGTCTAAGTCAAACTCAAAGTCAATTGGTAGAGCAGAGGGGAAGCTACAGATTGAAATATGTACTTCTCAGCATTGTCGCCCATCAGCTCCATAGACAAAGTCCAATGTCCTCAATAGGGTACAGGTGAATCAGAAAGGGTACTTTCTGATTCCCCTTTACCACATTGGCTTTTGTTTATGGATAGGAAACGTTTAAAGATTTAAAGGATATGGGCCAAACACATGCAGGTGGCGCTAGCATAGATGGGGCAGCTTGGTCGGTATGGGCAAGTTGGGCCCAAGGATCTGTTTCCGTGCTGTATAACTCTATGAGTGATGTGCTACAAAGTTGAGAACTATGTTCTACACCCTATATCTTCCCTTTTGCTCTACCTATTATGTTTGAGTTTGACTTGATGTATTTATGTGTGGTATATCTGATCCGTTGGGATAGCATGCAAAGCAAATCTTTTCACTGTACCTCGGTATATGTGTTAATAATAAACCTAAACCCCAAATCTTTGCTGAATAGGGCTGTACACAATATAGCAGTAAATAGCAGCATTGAGCATCATTTGTTTCCAAAATATATTTACACTATCATATTCTGTAGAATTTTAGCATGTGGATTTCTGTGATTTATGTTTTCTTCATATTCATCTTAAATCTGCATATTTTTATTCTGTTTATGCTGTCATGTTTAAAATAAACCCTTTCTTCTAAAATTTAAAGGAGTCTTCTCAAGTCAGTGGAGGAGGAACTGCATCAGCGGTAATTTTTCTTTTATTGCATTTTTTAAAATAGAAAATTCCTCTTCACTTGTTAAAAAATGTCATCTCGTGACCTAAAGGTAACTGTTTGCTTGAGAACTTGTCAAATTGATTTTGTAGAAAGTCTTAACTTTCTTGGACCGTCAGATGAATAAAAACATAAAATACAACGATGACTGCATATAGAGCAAGCCCTAAAGCGAGTGCATGCCAGAATTCTGCTACTTTAGCTGAAGCGCTTCCACTGAAATCCATTGAGCCATAAGTACTTTGTTCATCTCCTTAGGGGCCACGTGGCACATTTAGATGATGAAGGTGGTAATGATGAATCTGAACAGTAAGTCTTTTCTTGTTCTAGTTTAGCTGACTTGGGTTTTGCTTCGAATGGAAGTATGAGGCTAATTTGAAGTGATCCCTTTTGAGTTCTGTGTGGCATTTGAAAATGAACATTCAAACTAGCTGAACCTATGGTCTGGTTAGATTAATGGTTCAGTGCCACCTTGCTTGGCTGTGTTTTCTTCATTTTGATGGTGTGGTGGCCTTATGTACTTTGCTGTTTGCTTTACATTGTTTCTGTAACAGCCTCTTGAAAACTGAATTAATTGGTTGGCAAGGTCATGTGATAGGAGCAGAATTAGGCCATTCGGCCCATCAAGTCTGCTCTGCCATTCAATCATGGCTGATCTATTTTTCCCTCCTGACCCCATTCTCCTGCCTTCTCCTCATAACTGCTGACACCTGTACTAATCAAGAATCTATCTGTCTCTGCCTTAAAAATATCCATTGACGGCCTCCACAGCTTTCTGTGGCAAAGAGTTCCACAGATTCACCACTCTCTGACTAAAGAAATTCCTCCTCATCTTCCTAAAGGAACGTCCTTTAATTCTGATGCTATGACTAGTTCTAGAGGAAACATCCTCTCCACATCCACTCGATCAAAGCCTTTCACTATTCGGTAAGTTTCAATGAGCTCCCCCCTCATTCTTCTAAACTCCAGCGAGCACAGGCCCAGTGCTGTCAAAAGCTCATCAAATCCTAACCCACTTATTCCTGGGATCATTCTTGTAAACCTCTGCACCCTCTCCAGAGCTAGCACATCCTTCCTCGGGTATGGTGCCCACAATACTCCAAATGCGGCCTGACCAGCGCTTTATAGAGCCTCAGCATTATATCCCTGTTTTTGTATTCTATCCCTCTTGAAATAAATGCTAGCATTGCCCTTGCCTTCTTTACTGGCAATTCAACTTGCAAATTAGCTTTTTGGGAATCCTGCAACAGCACTCCTAAGTCCCTTTGCATCTCCGATTTTGGGATTCTCTCCCCATTTAGAAAATAATCTACGCCTTTATTCTGACTATCAAAATGCATGACTCCACTTTTAGCTACACTATATTCCATTTGCCACTTCTCCGTCAACTCTCCCAACCTGTCCAAGTCTGTCTGCAGAGTCCCCGCTTTCTCTACACTAGTTGCCCCTCCACCTATTTTCATATTATCTGCAAAACTGGCTACACAGCCTTCAATCCCCTAATCCTAATCATTAATATACAACGTGAATAGTAGCAGCCCCAGCACCGACCCCTGCAGAACTCCGCTGGTCACTGGCAGCCAACCAGAAAAAAGCCCCATTTATTCCCACTCTTTGTCTTCTGCTATCCAGCCAACCTGCTATCCATGCTGGTGTCTGCCCTTTGATACCATGGGCTTTTCATCTTAGCAGTCTCAGGTGTGGCACCTTATCAAAGGCTTTCTGAAAATCTAGGTAAACAACATCCACTGAATCTCATTTGTCTGCCGTGCTATTTACTTTTTCAAAGAATTCCAGCACATTTGTCAGACAAGTATCTTCCTCCATAAAATGCAACGTAAATTCAGTTTTCAAAACTTCCAGAATGCTTGTGCTGTGTGTAGAAAAGCAAATGAGACAAGAATAACATGATCAAGCATGCCAGTATCACAATTATATTGACAGGGATTTAAATTGTAATTAATTATCTGGACAGATGTATGGGTTTGAAGGGTTTAGAGGGACATGGGTTAAATACAGGCATTGGGACAGTTGGATAGGAAATGCCCATAAATCAGCATCTGGGAATAAACTGACAAAGTATTTTGATATTGATGAAAATAAAGTCATATTGGTCACTGATTAAAAATTATCTTGGATCATAAATGGTTTATTGTTAGGTAGGTCATTCTGGTGACAGTTATGCGAACAACCGGGTGATAAATTAACTAGACACAGGAACTGCAGATGCTGGTTTACAAAACAAAATACAAAGTGTTGGAGTTACTCAGCGGGTCAGGCAACATCTCTGGAGAACATGGACAGGTGACATTTCGGGCCTGGATCCTTCTTCAGAATGATTGGAGTGGGGGAGGAGGGGGGGGGGGGTAGGGTTAGGGGTTAGGGGGGCTGGGTAGGGGAGCTGGAAAAGATGTGGGACCTGGGCAAAGCCTGACAAGTGATAGATGGATTCAGGTGGGGGGGAGGGTTTTTAATTTGCAAATGGGTGGACAAAGGCTGGAGGAAAAATGAGACAAAAGTGTGTCAGACACGGGGAGAAGAGGAGTGAAATGTGAAGCCCATTGAGGTGGATATCGGTAGAAAGGGGCAAGAGTGATGGTAAAAGGTGGGGCGGGATAATCAGTATAATAGGTGGGGCACAGGAAAGATGGGGTGGAGGTGTTACCTAAAATTGGAGAATTTGGTGTTCATACCGTTGGGTTGTAAGCTACCCAATAATGAATTGGCTTGATAGAGATGTAACTCTCAGATTTGAAGGCATCACTTTACATTGAACATAAGGAGAACAAGCCCTTCGGCCCACCATGTCCATGCCTACCAAGTTGCCATACTGTGCTAGTCCCATTGCCTGTATTTGGCCCATGTCCCTCTAAACCCTTCAAATATCTGTCCAGATAATTCATTACAATTTAAATCTGGGTCCTATTTTTTCCCCAAATTTGACAATCAGCAGACAGTCTTCACTTGGTTGTAGCCGAGGAACATTTGTTTCTTTATACCAGTGCAGCTGGGCTGCATGGTGTGTGCTAGAGGATTTGGGACATGTGAATAGTAGGAAAAGCAATGCCTAATTCTCCTATCACAAATAACAGAGTCATTATTTGAAAGAAACCTGTAGATAAATACCACGGGAACTCAGCGACACCCATGAACAAATTTAATTTAAAAAAAAGATACGGTGTTGTTTTAACTGAAGAAGGGTCCCAACGCGAAACATCACCTATCCATGTTCTCCACAGATGCCGCCTGACCCGCTGAGCTAATCAAGCATTTTGTGTCTTTTTTTGTAAGGAAGATGAAAGCACTTTTCCAAAACTGATTCTTGACAAAATGCATTTTGTTATTGCAAAGGAGGAGGGGGGAGTGGGAGGGGAGGTTTGTTAAAACTGACACAATAATTTTTAGGCTTCTGCTTATAGGAGGAAAGAAATCAGCTATTTGGTCATTTTATAGGGAAGAAAATGCAAAATGCATCTGAATAAAAATTCAAAGGTTTCGTAGATTTAGCTTAGGTGGTTGAGGGTCAGGTGTTTCATTTGAGATAAGCAAGTGCAGGACAAAATCTCGCATGAACGAGAGCAATTTTGTGCTGCAACAATAGTTTTTCACTTGTCCATTGTGATGTGGATTTCATTATCAGGTGGAACCAGAGGTTGAGATTAATACAAATGTGAATGCTCATTTGCACTTTAGCTACTTTACATGTAAAATCTATGCACGGTAGCGCAGCGGTAGAGTTGCTGCTTTACAGCGAATGCAGCGCCGGAGACTCAGGTTCGATCCTGACTACGGGTGCTGCACTGTAAGGAGTTTGTACGTTCTCCCCGTGACCTGCGTGGGTTTTCTCCGAGATCTTCGGTTTCCTCCCACACTCCAAAGACATACAGGTATGTAGGTTAATTGGCTGGGTAAATGTAAAAATTGTCCCTAGTGGGTGTAGGATAGTGTTAATGTACGGGGATCGCTGGGCGGCACGGACTTGGAGGGCCGAAAAGGCCTGTTTCCGGCTGTATATATATGATATGATATATGATATGATAATGTCGAATACAGTGCTGCGTATCGTTTGCATAAATACTTGTTTTATGTTTTGAATTTCTAGTTCAACATTGAAACCCAGAGTGCCACCACCTCTTCCTCCCAAGGTAAGTTGGTGATATATATATATATATATATGGTGTGTCATCCATCACAACCTACCTTTAAAACAATGTGCTGGAGGAACTCAGCAGGTCAGGCAGCATCTGTGGAGGGAATGGACAAGCAACCTTTCGGGTTGGGACCCTTCTTCAGACTGAAGGAGTAGGGGGTAGAAAGCTGGAAAAGAGGTGGGGGCAGGACAAAGCCTGGCAAGTGATGGGTGGATACAGGTGGAGCGGGTGATTGGCAGATGGATGGAATAGGTGACAAAGGCTGGAGGTGAAAAGGAGACAAAAGGGTGTCAGATAAGGAGAGTCGAGGAGGAGTGAAATATAAATGCCAGAAGAAGGGATATGGGTGGAAAAGTAGGATGGGGTGGGATAGTGGGAGAAATGAGGGAGGGAGAGGGTACAGGAAAGAGAGGGAAGGGGGAAGGAATGAAATTTGACCACACTTGGTAGAAAGCTGCACTTGCAACAAGCTGAGATCTCTATTAAATAACACAGCTGCTATAGATTAGATCTGGTAGATACATTTAATTTTATTTTCATAAAGAATTATAAATTGTGTTGTACACATTTTCCAATTGTTTGAGTGTGTGGAGTAATTGAAAGCAGCAATACACACGGTGATTCTATACAGTGGGTGCTGGTGAGGAGAGGAATCTAAAATTGTTTTCCATGCAGTGGGGCAAGCACTGGCGTTATTTCAAAAGCAACAAAAATTGTGTTTGTTGGCAGAGTGAATTTTGAACCAAAGGTCAGCGGAATGAAGGGGAATGCCGGGATCACGTGTGCTGAGTGAAGGGGAATGCTGAGATCACATGTGCTGTGAAGGGGAATGCTGGGATCACGTGTGCTGTGAAGGGGAATGCTGGGATCATGTGTGCTGTGAAGGGGAATGCTGGGATCACGTGCTGAGTGAAGGGGAATGCTGGGATCAAGTGTGCTGTGAAGGGGAATGCTGGGATCACGTGTGTTGAGTGAAGGGGAATGCTGGGATCACGTGTGGCGTTAGTGAGCAATAGGGAGCCTGACCCACGAGCGATGGTTGAGATATTGTCTGTTAGCGTCGTACATGAAGGTTTATTAACCCAAGTTGCGAAGGAAGTTATTGTTGCAAAACTCTGTCAGGGAATGTTGCTGACTGCCCCACTCCGGACTATAAGAGTACATGCTGAGGGACGCACTGAAGCTCGGTGCAGCTAACGCCAAGGCTCTGTGGGAGAGGACCACAGCCTAGGTTCCTTTTGCTGCTGGACATTGCGGGGCAGGGTGTGTATGGTGGAGATGCCCTTCAAGCAAGGGAAAGTAGTTCACCCCAGGGGCCACATGAGTGGCAAGGTTGCCGAATATAATTACGGTTTTTGGAACACTACCAAATATAACGCTAACACAAGAAGGTCGGAGGAATTTCGCACATTTCTTGTTTTGTATATATTTATTATCCTGAATAAAGTTTATTTTGATTAATAAAAAAATTAAAACTATTGGTAGCAGAGATGGTTTGCAAAAGGTGAATGGGAGGTGGGCGAAAGGAGGCTCTTTAAAAACAAAATATTTGATTAACTCACTGATTAATGTCCAATGATGCATTTGAATGTTGTCACTTATTCTGCACAGCTCATTATAAATGCACGTGCAGTGCGGCATGTGTAGAACATAAAAGTACGATAAAGGTAACAAAAGGAAAAGGTAGATTTCTGATAGTTATGTATTTTAATGGAAATTTAAATGTAAATTATTAAATGGACAAAGCTGACCCCTAGTGGTATATCAGTAATAACCTTGACCTTTGTAAGACACTTGTAAAGAAGATTTACGAGGAGACATAAAGTGGGGTAACTCAACAGGTGAGGCAGCATCTCTGGAGAACATGGATAGGTGACGTTTCTAATGTTTCCATGTTCTTCAGAGATGCTGCCTGACCTTCTGAGTTACTCTAGCACTTTATGTCCCTATGTGTATTAATCAGCATCTACAGTTCCGACAGATTTATGAATATGTTGCCAGAACTCGAGGGCCTGAGCTATAGGGAGTGACTGGGCAGGCTAGGACTTTATTCCATGGTGCGCAGAAGGACGAGGCATGATCTTACAGAGGTATATTGTATCATGTGAAGGATAGATAGGGTGAAGGTACAGTCTTTTACCCAGAGGACATAGGTTTAAGGTAAAGGGGGAAAACGTTTAATAGGAACCCGAGGGGCAACCTTTACACAAACAGGGTGGTGAGTGTGTGGAACACGCTGCTAGTGGAGACAGTTGACTATCCACCCTCTCCCTAGAACTCAAGCCTTTGCAATAAGCCCGAGATAATCAACGTCAAATATAATAGGTTCAAGTTGACTTTTATTGTCATCTTTTGCATTCTATGTGAAACAAGAAACAGTGATGGGCACAAAATGCTGGAGTAACACAGCGGGTCAGGCAACATCTCTGGAGAACATGAATCCAGCAAATCCACCAAAACCTGGCCACTCACCTGTGTAGTCACAGTTGGCTATTTCGAAACGCTTTATGCTGATCGGAGATTATGCTTCGGTATGGCAATACTTTACTGAACTGTATGCAAGAAAGGAATTTCACTGTACGTATTTACATGGGAGAATAAAGAACCACTGGCCACGGTTTCGACTGTGAAGGACTGTTTTGCTCTGTGCAATGTTAATGCTGGTTTAGTTGCAGTTTAGTTGTAATAGACCAAGTACACCCGTTGGGCCCACACCTCTCCTGCATTGGTGCAGCATTCTCCCCTCCTCCCCTTCCCTCCTCCCCTCCCCTCCTCTCCCTCCCCTCCCCCCCTCCCCTGGCGGCACCATAAAAGAATTTAACTGAAACAAATGTTTTCCTTTCCTTCTATTCAGCCAAAGTCTATCTACATACCACAGGAGAGCAAATACACTGAAGAGGAGAACCAAGGGACAATCAAGAGGTGTCCGCTCGATAGCCCCGCACGGCCGAGTGGACAAGTACCACCGCGGCCCCCACCTCCGCGGTTGCCTCCCAACAGCAGTTATAACAGGAATTCTGCCCGAGGTAATGACAGCAAGGACCACGAGAGCTCGAGTGACGCAGAGGAGTATACAGGAGCCTTTAAGCTCTTCAGGAGGTGGCTGGAAGATTTACATGATAGGGGTGGTGAGAGTAAGGCCATTACCACCTCTCTGCAAAGTCATGGCAAATCCACCAGCTGTTCATCTTCATGTAACATTGCTAGATCCAGCTGAAACATTTTCTCTCCAGCCTAGTTTCCATCATCCCATCCTATCAAAACCCCTTTTACTTTGGGGGAAATAAAAGACACAAAGTGCCGGCACATTGTGTCTTTTTTATGTTCCTTGCATCCTCCTTTTTCTTTGGCGTAAATAAAGAACACACAATTTGGTAATGTTGGAATAACCCACAACTTGTTTCCCCATTCAGTATTAACACAGCAAATCATCTACTTTTGGGAATCTTGTATTTAGAAACCAGTCAAGTGTCCTGGTACTTGTTTTAATAGCAATATGGTGGCTTGGATTTTGTTTGATGTTTTCTCCTCTCCTCGAACTACAGACTCAAAACATAGAGCAGAAAAAAATTGGCTCGTACATCTCGTTTGAACTTTGCCCCTCTCACCTTAATGCCATGCCCTCTAGTAATTGACATTTCCATCCTAGGAATAAGGTTCTGACTGTCTACCCTATCTCTGGCTCTCATCATTTAATACGCCTCTATCAGGTCTCCCCGCAACCTCGGGCGTATCAGAGAAAACAATTGAAGTCTGTCCAACCTCTCCTTGTAGCTTTTATCCTCCAATCCATGCAGCATTCGGGTAAACCTCCTCTGCACCCTCTCCAAAGCCTCGCATCCTTCCAGTAAAAGTTTGAGTTTAGTTTGTTACATGTGCCGAGGTACAGTGAAAAGCTTTTGTTGTGACCAGAACTGCACGCAATACTCCAAATGCAGCCTAAGCAAAGTCCTACACTGCTGCATCATGACTTCCTGGCTCTCATAGTCAATGCCCTGACTGATGAAGGCCAATGGGGAATTATGGGCAGCTCCTGGCAATGCTGAGAGCTGCCCTTGGCTCCCCATTGTGTAAACAAAGTGATCTTTCATCACATTTGATCCAATACTGTGGTGGTACATCTATGTATGTTTTGGGTCAGGATACATTGGGCTCAAATATATACCAGTATCAGAATTGAGATGGCAATTTGTAGCTGCATACATGTGTATTCCTTCCATCCAAGGAACATCAGCAGTGCAGTCACTCAAAATTTAAGGTGTTCCAATATGTCCAAGTCCATAGCTCCCTGAAAGTGGGAAAACCGGTAAATAGAGTGGTAAAGAAGGAATATGGTATGCTTGCCTTCATCTGTAAGAGCTAGGAAGTCAAGTTGCGGCTGTACAGGACTTTGCTTCGGCTGCATTTGAAGTTGCTTGCAGTTCTGCTTGCAGCCCCATTACAGGAAGGTTGTGAGGCTTTGGAGAGGGTGCAGAGGAGGTTTACCCAAATGCTGCCTGGATGAGAAGATATTATCTATAAAGAAAGCTTGGACACACTTCGACTGTTTCCTCTGGAATGTTGGAGGTTGAGGGGAGACCTGATAGAATTATATAAAATGATGAGAGTTATAGATAGGGTTGAAAGACTGAACCTTATTCCAAGAGTGGGAATGTGAAATACTAGAAGATATAGCTTTAAGGTGAGAGGGGCAAAGTTTAAAGGAGATATGGTGTGGGGCTAGTTTTTTTTTACACAGTGGCGGGTGTGTGGAACAGGCTGCCAGGGTGGTGATGGAGGCAGATATGATGGTGGTGTTTAAGAGGCATTTAGATGGGCATATGGATATATGCAGGGAGTGGTGGGATATGGATCACATGCACGCAGAGGACATTAGTTTAACTCTGAATCATGTTTGGCACGAACATTGTGGGTCGTAGAGCTTGTTCTTGTGCTGTACTGTTCTATAGTTTTGGGGATGGGTATCAGAATTTCAGGGAATTTCAGAATTGAGGATTGAACGCACACGGCAGTATTGGAGTGAAGGGGATGATGCACGATTACATGGAGGATTACACACTTCTGGGAGGGTTGTGGGCTGGAGATTGAAGTGCAGAAAGGAGGGAATCGTTGAGGCATTGGAGGAGTTTGAATGTGATGGAAGGGAGGACTGGAATACAGTTACATCTTTACGACTGACAATGTTATCTGGCAAAGTACAAGTGCATATTACAACCTTACCCCGACCAAAAATCTGTGCCTTACCTGAGAGAAATATCGTCAGAGGAAGAAAATGAACTTAAAGAATTCTAAGGCACAAAACAATGTTTTAAAAAATTATTCTAATTTTCTTTTTTAATTTATTGAATTATGTCATCATAAATATAAATCCAAACAGACCCATTTTTTAACACTTAAAACCAAAAGATGTTTAAATTGGTAGCCTCTTCTTCCTTTAGTCCTTAAGTTTATACCAGACGCTCAGAAGCATTGTCTTTTGAAGTTACATGTCTAAATTTTCTTATGCCTTAAAGCAGTGCTTTTTTTTTGGAGACAAAAAGGCACTGTTATTTATTTTCAATAAACATATGTGTAATGTGAATAGACACAAAATGCTGCAGTAACTCCGTGGATCAGGTAGCATCTCTGGAGAAAAGGAATAGATGACATTTTGGGTTGGCACCCTTCTTCAGACGTTCTAACCCGAAATGTCATCTACTTCTTTTCTCCAGAGATGCTGCCTGACCCGCTGAGTTGCTCCAGCATTTTGTGTCTTTGGTATAAACTAGCATCTGCAGTTCCTTCCTGCACATACGTGTAACGTGGACTTTTTAGAGGCGTCGGAAGGCCGCACCATCACAATAAAGCACTTCCTTAAAGTATGATATTGTTGGTCACAACCTTGCATCTTCTTGTGTTGGAGAAATTAGTGGTATTTGTCCGATGGTGAATCGAAGGTATGGACATTGGGAACAAGATGGCACCAGTCATTGTACTTCACTTCATTTGAACCATCGGTTCAACACAGAAGCGGCTGGCGCATTCATCCGTTGCTTTGCTGCCCCTGCATTGTTGCTTTCCATGCCATGTAATACTGAATGCTCAGCCGCATGTTCTACCCAATGGGTGCCTATCAGTTGACTGCCTGGATTGCCCTGCTGTGAGATTAGGCCCTGAGACCCTGATTGGGGAAAGATAAACTGTGGCCAAGTTGGCAAAGATCTGAACTGTCCTTGGTCACCTTAATCATGGCAGTTGTGGGTCTGGCATCTGCAGGTGAAGTGTAGCTGCTGGGGCTCTGTCTCAACATGGATTTATGCAAGGTTCCTTGAAGATAAACAAAACCTGTTGCAGGCTACCTTCTTGGAGGATGTTAGTCAGCCGGAGGGCTCAGCATGTCTGTGCAGGCCAGAAATGTGGCTTTGCTACAGTTGCCCCCGTGAATCACCGTCACAGAGTCATACAGCACAGAAACATGCCCTTCAACCCAACCCGCCCATGCTGAACAATATGCCTCATCTACTCTAGTCCCACCTATTCACATTTTGCCCATATCCCTAAAAACCTTTCCTATCCATGTATCTGTCCAAATGCTTGTCAAGTGCGGTACCTTGTCACTGTACCTGCCTCAACTATCTCCTCTAGCACCTTGTTCCATACATCCACCACCCTCTGTGTGGAAAAAGTTGCTCCTCAGTTTCCTATTAAATCTTTCCCCTCTCATCTTAAACCTATGTCCTTTGGTTCTTGATCCCCCTACTCTGGCTAAAAGACTGTGCATTCAACTTATTTCCCTCATGATTGTATACAACTGTAAGATCACCCCTCAGTATATGCCAGTATAACATCACGCCTCATTACACATCTCAGTTAGCTTGGCTATATTTTTGGCTGTTTGCGGTCGAAGCATCGGGACATATAATTTTTGGGCATGACGTTGGTGCTGACGGAAAATCTGCTTTTCTGTGCAGCGAACGGAGTGAACTCCACGCAGGTGAACGGGGAGAAAGAGAACAGCCCCCAGCAACAGAACGAACACAGAAGCAGTTACCCGCCGGGACTCCCTCCCAGGAAGGACAAGAAGGACCCCCCAGTGAGTATTTCTGCGTGATAACGTCTACTGTGTACAATAACAGCAGCCGTCTAGTCACCACGGCTGGAGAGCGATTACAGTTATAATACATTCTTTTAGTTTGGTTTAGTTATTGTCACGTGTACCGAGGTACAGTTAAAAGCTTTTTTGTAGCGTGCTATCCAGTCAGCATAAAGTGGTATAACTATCCAGTCAGTGTAAAGCTTGATTACCATCCCATCAGGCAAGAGGTACAGATGTGTGAAAACGCAGACCTCCAGAGTAAGGGACAGTTTCTTCTCATCTGTCATCAGGCAACTGAACCTTCTGAGCACCAACTAGACAGTGGTCCTGACCTCCCATCTGCCTCATTGGAGACTCTTGGACTATCTTTAATCAGACATTACTGGACTATTTATCTTGTACTAAACATTATTTTGTCCTTTATCGTGTATCTGTCCACTGTGGATAACTCAATTGTAATCATGTATTGTCTTTCTGCTGACTGAATAGCATGCAATATAAGCTTTTCACTGTACCTCGGTACACTTGACAATAAACTAAACTAAACTGTGTACAGATACTGGGTAAAGGGAATAGCGCAAGATAACGTCCAGTAAAGTTCAATTAAAGATAGTCTGAAGGTCTCAAATGTTGTAGATTGTGGGTCAGGACTGCTCTCCAGCTGGTGATAAGATGGGTCAGTTGCCTTATAACAGCTGGGAAGAAACTGTCCCTGAACCTGCCTGTATTTCTGCATTAGTGGGAGAATGATCCAGGCAATGACCAATATTACATACACAACTTCAGTGTTTAGAATTTTCCCCAAATTGGCATATGAACTTTATCCTCCCATTCTTTTTTCTAATACTTGTTTCCGCCTTTGGATTACACAGTGGACTCTTGCTCTATGCTGTGGTTAATTGGCACAGTGGCACAGCTGGTAGTGCCACTGCCTCACAGCACCGAGGACCCAGGTTTGACCCTGTGCTCGGGTGCTGTTTGTCTGTGGAGTTTGCACGTTCTCCCTGTGACCATGTGGGTTTCCTCCAGGTACTGGTTTTCTCCCACATCCCAGACATGTGGGTTTGTAGGCTAATTGGCCTCTGTAAATTGCCCCTAATGTGTAGAGAGTGGATGAGAAAGTGGGATAATGTGGAGCTATTGTGAATGGGTGATGGACTGGGGGGCCGTGGACTGGGGGGGGGGGGGGGGGGCGGTTTCCATGCTGTATCTCTATAAACTAAACTAAAAGCAGAGGGTTGAAAGGCTGGAGCGATTGGGCTTGTATACACTGGAATTTAGAAGGATGAGGGGGGATCTTATTGAAACATATAAGATAATTAGGGGATTGGACACATTAGAGGCAGATAACATGTTCCCAATGTTGGGGGAGTCCAGAACAAGGGGCCACAGTTTGAGAATAAGGGGTAGGCCATTTAGAACGGAGATGAGGAAGAACTTTTTCAGTCAGAGGGTGGTGAAGGTGTGGAATTCTCTGCCTCAGAAGGCAGTGGAGGCCAGTTCGTTGGATGCTTTCAAGAGAGAGCTGGATAGAGCTCTTAAGGATAGCGGAGTGAGGGGGTATGGGGAGAAGGCAGGAACGGGGTACTGATTGATAGTGATCAGCCATGATCGCATTGAATGGCGGTGCTGGCTCGAAGGGCTGAATGGCCTACTCCTGCACCTATTGTCTATTGTCTATTGTCTATCAACGTTTCTGCAGTTTTCCATATAAGATGGGAATGTTCCTCGCCTGTAGAATAACCTCTTTGTGAAATGTGTCAGACTGATCATCAGTTGCCAACTTACACAGTGACGATTGGTTCAGGTTAAGAGTCACACCCATAACCCTAGTTTAGCTTAGTTTATTATTGTCACGTGTGCCGAGGTACAGTGAAAAGTGCTTTTGCTGCGTGTTATCCAGTCAGCAGAAAGGCTATACACGATTACAATCAAGCCGTCCACAGTGTACAGATACAGGATAACAGGTATCAAGTCAAGTCAAGTCAATTTTATTTGTATAGCACATTTAAAAACAACCCACGTTGACCAAAGTGCTGTACATCTGATTATATACTAAGGAAAAAAATGAAACAAACATAACAGCACATACAAAACAGTTCACAGCGCCTCCTCAATGAGCCTCAAACGCTAGGGAGTAGAAATAGGTTTTGAGCCTGGACTTAAAGGAGTCGATGGAGGGGGCAGTTCTGATGGGGAGAGGGATGCTGTTCCACAGTCTAGGAGCTGCAACCGCAAAAGCGCGGTCACCCCTGAGCTTAAGCCTAGACCGCAGGATAGTGAGTAGCCCCAAGTCGGCCGACCTGAGGGACCTGAAGTTAGAGAGGTGGGTTAGAAGATTTTTGATGTGGGGGGGGGGGGGGGAATGTCCATTTAGGGCTTTATATGTGAATAGGAGGAGCTTGAAGTTGATTCTGTACCATACAGGGAGCCAGTGGAGAGAGGCCAGAATTGGCGTGATGTGGTCCCTTTTACGGGTACCCGTCAGGAGTCTCACTGCGGCGTTTTGGACCAGTTGCAGGCGGGACAGGGATGATTGGCTGATCCCAGTGTATAGGGAGTTGCAGTAGTCTAGGCGGGAGGAAATGAAAGCGTGAATGATTTTTTCAGTGTCGTCGAATTGGAGGAAAGGTTTGATTTTAGCTATGGTACGAAGTTGGAAGAAGCTGGCTTTTACCACAGCGTTGACTTGCTTGTCAAATTTTAATGCATAGTCAAATATCACGCCGAGGTTTTTGACATGTGGTTTGACTAGGGAGGATAGGCTTCCAAGACTGCCTGTTATCGATTTGATGGAGTCGGGGGTATAACGTTTAATGCACGATAAAGTCCGATGAAAGATAGTTTGAAGGTCTCCAATGAGCTAGATGGTAGGTCAGGACCACTCTCAAGTTGGCCTTTGGCTATTTTGAAGATTAGATGGTTAAAAGAATAGCAATCTGCTTTAAAAGAATTATATGTAAATACACAGCGAAATTACTGCACTGAATGGTATTGTGCCAAGTGGCCTGTACATTTTTCGTAAGTGATGCTTTGTAAAGGTGTACGTGGAGACAAGTTGACTTTTTTTCCTGTGTATAAACTGGCCATGATGCACTATTGCGAGTGTTTAATTCTCATCATATGTACCAACAATGGAACAAAATAAAAATCCTCCTTGCAACACCATAACAATTCTGCAAAACACAATACTCATACATAACACAATAAACAAGTTTAATAAATTAAAGTAAATCGCCAAACTCCAACATGAATGCAGGGGTGTTGACTTTGGTGGTAAGATACGGTGTACAACTCTATCGCCCTGTTGCTTGTTTTATCTAAGGGACAGTTCTCCCAGTTCAGACATCGGCCACTGGATATTCACATGTATGGGGGGGGGGGAGTAGGGGGGACTTTGCAAGACACCTAGGGTGTCTCTGTCAGATGCTTTGGCCATGCTGATAGTTTTTTGCTTTGACTTTTATTATCCATCTTTCTCATCTCTTGTCGATTTGTGTCAAAGCCTGCAGACAGAGCAAGGGAATAGGTGAACAGTTTACTTATGACTCAGTCGTAAATGGAGCTGAATTTTGTCTGACTCCCTGAGCTCATGAGATTGATAAATGTGCATTATTTAACATGTCTTTAGTACCATTAGCCAGAGTGTTAGCCAGTAGGTTAATTGACTTCAGTAAAATTGTAATTGTCCCTAGTGTGTAGGATAGTGCTATTGTACAGGGATCGCTGACCGGTGGGGACTTGGTGGGCCGAAGGGCCACTTTCCGTGCTGTATCTCTAGAGTCTAAAGTTTGTCAGTTGATGTATTGATGTTCAGTTGCAGCTGAATCTGAATATCGATTAATGTGTTCATGGGCAATGGAATCATACAGCAGTACAGCATGGAAACAGTTTCTTTGGCCCATCTAGTCCATGCCGACAAGTTGATAAATTGGGCTAGTTTCATTTTCCTGCATTTTACCCATGACCCTCTAAACCCTTCCTATCCATATATCTGTCCAAATGTTTTTTAATGTAATAATTGTATCCTATAACTTCCTCTGGCAGCTCATTCCAGATAAGGACTACCCTCTGAGTGAAAAAGTTGCCTGAGGTCCCTCTTAAGCCCCTCTTACCTTAAGCCTGTGCCCTCTAGTTTTTGAATCCTCTACCCTGGGGGAAAGACTGTGAGCATTCACTTTGTCCCTGCCCCTCCATATCCTCACGTCAACACCCCCCCCTCCCCACTCCAATATCCCAAAGAAAAAGGTCTCTCCTCTCAACTTAAGCCTATGCCCTCTAGTTTTAAAATCGAAAGCAATATTAAAGAAGGTGCTCACTGAAGGTTCTCCCCCCCTATTGTAGTCTAGCTGAATGTGATTGTGCTGTCAGGAAGTGGCTCCTACTTACTCACTTTTGCACTTACTTTGTTTCTTTCTCTTTCCTTACAGAAACCTGTTAGTAATGGCCTTCCTCCAACCCCAAAAGTGCATGTGAGTGTCCAATACTTATGCACCATTTTAGCAGGACTTGGTTTTGAATGATGGAAGGGATTGCTAAATGGGTGTAGATTCAGTCTGTATCTCTTTAAAAGTTGAAGTTGGCAAAACAATCTCTAGTGAATTGGGATCAATGCATCCACTTTATTTGCCAGAACTCTTTACATTCGAACGCCATTGGTTTACTCTTTAAAAAGCATACTTTAATGCAATGGGGCACTTTAATAACATCTTCCGCTACTCACACATGTTGGTGTAGAATCCTGTGTTCAGGACTGGAGTTAGCAGGGCTTCACCGTGGGGCAGCGGTAGAGTTGATGCCTCACAGCACTAGAGACTAAGGTTCGAATCTGACTACGGGTGCTGTCTACATGGAGTTTGTAAGTTTTCCCTGTGACCATGTGGGTTTTCTCTGGGTGCTCCGGTTTCCTCCCACACCAAAGACGTACAGGCTTGTGCGGCTTATTGGCTTCTTAAAATTGTAAAATTGTCCCTAGTGTGTGGAGGATAGTGTTAGTGTGTGCGGGGATCACTGGTCGATGCAGACGTTGGGCTGAAGGGCCTGCTCTGTGCTGCCCCTAAACTAAACTATACTGAACACGCATCCGATTGACTGAAATTACGAGTGCAAATGTTGTGAATGCAATGTACTTAGAATGGGTAACTTCAATGCCAGTCAGTGAAAGAAACCAGGGGAACCAAATATTGGATTAAGAAATAAAAGGGTTTTTGCTAACGTAAATGTTAAATCTTATTGCAATCACTGACAATAATTAAAACCTGCAGAAATGAGATTCCACACTTGCAATAATTTTCAGTGCCAATGGATGTATTTAACACTTTCAGCAGTAAGATGGTTTGTAAACTTGAAATAACCTGCCTGAAGAAGGGTCTTGACCCGAAACGTCACCCATTCCTTCTCTCCAGAGAGGCTGCGTTCCTCCAGCATTTTGTGTCTACCTGCCCTAACTGCTCAGTTTAGTTTGTATCGAATTTGTATGAAGTGCATCAATGATCCTGCTGAGTGCATTAACTTGGTTGTTATTGTGACATCAATGTTTCGGATACCACTTTCAGAATTACTTGATGTAACATTTAAAGGTGAACGGAAATAATTTCAGTGCAAATGCTTTCCCGAATCTAGTTTTAAAATGATCAATTTAATAAATTGCTTTATCTATCGAATGTCAGCGATTCCAATCAATTTTCATGAATGTAGAGGAAACTGAAAGAAATTAAGCTATTTTCCTGCTGGCCTCTCCGACACTGGGTTGGTGTCAGCCATTCATGAACCAACTACCAATCTAAGGAAGTATAATTGCTATAAATTAACCATCGGATGTGTTTATTTTACTGCAAAGGACTAGTCCATCTTATGGCAGCTTTTGCACAGTATTGGACATGCTTCATTTATCAAGTATCTCTTGACGTCAGCAATTATGCTACAGGGCAGATGAAACAGGCCATAGCAACGCTTGGTCATAGAGTCATAGAACGCGGAAACAGGCCCTTCAGCCCACTTGCCCATGCTGACCAACATACCCCATCTACACTAGTCCCACCTGCCCGTGCTTGGCCCATCTATATACTAAAACTCTCGTTTGTTTGTTCCTGAACTACAGCCAAAACGGTACACAATAGCGTGACAATTTTAGGCCCACCTTACTCACCGTCGTCCCTTTGGTGCTAATGGAAGAAGTTTCATTGAAATTGGTGTTATATTTTTTAAGTTATTCACATTTTAAAGTTTAAATCTATCTTGGGAGGGGGGAGGGAGGGAGGATAAGGGGGGTTGTGGGGGATGGAGTGGGGGAAGAGGAAGGGGGGAGGGGAAGGAGGGGAGGGGGGGGAGGGGGAAAGGATGGGGAGGAGGGAGGGGGGAGGGGAGGGGAGGGTGGGAAGGGAGGGGGAGGGGGGGAGGAGACAGAGGAGAGGGTGCTGCACCAATGCAGGAGAGGTTTGGGCCCAACGGGTCCACTTGGTCTAGTAACCCTCTACATTTTTCTATCCATGTACCTGTCCAAATGTTTTTTAAATGTTATGTTAGTACTTGCCTCAACTACCTTCTCCGGTAACTCGTTCCATACACCCATCACCCTTTGTGTAAAAAAAAAAAAGTCACCCCTCAGGTTCCTATTAAATCTCCCTCCCGCCCCCCCCCCCTTGCTTAAAACTTATGTCTTCTGGCTCCTGATTCCCCTACTCTGGACAAAAGAGTGTGCATTTACTTGATCTATTCCTCTCATAATTTTGTACACCTCTATAAGATCACCCCTCATCTTCCTGCGCTCCAAGGAATCAGTAAACCAGAGAAGGGGAGGACATAGGTTTAAGGTGAGGGGAAAGATTTAAAAGGAACCTGAGGGGCAACTTTTTCACATAGAGAGAGGTGGGTATATGAAATGTGCTGCTTGAGGAGATAGTTGAGGCAGGTACAATAACACCATTTAAAAGACATTTGGACAGGTATGTTGACGAGAAAGGTTTAGAGGAATAGACACAAAATTCTGGAGTAACTCAGCAGGTCAGGCAGCATCTCTGGAGAAAATGGATCGGTAACATTTCATGTCGGGACCCTTCTTCAGATTGAATGTGGGGGGGGGACTGGAAGCAAGAAAAGACCAGGACAAATCAGAGTTGGCAAATTATGACCTCGTGCAGGGTGGTTCCCTGATGGGCCAATTGTTGGCTAGGTTCGGTGTGATCCCAAGAGGCATACATCGTTGTGAGCTGTGAAATTGGTCAACCACCTTTTAATGGAGGAAGGGAATGTTTGTATAAGTTACCAAAAATTAGAGAATTTAACATTCATACCGCTGAGTTGTGAGCTACCCAAGCGACATATGAGGTGCTGTTCCTCCAGTTTGTGTGTGGCCTCACTTAAGGTTTAGAGGGAATTGGGCTAAAGACAGGCAAATGGGATTATCAAAATGCATCACATTTATAAATAAAACAACATGGGATTGAAATACACTCTGCAAGCTAGGAATATAGTTCATATTATTCTGTTCTGATTTTTTTTAGGTAGTAATACCACATTACAAAGGTAACAGTTGGGATTAGGTGTTACAGGAATTCATCTCCATTTAACAAATCCTGTGGAGAAGATGTTTCCACAAGTGGGAGACTCTAGGACCAGAGGCAATAGCCTCAGAATAAAAGGACGTACCTTTAGTAAGGAGATGAAAAGGAATTTCTTCAGCTTTTTTCTTTCGAGGGTAGTGAATCTGTGGAATTCAATGCCGCCGATGGTGGTGGAGGCTGTAAATGATTATTTTTAAGGCAGAGATTTACTGATTCTTGATTAGTACAGCTGTTGGGTTATGGAGAAAAGACAGGAAAATGGGGTTGAGAGGGAAAGATAGATCAGCCATGATTGAATGGCGTAGTAGACTTAATGGACCAAATCGCCTAATTCTGCTCCTAGAATTTATGAACTTGTGAAATAATATGATATAATGCATGGACCGAACATGGTTGATATGGATTAAACTCTAATTGCAACAGAGTTTTGCAGTTTATACAGTTCTGTATTTTTTCCAAGGGCTATACCAATCGTAAAATTGAAACATTATGATTATTGTTGTGGAGAGTTGTCTATTGTAGTGTTTTGTTGTAAAATGTTTAGAGTTGTAATGACAGGCAGAAAGAAAGAGGAACAAATTCTGTGAAGTTGCCTTACACGGGTACAATAATGAGTTGGTTGTGTACGAGTCAAACAAATGCTCTCTAATTATAGAGGAAAATGTCTGGTGATGATGCCTTAAATAATGCTTTTAATTGCAAATATGTTAAGTGACAAGTGCAAGGCAATTTTAAATAAAATGGAAGCCAAATTGATCTTTTTCAGATGGGTGCATGTTTCTCAAAAGTCTTTAATGGTTGCCCTCTTAAAATTCACTGTGCAACGTCGTGGATCAATCCAGACACAAGAGGTATTTATCATTTCCAGAATTAAGTGGCTTATTTTTGTTTTCTGCTTTTGTGCGTTTAATACATTTCTTTTCCTCCGTAGATCAGTACCTCATATTTGGTGCTGAAGAAGGCATTTATACTTTGAACCTTAATGAACTGCATGAAACGTCAATGGAGCAGGTAAAGAATTAATCTTTAAACTGATTTTTTAGAGTTAATCATTTAATTTAGGTTTAGCTTTATTATCACCAAGTGGTACAGTGAAAAGTTTTTGTTTGTGTGCTATTCAATCAAATCAGATAATAGTGTACATGAATACAATCAGGTCCACTCAAGTACAGTAGGTACAGTGAAGAAAAAAATGCAGAATATAATTTCTCAGCATTGTTGTGTACATTTCCGGGGCAAAGTCCAATGTCCGCAATAAGGCAGATTGGAAGATCAGGACTGTATCCTTGTTTATGGAAGGGCCATTCAGAAATTGTTTACTCCAGTCGAAATTTCCCAGAAGACTCTTTAGTTGAGAAATTAAATAGTGATTGGTTTTCTTTACAATACGGGTGGTGAAGAGACAGAGTGTAACTGACACATTGTAATCTCCACCTGTTAGTTCAGTGATCTTGTACTTTCATTCTAGCTTATCCAGAGAAGATGCACGTGGTTGTATGTAATGAACAATTCTTTATTATCAATATCTGGTAAGTTGAACACATTTTCTTCAAATCTGAAATGTAAAATAATTTTAACATAATTTGAGTAGCAAAAATAGTTTATTATAGATATCCTTTAAGGTAATGTAAAGGAGAGATGCTGCTCAGATGTTACCTGATCTGCTGTGCTTTGAGCATTTTCCCTTTTTTTCTTCCTTACCAAGTAGCATTTATTCCATATTTTGCTTGGCATGGATGAGTTGGGCTGAAGGACCTATCTCTATGCTGCACGACTCTGACTATGACTCAGTGATGTTGTTCATCTGGAACTCGTTGCCTGAAAAGCTGCTCCAAGTTGAAACCCTCGCCACACTTTAAAACCAGCTGGGTGATCATTCAAAGCCATATCTGGACCAAGACAACATCTAGCCTCCCTCTTTCTCCAGAGACACAAGCAACTACAGATGCTGAAATCTTGAGCAGTGCACAAAGTGCTGGAGTAATGCAGCGGGTCAGGGAACACTTCTGGAGATCAGGGACCAGTGACGTTTCGGGTCGGGATCCTTCTTCAGACTGATTGCGGTAGGGGGAGAAAGATTGCCAGGAAAGCTGAAAAAGAGGTTGGGTTGGGACAGAGCCAAACTGTTTAACAAGCTTCCATGTTATGTGAGGAAATTAGTAGATGGCATTTGATATTCTTCAGGTTTACTGAAGGCATTTTGTTCTCTTTTTAGGAAAAGCATCACAACTTTATTCTCACAACTTGCTGGGTCTTTTTGAATATGCCAGACAAATGCAAAAGTTGCCAGTATCTATTCCTGCCTACAGACTTCCTGACAGGATACTGCCCAGGTAAGAAGTGACTGAGCATGATTATTATTTTTCAGATGATGTACAGGGACATATTGAGTGTCTGCAATAAAGCCTTCACTTGGAGATAGGAGTGGATTGATTAATGTACCTTTGATAAACAAGCAAGCAAATGCATAAATAGTGACCAGGCGCGCACAGTGAATCCAACCATTGGGGCAGCAAAGTGGCGCAGCAGGTAGAGCCACTGCCTCACAGTGCCAGAGACCCAGATTCGATCCTGACTTCGGGTGCTGCCTCTGTGGAGTTTGCACGTCCTCCCTGAGTCCACGTGGGTTTGCTCCGGGTGCTCCAGTTTCTTCCCATATCCCAAAGACATAATAGACAATAGACAATAGGTGCAGGAGTAGGCCATTCGGCCCTTCGAGCCAGCGCCACCATTCAATGTGATCATGGCTGATCATTCTCAATCAGTACCCTGTTCCTGCCTTCTCCCCATACCCCCTGACTCTGCTATCCTTAAGAGCTCTATCGAGCTCTCTCTTGAATGCATTCAGAGAATTGGCCTTCACTGCCTTCTGAGGCAGTGAATTCCACAGATTTACAACTCTGACTGAAAAAGTTTTCCTCATCTCCGTTCTAAATGGCCTACCCCTTATTCTTAAACTGTGGCCCCTGGTTCTGGACTCCCCCAAAATTGGGAACATGTTTCCTGCCTCTAACCTGTCCAACTCCTTAATAATCTTATATGTTTCGATGAGATCCCCTCTCATCCTTCTAAATTGGGTTTGTTGGTTAATTGGCCTTTATAAACTGCCCTTAGTGTGTAGGGAGTGGATGAGAAATTGGGTTAGCGTGTGTGAATGGCTGATTCATGGTCAGCATGGACTCGGTTGGCCTGTTTCCACGCTGTATCTTTCAATCTATCAATCAATCAATATGACAGTTGCACTGGTGTGTGCACCAATGATTTCAGCAGCTCGGTTTGATGGGAGGAGACGCCAGCCAGGCTTGTTTCCCAACTGCTCTTCAGGGATCTTTATGTTCCTAAGTTGTAGGAGCAGAATTAGGCCATTCAGTCCATCAAGTCTACTCTGCCATTCAATTATGTCTGATCTATGTTTCCCTCTAACCTTATTCTTCTACCTTCTCATCATAACCCCTGACACCCATACTAATGAAGAACCTATCAATCTTCATTGATATCAAAAATATCCATTGACGGCCTCCACAGCCTTCTGTGGCAATGAATTTCACAGATTCACTACCCTCTGACTAAATAAATTCCCCCTCATCTCCTTTCTAAAGGTATGTCCTTTTATTCTGAGGCTATGGCCTCTGATCCTAGACTCCCCCATGTGGAAACATCCTCTCCACATCCACTCCTCCCAGCCCTTTCACTTTTCGGTTAGTTTCAATGAGGTCCTCCCTCATCCTTTTAAACTCTAGCGAGTACCGGCCCATGTCGTCAAACGCGCATCGTATGTTAACCCAATCATCTGTGGGATCATACTCGTAAACCTCCTCTGGACCCTCTCCAACGCCAGCAAATCCTTCCTCAGATATGGGGAAACTACTCACAATACTCCAAATGCGGTCTGAACAGTGCATTATAAAGCCTCAGCATTACCTCCCTGTTGTTTGTATTCCAACTCTCTTGAAATAAATGCTGGTGTTGCATTCACAATGTTTACTAGAATCTGCAATCTTTACTAGAAGTGGAAGGAGGCCACGGGGAAAGTTGTGTTTAGTTCGATGCCATCCCTTGAAAAATTCATTGACAGCAACAATGCCTGATGTGACAATCTCCTAATTGTTTTTATGACTATGACTAATTCTTAATGTGTTGATAACATTTGTACAAAAAATCGACTAACATTTACATTTATTTTGTAGGAAATTTGCAGTATCCATAAAGATCCCAGATACAAAAAGCTGCCAAAAATGTTGCGTTGGTAAGGACTTTTTATTATGTTAAATATCTTCTTAGGCATTCTGAAGAATGGTTCCAACTCGAAACGTCACCTGTCCATGTCCTCCAGAGATGGTGCCGACTTGCTGAGTTACTCCAGCACTTTGTGTCTTTGATCTGTAAACTAGCATCTGCAGTTCCTTGTCTCTGTTGTGTTGCTTTTAGACAACAAGGAATGGGTAGAGGCTACAGAGCACTTTGTGTCTGCTTCTCACAGTTCAGTTTAGTTTACTGTCATGTGCACCGAGGTACAGTGAAAAGCTTTTTGTTGCATGGTATCCAGTCAGCAGAAAGACAATTGCTCAGAACTGGTCAAATATGCTCAATGATTGGGCAATTTAAGATAAAGAAGTCCAGAAAATGTCTCGTAGTTGTCTTAAATAGTTGGTCTCTTGTCCGAGCAACAAGCAGGGAGAAGCTAGAACTCAACGCATGCCCTGCTTCTACTAACATTATACTTTTCAATAGGATTCAATTTGGTTCTTCTCAAAAGAAAACATAGATGCAATCTGTCCTCAGTTGTTTTTTCTCACTAGAGATCAATCTTAATAATCTTTGTCCAAACAAGTGCTGGTGTAACTCAGCGGCTCAGGCATGATCTGTGGAGGAAATGGACAGAGGATGTTTCTTTGAAGAAAGGTTCCAACTCCAATCGTCATCCGTCCATTTACTCCACAGATGCTGCCTGACCTGAGTTACTCCAGCGCTTTGTTTTGCTCAAGATTCTAGCATCTGTAATTGCTTGTGTCTCCTCCTTGATTATCTTTGTCGCTGTCCCTCACAGGGGAGTACAATTTACTTGAGACATAGAGTCTACAACGTTACACAGTACTCTAGAGGAGATCCCATCAGAGCACTTCATCACATTTTTGCAAAATCTCCTATCTTTTATATACTCCACCTTTTATAGAAAAAGTTAGCATACCATCTGCTTTTCTTTGGTTTGCTGCGGTTGTCTTTTACTTTACAAGAAACTAAAGAAAATCAAGATGCAATCTTTGATTCTTTATCAGGAATTAACCCAATCATTTCCACCAAAGGAAGCAATGAGAAGTTTAGCTGGGAATCCAGGATATAAAGGAATAATATGTATAATTGCGCTACTGGGTGCCTTTCAGAGTTCAAACTCATTGCATATAAAAATATTACAAGTTTCAACATTAACCATATAACCATATATAACCATATAACAACTACAGCACGGAAACAGGCCCGTTCGGCCCTACCAGTCCACGCCGACCACTCTCCCTGACCTAGTCTCATCTACCTGCACTCAGACCATAACCCTCTAATCCCCTCTTATCCATATACCTATCCAATTTACTCTTAAATAATAAAATCGAGCCTGCCTCCACCACTTCCACCGGAAGCCCATTCTATAACGCCACCACCCTCTGAGTAAAGAAATTACCCCTCATGTTACCCCTAAACTTTTGTCCCTCAATTCTGAAGCTATGTCCCCTTGTTGGAATCTTCCCCACTCTCAAAGGGAAAAGCCTACCCACGTCAACTCTGTCCGTCCCTCTCAAAATTTTAAAAACCTCTATCGTCCCCCCTCAACCTTCTACGCTCCAAAGAATAAAGACCCAACCTGTTCAACCTCTCTCTGTAGCTTAAGTGCTGAAACCCAGGCAACATTCTAGTAAATCTCCTCTGTACCCTCTCCATTTTGTCGACATCCTTCCTATAATTTGGCGACCAGAACTGCACACCATACTCCAGATTCGGCCTCACCAATGCCCTGTACAATTTTAACATTACATCCCAACTTCTATACTCGATGCTCTGATTTATAAAGGCAAGCATACCAAATGCCTTCTTCACCACCCTATCCACATGAGATTCCACCTTCAGGGAACAATGCACAGTTATTCCCAGATCCCTCTGTTCCACTGCATTCCTCAATTCCCTACCATTTACCCTGTACGTCCTATTTTGATTTGTCCTACCAAAATGCAGCACCTCACACTTATCAGCATTAAACTCCATCTGCCATCTTTCAGCCCACCCTTCCAAAAGGCCCAAGTCTCTCTGTAGACTTTGAAACTCTACTTCATTATTAACTACACCACCTATCTTAGTATCATCTGCATATTTACTAATCCAATTTGCCACACCATCATCCAGATCATTAATGTAAATGACAAACAACAGTGGACCCAACACAGATCCTTGGGGTACTCCACTAGACACTGGCCTCCAACCTGACATACAATTGTCAACCATTACCCTCTGGTATCTCCCATTCAGCCATTGCTGAATCCATCTTGCAACCTCACTATTAATACCCAACGATTTAACCTTCTTAATCAACCTTCCATGTGGAACCTTGTCAAATGCCTTACTGAAGTCCATATAGACAACATCCACAGCCTTGCCCTTATCAATTCCCCTGGTAACCTCTTCAAAAAATTCAAGAAGATTAGTCAAACATGACCTTCCAGGCACAAATCCATGTTGACTGTTTCTAATCAGGCCTTGTTTATCCAAATAATTATATATATTGTCCCTAGGTATCTTTTCCATTAATTTTCCCACCACAGACGTCAAACTAACAGGTCTATAATTGCTAGGTTTACTTTTAGAACCTTTTTTAAACAAAGGCACAACATGCGCAATGCGCCAATCTTCCGGCACCATCCCCGTTTCTAATGACGTTTGAAATATTTCCGTCATAGCCCCTGCTATTTCTGCACTAACTTCCCTCAATGTCCTAGGGAATATCCTATCATGACCTGGAGACTTATCCACTTTTATATTTTTCAAAAGTGTCCGTACCTCCTCTTCTTTAATCCTCATAATTTCCATCACTACTCTACTTGTTTCGCTTACCTCACATAATTCAATATCCTTCTCCTCGGTGAATACCGAAGAAAAGAAATTGTTTAATATCTCCCCCATTTCTTCCGGCTCAGCACATAGCTGTCCACTCTGACTCTCTAATGGACCAATTTTATCCCTCGCTATCCTTTTGCTATTGACATATCTGTAGAACCCCTTGGGGTTTACTTTTACATTACTTGCCAAAGCAGCCTCATATCTTTTTTTCGCTTTTCTAATTTCCTTCTTAAGATTCCTTTTACATTCTTTATATTCCTCAAGAACCTCATTTACTCCCTGCCGCTTATATTTATTTATATCTCCCTCTTTTTCCGAACCAAGTGTCCAATTTCCCTGGAAAACCACGGCTCTTTCAAATTATTATTCTTTCCTTTCCACCGAACAGGGACATAAAGACTCTGTACTCTCAAAATTTCACCTTTAAATATCCTCCATTTCTCTATTATATCCTTTTCATAAAACAAAAAGTTCCATTTCACTCCTTTAAAATCCTTTCTCATTTCCTCAAAATTAGCCTTTCTCCAATCCAAAATCTCAACCCTTGGTCCAGATTTGACCTTCTCCATAATTATATTGAAACTAATGGCATTGTGATCACTAGACCCAAAGTGCTCCTCAACACATACCTCTGTCACCTGACCCGTCTCATTTCCTAACAGGAGGTCCAACACTGCCCCTTCTCTGGTAGGTACCTCTACGTATTGCTGCAAAAAACTATCCTGCACACATTTTACAAACTCCAAACCATCCAGTCCTTTAACAGAATGTGATTCCCAGTCTATATACGGAAAATTGAAATCACCCACAATCACTACTCTGTGCTTACTACTAATATCTGCTATCTCCTTACATATTTGCTCTTCCAATTCTCGTTCCCTATTTGCCAGTCTATAATACACCCCTATAAGTGTTGCTAAACCTTTCTCATTTCTGAGTTCCACCCAAACAGCCTCCCTAATCAAGCCTTCTAGTCTGTCCTGCCAAAGCACTGCTGTGATATCCTCCCTGACAAGCAATGCAACACCCCCACCTCTTGCCCCTCCGATTCTATCACATCTGAAACAATGAAATCCTGGAATATTTAATTGCCAATCGCAACCCTCCTGCAACCATGTTTCACTGATCGCCACAACATCATACTTCCAGATGTCAATCCAGGCTCTAAGCTCATCCACCTTTCTTACAATGCTCCTAGCATTAAAATATACACATTTAAGGGACCCATCATTTCTTATTCTCAGTTTATTTCTTTTCACTTCTTTCTCTCCTACATATTGGGTCTGAGTGTTTCCCTTTTCTGCCTCCTGCCTCACACACTGCCTATTAGCTATCTGTGTTTGAGTCCCTAACTTCATGAATGACATCTGCATATTGTTTTATTGAAATCTTTCTAGTTATACTGTTTGATGCTTTAAACAAGGCAGTGATAAGATCTCTGACGCAGTGTTATATTAGTTGATTATGTATGCACTAAACTGTTTAATGGAAACTCCTATCGCATATTATTTGTTGCAGTGAGGAACCCATACACAGGACACAAGTACCTCTGTGGAGCGCTGCAGTCCAGCATCATTTTGTTGGAGTGGGTGGAACAAATGCAGAAGTTCATGTTGATCAAAGTAAGTGGATATCACCCAATACTGCCGCTCACGGGACTCTCCCAGTCTGGCCTCTGGTTTTTGAATGCCCCTGTCAAATACCATTGAATATGGGAAGGGGAATGCAATGTGAGTATCTAACCGAGACTTGGATGGATTATTATTTTTATGGATGTACTTTCATATGTTGTATAAAATAGCATTTTTACATCAAGTAATTAGGAACCTTCGGCAGTCTCTGTAGCCTCTTTTTCATTGATCCATTGAAAGATGCAATATGGAAACAGGCTCTTCGGCCCACCAAGACCATCGATCACCCGTTCGCACTAGTTCTATGTTATCCCACATTCTCATCCACTCCCTACACAGTGGAGGCAATTTACAGAGGCCAATTTAGCTACACACACGCATGTTTTTGCAATGTGGGAAGAAACCGGAGCACTCAGAGAAAACCCACGTGGTCACAGGGAGAACATACAAACTCCACACGTACAGCACTTGAGGTCAGGATCGAACCCGAGTCTCTGGCGCTGTGAAGCAGCGGCTCTACTAGCTGCGCCACTCTGCCACCCCATCAATTTCCCTTTTCACCAATAAATTCAATTAATTTTAATCTTGAGGGAGGCATAGTGGCACAGTTGGTGGAGTTGCTGCCCCACAGCGCAAGGGACCAGGCTTCGATCCTGACATTGGGTGCTGTCTGCGTGGAGCTTGCATATTCTCCCCGTCACCAGGTCAGTTTCGTCCAGTGCCCTGGTTTCCTCCAACATCCCAAAGGGTTGCAGGAAACCCTGCAGGTTTGTAGGTTAATTGGACTCTGCCACTTACAAATTGCCCCTAGTGTGTAGGGAGTGAATGCGAAAGTGGGATAACATAGAAATAGTGTGAACGGGTGATCGATGGTGGGCCAAAGGGCCTGTTTCCATGCTGTATCTCTAGACTAAACTTAATTCCATCAACTGTAAGGAAATGCAAATTGTACAACCTTGAACTGAGAGTGGCACATCTGTGGATAAAGAATGTATTTTATGTTTGTTTTCACCCTAGAATGTTGATTTTCCTCTGCCGCATCCGCTGAAAGTGTTTGAACTGCTGGTGGTTCCTGAACAGGAATACCCGCTGCTCTGTGTTGCCGTCAGTAAAGGGACAGAACTTAACCAAGTTGTGCGGTTCGAGACGGTCAATCCAAATTCTACTTCTTCTTGGTTCACTGAGACAGGTATGTCAGCTCGGGATAGTTTGACATAAAGAAATATGGATGTCGTTATCCTGTGTACAAAGAATTTGGGGGGAAATAAAGACAAGTGCTGGAGTAACTCAGAGGGTCTGGCCATTCCAGACTGCAGGAGTACGTGCTGAGGGACGCACTGAAGCTTGGTGCGGACAATGCCAAGGCTTTGAGGCAGGATCACAGTCCAGGATCCTTTCTTTGTTGGACATTGGGGGCAGAGTGTGGTGAAGACATCCCTCAAACAAGGGAAGGGATATCACCCCAGAGGCCACATGAGTGGCAAGGGTGCCGAGTATAAGGATAGTTTAATGAACGCTATCAAATACAATCCGAATGAATGTATGTATGGCCACTGAGAATGTGGGAAGAGGTTTTGCGCAGTTCTTGTTTTGTTTTTATTTTTTATTATTCTGAATAAAGTTTATTTTTGGATAGAAAAAAAACTCGGTGGGTCAGGCAGCATCTCTGGAGATCATGGATAGGCAACAGAAGGGTCCCAACCTGAAACGTCACATATCCACACTCTCCAGAGATGCTACCTGACCTGCTGAATTACTGCAGCACTTTGTGTCTTTTTTTCCTGTAAAGCAGTGTCTGTGGTTACTGTTTCTACAAAGGCTTTGATATTGTCGGCCAAAGTTCAGATAATACTCTAGACCAAGAGCCTCCAAACCTTTCAACATGAGGGCCACATTATATATTTGGCACATTTTTGCGGGCAGTAGGAAAAAATAAAGAAGTGTGAGTTTTATAAATTTAATGAACTCAAAATAGTTTAGATTAGGTTATGTTAGATTAGATTAGATTAGGAAAGGTTAAACTAGGTTAAATTAGATTAGGTTAGTTTACATTAAGTTTATATGGCAACAAATAAACAGTATTCAATTTTTAAAAAGAGCTTGAAATATTGGAATATAGGTATACAATTATTTATTAAACAGAAAAAATACAGTGACCACCACTGGGGGAGAGAGAAAGGGGTGGAGGGGGTGGGGGGGAGAGAGAGTGGGGGGGGGGGATGGGGGAGAGAGTCGGGGTAGAGGGAGCAGCGGGTGAGAGCGGGAGCGCGGGGAGGGTGTCGGAGGGTCTGGTGAAGGAACGCCACCTCTTGTGGGGTCTGCTACCTCCCTCTCTCTCTCTCTCCCTTCTCCCTCTCTCCCAGAGCCAGCGAGATCTGCGTCGCTCCACTCTCTTCCCCGTCTCCTTCTAATGCAGCAAAATACCAAAATGCATGACTTCACACTCCACGCTTTGTTGTATTTAAGATTCAGATTTGATATTAGAAAGTTTACTTTTACTGTTTTAACTATAATAGTATGTTGGTTTGATTTAAATTATTGGCACAGTTTAAATGTTAATTATTTTTAAAAGTAACATTGCGCATTAATAAAATCTCAGTTTTAAAGATCAAAATTGCACAGGGAAGCTTGGGTGATGCCATTATTAGTCTGTTTCTCATGGAAGTTAAATGCTTCAAAGAAATAACAATACTGTTGTTATTTAATGTTTTGATAATGCTTTTCACAGATACACCACAAGCAAATGTCATCCATGTGACTCAGCTTGAAAGAGATACGATAATAGTGTGCATGGACCGTAAGTTTCCAAAGCAAACTCATTTTAAATTGAGTTTGTTTTTAACTTTTCCCTTAATGCATGTATTATATGGAAAAACAAAGCAAGCATTTTTATTTAATGTAAACATTTTTGAGCGTATTGGTACTGCAGATATGAAAGTTCAAATGATATATGTGATTTTATGAATTCTGTGATCAGGATCTACTGCAGGCAATCATTTGCCATCAAGAAACTTTTGACCAACTAAAACTATATCAAAATAATATAGTTCAGTAGTTTTACTTAACTCCCAGTGTCCCATGGAGTGCCGTGTCTAAGCAAAGTCTTTGTGCCAGTTTGTAGTTAGTATTGTTCAAAACACCAAATGCAGGAAGAACTCAATGGGTCAGGCAGCATATTTGGAGGGAATGGACAGACGATGTTTCGGGTTGGGACCCTTCTTCAGACTGATGTTTCAGATCCCAACAAGCATCATCTGTTCATTCCCTCCACAGATGTTTCCTGAACTGCTGAGTTCCTCCCGTACTTTGTGTTTTGCTCAAGATTCCAGCATCTGCAGTTCCTTGTGCCTCCAGCTAATATTGTTCTATTGATCTCGCTAACAGATGTTCATAGGTTCTGGGAGCAAAATGAGGCCATTCGGCCCATCAAATCTACTTCGCCATTCAATCATGGCTGATCTATTTTTCCCTCTCATCCCCATTCTCCTGCCTTCGCCCCATAACTCCTGACACCCTTACTAAATTAAGAACCTGTCAATTCCCGTCTTAAAAATATCCATTGACTTGGCCTCCACAACCGTCTGTGGCAATCAATTCCACAGATTCACCACCCTCTGACTAAAGAAATTCTTCATGCTGTTCTGAGACTGCCCAGATTAACATCATGCAGGATACTCATTCTAAAGTGAGAGACCTTTCATCCAACTAGCTTGCGTAACTGAGTCTCGGCCTCGTACTGCACAGAAACAGGCCCTTCAGACCATCAGGTCTCTGCTGACCATGAAGCACCCATTTACGTTCAGCAAACAGCGACACCAGTTTATTCCCATCAGCTCCACACAGATTCTACCATTCGCCTACCACACACCAGAGGCAGTTCAGTGACCAACTAACCTACCAAGTCTTTGCAATATGGGAGGAATTCCACACGGTCACATGGAAAACGTGCAACCTGCACGTAGATAGTATCTGGTCAGGATCAAACCTTGCCGCAGGGTCTGTGAGCCAGCAGCTCCACCAGCTGTGCATTGTACTACATAAAGTTGGATCCAAGCCTGAAGTTCAAAAACAGGATTGTAATCCTCTTTCACCAACTCAGTCTTTCACTTTATGATCTTTGAAGTTTTGTATTTTATTTAAAAATCTGTCTATTTCTCTAACTACTGTTCCCAAAGCATTCCTTGGATATCTAATAGTGCAAAATTGGTGAAATATTTTGGAATATGTACAAGAAACATTTATTTTGAACTTCCCTGAAGAATACTTCGAAATAGTGTGACACTAGTTCCATATTATCCCAGTTTCACGTCCTATGCACTAGGGACAATTTACAGAAGACAATTAATCTACAAACCTGCATGCCTTTGGGATGTGGGAGGAAACCAGAGCACTCAGAGGAAACCCATACGGGTCACGGGGAGAACATGCAAACTCCACACAGACAGCACCCGAGGTCAGGATCAAATCTGGGTCTCTGGCACTGTGAGGCAGCTGCTCTACCCGCTGCACCACTTTGACGCCCTGAGTGCTGTGCTTTGATTGGAGAGCACTCAAAACAAAACTTTTCACTGTAGTTTTTCACATGACAGTAATAAACTTAAACCTAATTGGCAGGAATACGTTTTTTGCAGGTATTTAGAACATAGAACAATAAAGAGGCCCATCGGCCCACAATGTCCATGCTGAATCTCTTCTGCCTGCACATGATTCATGCACATCCACGTGCCAATGCAATTGTTTTTTACCCTTCTGTTATCTTTGGAAGTAAATGTAACAACATTATTCAGATCCTTATGCTATTCTGTTATTTCAACCTTGCAGGATGCTTAAAGATTGTAAATCTTCGAGGCAGATTGAAATCCAGCAGAAAACTTTCTTCTGAGCTGACGTTCACATTTCAGATTGAGTCAATAGGTAAGAAAGAGATTCCCTTTAATCCTTTGTGCGAAAGGTGACTGTTTGCACTTAAATGGGGCTCCACGCATCGTGGAGTAAAAGTAAATGTGGAACCTCTATCATATTCCATTGTTAATGGATGAATCATTTTAATCAAAAAACATTGCTTAGACCTATTCACAAATTTTGTTTACTCATTTTAATATTACTATTTTCACTTTTGAGCACCACACTAAATATGAAATATAATTTTCATTCCTGCAACAAACATGCCCTTAAACTCAGTCTTCTGCATGGAAATTCCGTGGGCTTGTGGTCTTGAGTTACAGGGAGAGGTTGGATAAGCTGGGACTTTTATCTTTGGAGCAGAGGAGTCTGCATCTGGAATGAGGTGCCGGAGGAAGCTATAGAAACGATTACAATGATTCTGTAGAGAAAATTAAGAATTAATTTTGGATTCCCTTGTTTTGGATAGTGCCTTCAGAAATCCACCTGCCATCAAACGCTCATAAATGGGTTAATGTATAAGGATGCTTTGATGCTCTGGGTCTGTTCTCACTGGAATTTAGAAAGATGAGGGGGGTATCTCATTGAAAATTATAAAATAATGAAAGGCCTAGATGAAGTGAATGTGGAATGCATGTTTTCAGTTGTGAGAGAGTTTAGGTCCAGAGGGCACAGCCTCGGAATAAAAGGACACACCTTTAGAATGGAGATGAGGAGGAATTTCTTTAGCCTGAAGATGGTGAATCTGGAATTCATTGTCACAGATGGCTGTGGAGGCCAAGTCATTGGGTATTTATAAAGTGGAGATTGCTAGGTTCTTGATTAGTAAGGGCATCAAAGGTTACGGGGAGAAGGCAGGAGGATGGGGTTGAGAGGGAAAAGCAGATTGGCCATGATTGAATGGCAGAGCAGACTCGATGGGCCGAATGGCTTAATTCTGCTCCTTTGTGTTACGTATGACTTACGAAATTATTCAGGTCAGGTCTACAGTGACATCAGTTTGGCCACTTCTCCATCACTAACAATAGAAATTGAGGTGGTGAAAAAGCTATTCAGGAGACAGAATAGTTGGAAATATCCAGGGCCAGACAATGTTTCTCCCTTTACCCTCAAGCTCTGTGCCGAACAACTGGCACCAGTCTACACAGACATTTTCAATCGGTCCCTGCAAAACTGCACTGTCCCTGCCAGCTTCCAAGTTTCCACTATTGTTCCTGTACCTAAAAAGCCAAGTGGGAGCCATCACTTGTACAGTAGATGATGGTGGTAGCAGAATTAGCTCAGGACACTTCCAGTTTCCAGCCCCGCGACATGGACACTTCTGCTATTTGAAACATTGATGATGGACTCAAAAAGAAGTTGAAGACCTACAAAGCCAAGGATTACTGGTCTTGATGACTACATGCCTGTCGCACTGACCTCTGTAATCATGAAAACACTTGAAACACGTGCTGGCCCACCTGAAAAGTATCACAAACCCCCTGCTGGACCCCTTGCAGTTTGTATACCGAGCCAATAGATCAGTGGATGATGTAGTCAACCTAGGCCTGCACTTCATCCTCCAACACCTAGACCGCCAGGATTTTGTTTGTGGATTTTAGTTCTGCATTCAACACCATTGTGCCAAACCTACTACACCAAACTCTCCCAGTTGACTGTGCCTGAACCCCTCTGTCAGTGGATCATTAACTTCCTGACAGACAGGAAGCAACATGTGAGGCTGGGAAAGTACATCTCGGACCCGCAGACCCTCAGCATAGGAGCACTGCAAGGCCTGCATACTTTCCCCTCTCCTTTACTCTCTCTACACCAACAACTGCACCTCCACAGACTCCTCTGTCAAGCTTCTCAAGTTTGCGGATGACACGACCCTGATTGGACTGATCCAGGATGGGGAGGAATCTGCCTACAGACAGGAAGTGATACAGCTGGCATCCTGGTGCCATCGCAACAACCTGGAGCTCAATGCTCTTAAGATAGTGGAATTGATTATAGACTTTAGGAGAGCTCCCCCTTCCCTCCCCTCACTCATCATCAACAACACTACGGTCATAATTGTGGAGTCATTTAAGTTCCTTGGACCCATCGTCTCCAGGGACCTTAAATGGGAGGCCACCATCGACTCCACGGACAAAAAGACCCAACAGAGGATGTACTTCCTGTGGCAACTGAGGAAACGCACCTGCCACAGGCAGTGATGGTCCACTTTTATACTCCCATCATAGAGTCTGTCCTCACCTTCTCCATCATGATCTGGTTTGGCTCAGCCACCAAGCATGACGTCAGGAGGCTGCAGCCGAGAGGGTTGTTGGCTGCAACCTTCCCCCATTAATGAACTGTACACTGCAAGAGCCAGTAGCGAACGGGTAACATCATCTCTGACCCCTCTCACCCTGGCCACGAACTCTTTGACCGCCACTGCCAGACATAGGGATAGCTTCTTCCCACGAGTGGGGGCTCTACTCAACAGCGACACATGTCTGTAGCCTCTTTTTGCTCTGGTATTATAATGTTTTATTTGTAATTATCTGTTGTGTATCGTGTAGATCATGGTTTTACCATGTGTATACCTACTTGGCTAATATATTTATTCTGACTTCTGACTTCTATTCAGCAACTCAGTTATCCTATTGTTATAGAGTCGCACAGGCCCTCCAGCCCAAACCAACCAAGATGCCCTTTCTGAGCAGGTTCCTTTTGCTTGCGTTTGGCCCATATCCCTCGAAACATGTGGAACAATTGAGCACAATCTAAACTATATATGTTCAGCATCTGCAGTTTTTCATTGTTTGGCAAACCTCTATTTCAAAAGCTTTTGTTTAGAATATTTTAGTTTTTTTATTTAAAAAAATAAACATTATTCAAAACTTTAAAAAATGTAAACAAAACAAAAACTGTGCAAAAATTCTTCATACATTCTCAGTGTCCATACATTCAATAGCATCATACTGAGTCGTGCTCGCACCTAAATTTAAACTAAACAACCTTGCCACTCATGTGGGGTGATCTCCCTTCCTTTGTTTGAGGGGTTCCCCCACCGGACTCTGCCCCTCAATAGGGGGTCCCTAGACTCAAAAAAGCAAAGGAAAATATGGATGCCGCAAATGCCCATCTGGAGATTTAATTTTAATATTTTGAATCATTCCAGACCAATCACCTTTTGATGATAATGTGAAAATGCTATGTGAACAGTGAAGTGAGAATGTTGTCCACGGCAATGTGTATTCACTTTGACGAAGCCTGACTTTCACATTGACCGGGTTAGCTTCTGTTCCCAATGTTCCATTGGCATCCTAATGAATTACATTAAAGTTGTACAAGATGTTGCTGAGGCAACTCTTCGAGTACTGTGTTCAGTTTTGGTCTCTCTGCTACCGGAAGGATGCCAATAAGCTGGAAAGAGTGCAGAGAAGATTTACAACGATGTTGCCAGAACTCGAGGGCCTGAGCTATCGGGAGAGGTTGGTCAGGTTAGGACTTTATTCCTTGAAGCTTAAGAAGCTGAGTGGTGATCTTAAAGAGGTGTATAAAATCATGAGGGGAATAGGGTGAATGCACAGTCTTTTACCCAGTGTGATGGAATATAAAAACATGGGTCACGGGTTTAAGGTGAGAGGGGAAGATTTAATAAGAGCCCGAGGGGCAACTGTCACAAGAAGAGTGGTGGGTATATGAAACGAAGTGCCAGAGGAGGTAGTTGAGGAATGTACTATAACAGCTTTTAAAAGATACTTTGACAGGTACACGGATAGGAAAGGCTAGGCAGGGTATGAGCCAAATGTGGGCTGGTGGGACTAGTGTAGATGGTGGGCATGGACGAGTTGGGCCGAAGGGCCTGTATCCCTGCTGTGTGACTCTGGTACAGCACATGGAAAGCAACTAATGCAGTGAAAAGAGCAAACCACTATGGTGTCTACATTTATCCAAAAGTGAAAATGGTTTAATTTTTTTGATACATAATACATTTTATAACATTGCACAAGATCAGCCTTTCAAATTCTGAAATAAAGTATGCCCATGTGTTTTTTTTCCTGCTGAAATCTTAACTATAAATAAATCTTTCAATTTTAAACTGTTTAATTTTGAAAACCTGGAATTCTGCAAAGTAATGTGTGAATCCCCCCTTTGTCAGTTTGTTTACAGGACAGTGTACTTGCTTTCTGGAAACATGGAATGCAGGGAAGAAGTTTTAAATCAAATGAGGTAATGGAAACGCATTCTCATACTCTACCCTGCTTGCTTTCCACTTCAAAAAGTAATTTTTTCAAAATGTCAGTGGAAATCTCAACCACCTTGTTCTTCTGGTAACATCATTAAACTTTCAAGACCCACCTGCAATTACTATTAGTTTACCATTCAGATTGCTTCATGGAAACGGGCTCTTTAGCTCACAAAGCCTACGCCGACCATCAATCACCTGTTCACACTGTTATCCCACTTTCCTATCCACTCCCTACACACTAGGGGTAATTTTACAGAGGGCCAATTAACCTACAAGCCCACATGTCTTTGGGATGTAGGAGAAACCGGAGCACCCGGAGGAAACCCACGCTGTTGCAGGGAGAACGTGCAAACTCTGTGCAGACAGCACCTGGGGTCAGGATTAAACGCAGGTGCTGTGAAGTAGTGACTCTCAGCTGCACCACTGTAGATGTATTTCCATCTGAGCCTATCTTAACTGGAAGACAATAAAGTAATACTTTTTCATATTTGTCACCTCATAAATATCACTTAACAGTTTGATACATGACAAGCATTACAGAACGAGACTTTGTACTTTAAGAATAATTGGACGGAGCCAGGAGTTTAACTGCAGTGAATAAGCAGTTAAATGGGTTTTGTGCAGATAGAGGTCCAATTAGTATATTACAGATGTTACTGTTAATGCTGAAATTTCTTTCCTAGATAACACAAGAAATATGCGATAATTCAAGAATCTTCAAGCTCTTAGGCTCTGACAGGTATGTAGTTTACTGACATTGTGTACCAATACTGCAGGAACACCTGTTCTGTACTAAATAATTTCAACGAACATCATGTTGAAACTACTGATATTTTATTATTGGGTAAAATATGAATCGATTATAACTTTTTTCAAATAAAATATAGATTTTAATCGCGCCCAACCAGTCCCTCTCTCCCTCTCTTTCCCCCTTACCTGCATTCCCTCCCCTCCCACTCCATCCGCTCCCCGTCTCTCCCTCCGCTCCCCATCCCTCCTTCAGTTCCCCTCTGCTCCTCAGTACCCCTCCCTCCCTCCCTATCTCTGTCCCCTCTCCCCTCTCTCCTCTCTCCCCTCCTCCTCCCCTCTCCCCTCCTCCCTCCCTCTCCCCTCCTCCTCCATCTCTCCCTCCCTCTCCCCTCCTCCTCCCCCCTCCCTCTCTCTCTCCCTCTCTCTCCCCCTCTCCCTCCCTCTCCCTCTCTCTCCCCTTCTCCCTCTCCCTCACCTTCCTCAGCTCTCCCTCTCTTTCTCAGCTCCTCCCTCTATTCTCTCTCTCTCTCAGCTCCCTTCCCCTCCCCCCAGCTCTCCCTCTCCACCCCCCCCCCCCCCCCCTCCTCACTCTCTTTCTCTCTGATATGCCTGTGATGCTCTGACTATGTGCTGGATGCCATTGTTGATAAGTAAATTCAACATGCAGGGGATTTTATTTCGTGTTAAGCCTGGGAACAAAGGCGGATTTAATTTCAGAAACTTTATGAACTTTTTTATTTCCCTGTAGAGTTGTGGTGCTGGAAAGCAGACCAACAGACGATCCAACTGCCAATAGTAACCTGTACATCCTGGCTGGCCATGAAAACAGCTATTGATTGGCACCGTATTGTTTTGCATGGGAGTGCACAAGGAAAGTTCATGACTGGTTTCTGCAGCATTATTTAAGACTGATCAGAAGTCAGAGTACCGTCGTCATAGACAAAGAATAAATCAATGGTTTATTTATTGTGGCATGAAACGTGTGGACAGTTAAAACCACAGCCACCTTAATTTCAAAATGCTACACAAGTGCTTGGTTTACCGTATGTAATCTTTGTACATAAATGTGTAGTTTTTCCAGTGTCCACTTCATCTTGTTGAAGTTGCACAGTTGAACTCTTAATGTAGATAGTGGTGCAAATGATGTACAGTTAAGTATCTTTACTGTACAGATGTGTAAAGGTTTGCATGTTGCAAAAACTTAATTTGGGTACTGCTTTTAAGGAATTATTTGGGTTTTACTTTATTCTGTTGAGATTAGTATATATTTTGCAGCAAGAAATTAGCAGTACACCCTTGTAATCATCTGACTAACACTGTTGTATTTTAAAGTGTAATTTAGATATGAATTGGAATAATCTTGAAGGGTTGTAATCCAAACTTTTCATTTGCCTGTTGGTTTTAAGTTTTTTTGCAAGTACACTGGTATTAAGTCTGCACAGTAACGCTGAGAAAATGTGATGTATTTACTCACTTAGTTATATATGAACCATGGGACATCCATTAGGAATTAATGGTCCTATTTTCAACAGTAGCAGAAAAGTGCCACTATCTAATGGCTGTTGATGTCTTTTATATATCATGTTTAAAGATACAAAATAATTGGATTGAGTTTGCAAACTTTTACCATCCTGGTAACATCTACATTTTACAGAGCAAAAATTACAGATTTTTCTGCTCTTAAGTCAAATTGCCAGTGTTGGCATGACTTCAGAAGCAAATACAATTGTATTTTTTTGTATATGGAGAAATGAAACACTAAAAAGCTTCAACTAACTATGGTACCAACATGCAAAAATCTTCGGAAAGTTGTTCATAAAATTATACACAATTTTTGATGTAACACTATACCATTGCATTAATATCATCCAGTTATACATTTTCAACTGCCAATAACTTGTGTAATTAAACAAAGACTTAACTTTTCTAAATGGTAGGCGTTTGAAAGATCCAATTTCAGGTTATTAATGGAAACTTCCTTGTGTAAGCCTCGCTCTGCCAAATCAACTACATTTTTCAGCATTTCTTCCTAAACTCTTGTATTACACACAACACAAGTTAGTGAAGTGTTTCTACCTCATGTAGATACTATTTTTTGTGAGAAACACTCAGTACAAAAGCATTATTGATATTAGAGATTGTCTTCAGACTCAGTTCAAAGTATCTAATATTTGTATAAATTATCAATGGAATTGCACAGTTAGGCATTTTACTTTTTTTTTTTATACAGTTCCATGTTTTTATTTGATTATGGTCATTGGGAACAAAAGTTATGATTTATGTTGATTAGCCAAATTACTGACATGATTCATTCTATTGTTTCTGGTTATGTATATACTGTAAAATAAACTTGAAGGGTTTACATTGGAGGGTTACATTTATGTTCTTTTCAATGTCTATTGGCAGAAACAATCTCCATGTTTGCTACATTTTTGCTAAAAATGGTGTCCTTATAGACTGACAAACACATCACAAACTTGAGCAAAACACATGGTGCCGGAGGAACTCAGCGGGTCAGGCAGCATCTGTGGAGGGAAAGGGACAGGTGATGTTTGGGGTCGGGACCCTTCTTCAGTATCACTCCCCCAGCCCTCTAGGCAGCATTTCACACACTATCTACCACTAACCCAGTCACCTTGCTCCTTAGGTTTAGGAGAGGGTGCTGCACCAATGCAGGAGAGGTTTGGGCCCAACGGGTCCACTTGGTCTCGTCATGTAATATAAAGGAACGGCAGATGCTGGTTTATACCAAAAATAAAATGCGAGAGTAACTCGGTGGATCAGGGAGCATCTCTGCAGAACATTGATAGGTGACGTTTAGGGTCGGGACCCTTTTACAGTCTATAGAAGGTCTGAAGAAGGCTCCCGACCTGAGACATCACCTATCCATGTTCTCCAGAGAGGCTGCCTGACGTGCCGAGACAGTTACTCCAGCAGTTTGTGTCCTTTTGTGAATGAACCAGCATCTGCAATTCTGTAGCTCTACATTATCACATGCCAGGTTTTGTTCCACCTCTTTTCCAGCTTTCTCCTCCCACCAAAATCAGTCTGAAGAGGGGTCCTGATCTGTCCATTCCCTCCCACATATGCTGCCTGGCCCGCTGAGTTCCTCCAATACTAAGTGGGCAGCGGGTAGAGTTGCTGCTGCACAACACCGGCGATCCAGGTTCGATCCTGACCTCGGGTGCTGTCTGCGCGGAGTTTGCCCATTTTCAACATGACTGCGTGGGTTTCTTCCCATATCCCAAAGCCGCGTGGGTTTGTAGGTTAATCGGCCCTCAGTAAATTGCCCCCAGTGTGTAGGGAGTGGATGCCAAAGTGGGACAACATAGAACTGTCATTCACTTTATGTTTTATCCCAGGATGCGGGCATCTGCAGCTGCTTACCGTCCATGGATTGACAGGCAATGCATTCAATGCAGGGGCCCAAACGGCTCACTCCGACCTGCGCGAGATACCCACTGATGAGGGTGTTTGCGCAGTAATCAACCAGAACCAGGCAGTGCACCCCGATCTCCTGCCCTGGTTACTGGTCAGTTTCGTGCAGCTGAGCCACTAAACGTCTACATCCAACACGTGCAGTTCTTCCATCGTTTTCAGTTGCAGTTTGATTGAATTGTCCGCAGTTTAATTTATTTTTCCCTTCCCTCCTTCATCCACCCCATGAACCGTCGGTGCTCGCGTTGTCTCCGTGGCAACGCCCGTTGCCCGTAAGCAGCGCGCTGCCGTGTATCCTTCCGCAGGCGTGGCCGCTCGCGATGTGGATGGGCGGACGTGGTGAGGCTCCGGATCACGTGAGGGGGAGAGAGCGGCTGGCGATTGGGCCAAGGTGGGATTATTTCGGGGCGCGGCGGGGCTGGCACGGGGAGCGACCAGTCGTCCGGCGGCGAGCGCAGCCGTTCATCTCCTTCGGACTCAGCTCTCCCCTCCGCCTCCCGTCTCCTCGTCTCAGTGCAGTGGGGCGGTCGCCGGGAACACCGGCCGGATGCTCAGCAGGTCGGGCAGCGTCCGTGAGGGAGGACGAGGGGTGAAGGTGCTTCAGAATGACCGGTTTGTTGGTTGGATGGAAGCTGACCCTTCGCCCCATCGAGTCTAGGGTGACCAGAGCAGGACAGAGGAACGCAGGGCTGTCATGGAGCTGCAGATGCTGAATTCCTGAGAGAGCAGTTACTGATGGAAACGGGCCCATCGAGCCCATGCCAACCATCGATCATCTGTTCACACTAGTTCTGTTATCCCAATTTTGCATCAATTTACTACACAGTAGGGGCAATTTACTGAGGCCAATTAACCTACAAACCCACAGGTCTTTTGGATGTGGGAGGAAACCGAAGCACCCCGAGGAAACCCACGCGGTCACACGGAGAATGTGCAAACTCCACACAGACAGCACCCGAGGTCAGGGTCAAACCTGGGTCTTTGAGGCTGCGGCTCCATCAGCTGTGTCACTGTATGTTTAACGAAACAGGGGCGGCTGGTGGTCTGAAATAGTTTAATTCAATGCAGGGGCCCAAAGGGCTACAGGGGATTGGAGATAAGGGTTTGTTCTTTGGAAGGTGAGTCCAGACTCAATACATCACCTATCCATATTCTACCCTGACCTCAGGTGCTGTCTATGTGAAGTCTGCACGTTCTCCCTGTGACCACGTGGATTTCCTTTGGGTGCTCGGTTTCCTCCCACATTCCAAAGTCATGTGGGTTTGGAGGGTAATTGTCCCTAGTGTGTAGGGAGTGGAGAAAGTGGAGTGACATAGAACGTGAACTCGAAGGGCCTGTTTCCATGCTGTATCTTTAAAATAAAATATGGGTTCTTAAACAAATCCATTATCTTTTGTGATTATAATTCCAGATTATTAACAGAAACAATTCTGCAGCAGCCATGGTGTAATTTGAATTCAGGTGTCTGGATTGTTGGTTCATCCAGTAATCTAACGGATGCATCACCATACATGCACCATTCTTTCCCAACAAACACAAAGTACTGGAGTAACTCAGTGGGTCAGACAGCATAAAATCATAAGTGATAGGAGCAGAATTAGGCCATTTAGCCCATCAATCATAGCAGATTATCTTTCCCTCCTAACCCCATTCTCCTGCCTTCTTCCCATAACCTCTGACACCTTTACTAATCAAGCATCTCTGGAGAACATGGATTGGTGACGCTTCAGTTCAGGACCCGTAACGTCATCTTTTCATGTACTCTAGAGATGCTGCCTGAGTTGCTCCAGAGCATGGTCTTTTTTTGTAAACCAGCATCTGCAGTTCCTTCTATCCTTCCTGACAAAGTCTGGTTGTCATTATCCATGTCCTGCATAATTGTTTAGTCGCATCTTTACTTTCCCTTAAGTTGAACAATCACTGCTTCCCCATTGATCATGCAGTTTAAAAAAAAATCAAAATAAGGTTTCAAGGTCAGTTTATTGTCACATGTACCAGTTAAGGTGCAGTGAAATTTGAGTTACCATACAGCCATACTAAGTGAAAAGCAACAAGACGCACAACCACATAAAATAAAAGTTAACATAAACATCCATCACAGTGGATTCCGGATTCCTCATTATGATGGAAGGCAATAAAGTTAAAACTTCTTCCTCTTTGTTCTCCCTTGGTTGGGGTAGTCAAACTATCCGCAACTTTATTCAGAGTAAAAAATATAGACAAAACAGGAACTGCAAAAAATCTTCTGACATTCTTGCAGGCTATATATACATACATTAATTGCATCATAATGTCGTGTCATGTAGTTGAAAGCCTTTTCTAATGCTCAAGTTGTTAATTCCCTGGCTGTGACACTCTAACCCCTGCTTGATGATGTCTCATTAAAATTGCTCCCCCTTTCCCCCAGAACAGTTTAACATTCTACCCTGTGGATACATTGAAGCCAATAGTGTATGCTTTCCCCCTCTCTATTTACAGGTAACTAACTGCAAATAGTCCATCATCATAAATATTGGATTTGTTTTGCACTTTGCAAGAGATGGGTCCGTTTAATCTGAATTGGACAAAGTGACAATAATCAAACAATTCACTCAAATATTTGTTGGGAATAAATGGAAAAGTATGAAAAGCTTGCAAAAATTAGTGAAGGATCTTACGGAGTATTGTTCAAAAGCAGAAACAAGGATACAGGGCATGTTGTCGCCATCAAGATATTTGTGGAGTCAGAAGATGATCCCTTGATAAAGAAGATAGCTATGAGAGAAATCCGCATGTTAAAGGTATGGCTTAAAGAATATTTACGTTTTTAGTTGTTATTAGTAAATAGTTTAGTGTTACATTCCTTCTATATTTTGTGCACAATGTAAGTATTCATTTTGTTGGAGAAACTGTACTTCTGAACTGTGCTTCGATCAGTTGGTGTGTATTCCCAATCTTCCAACCTACCTCATTACAGAAGACACAGAGTGCTGAAAAAGGGTCCCAACCAGAAATGCTGCCTATCCATTTTCTCAAGAAATGCTGCCTGGCCCATTAAGTTACTCCAGCACTTAGTGTCCCATTGTGTATGAACCATCATCTGCAGTTCTGTGGTCCTACATTATCACTTGGCAGATTTTGTTCCACCTCTTCTCCAGTTTTCTCCACCTACCAGAATCAGTCTGGTCCATGGCCCTTGTGAACCAGCATCTGCAGTTCCTTGTTTCTACATTGCAGATCTTAGATTTTTTTCTCTGGAACTGTAACACTACGATACCGCTAAACTATTTGCACGCTGGTATCTTTCTCTTTGCTCTACCTGTTGTACTTGTCTGAAGCTTGACTGCACTTATTATCTGATTTAATTGGATGGGGTTCAGGTTAGTTAATTGGATAGCATGCTTACAAAAGCTTTTCCGTAGGAAGGAACTGCAGATATTGGTTTAAACCAAAGATAGACACAAAAAGCTGGAGTAACTCAGTGGGACAGGTAGCATCTCTGATGAGAGGGAATGGGTGACATTTCGGGTCAAGGCTCTTCTTCAGACTAAGTTTTCAGACAAAAGCTCTTCACTATCTCAATACACATGACAACACCATTACCAGTAATGACAGACATTATTATCTCCATTTACATTTTTGATTCCTTTAGAATACATCTCCACACCATGTTTTGTAATCTTGTATTTACTTTATCCGCTTCTATTTCGTACATTCTTATGAAGTTTATGTCTGTTGATTAATTCTGTGATGTAAAAGATCTTATTAACCGTGGTGTGAATTGTGCTGTTTGAACAGTCCATTGGGGCACAATGGTGCAGTGGGTAGAGCAGTTGCCTCACTGCCAGAGATCCGGGTTCGATCTTGACCTTGGGTGCTGTCAGTGTGGAGTTTGCACGTTCTCACTGCGACTATGTGGATTTCCTCCAGGTGCACCGGTTTCCCTCTATTTGTGTGCTAGTTTCATTGTTCGCTATAATTTGCGTAGGGTGAGTGGTGGAACCTGGGGAAAGTTGATGAGAACATAGGAAGAAGAAAACAATAGGATTAATAAGGGAATGGGGGTGGTTGATGCTCAGCATGGACTTGATGGGCTGTAGGGCCTGTTTTTATGCTGTATTTCTCTACGACTCTATGACAGAGGAAATGCTTTTGCATTTTTAACCTCTCACAATGTTATTTTACATCGTTCAAATCTCTCTGTGTGCTTGCCACCATCTCCGTAACCTCAATAAGTCCTATTAACTTCAGGTTCCCTAATTCTGTTCCTTTGAGCAACCCTGATTTCCTTCCCTTCCACCCCCTGGCTCAGCTTAATAAAAAAAGAACAGCTTAGTCAGGTGAGATTGCAAGTGGAGAGGACCGAGAGGCAAGGAGTCCATGGCAGCAGTATGTATGCAGATACATAGGCTCTCTCTAGTATGAGTGAAGGTTGATGAGGGAGAGCTGGGGGAAGAGTGAGAGGAAAGAGAGAGAGACTAGTGAGGGTGGGAGACATGCCAGAACACACACACTCTCAAAGCAAGCCTTCAGTAAAATGCCACCCCTGACAAACCTAAACCTACTTTAAGAATGTGTGGGATGTTGTACAATGGAATTATACTTTGTATGTCTAGGAATCCCTGTGTGACTAGTATTGACATACAACTTTTCTATGAAATAGAATTTTATTTTTATTTCATTAAAGATAATGCTGATAGAATTAGTGGAAGAGGTTTGACAAATTAATAGATTGAGCCGCAGTGAGGAATGTTTAAAATTCTGATAGAATTCAGGAGTGAGAGATGACATGATTGAAACATTCAGTCCTCAGGGATCTTGATAGGGTGCCATTTAGAGAAGATGTTTCATCCTGTGGGAGATTCGAAAACGAGAGATCGCCTTAGACGTTAAAGATACAGTGTGGAAACAGACCCGTCAGCCCACCGAACTCATGCCGACCAGCGATCCCCCCGTACATTAGCACTGTCCCACACATTAGGGACAATTTACAATTTACAGAAGCCAATTAACCTGCATGTCTTTAGACAATAGACAATAGGTGCAGGAGGAGGCCATTCGGCCCATCGAGCCAGCACCACCATTCAATGTGATCATGGCTGATCATTCTCAATCAGTACCCCGTTCCTGCCTTCTCCCCATACCGCCTGACTCCTCTATCCTTAAGAGCTCTATCTAGCTCTCTCTTGAATGCATTCAGAGAATTGGCTTCCACTGCCTTCTGAGGCAGAGAATTCCACAGATTTACAACTCTCTGATTGAAAAGGTTTTTCCTCATTTCTGTTCTAAATGGCCTACCCCTTATTCTTAAACTGTGGCCCCTGGTTCTGAACTCCCCGAACATTGGGAACATGTTTCCTGCCTACAACGTGTCCAACCCCTTAATAATCTTATATGTTTCGATGAGATCCCCTCTCATCCTTCTAAATTCCAGTGTATACAAGCCAAGCAGATCCAGTCTTTCAACATATGACAGTCCCGCCATTCCGGGAATTAACCTAGTAAACCTACGCTGCACGCCCTACAGAGTATAGGAAGAAACCGGAGAACTTGGAGAAAACCTATGTGGTGGCCACATGGAGAACGTACTAACTCCATTCAGACAGCACCCATAGTCATGATCGAACTGGGTCTCTGGCGATGTAAGGCAGCAATTCTACAGCTGCACCACTGTGCCGCCCAAACTGTTCGCTCTTTAGAAATTTCAGTCTGAAGAAGGCACTCGACCCGAAACGTCACCCATTCCTTCTCTCCAGAGATGCCGCCTGTCCCGCTGAGTTACTCCAGCATTTTGTGTCTACCTTTGATTTAAACTAGCATCTGCAGTTCTTTCCTGCGCTCTTTAGAAATAATGGGTTGCCCACTTAAGATAGAAAGGAGGTGAATTTTTCATTGAGTTATGAAGTTTTGGAACTGATTTCATTAAAGAGCAGTGGAAGCAGTGTTAGAATATATTTACGGCAGAGTTAAAAATGTATGCGCAAGAGATGAGAGATTACCACAGGTAGATAAAAATGTACCATCATTTTATTAAGTGGTTTGAAGGACCAAGTGTCTGACTTACAATTAACATGTTTTTATGCAGAAGGAACATCCTAGATCAATAAGAATATAGGGATTAAATAAAAAATAAAGAAACAAGCTTAAATTAAATGTATAGTAATGTAGAAGATGGTCAAAGGAAACTTGAAGAAGTTATATAAAGAAAGGAAACATCCAAAGAATATTGAGGAACCTATCCGATTCCCTTTGTTTTTAAGTTCTCTTGTGAAAAATCACCTGATTCGTTGTAGAGATTAGCACTGAACTGTCACTGTTGCTAAATGTGAAGAAAAATGTAGACTATAACTTAATTACTATTTTTTATTTGTATCTTTGTAACAGCAATTAAAACATGATAACTTAGTGAATCTTCTTGAAGTATTCAGGAGAAAACGTAAATTGCATCTCGTGCTTGAGTACTATGATTACAGTGTGTTAAATGAGCTGGAGAGGTATCCCAGAGGGTAAGAGCATTTCAACTTGCATGTCTGACTATAAATATTTCACCCAGATGACAAAGATGTACATAGAAAAATAAATTCAAGATGAAAATTATTGAATCCTCATACATTATTAAAAAGAAACACATTTTCTACGCAGTCTTTCAAATGAAATCTGTTAAAATATTTGTTATTTTATGCTTTTGTCCCCCTCGAGATGATATAATGTGATAAACTTCCCAGCTGTAAGATTTAAAACATTTATTACACTGGTGCCAAGAACTTATGGTCATAAGGGATAGGAGTAGAACTAGGCCATTTGGCCCATCGTCTACTCTGTCATTCAATCATGGCTGATCTATCTCTTCCTCCTTCCCCGCATTCTCCTGGCTTCTCCTCATAACCTCTGACACCTGTACTAATCAACTTAACCAAAGGTTTATTCCTCTGTTGTTAAAGCAAACATTATTTTTTTAGAAGGCAAAGCACTGGGCATTCAGAATTTTGAAAATATTTTGAAGATATAATTGGTGTTCTTGAAGGTAATTAATATTTTTCTGGTTTAGGTTACCAGAAGCAATGGTTAAAAACATCATGTGGCAAATGCTTCAAGCTATAAGCTTTTGCCATAAACACAATGTAAGTCACGATTATATTGACATCATTATTCTCAGACAATCCAGTTGTTTTTATGCACGGGGTCATATTATCTACCATCCTGACAGATTTATACTGTCAACGTCACTAATTGTCCGTTTATTTTATAGATTTTAATCACGCAATTTAAAAATAATTCTAATATCGAAGGATATTAGAGTGCAATAAATTTCAGTGCAATAAATTTGACAAACTATTTACACTTTTTCAGTGTATTCACCGAGATGTCAAGCCAGAAAACATTCTGATTACTAAACAAGGGATTATCAAGCTGTGTGATTTTGGATTTACCAGGATGCTAAGTATGTTGTATTTCATTGTGAATGTTTCAGATTAAAAAGACATTCTAAACTGATACAATATTACATGGAGAAACATTTCACTTTTCCCCTGATTTTCAATCTCTTATTATCTGGTGATGTGAAATTCCCTCCTAAACCTCATTTTTGCAGGACTTTTAACTAATGCATAACTAGATCTTACTCTCCAGGTAAGACCTACTCCAGAGGTCATGTCCCATGTTTAAGTTAAGGTTTCTTATTGTCACCTGTACCAAGGTACAGTGAAATACTTTGCATGCTCTCCAATCAGATTAATTTGTGAACAGCGGTTCCCATCAGTTGATCTTAAACGAAGCAATAACCAATGGACTGATGGACATATATCTCTGAGTGCTCCACATCATGTACATGGATGTCCACAAAACAACCTGCAGAAAAGTTTCAAACATGGATTATTTTCCATTAAACATTTTAGAGTCATACTAGACCAAGTGGACCCGTTGGGCCCAAACCTCTCCTGCATTGGTGCAGCACCCTCTCCCCCCTCTTCTCTCCTCACTCCCTAGAAGATAGATTTAAACTTTAAAATGTGAATAACTAATAATATTACACCAATTTCAATGAAAGTTCTTCCATTAGCACCAAAGGGACGACTGTGCGTAAGGTGGGCCTAAAATTGTCGCGCTATTGTGTACCGTTTTGGCTGTAGTTCAGGATCAAACAAACAAACAAACTTTTTTGACCGTTTTCTGTGAAACAATATAAATTTTACCTTCTCCCACAGCAGATCGATGGGATGATTACGCTGAGCATGTAGTGACCCGGTGGTATCAAGCACCTGAGCTACTTGTGGGAGAAAGCCAGTATGGGACAGCAGTGGACATCTGGGCTCTTGGTGTTGTCTTTGCCGAGCTCGTGTCTGGACAGGCATTGTGGCCCGGGAAATCAGATCTGGACCAAATCTACTTTATAATAAGGACCCTGGGTGAGCTGGTGATTCATCTTCCAATTGTCAGCTTTATATTAGAACACAAAACATAGAACAGGACTGCATAGAAATGGGTTCTTTGGCCTACAATGTTTGTGCCGAACATGATGTCAAGTTAAACTGATCGCATCTGTCTGTACATGATCCATATCCCTCTATTCCCTGACTTCTAAGTGCCTATCTAAAAGCGTCTTAAACACTAAGATCCTATCTGCTTCCACCACTACCCCTGGCAATGTTTTCCAGGCCCCCAGCACTCTCTGTTTAATAACTTGCGCCGCATATCTTTATGAAACCTCCCGCCTCTCACCTTATAGTTATGTACTATAGTGTTGGACATCTCTTTACTGTCAAAGGCCTGTTAATATGACATAGGTTTATATATAATGTTAATTGTGTCAGGCAGACCTATTATGTTTCCAGGTAAACTTATCCCAAGACATGAGCAGGTATTCCAGAGCAATCAACTTTTCCTGGGTGTATGTATACCTGAGGCAGATCCTGAGGACATGGTAAGTGGTGCAGTGTTGAAGACAATGGATCTAGAAATTAAGTTGGTCTGGTCAGAGTCTTAACATTCAGTAGCACCTTATCTCAATGCTAATTTTAAAGTTGCCATAGTATTGTGATCTCCAACTGAGGCCCAGGTTACATAATTGAAGACATTGCTTTATTGCAAAGTGCCTTGGCCCATCAAACCATCCAGGAGAACTTTGCAGTTACTGGTGGTCAGCCATACAGCGACAGCTGTCAATGGAAACTGTGATTCATTCACTTGCACACACACAAGCACGCACATACACACACGCGCATACACACACACACAAACAGTGCTCTCCATAATGTTTGGGACAAAGACCCATCATTTATTTATTTGCCTCTGTACTCCACAATTTGAGATTTGTAATAGAAAAAATCACATGTGGTTAAAGGGCACATTGTCAGATTTTATTAAAGGGTATTTTTTATACATTTTGGTTTCACCATGAAATTACAGCAGTGTTTATACATAGTCCCCCCATTTCAGGGCACCATAATGTTTGGGACACTGCAATGTCATGTAAATGAAAGTAGTCATGTTTAGGGTTTTGTTTTGCATATGCTTTGCATGCAATGACTGCTTGAAGTCTGCGATTCATGGACATCACCAGTTGCTTGGTGTCTTCTCTGGTGATGCTCTGTCAGGCCGGTATTGCAGCCATCTTTAGCTTATGCTTGTTTTGGTGGCTCGTCCCCATCAGTTTTCTCTTCAGCATATAAAAGTCATGCTCAATTGGGTTCAGATCAGGTAATTGACTTGGCCACTCAAGAATTGACCATTTTTTAGCTTTGAGCAGTATGTTTGGGAGTTTGGGATCATTGTCTTGCTGTCGAATGAACCGCCGGCCAATGGGTTTTGAGGCATTTGCTTGAACGAGCAGATAGGATGTGTCTATACACTTCAGAATTCATTATGCTACTACCATCAGCAGTTGTATCATCAATGAAGATAAGTGAGCCAGTACCTTCAGCAGCCATACATGCCCAGGCCATAACATCCCCACCAGCGTGTTTCACAGATGAGGTGGTTTGCTTTGGATTTTGGGCAGTTCCTTCTCTCCTCCTTATTTTGCTCTTGCCATCACTCTGATATAAGTTAATCTTCGTCTCATCTGTCCACAAGACAAGACCTTTTTCCAGACTGTGGTTGCTCTTTTAAATACTTCTTGGCAAACTGTAACTTGGCCATCCTATTTATGCGGCTAACCAGTGGTTTGCATCTTGCAGTGTAGCCTCTGTATTTCTGTTCATTAAGTCTTCTGCGGACAGTGGCCATTGACAAATCCACACCGAAGAGTGTTTCTAATCTGTCAGACAGATGTTTGGGGATTTTTCTTTATTACAGAGAGAATTCTTCTGTCATCAGCTGTGGAGGTCTTCCTTGGCCTGCCAATCCCTTTACGATTAGTACGCTCACCAGTGCTCTCTTCTTAATGATGTTCCAAACAGTTGATTTTGGTAAGCCTAAGGTTTGGCTGATGTCTCTAACAGTTTTATTATTGTTTCTTAGTCACATAATGGCTTTTTTGACTTTCATGGGTATAACTTTTGTCCTCATGATGATAAACAGCAATAAAAGTTTCCAAAGGTGATGGAAAGACTGGAGGAAAGATTAGGTGCTGAGAGCTCTTTTATACCTGCATTAAGGAGGCAATTAAACACACCTGAGCAATTACAAAGACCTGTGAAGCCATGTGTCCCAAACATTATGGTGCCCTGAAATCGGGGGACTATGTATAAACACAGCTGTAATTTCTACATGGTTTAATGGGCGGCACTGCACATTGCGGCACGGTGGCGCAGCGGTAGAGTTGCTGCCTTACAGCGAATGCAGCGCCGGAGACTCAGGTTCGATCCTGACTACGGGCGCCGTCTGTACGGAGTTTGTGCGTTCTCCCCGTGAACTGCGTGGGTTTTTTCCGAGATCTTCGGTTTCCTCCCACGCTCCAAAGACGTACAGGTACGTAGGTTAATTGGCTGGGTAAATGTAAAAATTGTCCCTAGTGTGTGTAGGATAGTGTTAATGTGCGGGGATCGCTGGGCGGCGCGGACTCGGTGGGCCGAAGGGCATGTTTCAGCGCGGTATCTCAAAAAACAAAAAAAGATCAACAAAAAAAATCAAAGGTATAAAAATGGCCTTTAATAAAACCTGAGAATGTGCACTTTAACCACATGTGATATACTATTGCTGCAAGTTCTCTCACGTGTGAGAGGCAGGAGAGGGGGTGCAGCTGTCTTGTTCACATATAGACACTTGAATGTTAAGTGGAAGGGATTGTACCATGACCTAACAAAACGTGTGAGGCTCTGGCTAGTGGGAGCTGTTCCATCTGCGTGTCTTTGACAGAATTTGGCATTGGATTTTTGGGAATTGTAATCAGCCTATCTGAAGTATTAGTTTCCAGATTATGAGAGGAATAGAGTGAATGCATAGAGTCTTTTACCCAGTGCAGAGGAATCAATAACCAGAGGACAGGTTTAAAGTGAGAGGGGAAAGATTTAATAGGAACCTGAGGGGCAACATTTTCACTCAGAGGCTGGTGGGTATATGAACTGTGCTGCTGGAGGAGGTAGTTCAAGGCTGGGACTATCTTAGATGGGTCATCTTGGTCGGCATTGACGAGTTGGGCCATAGGGCCTGTTTCCGTGCTGCATGACTTTATGACACTATTTTCCTTAATCAACAAAAGATAATTTTAAAATTATACTTTTCATATAAATATTAAGAGTGTACTGTACAGATTGTCTTCCTTACTATTTGATAAATTTGATAAATTTTCCATATATTATAGAATATGTCAATTTCTGTAGGAACCTTTAGAAGAGAAGTTTCCAAACTTAAACCCTCAGGCCCTGCTTTTCATGAAGGTGAGAAGTATCTCCTCAAACTGTAGGATGCGTAATCTATGTTTATATTTTATTCTTTTCAGGTATTGGAGCCTATTCACTGGATTCCATCCTCTGTGGGTGACCCCACAAGCCCAGTGTGTAACACTAATGACCAGTGGGTATCCCTCAGAAATCAACGTTAGCCAAAAATGCATCAGAATAGCTTTAGGGCAGTTTATAAGGGCGTGTGTTGAAAAGGGCCATGTGTGGAGCCTACCCAATGTAATGCAGCAAGTAACCACTTGATCCAGAACATCCAGGAAGGACATCAACCTTTAAAGGTGCCCTCCCTCTGATAGCCGGCACACCATGGCTGCCATGGCAGAGAGGGGGGCTGCCGGCGAGAGGGAGGGAACCCTTACATTTGGTGACAACTACCTGCCCCTCCCATCAGTGTAACATGCCAGGAGGGATGTCCCATGTGCTGGGGGTTCACAGGACCTACTGGAGGAAGTGCCTGGCAGGAAGTGGCTGCCTCCATCTCCTATGGATGTGTCTCAGTCAGTGTCCTCACAGGGTAAGTCCGGGTGAGTTTCACACTACTCTAAACCGTTGTGGTGTGATATTCATCCATTGGGTCAGAGATTCACCTCTGGGTGCTCCCGTTTCTCCCACACCCCAGACGTACGAGTTTGTAGGTTAATCGGCCCTCTGTAAATTGCCCCGAGTGTGCAGCGAGTGGATGCAAAAGTTGGATAACAGAACCAGTGTGAACAGGTGATTGATAATTAACGTGGACTTGGTGGGCTGAAGGGCCTACTGTATCTCTAAACTATAACTATCTCAAAACCAAATTCAATTATGGAAGCATGGCTGAGGGACAAGCAGGACTGGCAGCTTAGTATTCTGGGGTGTAGATGTTTCAGACCTGGCAGGAGAGGTTCAAATGTCAGCAGAGTAGTAGGTAAACAGACACAACTACAACAAGGTAGGCCATAGTACTCCTGATTGTAATGTGAATGTGCACCAAAAGTCAAACGTCACACTGAAAAGCAATGCTTTATGCTGTTAATGAATGGAAATTCTGTGCTACGACGTAAAGTTCTATCATATCGACATAATTCATTCACACTGTAAAACATTAGACATAGAGTCATACAGCAGGGAAAATAGGCCTTGCGGCCTGACTCATCCATGCTGACCAAGATGCCCCATCTACGCTGGTCCCATTTCCCCACATTGGACAACATCCCTCTAAACCTTTCCTATCCATGTACCTGTCCAAGTGTCTTTTAATTATTCTAGTACTTGCCTCAACTATCTCCTGACTCATTTACCCCCATGCTATGATGAATATGCATGTAAGTGCCTAGCTGGTGCCCAATTTCCTGGTGGGCACATTTCCACCCAAAATCATAATTGAAGCTACCTAATCTAGGAAAAATCATTGATGCATATAAGAAACAAATTGAATTCATTAGATTCAATTTCTTTCCATTGTTTCTACAAAATTGTTTTATGCGGTAGTAAATGATTCAAGCCTTTTTTACTTAGAATTGTTTGGAAATTGATCCAGTGGACAGATGTAACTGTGAAGAGTTGATTGAAAACCCCTATTTTGATATATATCGAGACGAAAATGAGAAATCCAAGCAGGGGTTTGATGGCCGGAATCGAAAAAGGCAGCAGGTATACATTGCCCAATTTATCAAATTAAGTATATGTTGACTACAAAAATAAATGAAAAGTGAAAAAAATGAATTAAATTTAAATAACCTGAAAGAAAATACTTTAAAATAAAATCAACTTTGGACCATGAGGTAAAATGTAACTTCATGGGGCCAGGATCGGATCACTTGTTATCTGAGAGTGGGTCGATAACGTAAACCAGCATCTGCAGATCCTGTGTCTACACCTTTGCACCATTCCAGGCTCTACTGTGCTCAATGTTTTCTCCCTTGTCTCTGTTTTAATTTCAATTTGGAACCCATATCCAGAGACTTACCACATCACATGTTTAAGGGAGCATGGAAACCGGGCCCAGACAAGTTCAAGGAAGCTGGGAAATGTCACTCAGTGAACCAAATGCAGACCTCCCAACAATTGATCTTACAAATTCAGAATTTTGATGTCCAAAATTCAGAATTTTGATGTCCAAAATTCAGAATTTTACATCAAAATTCATAATATGGCACGTAATGCAACTTTTCAGCAAAATAAAAGTATGCACGCCAAATGCGCGTCCGTGTTTGCGCTACATTCACATGTGAAAAACAACTGTTATTTCCAACAGTCTGTAGTTCTTGGACTACATGTACAATGTCAGGCCTATCATGAGTATATTCTACTATTATAGAAAGGTTATTGAACAGAAATACTTTTTACAACAAAGAAAAAATTATTTTGTTTTGTTTTTTCTATTTTGCTTTTTCCTTACACATCCCAATTCTCTTGGTATTGAATAAAAGAACAATGGTCATAAAATGTATGACTAAGTTATGAAGAGTTTCATTTAAAAAAATTGCACATACCCAATTTAATTGAAGACATACTTGCTCCAGTGGTCTTCAACAGCAAATCACAACGGTCCATGTCCCCCCAACTCCCTCTCCCCACTACCCCCAACTCCCACCCCCCCTACTCCCCCCACCCCTCCCCCCTAGTCCCCCATCCGTCCCCCCTACTCCATCCACCCCTTTCCCCCCACTCCCTCCACCCCTTTCCCCCCAAATCCACTCCCCCACGCCTCCTCCCCCCGACCCCCACTCCCTCCTCCCACTCCACTGCCCCCCTCCCCCGCATCCCAACCCCCCCCTCCCCATCCCCTCTCAACATCAACGGGCCTCACACTCCGCAGCGATGCTGGGCCAGCGGCGAGGCCAGGCCAGCGGTGAGGCGATTGGCGAGGCTGGGTCAGCGGTGAGGTGAGTACAGCGGTGAGGCGAGGCGAGTACAGCGGTGAGGCGAGTACAGCGGCGGGGCAAGGCGAGTACAGCGGCGAGGCGAGGCTAGCGGCGAGGCGAGTACAACAGTGAGGCCAGGCTAGCGGCGAGGCGAGTACAGCAGTGAGGCGTGTGTTTTGTGGAAAAATGTGAGGCGAAATCAGAATGGCGGAAATGAAGTAAGAAAGCGGAAACTTTCCGCCAAATTCGGAACGGTTGGGAGGTCTGCTAATGCTGACCATTGTGATTTCAATATTCAATGGTTCAATTGTACTTTGCAGAATGGGTCAGCACTTTTGTGGAATTTAATATCTACATCAGCGAGCATCTGAACTTCCCTCAGTTCTTTTTCATTACAGCAGAATTGATCATGCTGTTTAAATATTCAGAAGTGTTGTCACACTAGACCAAGTGGATCCGTTGGGTCCAAACCTCTCCTTCATTTGTGCAGCACCCTCTCCTCCCTTCCACTCCCCACTCCATCCCCCTCAACTCCCCTTTTCCTCCCTCCTAGGAGATAGATTTAAACTTTAAAATGTGAATAACTTTAAAAATATAACACCGATTTCAATGAAACCTCTTCCATTAGCACCAAATGGATGATGGTGAGTAAGGTAGGACTAAAATTGCTGCGCTGTCGTTTACCATTCTGGCTGTAGTTCAGGAACAAACAAACGAGAGTTTTAGTATATAGATGTGCAAATGCAAGGTGAAATTCTTTCTTTACGAACAGTCCAGTTAATTATTGCCATAGCTAAGCACATCCTGATTAGCAAAGTGTATATAAATAGTCCACTGAGCCCACATGCAAGAGGCACCATGTTTTGGCACCATTTGCAAGGTCCAGGCCCATAGATCTTTAGGGCTATGTCCGATTCCGGCAAGCCCAAGGCTGCTGCAGGCCACCAACGATCGCCTTCTTTAGTCGTTTGGATTGACCAGCGAACTGACATCCCTCTCCTAATGCAACAGGCAACACTTCTGAATGTTTAAGAATAATTTAAGCCACAGTTTTAAGAATAAGGGGTTGGCCATTTATAACGGAGATGAGGAAAAACTTTTTGTCAGAGAGTTGTGAATCTGTGGAATTCTCTGCCTCAAAAGGCAGTGGAGGCCAATTCTCTGAATGCATTCAAGATAGAGCAAGATAGAGCTCTTAAGGATAGCGGAGTCAGGGGGTATGGGGAGAAGGCAGGAACAGGGTACTGATTGAGAATGATCAGCCATGACCATATTGAATGGCCCACTCCTGCACCTATTGTCTATTGAATATTTAAACAGCATGATCAATTCTGCTGTAATGAAAAAGAACTGAGGGAAGTTCAGATGCTCGCTGATGTAGATATTAAATTCCTCAAAAGTGCTGACCCATTCTGCCAAGCTCAACATGTGAATAATGCAGCTGCGACATGTTCAGAAAGAAACTATCATCTGTGACATAGGTTTTAAAGAGTAGCCTGGAGACACAAGGAACTGCAGATGCAAAAAAAAAACCTACAAAAAAAGACAAAGTGCTGGAGAAACTCAGTGGGTCAGGCAGCATCTCTGGAGGACATGGAAAGCCGGCGTTTTGGGTTGGGACCAGTTACTCCATCATTTTATGTATTTTCTTTAAAGAGTAACCCATTGAGTTTCTTAAAGTGAGGGAGTCACTGTTGTGTATTTGGCATTAGCTATATGCAGCATCAAATTAGCTTACTAAAAATGTCTAGAGTAATCCATCTAATTATAATCCTCGCATTTTAACTATAATCTGTCATCAATCAAAAATTATTCTTTTATTCTGTAATTTAAACTGTATCTGATGAAGTATAAACTCCAAATTAACAAACTGTTTTAACTAGCAAATTCTGATTAAAGTTGAGAACGCTCACTAACATGAGAACTGCAAAGAGTGGAAGGGTCCCAATAACGAGTGATGCACATGGCTGTTATTTCTGTGTTATTGTATATATGATAGAACTTTATTCATCCCCGGAGGAAAATTGGTCTGGAATTGGTATACGTGCAAGGGCTTATTTTAATTCAACTTCCTAGAAATCTTGTAATCTTCCAGAATCACCATGTGATGAAGTTGGAAATTATCTCCACGACTGCAGACAGGGATTCTGGAGAGAAATCCCCATAATTTTATGGGCGAAAGGGATTTATTTTGTAACCAGGGGATGTCAGATCTAGGTGTGTCCTTTAAAATCGAAGGGGATATCCCCCCACAATGTGTGCGAGGTTGGGGGTTGGAAGATCCAAGGTTGAGTTGGTTCAAACTCTCTACAGCCTGAACTTTAGTATTATTCCATGAATAATGAATTATGATTTTAACCACTCCCCTGACCTCTCCTATACTTTAGAGATGGGATGTAACCATGGCATTAAAATCAAGGACGACAGCAGACATGATGTGCACTTCTGCTATATTTATTAGTTTGTTCTATCATTTTTAATCAGCTTCTGCCTCAGCTCCCTGGTAATAATGGTTCTCCGGCACCAGATCCCAGGAGGCAGGCTCGTCACCAGCAGTATGATCACCTGCCCACCATCTAACACACACCATCACTTCAGTATGGTCCTGAACTGAAGGAGAAATGTATTCAAGATTTGTATATGACTGAAATGCCTTTATGGATGTTAATTTGTGATGTGTTATATTCTGTAAATTTGATTCTTGTATTTTTTTTTAAAAGGTTTGTATTTAGCTCTTGTTTGTGTTTCTTAAACTCAAAATGTGATTATTTTAACATGGCAATAAAAGAGTAAATTAAATGCCGCAACAGAAGTGGGATTTGCGTTTGATCATCTATGGGTTGACCACCAAAAATGTGCTTGACTCAATCGTAAATACACATCTGCAAATTCACTTTGCTCTTAGATGCACATGGTCCATCCCAATTTTATATTTCAAGGCAAAAAACAGAAAACGCCGAGAATACTCAACAGGTCTGGCTACACCCAAGCAGAGATGTGCATTGTGCAGCCTACCCTTCTGCGTATTTCCAGCCTTAGCAGCTGTTTCTTAATTTACATTCATGAATAGGCTGGAGACTTTGGTGGCACAACAGTAGCGTTGTACCAGAAACCCAGGTTCAATCTTGATTTATAGGTGCTGTCTGTATGGAGTGTGCATGTTCTTCCTGTGATCGTGTGGGTTTCCTCCCACATTCCAAAGATGTGCAGGTTTGTAGATTAATTAGCTTCTGTAAATTGTCTGTAGGGGGTAGGGTAGAACAAGTGCATGGGTGATAGCTGGTCAGCATGGATTTGTGGGCCAAATAACACATTTCCACACTGTATCTCTCAACTAAAATTTATGACGTCCACAGACCAGCTTGGATTTATCCAGTGACTCAATTTCCTTCTCCCAGATTGGCCCTTTAGCCCAAATTGCTAATTAACAACATATTTCACTCCAACCCCATCCAAAAAGCCAAGTACAAGAACAGCATGCTTAGAGAAAGCAGTTTCTCTAGTATAGATCTTTATTCGAGGATGAAATTAAAACTGAGATAAAGGAAAAGACATTAACTAGGGTCAACTCTGGAATAGGTCCATTACTGTGAAGGTGTACGTGTTCATTTGCACCCAGAGTATGTATTTGGACTGACTTGATGTTTTCTCTCAACAAAACTTCACCTTACATTGAAGTGTGTCATGCTCACTGCACAATTGTAGATCACAAGGAGATCAGGATTATGAGCAGCCCTAAACAGAAAATAAAATGCAGGGATGCCTGTATGGCGGTGAAAACTAGGTAGAGCGGGAGATGGAGTCCAGAATGATATCAATCTCTTCAGAGTCAGAATCATATTTTCAAATTCATGTTAAGATAGTTTATTCAGCATTAACAGAAGCTACAATAATTCCACAGCATACCATATTTGAATAACATGATTTCTATGAGGAAAAAGTTTGATTGGTATACAGATAGCACAATAAGACTTTTAGTAATAGACAGTCAAAATTCCACAATTCAACTTTAATGCATAATTCACTGGATTGATGAGCATGTATCACTTATCAAAGAACATTCGTCCTTCCAAGGGACTGTGAGAACTTTAAAGTTGCAATGTAGTACCTGAAAAATTGGAAAATCAGTCATTTTTCCCCAAAACATTTTCGGTTACACCTGAATCGTTCTGTATCAGCTAAAGAATAGTTAAGCACAGAATGAACTTTCTACATCAACCTTGCGCTGTTGGCAGCTGGTGCCGGCAGCTGCCAAGGCACTAGGTTTAAAATTTCCCGCTCTAAACACCTGGCTCTTCAAGAACCTTTTTAAACCTATCCTTTGATCAAATTTTTTTGGGGGCCATTTCTAATGTGGCATCGAGTCAATTGCCGTTTTGATATTACTCATGTAAAGCACCTTGCGAGCATTGGAAGCCGGGGCTGGTGAGGCCTTGTGAGTCGGGATGGTATTGGCTATAACCAAAATCCATTAAACAAGGATTCATTGTAATCCCCGATCTGAGATCCCAACGCCTGGCATTTAGCTTCCAAGGCACTAACACATGGGGGAGGGGTCAGGCATTGGCCGCCTTCCAATGTTCTTTAAACTCATTGGAAAATTACCATGTCACATTTTTTAAAAAGCAAATTAAAGCTGTTCCGCAATATTAAAAGAGGAATAGCACCAGTTGTCCAGAAAAGCTGCTCGTCAGGTACCCAAGTCCCAACTGTGACCCATGGTCAGAATTTTACTGTACTGGGAACTCATTTATTACTACTCCAAAACAGATAGCCAGCTTATTTTTATTTTAAGCACTAGTCAACATATATAGCACTGGAATTGATACAAGAAAAATGTTTTAGGTATGTATTCAAGGGGTTGAAGCAGATGCTACTGACAAGCCAGGTAATGATTTTCTTCAAATATTTGTGGGGGGGGGGGGTGCTATTTTGTTCTGCTAATCATTAATTCCATGTTTGTCACAATGTAACCACAGTTAAAGCCTTACCTCCATCGGTGAAACAAAAGCACAGCTATCCGCCTTTTCAGTTCCAGTTTTCCGGCATTCTGTTTTCCCAATATACATTTCAATGTAGAACATCACACCACTAACCATCTGATGACAGACCAAATTTTAAAATCACAACATCAATCACTGAATTGTAAAAATCACGAAGCATTCATCATAACGTGGGAACGGTGTCACTTTGCTCTCTACAATTTATTTCAGCATAAAATTGATTTCCCCACTGGCCTATATTAAATAATGCAAATACAGAAATTTCCATCAGATGTTACAGAATTTGAATTACACTTTTAGTCGCACCACTGGAAGTGAATCTTGAGGCCAAAAGTTTTGTGCAGTTCTTCAGTTTCCTGGTAACCCCACTGTGCACAACTGAAGAGCAGCCCATTTCAGATTTCTGACCACGATGTAATTAAACTTTCTTGTGCAAAGGTCCACTATACCAGTTAAACACAAATTCCAAATTATTTGGCAAATTCTAAATACATGACAATTGAATACACATTCAAAACGAACGGTTACAATTTGTAAAGCACGTTTCTTGCCGACATTGCCAGTGGCTCATTGGTAACCTCGCATGCTGAGACATCCAAACCCACTCCAGAATCCAGTGTACAATCCAGCAGAGGCTCTTTCAGCTTCTCAATGGACTTAAAAGAAAAAAAAGCATAGCATTCAGAAAACTGAAAACCCCAATGTCTTGGCCATGACCAATTACAATTATATTACAAGGTTATTTATTCCAATTTGTGTGCAAAACTTTGCTGCGCCATCACTTCTCTAGTGCAACACTTCTGTAGTCTGTAGGGAAGGTTTGCCTTAGCTCGGTGGTCTCCAGACACTGCCTGACCTGCTGTGAATTTCCAACATTTTTTGTTGGTGACATATTTTTAAAAATGCTTATAAAATGTTGTTAAAAAATGTAGGTAAAGCTAGAGAATACAACCCCTATTTGACTATTGTAATTGGACAAGCTATGCCATTGATCGTCACGAATTACACTGAATTGGGAACGTTTCTCATAACTTTCATTATTCCAACACAAAAGTTGGTCTGGTTTGACGTACTTTGGCACACCACACGGACATACCCACGAAAGCTAAATGCCTCGCTCTGCAGGGGATATGGCATTCTGTGCCAACATTTGCTGCCCAGTTTAAGAGACCCAGTCCCCCAAATATATAGGTTGGGACTGATGCCACACCAACACCTCCAATTGCCAGAAAATGACAGACAGAGAAAGGTTCTATGGAAAGAGTAAAACAGAGTTAACACTTGTGCTGGTTGAAGGGGACAGTGCTGATGAGAAAGCAATTTATTCACAAAATGCTGGAGTAACTCAACAGGTCAGGCAGCATCTCAGGAGAGAAGGAATGGGTGACGTTTTGGGTCGAGACCCTTCTTCAAGAGAAAGCAATGTCATTATGTTTTACACACTTTAAAGCCACTCAGTAATTTGTGTTCCCAATGGATTTGATAATATTATAATTTACTGGTGAACCCTCCCTGGGATGGTGGGACTGTCATATGAGGAGGCTTGTATTCACTGGAGTTTAGAAGGATGAGAGGGGATCTGATAGAGGCATATCAAATTATAGGACTGGACAATCTAGATGCAGGAAAAATGTTCCCAATGTTGGGGGAGTCCAGAACCAGGGGCCACAGTCTTAGAATAAAGGGGAGGCCATTTAAAACTGAGGTGAGAAGGAACTTTTTCACCCAAAGAGTTGTGGAATTGTCTGCCACAGAGGGCAGTGGAGGCCAAATCACTGGATGAATTTAAGAGAGAGTTGGATAGAGCTCTGGGGGCCAGTGGAATCAAGGGATATGGGGAGAAGTTGGGCACAGGTTACTGATTGTGGATGATCACAATGAATGGCGGTGCTGGCTCGAAGGGCCGAATGGCCTCCTCCTATTTTCTATGTTTCTAACAACACGAACTCGCCAGTTATCGAGTCGGTGCGATATATGGATAGGAAGAAATGCAGGCAAATGGAAGTAGGGTTAGCACAAAAACGATGGGCAAAACGGCCTGTTTGACGGAGTACGGCTCTCAGATCGTGTCCCACCCACCTGCTGCTTGGCGGACACCAGCCTCTGGGATCTGTAGAGGTAGACGTCGTTGCTCTTCATGTTGTACTTGGCGATGGCGAAGTTGGCGGCCTTCACCACGTTGGCGTTGTCCACCGAGATGTCAGTGGGCGTGCCCAGGGGCGGCGACGGCGCCGACTCCCTCCCGAGCCCCGCGTTCAACATCGCCTTACCGCACGCGCGTGCGCGACCGGCCAGCGCCGCCACCAGCGCCGCCGCCAACGCTGTCACCAGCACCGCCCTCATGCCCATCCCGCGCTCTCCCGCTGCCCAACCACCGCCCAACCACCGCCCATCCCGCTAACTGTCGCCTACAGCACGCGCGGCTCCTCCTTATAGAGCCGGCATGAGGGCGGGGTCAGCGAGCAGACCCCGCCCCTCGCACCCCTCCCTCCAATAACGAGAGTGCCAGTCACGGCACCTGACACCCGATAACCTTATTTGGAATGGCGGCGCTTTTTTTTCCGAACTGTTTCCCACCTCGGGCGCTTCACGCACGACGATGGCGGGCAGGGCGGGGCCCGGGCAGAGCAGTCCAGGGCCGGGCAGGGCAGTCCGGGGTTGGATGCAGGAATTTTTTTCCCACAGTTGGGGAAGTGCAGAACCACAGGTCACAGTTTAAGAATAAGGACTGAGATGAGGAAAAACGTCTTCACCCAGAAAGTTGTGAATCTGTGGAATTCTCTGCCACAGAAGACAGTGGAGGCCAATTCACTGGATGTTTTCAAGAGAGAGTTAGATTTAGCTCTTAGGGCTAAAGGAATCATGGGATATGGGGAAAAAGCAGGAATGGGGTACTGATTTTAGATGTTCAACCATGTTCATATTGACAATAGACAATAGATAATAGGTGCAGGAGGAGGCCATTCGGCCCTTCGCGCCAGCACCGCCATTCAATGTGATCATGGCTGATCATTCTCAATCAGTACCCCGTTCCTGCCTTCTCTCCATACCCCCTGACTCCGCTATCCTTAAGAGCTCTATTTAGCTCTCTCTTGAATGCATTCAGAGAATTGGCCTCCACTGCCATCTGAGGCAGTGAATTCCACAGATTTATAACTGACTGAAAAAGTTTTTCCTCATCTCCATTCTAAATGGCCTACCCCTTATTCTTAAACTGTGGGCCCTGGTTCTGGACTCCCAACATTGGGAACATGTTTCCTGCCTCTAACGTGTCAAACCCCTTAATAATCTTATATGCTTTGATAAGATCCCCTCTCCTTCTAAATTCAAGTGTATACAAGCCTAACCGCTCCAGTCTTTCAACATATGACAGTCCCGCCATTCCGGGAATTAACCTAGTAAACCTACGCAGCAAGAATATCCTTCCTCAAATTTGGAGACCAAAACTGCACACAGTACTCCAGGTGTGGTCTCACTAGGGCCCTATACAACTGCAAAAGGACCTCTTTGCTCCTATACTCAACTCCTCTTGTTATGAAGGCCAACATTCCATTGACTTTCTTCACTGCCTGCTGTACCTGCATGCTTCCTTTCAGTGTCTGATGCACTAGGACACCCAGATCTCGTTGTACATCCCCTTTGAATGGCGGTGCTGGCTTGAAGGGCTGAATGGCCTACTTCACCTGTCTTTCTATGTTTCTATCTAGAATATATAAGATGATTGTCACCACAGAATTCACTATTTCTAGCCCTGCTACTAGTAATAAAAAATTATGCCAAACTCTGGTAAAAAGTTTCGAAACAGCATACAGACAATACTGTAGATCAGGATTGAACCCTGACCTCTGGTGCTTTGAGACAATAGCTTTACTCATTGTGTCACGCAATCAGCCCAAAGAAGGTATGAATGGTCCTGACCCAAAAAGTTGTCTGTCCTTTCCCTCCACGGATGCTGCCTGACCTGCTGAATTCCACAACAGACATTTGCAACATATATTTTGCCGCTTAACTAAGAACTTGAAGGGTCTCGACCTGAAATGCCCCCCATTCCTTCTCTTCAGAGATGCTGCCTGTCCCGCTGAGTTACTCCAGCATTTTGTGTCTATCCTACTTTGAAGAAGTTCTCTTCTGAGTGTGAAGGGTCCTGACCCGCAACATCAGCCTTCCATTCCTTCCACAGGTGCTGCCTGACCCGCTGAGTTCCTCCAACACTTTGTGCTTTGCACAAGAGTTTGCAGGTGCGTTTGTGGGTTTGTAGGTGGGTTTGTGGCTGCATCTCACCAAGTAGGCAGTATGGTGTTCCTTGGTGCTCCATTTGCAGTCTCTTCTGTATATCCATCATATTACACCATCTGGAAGTCCATATAACCAACATGGATTGCCACACGTCTGTCACAAATTAATCTCCTTAAAATGAAATATAGATTTAAAGTACTTCACTCAACCTCGCTGGCTGTCTGAATTCAAGCACTCAGTCGTTACATTTTTAGACTAGAAATTTTAGAGATACAGAGTGGAAACAGGCTCTTCAGCCCACCGAGCCGACCAGCGATCATCCCATGCACCAGCACATTCCAACACACCAGGGACCATTTACAATTTACAGAAGCCAATTAACCTACAAACCTGAATGTTTCTGGAGTGTGGGAAGGAACCGGAGCACCTGGAAAAATCTCAGGGAGAATGTACAAACCTGTAATCAGGATCGAACACGGGGCTCCATTGCACAGATATTGCAGAAGATCAGACGTAATTCAAACTGAATCTAGTCACTGGTTTAAAAAATTATGACCAGAGGCCACAGTCTTAGAATAAAGGGAAGGCCATTTAAAACCGAGGTGAGAAGGAACTTTTTCACCCAGAGAGTTGTGAATTTGTGGAATTCTCTTCCACAGAAGGCAGTAGAGGCCAATTCACTGGATGATAAAACTCTAGGGGCTAGCGGAATCAAGGGACATGGGAAGAAGGCAGGCACGGGTTACTGATTGTGGATGATCAGCCAAGGTCACAATGAATGGCGATGCTGGCTCGAAGGGCTGAATGGCCTCCTCCTGCACCTATTTTCTATGTTTCTATGTTGTGGTCATTTCAGCCCAAAATCTCACAGAGTTCTTAGAAGAAAAAAATGATTCTGAATTTCTAATCATTTTGCCCACATGTGATCTTTTGAGGAGGCTCTTTAAAAATGTGCTCATTTTCATCAGCCCTCCTGCAAAGTAAAGTATTTTTGAAGTAAGATACAGGCCTGGCAGTAATGCGTTTATTTAAATTGTACTGTTTAATTATACTATTTTTTCATTATACTTTGGACAAGTAGTTAAATATTTAACAGAAGAAATATAAGCAGAAACAGTATCAAAGCCGCTGCAACATTCATTCTAATTATGGCTGATCCTCACTCTCAACTCATCTTTCCTATTTGATCCCCATGTACTTTGATTCTATTAGTGTCCCAAAATTAATCAATCTTATTTTTGAATATCCCAAGTTGTTCTGTATTCACAGACTACTGGCGAGATGATTGGTAAAATTTACAACTCAAAAATTGCCATGCAACAAATTTCTAAGTTAGTGTTTCAATGCATACATATTCTGTCAGGTGCTATTCATGTTAATCCTAATAGATGAATCGAATTTTAATACTAATTCAGTTGATTAGTGTAGCAATTCTGAACTGTTTTAAGGCAGACGTGTATAGGCTGTGCCATTTGCAATTGAAAGGAGTTAACTCCAAAACTAGATAAATTCACACATATTCAAACTGCTGATTTTTCACACATAAAGCTGTGATTTCACAGCTCTGCACACAAGCTGCCGATTGTTGGACAACCATACGTTATACCCTGCTATGCACTGGAAACTTTATAGGCCTCAGACCGCACCGGAGAAATTTAAGATGAAGATAAACACAAAATGCTGGAGTAACAGCGGGACAGGCAGCATCTCTGGAGAGAAGGAATGGGTGACATTTCGGGTCGAGACCCTTCTTCACGTTTCTGGTCGAGACTCATCTTCAATGTTTCCATGTTTCTATTTCTGTGACTAGATGACACAAGACTTAATGGTATCCCATTTGGACATTCCAGGGTCTGGTGGTCTACCACTATATCCCCACCTCTGATACACCTGTCTTGAGTTTGGGTCAGGACAAATCCAGAGTTGATGACAAAGTAATCTGGTACACAGGATGCAAGCTTTGATTCTGTGAGCTTGACTATGCCAGGCTTTGACAGTCTCATCTGTGGGAAATAGGTTTTGTGAGGAAAGCTTTGCGGACATCTGGGTTACGTGTGCCTTTCCCATGTTTGGTTCCCAGACCTAGCTTGAATCATAGGGGTTTTGACACAACTGGGGGATTTGCAAGGTCTAGCAGAAATGTGCATATCAAATATGAAAAAGAATTTGGGCAGACATTTGAACTGTAAAAGGAAAATTTCAAGCTCAGTTGTCAACCAGCTTTTTAATTACACATTTTTCTGATGACCCATTTTAGGACAATTTAAGCCAAGTTTCCTTCCATGATTTGTGTAATTTTCCCAATTTTTCTGATGTGTTTATCTTCTTTCTCTGCTGTGAAATGCAATAGAAAGTTACTCTATTCCTTCATTTTTAATTACATTATCAGCCAGATCGAGAATCTATAGTTCTGTGAATCTTTGATAGCAGTAATGCTAATCCTCTGTTTGTGTCTGTTAATGCGACTGTAACCAAATCAAAATACCTAAGAACAAGAGCTAATGGAACAACTATTAGAACTAGTCAGGAACAGAACATTTGGAACAAATAGTTTTCACACAAATAGATAAATGTCACAGGATGCAGACATTTATGTTTAATTGTTTTGGCACAGAGAACATTAAGGTGGTGTGAGAAGATGGAAAGAAAATTTAGACTTTTAATAAATTGTTTGATCACTGATTAAAACAAGCATAACCCTATGGAAATCTTTTTTAAGCAAAGAAAGGCAAACAAGTAAAATAAAGGTTCAAATAAACTGAAAAGTAATACAGGAAAGCAAAAATTTAAAAATAAGTATGGGAAATATAGGAATAATCAATAATCAGAGAAGAACAGACAACTATAATTCCATGGTTTTGTGTTGAAACCAGTCTGTAGTATTTGCAGAACCAGTAGAAATGACAGTCATGGCTGAAGAAACTATACCAGCAATGTGTAACAAAGATATAAGAAAGCCCTTGATCAGAAATGAGCCTGTTGACACAGTATTTGCTTGTATTACAACTTGGTGTGATTTGATGTGATGTCAAGAGTGTTTTATTGTCATATGTCCCAGATAGAACAATGAAATTCTTACTTGTAGCCACACAACAGAATATGTAAACATAGTACACTGTAAACAATATAATAAACAAGAGAGAGAGAAAAAAAAGTTCAGTGTGTGTGTATATACACATACTCACAAATACAAATATATATAGAAATATATATACATACACACACACACACACACACACACACACACACACACACACACACACACACACACACACACACACACACACACACACACACACACACACACACACACACACACACACATAAACAAACAATAATAGTGCAATAATAACATAGAAAATAGGTGCAGGAGGAGGCCATTTGGCCCTTTGAGCAATAATAGTCTGTGTAGTTCAGAGCTTATTTCAAGATTCATGATTCAAGATTCAATTTATTGTCACATACACCAATTAAGGTACGGTGAAATTTGAGTTACCATACAGCCATACTAAGTAAAAAGCAACAAGACACACAGCCACATAAAATAAAATTGAACATAAACATCCACCATAGCGGATTCCTCACTGTGATGGAAGGTAAAAAAGTCCAATCACCTTCCTCCTTGTACACTTGCGGACGGGGCTGTTGAACCATCCGCAGTCGCAGTCCGAGGGTAACGGAGGAACTGAAGGAAATTCACATTAGGCAGGAAATGGTGTTGGGTAGACTGATGGGACTGAAGGCTGATAAATCCCCAGGGCCTGATGGTCTGCATCCAGGGGTACTTAAGGAAGTGGCTCTAGAAATCGTGGACGCATTGGTGATTATTTTCCAATGTTCTATAGATTCAGGATCAGTTCCTGTGGATTGGAGGGTATCTAATGTTATCCCACTTTTTAAGAAAGGAGGGAGAGAGAAAACAGGAAATTATAGACCAGTTCGCCTGACATCAGTGGTGGGGAAGATGCTGGAGTCAATTATAAAAGAAGAAATTGCGGAAAATGTAGATAGCAGTAACAGGATCGTTCTGAGTCAGCATGGATTTACGAAGGGGAAATCATGCTTGACTAATCTTCTGGAATTTTTTGAGGATGTAACAGTGGAAGTAGTGTATCTGGACTTTGATAAGGTCCCACATAGGAGATTAGTGAGCAAGATTAGAGCACATGGTATTGGGGGTAGGGTGCTGACATGGATAGAAAATTGGTTGGCAGACAGGAAACAAAGAGTAGGGATTAACGGGATTAACAGAAGTCTGAAGAAGGGTCTTGACCCGAAACGTCACCCATTCCTTCTCTCCCGAGATGCTGCCTGACCTGCTGAGTTACTCCAGCACTTTGTGAATAAATACCCTGGAATTTAGAAGGATGAGAAGGGATCTTATTGAAACATATAAGATTATTAAGGGATTGGACACGTTAGAGGCAGGAAACATGTTCCCAATGTTGGGGGAGTCCAGAACCAGGGGCCACTGTTTAAGAATAAGGGGTAGGCCATTTAGAACGGAGATGAGGAAAAACTTTTTCAGTCAGAGAGTTGTTGGATGTAAGCAGGAACTGGTCATGGAGGTCATGATCAGTGATTAGTAGGGGAACCATGAGGGAAATTAGATAAGTACATAACTGAAAGAGATCCTCTCTGAGCTGGATTCCCAGCAGCCCAAGCTCAAGGATCTGGCATTTACTCAGCCATGACCCCTACAAACAGACCACTTTGCACATTTAGACCCCTTCATGCACTGGTACATTGTGTGACTCACATTAGTTTTCAATTTACTTTGACTCTCCATTGAAGTTAAATGCATGGCATAACAATATAATAATATGTACTCCAATTTCTAGGCACTCGGTTTTCCACTGTAAGAACAAAAGCTGAACCAGGAACATTAACGCATCAAAGATATTTTTGCTATTGTTCTTTTGATGGAACCAGGTACATTTTGGAAGTTAAGATAAGAAGTGTTCAATGCTGAGTGCAACCCGTTGTGTTTCACTGCTACTCCTTAACTTATTTAGAGAAATTACTGAGAAAAGCAGGACAGGGTGACATTGGCAAGATCAATTTATGAGAGTTAATGACTTAATACAAATTCTTCTTGTTCTTCCAGTATCCATTGTGTAACTTTGATGTATTGAGTACTCCCTTACTTGACCAAAGATTGCTTTTGGATACCTGCTACAATGTAGACTCACAAATAAGGGGAACAGCCTGTTGCACATTAATAACTTCCCGGATTCATAGTGGTAAAGCTGTCATACAGCCATTATGTCTTAGATAAGCAACAAAGCTAAATGTACTCTTGTGGCTATTAAATGTAAAAATCACATTGGATTTTCATTAATGTACCCACAGTTACTTGTATTAGGAGCAATAGATTTTGTGCAATGATGACATCAAATATCTGAACATCTTGTTAGGTTATGAACTGATGTTTATTTGGTAAATTGTTTGATTTATTGGGATATTTATTGGTGTTGTCATGTGTACTAAGATTTGCCTGCTTTCCAGGCAAATCATGTCTTACATGTGCACAATCAAACCATGTATGAGTAAAATGAGTAGTGCAAAAAGAGAAAGGAATCAGAGTGCAGACTATAGTAATACAGCTCCAGAGAATTTTTTAAAAGGTGCAAGGGCTGCAACAAAGTAGATTGGGATATTGAGATTCATCAGCTTATGAGAGGACCATTCAATAGTTTGATTACAGTGGGGAAGAAGCTGTTTCTAAATATGAGGTACATGCTTGCAAGCTGTTGTATTTTCTGCACAATGCTAGACGTGCAGTAGAAGGAATGATCAGGGTGTAAATGGTCCTTGATTATCGTGGCTGTTTTCCCAGGGCAGAATGAAGTACAAATGGAGTGTGATGGGGAGGATGGACTGGGCTGATCCACAACTCTGCAACTTCTTGCGGTCTTGGGGAAGAGCTGTTGCCAGGTTGACAGGATGCATCTGTAGAAATTGGTAAGTCATGAAAGACATGCAAAGGAACGGTAGCGCAGCGGTAGAGTTGCTGCTTTACAGCGAATGCAGCGCCGGAGACTCAGGTTCGATCCTGACTACGGGTGCTGCACTGTAAGGAGTTTGTACGTTCTCCCCGTGACCTGCGTGGGTTTTCTCCGAGATCTTCGGTTTCCTCCCACACTCCAAAGACGTACAGGTATGTAGGTTAATTGGCTGGGTAAATGTAAAAGTTGTCCCTAGTGGGTGTAGGATAGTGTTAATGTATGGGGATCGCTGGGCGGCACGGACTTGGAGGGCCGAAAAGGCCTGTTTCCGGCTGTATATATATGATATGATATGATAAGTAGAGACATTGGTGTGCTTTCTCGGACATAGAATCAATATGGTTGGAACAACACGAATTGTTGGTGATATTTAGGAATGATATACTGGAACTTGAACCTCATGACCATTTCCAACACTATACCATTGATACAGACTGGGGTGTGTACTCCACCCCATTTCCTGAAGCAATGACTAACTTCTTTGTTTTGCTGACAGTACGTAAATGCTGTCCACATTCACCTGTTAATCTTTGATCTGATCTCTTTGCTATCGTCCCAGCCTAACCCTTTACTAATATGATCATCAATTCCTCTACTTGCCAATCGATCCTCTTCCAACCCCATACCCTTCTTTCTTCCCCATCTCTGGGCCTCATTCCATTGTTCATCCTGCCTCCTCCAAACATCAGCTGTTTCCATCCTCCAGATTTCAGCATCTGTAGTCTCTTGTATCCCCACCTGATTCCCTTTGTACACTACAGGAAAATGTCTTATTTTGTAATTTCCTGTTCGTTGACCCATAATAAACCAACTGTTTAACATGTCGAAACAATTACCTCTCAACTTCTTGGCTCCAAATAAGCTCAGTCTACATCAGCTGTAACAAAACCCACACAAGGTTAACGTTTATGCTGTGAGAAATGAGCAAAGAGAACAGTGTAAATGGAGTTCCACCTGCTCAACTCCAGTTGTTGATTGGGGAATTTCCTCTAGTCACGTTGAACAGATTGCATGTATGTGGGTCAATTTGTTCTGTTATTAAATGGAAGAGGATTCAATCTGGGTGCTCAAAATTGACCATTTAAAACAAGATCAAAGGTATTTATTCACAAAATGCTGGAGTAACTCAGCAGGTCAGGCAGCATCTCAGGAGAGAAGGAATGGGTGACGTTTCGGGTCGAGAGACTTCTTCAGACTCTGAAGAAGGGTCTTGACCCGAAACGTCACCCATTCCTTCTCTCCTGAGATGCTGCCTGACCTGCTGAGTTACTCCAGCATCTTGTGAATAAATACCTTCGATTTGTACCAGCATCTGCTGTTATTTTCTTACACTACCTATTTAAAACAAGATAATAATTTTGTTGTTGTCGCTTTTTCCTTCAGCCTTTGGTGCCTGCAGTGGCTGGTTTTGATAGGTGCTCTTCCCTCTCCAGCATTTCCACACCACACTGACACTTCCCTTTAATGTCTGTTACACTTTCCTGAGCAGTGGGGAGACGGAGTGCAAATGTCCTTGGATTAATCAAGGCGAGTGTATGTAAAAATTGTTGATGGTTTTGGTCATACTCTTTTCAATCCCAGGACTTCTGTATGGTCTACTTTCCACACACCTCTGCCCTACCCCCCCCTACACAGACAGACAGACAGACAGACACACACACACACACACACACACACACACACACACACACACACACACACACACACACACACACACACACACACACACACACACACACACACACACACACACACACACACACACACACACACACACACACACACACTTTGATGAGGAGTGTTTTGGGGTTCTGGGTAACAATCTGTAGAAGTTGAACATCAAAACACCTGGCCCTGTGAAGGTAAGACTACCTCGTTGAGAGGGATAGCTGCTTCATCACTTTTATTCTGGGAAGGAGGCATCAGCTGGATAAACAGAGTCTTTGAGCGGTCCCTGGAACAAGGAACCCCATAGTTTCTGCATCACCTGAAGAAACAAAGCTGGGTGGTAATGTGAGCTGTGGGGAAGCTGCTATGAGGTTGCAGGGTGACTTGGACAGGTTGTGTGAGTGGGCGGATGCATGGCAGATGCAGTTTAATGTGGATAAGTGGGAGGTTATCCACTTTGGTGGTAAGAATAAGAAGGTAGATTATTATCTGAATGGTGTCAAGTTAGGAAAAGAGAACGTACAACGAGATCTGGGTGTCCTGGTGCATCAGTCACTGAAAGGAAGCATGCAGGTACAGCAGGCAGTGAAGAAAGCCAATGGAATGTTGGCCTTCATAACAAGAGGAGTTGAGTATAAGAGCAAAGAGGTCCTTCTGCAGTTGTCTTGGGCCCTAGTGAGACCACACCTGGAGTACTGTGTGCAGTTTTGGTCTCCAAATTTGAAGAAGGATATTCTTGTTATTGAGGGCGTGCAGCATAGGTTTAGTAGGTTAATTCCCAGATTGGCGGGACTGTCATATGTTGAAAGACTGGAGCGGCTAGGCTTGTATACACTTGAATTTAGAAGGATGAGAGGGGATCTTATCGAAACATATAAGATTATTAAGGGGTTGGACACGTTAGAGGCAGGAAACATGTTCCCAATGTTGGGGGAGTCCAGAACCAGGGGCCACAGTTTAAGAATAAGGGGTAGGCCATTTAGAACGGAGCTGAGGAAAAACTTTTTCAGTCAGAGAGATGAAAATCTGTGGAATTCACTGCCTCAGAAGGCAGTGGAGGCCAATTCTCTGAATGCATTCAAGAGAGAGAGCTAGATAGAGCTCTTAAGGATAGAGGAGTCAGGCGGTATGGGGAGAAGGCAGGAACAGGGTACTGATTGAGAATGATCAGCCATGAACACATTGAATAGTGGTGCTGGCTCGAAGGGCCGAATGGCCTACTCCTGCACGTATTGTCTATTGTCTATTGTCTAAACCCTATGCACTTAGAAGAACAGAGCCACCCTCTTTCCATGGCCACTGGAGCCACTGAGACCCTTTACTGGCAGAGGAGGATCTGGAAGTTTGTTTTCGTTTTTCCTTCCTCACTTCTGTTGGATATTCTCCCCTTTGCCTACCTTGGGCAGTTTGTGATGCCAGTGTACCTGATCGTTGCTGGCTGTTGGTACTAATGAACCAGCATTGAACGAGGTGATGAGGAGAGGGAGACACAAGGAATAGCAGGTGTTGGAATCTTGAGCAAAAAACAAAGTGCTCATTATTTATAATCCCACCTTGAATTAATCTCATGCAAGCTTTCAGCGCATCACCGTAAAAGGGAGCTAGTTCGCCCTTCGGCGTGCTATAGTGAACAAAGGTGTGATACTCTTTTCACACTGTTACTACAGATTGGATAGAGGCACAGCTGGCTCTGGAGCTCCAACCTTCACCACCATTCGAGAGGTGCCTCATTCATTGTATAACGTCTGCTGCACCAAGTGCACCTCACCTTTACTTATTACCTTGTCAAGTGAATAGAATTGGTTGCAGATAGTTTCTACATTGGTGGGAATCTCAGAAGACGAAACTGACCATCAACTAAACTGTTATTGCCAAATATAGTTGCCGACCTTTAAATTGGGGGCAACACTCCTGGAAAGCTCTGCAGAGGAGATGATGTCCTTGTCTGGATTCAGTCTCGTTTCTGCTAACCATTAGCTGTTCCTCTGAGCGATGGCAGGCTTGTCACTTCCTATAGATTTTTACACAGTTAATGCACCAGAGGGCACACTTCACTGGAAAAAGTAAAGTGACATTTTGGCTGTGAATTTTTCAATCCCAAATATAATGAGGTAGAATTATGGGGTAAAGTAACATAGTGGCTAAGTTAGTGAATAAGTAATCAAGAGCTCTAGATCCAACAAATTGGTTCAAACTCCAGCACAGCAGCTGGGGAATTAAAATTCAATTTTACTATTAGGCATCAGTAAGGGTCACCATAAAACTAATGTGTTGACTTAAATCCAGGAGGTGCATCATTGTTCTTTGTGAAGACCATCCACTAGATCTACCGTATCTGACCTATATGTGATTCCTGACTATCAGTGAAGTGGTTAACTCAACTGCTTTCTGAAGCGATTAAGTATTCAGTTGTAGCAAATTGCTATTCTGGAAACATTATGATAAAAAATATATTGAATAACTGGTAACAGAAGGTGCAGAAGAGGTTTACCACAATGCTGCATGGATTAGGGGGTATTATCTATAAGGAGAGGTTGGACAAACTTGGACTGTTTTCTTTGGAAGGTCAGAGGTTGAGGTGTGACCTGATAAAAATATATAAAATTCTTGAGAGGCTTAGATAGGTCAGACAGTCAGTATTTTATCCAAGGGTGGAAATGTCAAAGACTCGAGGGCATGGCTTTAAGGTGAGAGGGGCAAAGTTTAAAGAAAATGTGTGGGGCAGGTCTTTACACAGAGTTGTGGGAGCCTGGAACACAATGCCTGGTGTGGTGGTGGAGGCATTTAAGACGGTTTTAGATAGGAACATGAATATGTGGGGAATGGAGGGATATGGATCATGTGCAGGCAGAGGAGCTTAGTTCAACTCGGCATTATGTTCAACATAGACATTGTGGGCCAAAGGGCCTGTTCCTGTGTTGTCCTGTTTCTAGGTTCTAGGTTTCAGGAGGGATGAAGACTTTGATCTTTGTAATGATTTATTATTATCATTTGTACTGAGATACAGTGAAAAACTTTTGTTTGCGTGTTATTCAGTAAAATCAATCATGCTCTACATCATTGTGCCACAGTTGCATTGCACGTGTTTCTTGAAGGGAAAGGAATATCAGCTGAAGATCTGAATACTTGGGCTAGTGTGGTTCTGTATTGGGAGGGGATTTCCCAGTTGCAGAAGGTCTCCCTGCTAAGCATGGTGTTCTCTACATCAGATGAAGCTGTTGTATTTCAGAGTCCTTGCTGCCTGCTTCCTCATAGAGTTGTAGAAAGATGCAGCACGGGAACAGGTCCTTTGACCCATCGAGTCTGTGCTGACCACCAACCTGCCATTTAAACTAATTCTGTATTAAACCAATTCTTTATTCTTCCCACATTCCCATGAACTCCCCCCAGATTCTACTTCTCACCTCGACACCAAAGGGGAACTTACAGTGGCTAATAGTGTGGCTGGTGGAGATGCACTAAAGATACATTGCATTTAGGTTCAGGTTTATTATTTTCACTTGTATTATGGTACAGTGAAAAGCTTTTGATTGCGGGCTATCCCATCAAATACTTTACATGAATACAATCAAGCCAAACACGTACAACAGGAGACAAAAGTACTGCAGATGCTGAAATCTTGAGTAAAACGCAAAGTGGTTGAGTAACTCAGCAGTTCAGGCAGCAGCCATGGAAGGATTTGGCAGACTTTGTTTCGGATTGGGTTCCTTCTTCAGATTGATTGTAGTAGGTGAGGAGGGAGCTGGAAAAGAGAGGTGGGGCGGGACAAAGCCTGGCAAGTACATATGTGCCATAGAAAGCATATTGTCAGGTGGCATCACTGCTTGGTTTGGGGACAGCTCTGCCCAAGACTGCAAGAAATTGTGGAGTTGCAGATGGAACCGAGTCCCAAATCAGATTCACCACCATCGATTCCATGTACACCACATTATCTCGGAAAAGCAGCCAACATAATCAGATAATAAATGTGAGGTTATCCACTTTGGCGGCAAGAACAGGAAAGCAGAGTATTACCTGAATGGTGAACGATTAGGAGAAGGGGAGATGCAACGTGACCTGGGTGTCATGGTGCACCAGTCATTGAAAGCAAGCGTGCAGGTGCAGCAGGCAGTGAAGAAAGCGAATGGTATGTTGGCATTCATAGCAAGAGGATTTGAGTTTAGGAGCAGGGAGGTTCTACTGCAGTTGTACAGGGCCTTGGTGAGACCGCACCTGGAGTATTGTGTGCAGTTTTGGTCTCCTAATCTGAGGAAAGACGTTCTTGCCTTAGAGGGAGTACAGAGAAGGTTCACTAGATTGATCCCTGGGATGGCAGGACTTTCATATGAAGAAAGACTGGATAGACTAGGCTTGTACTCGCTGGAATTTAGAAGACTGAGGGGGGATCTTATAGAAACATATAAAATTCTTAAGGGGTTGGAGAGGCTAGATGCGGGAAGATTGTTCCCGATGTTGGGGGAGTCCAGAACCAGGGGTCACAGCTTAAGGATAAGGGGGAAGTCTTTTAGGACCGAGATGAGAAAACATTTCTTCACACAGAGAGTGGTGAGTTTGTGGAATTCTCTGCCACAGAAGGTAGTTGAGGCCAGTTCATTGGCTATATTTAAGAGGGAGTTAGATGTGGCCCTTTTTGCTAAAGGGATCAGGGGGTATGGAGAGAAGGCAGGTACAGGCTACTGAGCTGGATGATCAGCCATGATCATATTGAATGGCGGTGCAGGCTCGAAGGGCCGAATGGCCTACTCCTGCACCTATTTTCTATGTTTCTATGTTTCTATTTGTCCCTTCCCAGTCATTTCTTCTCCCTGTTCCCATCAGGAGAAGAAAGCAGCACCACCAGACTCAGGAACAGCTTCTTCCCTCTGAATAGCTTCTTCTCTTGAGTCTGAAGAAGGCTCCCGACCCGAAACATCATCTATCCATGTTCTCTAGAGATGCTGCCTGACCAGCTGAGTTACTCCAGGACTTTGTATCCATTTGTGTAAACCAGCATCTGCAGTTCCTTGTTTCTACATTCTTCCCTCCGTTCCCACTGTTCTTCCTTCTGAGCGGTCCTTCCATGAGCTAAGGTACAGTCTGCCCCATTGCAGATTTTGTTTTTTGTTTATAGAACTATTATGCTACAATGCTGAGAACGACATTCTGCATTCCATACCTTTCCCTTTGCTCTCCCTATTTTACTAGCGTTTGACGATTGGATAGTATTATCTAATCCGATTGAATACTATGCAAAGCAAAGCTTTTCACTGTACTTTGGTACATGTGGCAATAATACATCTAAAACTAAATGTAAGCCTAAAGTGGCACTGTTTCTGGGGAAAGGGCCTAGCTAGAACTTGAAATCCACCACACATTCCCATACTGACCTTTCTGACAGTCTTCCCCTTTGCCTGAGTTAGGCCACACGCAAACTAGAGGAACAAACCTCGTAGTCTACTTATAACAGTATTAACATTGAATTCTCCAATTTGAGTAATACCCCATTCACCCCTCTTTTTCCTGTGCCTTCCCACCATGGTATGAACAGACTTCTCCCACAATCTTCAGAAGCCCAATTACCTTGTTCCTTTACCCTCTCACCACACTCACCTTCCAACCCCGAGTCCCACAATTTGCTTCATCTCCCCTCTTCCCCCCCCCTGTTCCCTACCACCCATATCTCTTCCTCTTGCTTAACATTTCATTCCTCCTCTTTCCTCCTTACTGACACTATTTAGTGTAGGAGGGAATTGCAGATGCTGATTTACACCGAAGATAGACACAAAATGCTGGAGTAATTCAGCGGGACAGGCCGCATCTCTGGATAGAAGTGACGTTGCGGGTCAAGACCCTTCTTCAGACTGAGAGTTAGGGGAGAGGGACACACAGAGATATGGAAGGGTAAGATGTGAAAACAAGAGATCAATGGGGACGGAGAGCAAGGAAAATGTACACACAAACTACTCCAGGACCACTTCTTTCTTCAAAGCACTGTGAAAAGGTAATTTGGTTAACTTTGCGCAAAATTTGGTTTACGGTTTTTTATTGTTACACCTGGATGACCTTGCATTAGATATACAATTTGAGTGGCTTGCAAGGCCAAGAAGGTAAAATAAATGTTTGCCCTGTGAACAATAACATTTTCTTGGCATTAAAAATCCAATAAATAATTCAAATCTTTGGTTTGTTACAAAGTGTGAGCTAAATTAAAACATTTTTATTCTCCCAAATAAATCGATGTATTGCATGCATTTATGTAATCAAGGCTGCAACGTGATTCAGAATTTGGCATTTACATGAGTTTATCACACTTTTGAAATGTTACTTTGATAATATTGTTTGAAAAATAAAGATAAATAGGTGTTGGCAGTGGGAGTATTACAGTTTTGTCCGTCGTGAACTGGATGTAAATATCTCCCACCCATGGGTGTTGAAACTTGTTAATCCTATTGTGGTAAAATAAAATATGAAAGGAATACGTGTTTACATCCCCAAATACATTCCAGGTGATGAAACCCTTCTGAAATGTTGTCAGTGTTGAAATGTAGAAAATTGAGGAACTAATCCCAGAAAAAGAAAGAAATAACTGGATACTCCACATTAGTGATTTTAAAATGTCATACAACACCATGTCTATGCCAACATTTTTGACCATCAACACTAATTCCATTTGACCACATATCCTTTTATGCCTTGCCTATTTAGTTGCCTGTCTAATTATCTCTTAAACCTAAGAGACCTCTGATTCCACTTGTCTGAAGAATATATATTGTCCAAGGACATCAAAGATCTGCTCCATTAATCTTCTACATCCACAGGAAGAGCTGACCAGGTCCATGTTTAACGTCCTATTCAAATACAACAGATCTTGAAATTAGATTGGTTGCTCGCTATTTTTCACATAAAAAAGATTTAACTGGAATAAATTGTCCTTATGATAATTTCTGGGTTAAATCATGCTCATTGCAGACTTGGAGCAAGCGTTTGTGTGTGCTATTCATGTGAAAGACCGAATGTTGTGTTGCTTTGTTGCACTATCTTTATTTAAATCTTCGTTCAGCTGGCTTTGGTAGACCTGACCAGGCAGTTTAAGAACTTGGAGTCATTGAGTGATACAGTGTGGAAAAAGCCCCTTTGGCCCGACTTGCCCACACTGGCTAGGTTAAGGATTCAGCCTATAATGTGAAGAGAACTGAGTTCACATGTCTTCAGGAGAGTGATATAGAAACATAGAACAATAGGTGTAGAAGTAGGTTATTCGGCCCTTTGAGCCAGCACCACCATTCAATATGATCATGGCTGATCATCTAAAATCCGTACCCTGTTCCTGCTTTTCCCCCATATCCCTTGATTCCTTTAGCCCTAAGAGCTAAATCTAACTCTCTCTTGAAAACATCCAGTGAATTGGCCTCCACTGCCTTCAGTGGCAGAGAATTCCGAAGATTCACAACTCTTTGGGCAAATAAGTTTTTCTCATCTCAGTCCTAAATGGCCTACCCCTTATTCTTAAACTGACCCCTGGTTCTGGACCCCCCCCCAACATCAGGAACATTTTCCTTGCATCTAGCCTATCTAATCCTTTATGTTTCTATAAGATCCCCTCTCATCCTTCTAAATTCCAGTGAATATGTTGGTGCATGGCCCTTCTCTGATCACGGAGGACAGCTTGCTGCTGAATCGTAGCGCCCTTTTCGATTGTGAAGAACCACTGTCTTCTCATGGACAGTAATGCTGTGAGCATTAGGAGCAGGAACCTGTTCACAAGGAGCATCGCATTGTTCAGTGGAGATACCAGTCTACATCCTGTTCCTTTCGAGCCTCAAGCTGCTCCCGTCTGGATGAGACCAAACCTCTATCTGGATCAGTGTGAACAGGACGTGGTGTGGCCATGTTTGACGTGATAGAGTTCCCTTGATCCTCATCTTTCACCCCACCAGCCTCCGCATCCAACACATCATTCTCCGACGTTTCCATCACCTCTAATACCACCACCATTTACATCTTCCCATCCCCATCCCTTTCCACCTTCTGCAGAGATCGCTCTCTCTGCAATCGTAAGTTCGCTCAACCCTTCCCACCCAAATTACCCTCTCCCTGCAACAACAAGAGATGTAACATCTGCCCCTATACCAACTCCCTCGCCTCCTTCCAGGGACCCCAGCAGTCTATCCAGGTGAGACATAGGTTCACGTGCACCTCCTCTAATCTCGTCTAGTGCATCCTGTACGCTTAATGTAGCCTCCTGGACATCGGTGAAATCAACCAGATCTCCCAGTTGCTCACCATTTTAACTCCTCTTTCCATTCCCATAATGACCTTTCTGTCCTGGGCCTCTTCCATTGCCAGAGAGCGGTCACACGCACCTCATATTCCGCTTGGGTAGCTTACAACCCAAAGGGATGAAAATAAAATTCTCCAATGTTAGGTAACTACAAAACTCTCCCCTTCTCCCTTCTTCCCCCCTAAACCTCCCCTCTGCTCGCCCCTGTGCCCCACATTTAACTTTCCCTTCCCCTTTCCCCGACATTCCTTCCTCAAGTTTCACCATTTGCAACTCTTCAATCCTTTTGTCTCACATCTTCTGTTATTTCATCTCTGGCCTTTGTCCACCGTTGGCCTATCACTTGTGTCAACCTATTACGTACCAGGCTTTGTCCTACCTCTCCTCTCTTCCAACTTTCTTCCCCCCTCCCCCCCCCCCCCCCCCAACAATCTGTTTGAAGAAGACCTGAAACGTCATCTATCCATGTTCTCCATTGATGCTGCCTGTCCTACTGAGTTACTTTGGTATCTATCTTTGGTATAAACCAGCATCTGCAGTCCCTTGGATAATTGGAGTACCTTGCAATATGATCAATTGCCTGAGAAAAAGGAATGGGATGCTGCGCAGATGGTACATTCATGAGGTTCTGAAACACCTACTGTGGTGTATGTAACTGGTGTTGTCCCTGGCATGACCTACTCCACAAAGCGAAACAGCAGTGACGTTGGAGTGAGGGAACCTGCTGGGTTTATGATAGAAACATAGTAAATAGGTGCAGGAGGAGGCCATTTGGCCCTTCGAGCCAGCACCACCATTCATTGTGATCATGGCTGATCATCGACAATCAGTAACCTGTGCCTGCCTTCTCCCCATATCCCCTGATTCCACTAGCTCCTAGAGCTCTATCCAACTCTCTTTTAAATTCATCCAGTGAATTGGCCTCCACTGCCCTCTGTGGCAGAGAATTCCACAAATTCACAACTCTCTGGGTGTAAAAGTTTCTTCTCACCTCGGGTGTTAATACAGTGCTAGTGAACAACTCCAGGAATGGAACATTCCCTCAGCACCTCACTGGAGATCCGTGCAGACATCCACTCGATTGTCTCCAGCCAGTGGCACAGTCGTGCAGTTGGTAGAGCTGCTGCCTCACAGCGCCGGAGACCCGGGTTCGATCCTGACCTCGGGTGATGTCCGTGTGGAATCGGTACGTTCTCCCTAAGACGGTGTGGGTTTCCTCAGGGTCCTCTGATTTCCCTCCACATTTCAAGGATGTGCGGGTTAGTAGTTTAATTTGCCTTTGTAAATTGCCCCTAGTGTGTATAGAGTGGATGTGAAAGTGGTATAACATAGAACCAGTGTGAACGAGTGTGTGGACCTGGCGAGCCAAAGGGCCTGATTCCACGCTGTATCGCTATACTAAACTAAGCATGTCTCGAAGCCTGAACTCCCAGTAACAGAAGCGACGACTGAGCCCATGTTTCCTCTTGAATGTTCAATTATGTGTTGTGCACTTGTTAGTTATTTGACCCACACTATAGTGTCCACCTGAGTGGAGTTTTTGTCTTCTCAAGAACTAAACGGTAGGTGGAATAACAGAAAAGTGGGAAGGAATTGATGGGAATTTGAGGAGAATAAAATGGGTTCAGTGACACCTGGGGCAGTCAGATCACCTGTCCATATTCTTAACTCCAGCATACACCCCACTCAGGAGGAAAGCTCCAGTCACCATAAAGACTGTTAAGACATGGCCTGAAGGAGCTTCCTCGCAGCTGCAGGATTGCTTCGAAAGGACCAACTGGGATATTTTTGAGGATCAGGACTTGGAGGAGTATACATCAACTGTACTCTGCTACACCCAAAACTGTGTTGACAATGTCACCGTCGACAAACGTATCCGGTTGTATCCCAATCAGAAGCCCTGGATGACAAAGGATGTCAGGTCTCTCCTCAAGGACCGTAACACCGCCTTCAGGTCTAGTGATAGAGCTCTATACAGTGCTGCTAGAACCAACCTGAAGAGAGGCATCAAGGATGCCAAAGCGTCCTACAAGAGGAAGATTGAGGACCACTTTACCAACAATGACCCACGGCGGGTATGGCAAGGCATCCAGCACATCACCAACTACAAGACCAGCAACCGCACGACTGCCGACGGCGACGCCTCGCTGGCAGAGGAACTTAACTGTTTCTTTGCTCGTTTCGAGGTGAAAGCTGCAGTGGCAGACATAACACCCTCTCCAGCACCTGACAGCAACACCTTCACTGTGCAGGAGTATGATGTTAAGCGCGTGCTCAGAGCAGTGAATCCCAGGAAAGCTGCAGGCCCCGATGGTGTGACGGGAAGAGTGCTGAGGGAATGTGCAGACCAATTATCTGAGGTCTTCACAAAAATCTTCAACCTGTCCCTTTTAAAATCCACCATCCCTCCCTGCCTGAAGTCCGCCACAATCATCCCACTGCCGAAAAAGTCTGTCATCAGCGGCCTTAACGACTACCGTCCGGTAGCACTCACACCGGTCATCACAAAGTGCTTCGAGAGACTGGTCCTGCAGCACATCAAAGCCAGCCTCCCACCCACCTTCGACCCACACCAGTTTGCCTACAGAGCAAATAGGTCTACAGGAGATGCCATCGACACTGCTCTTCACACTGCACTGACCCACCTTGAACACCAGGGGAGCTATGTGAGGATGCTCTTCCTCGACTTCAGCTCTGCCTTTAACACGGTCATCCCGAGCAGACTGGTCACCAAACTTTCTGACCTTGGATTTTCCCAAACCATCTGCCAATGATCAAGGACTTCCTGACCAACCGCCCCCAGACCGTCAAAATAGGCCCTCACCTCTCCTCCACCATTACACTGAGCACCAGCTCACCACAGGGCTGTGTGCTGAGCCCCATCCTTTACTCCCTCTACACTCACGACTGCGCCCCCACCCATCCCACCAACACCATCATCAAGTTCGCGGATGACACGACTGTGGTTGGACTCATCTCAGGAGGAGATGAGACAGCCTACAGGGATGAAATCCAAAGGCTGGCAGCATGGTCTTCAGTGAACAATCTTGTCCTGAACTCCTCCAAAACAAAGGAACTTATAATTGACTTTAGGAAAACCAGTGCAGAATACGACCCACTCTACATCAATGGGGTCTGTGTGGAAAGGGTACCCGCTTTCAGGTTCCTGGGTACGCAAATCGCAGAAGATCTTACCTGGTCTACCAACACCATCACCACAGTGAAGAAGGCACAGCAGAGACTCCACTTCCTGAGGATCCTCAGGAAAACCAACCTGCAGGAGAAGCTCATGATGTCCTTCTATCGCTGCTCCATCGAGAGTGTGCTGGCATACTGTATAACCACATGGTATGCCAGCTGCTCAGAAAAGGACAGGAAGGCTCTTCAGAGGGTCATCACGACGGCCCAGAAGATCATCGGCTGCTCACTGCCCTCCCTGGAGCACCTGTTCAGCCTACGCTGCCTCAGTAGAGCAGGCAAAATAATAGAAGATCCATCCCACCCCGGCCACCGTCTGTTTGTTCATCTGCCCTCTGGTCGACGTTTCAGGTCGATCAAATCCCGAACAAACAGACTTAAGAACAGTTTTTACCCCAGGGCCATACGAGAACTGAACACTACCTTCTGCACTAGGCAACACTGTTAAAACTTTTGTACTTAATATAATTGTATTTATTTGTTTTTGCATTTATTGCATATATGTTTTTACGCACCGTCAGGATTGGCTATTTTTTAATTTCGTTGTACTCGTTGCAATGACAATAAATGAATATTATTATATTATTATTATAAATGAAGGCTTGATGATTGGTACAAACTCATTGGGATGAAATGCCTGTTTCCCAGTCCTAGAGTACTATGACTATCATTGAACTGGCTCCAGGGTCATTTTACAGAGCTTGTACAGAAGAGATTTACCAAAATGCTGCCTGGATTAAAGGGTATTAGCTATAAGAAGTTGAACAGACTTGGATATTTTTCTCTAGAATGACGGAGGCTGAGGGGAGACCTGATAGAAGTATATAAAATTATGAGAGGCATAGATAGTGTAGATGGTCACAACCTTTTTAACCAGGGTCGAAATGTCAAAGACTAGAGGGCATAGCTTTAAGGTTAGAGGGGACAACGTTTGAAAGTGATGTACTGGGCATGTTCTTTACACAGAGTGTTGGCGCCTGGAATGTACTACCAGGAGTGGTGGTGGAGGCAGATAGGTGGCATTTAAGAGGATTTTGGATAGTCATATGGATATGCAGGGAATGGAGGGACGTTAATGATATGCAGGCAGAGGAGATTAGTTTAACTTGACGTCATGTTTGGCATGGACATTGTGGGCTGAAGGGCCTGTTCCTGTGCTGTACTGTTCTAGGGTCTATGTTCTTTTGTGGAGACACATCATGTGGGGCTGACTCCGTGGAAGGCAGATATGGTGAAAACGAAAATCTGATCTAATTGTGTCACCGATGTTTGTCATCATGTAGGAAACTTTTGGGATTATTTTTCCGTTACTTACAACTGAATAGAGTTTGGAAATCCGCACACCTGGGCTGCTGATTAAACACGTGAATCAAATTTATGTTTTTAAACTCACATCTGATAAGAAATATGAATAACCTGGTTCAAAATAAAAATACACAAAACACTCCTATTTGCTGTAAGAAATCACTTAATTTGTTCTTATCTTGCAAATACCACAAAATATTTAGATAATAAAACTAATTCAAAGCTAATGGTGCATCACCATCCTAATATTTAATTGAATGAGTATCACTGTCACACCCTTAAGTTGAAACGGTATATAACAGGGCAGTGAATTGCCTGCTATCTGTTCATTGAGTGAGACGAAGAAAAGATCATGGCTGGCTGGCAATTTGCACTCGCTGTTTTCTCCCTTACCCTTCTTTCCATTTCTGCTGAAACCAAGCACCAAGTGAAGGAAATACAGCAACTTGCCCAGACTGGCCAGGACAATCCTTTACTTCTGAACGTTGATACCAGTGACAACGACTTCCAGGCAATTGCAGAAATGGCCATGCAAGAACTCAGCAGCCAGAAAGGCTCTCTGTACAAAATCGTCCAGTACCTGGATGCCAAAGCGCAGGTAATGTGTACGCAATTTATTCTTTCTGCAATTATGAATGAAAGGTGTTTACTCTACCTTTAAATGGCGGCTATGCCCTGCTTAAAAAGTGCCACTCTAACAAGTCTAGAGTTAGAAAATTGCTAGCGTGATGCAAGTGCAGAATCAGTGACCTGCACACGATGGTTTTCCCACTTGAAAAAGGCAGGAGTGGCTGCAGGTAGTTTGCTGACCTTTGGAGAGTTATATGGCGGGTCCCAATGTTATGTGCTGAATATGTACTCCAGATCAGAGAGTTGTCTTGGACTGAGTGCTGCAAACTGGTGCACTCTAGTTTTATCCACCTTATGGAACTGAATTTTAGTGGACATAAATTTAGAGTAAGGGGTAGGAGATTTCATGAGAATCTGAGGGGGGCCTGTAAGTGATGAGTACTGTACCTGGAATGCACTGCTGGAGAGAGTGTTGGAAGTAGTCACTGACAGTGTTTAAGCAGTGTCTGCATGAGCACTCGGCATAGAAGGCGATGGACTAAATGCTGGACGATGAGATGAATGTAGAGGGCACGATGGGGCGAATGGCCTGTTTTCACACTGTGCGTCTCTGAGTGGCTGACATGCTGTGAGGAGTGATGAAGATGGCTGCTGCTCTGGGACAAAAGGGCCACAGATCAGGCCCTCAAATCTGTGCATTAAGAGGACAAAATCTGTGTTAAAGCCCCAGGAAGTATTTGCTCAAAAGGGTTGTTTATAAATTTGGATTTAGATTTATTTTTGTCACGTATAGCAAGGTACAGTGAAAAGCTTTATTTTGCATGCTATCCAATTAAATCAGATAAAACTATACATAAATGCAATCAAGTCAAACTCAAGCACAGTAGGTGGAGCAAAGGGGAGGATAAAGAGTGCAGAATATTTTTCTCAATGATAACTGATGTGCTAATAGTAAATGATTGGACATACGAGGAAAATATTGACCAGAATGTTCTCTATAATACACATTAAAAATTTGGATGCATGAAGTCCATTTTTGAAATGAGAATGGGAAGGTGAGGAATGGTTATGTGAGGTGTCCCGGCATGCCTCCATCTTCCATGTACCTCTGGCAAAAGCAGTGTAAAATGTAAGAGTACAGCAATAGCACAGTGGGTTGATACAGCATCTTTTTACCTGGGATAGAACTGCTGGTAGACTGATGAGATTAAAATGTTACTGTTATTTTGGGGCAGAGGCAGCATTCAACACATGTTTAAATAGGTTTTGTTCTCACTCCAGGTGCTCGAGGGAATTCTCTACATGACGAATGTCTTCATCGGGAAAACTGACTGCCCAGCTTCTAGAGCAGGACCGGCAGCAGCAGGCTGCAAAATCATTCCATCCTTTACAAAGTCTGAGGTAAAATGCAGCACTCTGCAATCTCTGTGGATTTTCATTATGTTGTGTCAGATAAATTAATCTTATTTTACCTCTTTCTTTTCCTTCCTAGTTCTTCATGTGCCACTTGGTATTATGGACTCCCCCTGCTGGTACACAAGGACGGGTATTGACAAAGGAATGTCTGAAAATTAACCTATAATCCATCCAGCCCACAAGACCATCATCCTCATCAGCAATGAAGGGAAAAGGCCTGAGTCCATGTTGAATGATTTTTCTGTAGTTGTATTAATAATAGTCCAAATGCGTTTACTCTGATTGTGGCAATGCCAGAACATGAATTACTTGATTAAATTATCATCAGAAATTAAATGCTTTAAAGAATCATTTCATTGTGTGGGATATGAACAGTACATGGTTACAAAGCTTTGACACATCTTGCAATCAGCCCATCCACTGATTTCTGATGCACACAATTCCTCACTATTGCAATATAACCGACCAACACATTCCACAAATCCATTCATTCAGGCATGCATACAATTGGAGATTTATTTTAATAAAATTTGTCAGCAATTACTACTTCCATAGTTGTTTTGAATGCCAAAGTTTATTGTCAAATGCACAAGTATGGTGAGGGACTGGTACAATTAAAATCTTGCTTGCAGAAGCATCACAGGTACATACGCTAAGACAACACACAAAAACATAAATTATGCATAAATGACGCATGCATTTTACAACACCGTGAAATGAAAAGAGACTGTGCAAAAAAATTGTCGTTAGTGAAAAATACATTTCGAAAAAAAAAGTTCACCTTAGCACAGGAGGAAGTCTGTCGTTTCCATTACGGAGGTCGGATTAGGGTTCTGTTGGCACATTCAGGAACCTGACATTTGAGGGAAAGTAGCGGTTGCTGAACTTGCTGGCGCATGACTTCAGGCTTTGGTATCACCCACATGATGGCAGCGCCTCACGTAGATGGTTCTGGTGAAGGGAAGGGCTGTGCCTATGATGGACATTGTGCAGCCACTTGCATTCCTGTGGAATTGCCATACCAAGCCATGATGCAGCCAGTCAGCATAGTTTCAACAGTATATTTGAAGAAGTTTGTTAAAATATTCAGTGACATGCAGAATCTCTTTAAACTTATTAGAAAGTAGAGGTGCTGGTGCACTTTATAATTAATTACATCTATTTGCTGGACCCAGGACAGATCATCTGAGATGTTAATACCCAGGAATTTGAAGCTCCACTGTTGATCTTTTGAAAACCTTGCATTTGTTCAAAGTTTGTTTTTGTTCCCAGCAGGTGGTGAATCTTTGCAATTCTCCATCCTGAACTCTTAAGGAAAGAGGGCAATGATTAAAAGGAATCCAGGGAGCAATATTTTCCACACAGTGGGTGGTGGGTATATGGAAATAGTTGGGGCAGGTACAATAACAACGTTTGAAAGACACTTGGCCAGGTACATTGATAGGACAAATTGAGAGGGATAAGGCCAAACATGGGCAAATGGGACTAGCCTAGATGGGCCTTCTTGATCGGCATGGATGAGTTGGGCTGAAGGACCTGTTTCTGTGCTGCATGATCTTAAACGTAGAGGCTCCCTCATTTAGTTCATTCACAATATAGATGGACAGATTGGTGGATATTAATTGAAGCAAGAAGTGGGTGGAAAGTCCTGGGAAATGGTGCTGATGTAAACCAACTATGAACTTGACCATCTGACACTATGGCATTCATCAACTCTTGATCCGAAATATTCCATTTTTATATTCTCAAATAAAAGTCCAAAACCATAAAGGATTAACTAGGCAAACTAAGCAAGGATTAGTTGACTATAAATGCATGATGTTGATATCTGAGAGGTACTGATGAAGAGCCAGTTATTAAAGCTAGAGTCAGTTATTGAAGATGTGATAGCATCACATTTGGAAAGTGGTGAAATCATCAGACAAAGTCAGCATGGATTTATGAAAGGCAAATCATGTCTGACGAATCTTATAGAATTTTTCGAGGATGTAACTAGTAGAGTGGATAAGGAAGAACCAGTCGATGTGTTATATCTGGACTTTCAGAAGGCCTTCGACAAGGTCCCACATAGGAGATTGGGGTACAAACTTAAAGCATACAGTATTGGGGGTTCAGTGTTGAGGTGGATAGAGAATTGGTTGGCGGACAGGGAGCAAAGAGTAGGAATAAACGGGTCCTTTTCGGAATGGCAGGCAGTGACTAGTGGGGTACCGCAAGGCTCAGTGCTGGGACCCCAGTTATTTACAATATATATTAATGATTTGGACGAGGGAATTGAATGCAACATCTCTAAGTTTGCGGATGACACGAAGCTGGGTGGCAGTGTTAGCTGCGAGGAGGATGCTAGGAGGCTGCAGAGTGACTTGGATAGATTAGGAGAGTGGGCAAATGCATGGCAGATGCAATATAATGTGGATAAATGTGAGGTTATCCACTTTGGCGGCAAAAACAGGAAAGCAGAGTATTACCTGAATGGTGGCCAATTAGGAAAAGGGGAGATGCAACGTGACCTGGGTGTCATGGTGCACCAGTCATTGAAAGCAAGCATGCAGGTGCAGCAGGCAGTGAAGAAAGCGAATGGTATGTTAGCATTCATAGCAAGAGGATTTGAGTATAGGAGCAGGGAGGTTCTGCTGCAGTTGTACAGGGCCTTGGTGAGACCGCACCTGGAGTATTGTGTACAGTTTTGGTCTCCTAATCTGAGGAAAGACATTCTAGCCTTAGAGGGAGTACAGAGAAGGTTCACCAGATTGATCCCTGGGATGGCAGGACTTTCAAGGACTTTCATATGAAGAAAGACAGGATAGACTAGGCTTCTACTCGCTGGAATTTAGAAGACTGAGGGGGGATCTTATTGAAACATATAAAATTCTTAAGGGGTTGGAGAGGCTAGATGCGGGAAGATTGTTCCCAATGTTGGGGAAGTCCAGAACCAGGGGTCACAGCTTAAGGATAAGGGGGAAGTCTTTTAGGACCGAGATGAGAAAACATTTCTTCACACAGAGAGTGGTGAGTCTGTGGAATTCTCTGCCACAGAAGGTAGTTGAGGCCAGTTCATTGGCTATATTTAAGAGGGAGTTAGATGTGGCCCTTGTGGCTAAAGGGATCAGGGGGTATGGAGAGAAGGCAGGTACAGGTTACTGAGCTGGATGATCAGCCATGATCATATTGAATGGCGGTGCAGGTTCGAAGGGCCGAATGGCCTACTCCTGCACCTATTTTCTATGTTTCTATGTTTCTATGAGCCACCGAACTGAAAGATTAAACATAGAAACATAGAAAATAGGTGCAGGAGGAGGCCATTCGGCCCTTCGAGCCAGCACCGCCATTCATTGTGATCATGGCTGATTGTCCACAATCAATAACCCGTGCCTGCCTTCTCCCCACATCCCTTGATTCCACTAGTCCCTAGAGCTCTATCTAACTCTCTTTTAAATCCATCCAGTGATTTGGCTTCCACTGCCCTCTGCGGCAGAGAATTCCACAAATTCACAACTCACTGGGTGAAAAAGTTTCTTCTCATCTCAGTTTTATGTGGTCTCCCTTTTATTCTAAGACTGTGGCCCCTGCTTCTGGACTCGCCCAACATTGGGAACATTTTTCCTGCATCTAGCTCGTCCAGTCCTTTTATAATTTTATATGTTTCTATAAGATCCCCTCTCATCCTTCTAAACTCCAGTGAATACAAGCGTAGTCTTTTCAATCTTTCCTCATATGACAGTCCCGCCATCCCAGGGATCAATCTCGTGAACCTATGCTGCACTGCCTCAATTACAAGGATGTCCATCCTCAAATTAGGAGACCAAAACTGTATACAATACTCCAGATCTGGTCTTATACAACTGCAGAAGAATACCAGGGCCCTATACAACTGCAGAGGAAATGACCAGAATGCTGGATTAGAGGATATTAGCTATAAGGAGAGGTTGGACAGATTTGGATTGTTTTCTCTGAAATGACGGAGGCTGAGGGGGAAACCTGATAGAAGTATATAAAATTATGAGAGGTATAGATAGTATAGGCAATCAGAATCTTTTTTCCCAGGTTGGAAATATCACAGACTAGAGATCATAGCTTTAAGATGAGAGGGGCAGAATTTAAAGTAGAATTGTAAGGAAAGTTTTTTACGCAGATGGATGGTGGGTGCCTGGAATACGCTGTTGGGGCAGTGTGGAGGTAGGTATGAAAGTGTACAGTGGCATTTAAGAGACTTTTACATAGGCACGGGGATATGCAGGGAATGGAGGAGTTTGGATCATGTGCATGCAGAAGAGATTAGTTTAGTTTGGTATCATGTTCACATGGATATTGTGTTCTGAAGGCCCTGTTCCTGTGCTGTACTGTTCTATGTTAAGAATGGTTCCCTCTCTTGATGCAGCCTTACCTGATGAATATTGCTGTTTTTATCTACAAAGATGTTGTCAGAAGCATCCTCTGGCTCACAAATATTTTGGTCTTTTAAATTGGTTTCAATTCTGAATGTGATTATAATTCTGGATGTATGTGACTCAGCTGTTCTTTCACTACCACTGTCATTATTCCTGTTTGAAGAAGGTTGCCAATCCAAAAGTCACCTATCCATGTTCTCCAGAGATGCTGCCTGACCTGCTGAGTTACTCCAGCATTTTGTGTCTTTTTTATTATTCCTACATTGTGCTCAGCAGGGACTGAGGGAGAGATTAACAATTGTTCTTGTGTTTTGATTTGAGGTTGAGCTCTTATTTGGTTCTGGATTCATTCAATCTTTTGTTTCTTCTGTGCTGATCAAGAATGCAACTAAATCTATTACTCAAACAATTCCTTATTGCTCTCAAGTTCGATCAGGTTTGCCAGTGTAGATAGTGTTAGGCATTGGAGAAACGAGAAACTACAAGTGGAATCTTGAGCAAAACACAATTTTCTGGAGGAACTTGGTGGGTCAGGCAGCATTTGTGGAAGGAAGAAGGGTCTGACCCGAAACATTGTCTGTTCATTTCCCTCCAATGTTTTTTTATTGTTAGTCTCCATCGATTGAAAAATTAAATAAAAACCTTGGTCCTGTTGGAACTGTGCCGATTAACCTGAGCACATTCGAAACATTAGTGGTTCTTTATTCAGCACAGCGGTTAATGCAGTTTGTCATCTGTCCAGCGGGTCAATAGATGCCATGACTCAGCAGCAGAAAGGTCAGTCTTTATGGTGATAGCCTTGTTCAAGAAAGGATTACCTTCTACTTTCCCTTTCACCCACCTTAATTGCCCTAATTGTCCCTTATCCCAGTAAAATGTTGAATTTCAACTAATTTAGACAATAGACAATAGGTGCAGGAGCAGGCCTTTCGGCCCTTCGAGCCAGCACCGCCATTCACTGTGATCGTGGCTGAACATCCCCAATCAGTACCCCGTTCCTGCCTTCTCCCCATATCCCTTGACTCCGCTATCTTTAAGAGCTCTATCTAACTCTCTCTTGAAAGCATCCAGAGAATAGGCCTCCACTGCCTTCTGAGGCAGAGAATTCCACAGATTCCAAACTCTCTGGATGAAAAAGTTTTTCCTCAGCTCTGTTCTAAATGGCTTATCCCTTATTCTTAAACTGTGGCCCCTGGTTCTGCACTCCCTCAACATCGGGAATATGTTTCCTGCCTCTAGCGTGTCCAATCCCTTAATAATCTTATTTGTTTCAATAAGATCCCTCTCATCCTTCCAAATTCCAGTGTGTACAAGCCCAGTCACTCCATTCTTTCAACATATGACAGTCCCGCCATTCCGGGTATTAACCTCGTGAACCTACGCTGCACTCCTTCAATAGCAAGAATGTCCTTCCTCAAATTTGGAGACCAGAACTGCACACAATAGTCCAGGTATTTCTTTTTTTTTCTTGAGCAAAACATAAAGTGCTGGAAGAACTCAGCGGGTCAGGCAGCATCAGTAGAGGGAATGGATAGGCAACATTTCGGGTTAAGGCCCTTCATCTGACTTTCTATTCTGCTCAAGATTCCAGCATCTGCAGTTCCTCATAACATGGAACGGAGCACAGGTACAGGCCCTTCGGACCATAATGTCTGTGCCGCATGATGCCAAGACCTACTCTTTCTGCCTGCACACAATCCATATCCCTCCATTCACTGCATATCCACGTGCCTATCTAAAGGTCTTTTAATTGCCACTATTGTATCTGCCTCCACCACCATCCTCGGCTACACATTCTCACTCCAAAATTGCCCCTCTCACCTTGTGTCTTCATTTTTTTCTTTATCCTTTCTCTGCCTTTGTTAGGCCCATTTTGTGGTCCAATATGTTAGCCACTAGGATCTACCATTTCTTTGGTTGTATTAAGGACTTTGGTTTTGTACATAGTTTGCGGTTATTCATTTACCGTATAATTGATTATTACATATTTATCCGTGTGTTATTGAACTTACAGGCCCGTTAAGCTGCAACAAATAAGAATTTCATTGTTGTGTTGCCAGTTTGTATGACTCTTGGTTGAAGGTTCACTTGGTTGATTCGTGGTGTGGGTTGTTGACTCATAAGGAGGCTGAAGTTCCGACGATATTAGGATGTACATGACACTACCTGGCTGTACGATGTAATCTTCCATTATGTGCGACACTTCCTACTCTTGAGGAGTTAGTTAAGGCAGGTACTATAACAACAGTTATGAGAAACACTTGCACAGGAAAATGGATAGGAAAGGTTTAGAGAAATATGGGCCAAATGCAGGTAGGTGTGACGAGTGTAAATGAGGCATCTTGGTTGGCATAGATGAGTTTGGCCGAAGGGACTGTTTCCGTGCTGTATAACTCTATTAGATGCAGCAGCTGTGCAAATGAACACTGATGGATTTCCAAATGTTCATGTTTTTTATCTTTCTGCTTACACCTGGCACCTGTGTGAGGGCAGCTTTGATTTTGTTGTCATGGTGTAAACAGAAAGCTTAGCAAAGAAAAGATATCATTACTTTAACCACAAGGTTTAAACAAGCAATAATGTTCTTTTGAAGAAATCAAAAAGCTGTTCAATATCGGAGGCTTCAAGAACATTTGATAAGCATGAAATAAGGTGTTATGGAGTTACACCACTCCCGTTTTTCTGGCAGTGTCCTATGGAGGCAGTGATCTCGTCCACAGGTACAGAGGGACACCGCTTTGAGTGTTTGTAATTCCAAAACATCTTTGGTTTCAGTAAATGTCTGATTTTTCTTCACTTTTAGCTTTTCGAGTCATAGAATCAACATGGCAATGCGATCTTCGACCCAGCTCATCCATGGCGACCATGATGCCACACTTAAGCTGTGTTTGGCCTATGTCCCCCTAAACCTTTCCTATCCATGTATCTATCCAAATGTCTTTTAAATCGTGTTACCGCACCTGCCTCAAATCCCTATACTGGCAGCTTGTTCCATAAAGCCACCAGCCTCTGCGTGAAAAAGTTGCCGCTTGAGTTCCCATTAAATCTTCCCCCTCTCACCTTCTGTCCTCCAGTTCTTTATTCCCCTACACGGAAAAAAAATCTGTGCATTCACCCTTTCTATTTCCCTCGTGATTTTATACACCTCTTTAAGATCACCCTCAGCCTCCAGTACTCCAAGGAATAAAATCCTAGTCTGACCAACCTCTCCCTATAGGTCAAGCCCTCTTGATTACGGGTTTCATCAAGTTGTGTTAGGATAAATATTCAATGAAATAAAATAATTATAGCACAGGTATATAGGGCAATATGTTATGTTTTTCTATAGAAACAGATGCTCTTGATGTATGTATGTATCCTTTGCATAAAGTAGTTACATGAATGCTGAGATTCTAATTGTGGGGTGATGTAAGTTTGTTACCTTGACAACCGATAAGGAGGTAAGTTTTTCCCCCAGAGGCACAAGGAACTGTAGTCTTCCCACTACCCAGAGGCACAAGGATCTGTAGAGGCTGGAATCGAGCAAAACACAAAGCTCTGGAGTAACTCAGTGGAACAGGCAGCCATCTCTGGAGAACATAGTTTAGAATGCTCTGGGCCAAATACAGGCCACTGGCACCTGCCATGTGTGCCAATGTATTTGGCATGGACAAGGTGAGTCGAAGGGCCTGTTTCCATGCTCTTTTACTCATTTCATAGTAGTTGCCTGACAGCGCAAAATGAGCCCAGGCAACAGGTGAAGCTCTGGATGTTGCAAGCCCCACGACCACGAGATCACAAACGTCGTTCAAATTTCCAGCCACCTTATTTTGCAATAAAACTATTGGTTTATTGAGCAAGCAAAATTTCACCTGAGGCCAACCTCCATGAATTAAATGGTCACAGAGAAGACTCTCCAGTGGGACAGAAGTGAAAGAGTGGAAGTTATGGTAAGCACCACTTTATGGAGCAGTCTAATGTGCTACTCCCTTCTCATCAATGACTGCAATAGAGAAGATGCAGAGAAGGGAATCAGAACTAAAGGTCTGGAAAGGATGAAGAGCAGCAGCCTTGACGGGTAGAAGACGCCTGGAGACCTCATTGTTGTGATTGATTGGAGGAGGTGGGAACCCAGTGTTGGCTTTCTGGAATCCATCAGGCCTGGGCATTTGGGGTGAGATTTCCCAATAGATGTTCTGTGCTCATCTCCCGTTGGTCGGCCGGGATGCAGTTGGATTTCAGAAGGCTTTTCTGGTAACGCCAGAACGTGTCCAGTACTTCAAAGTGGCAGAGGAGGACCTGAAAATGAATCAGAGCATCGTAACGGAGACTCAGCAGTGCCCAGACTAGTGCAATCAGTGAACACAATGCCCCATCAACCTAGGGATGTGGAGACTATTTTTCCTTGAGACAGACAATTCCCCATGCTACTCCTGAATCTGGGGAGGGGCATTCCACTGATCCATCAATTGCTGCCAGGGGCACCTCAATATTCACTGCATATGTCAGGGGCAGCAATTACTGAGTTCAGTACCACAACTCCAAAAGCACTTGAGGGTATGTGTTTGAAAGAGGCAATATGAGTGTTTTGTACACAGAATGTGTTCATTCTGGCAGCACGGTGGCGCAGCGGTAGAGTTGCTGCCTTACAGCGAATGCAGCGCCGGAGACTCAGGTTCGATCCTGACTACGGGTGCTGTACTGTAAGGAGTTTGTACGTTCTCCCCGTGACCTGCGTGGGTTTTTTCCGAGATCTTCGGTTTCCTCCCACACTCCAAAGACGTACAGGTATGTAGGTTAATTGACTGGGTAAATGTAAAAAAAAATTGTCCCTAGTGGGTGTAGGATAGTGTTAATGTGCAGGGATCGCTGGGCGATGCGGACTTGGTGGGCCGAAAAGGCCTGTTTCCGCGCTGTATCTGAAATATGAAAAATATAATATAATACTTGATGGTACTTTGAATATTAATTGATTTGACAACACCATGTAGATAATACAGGGCCCTGGTGAGACTGCACCTGGAGTACTGTGTGCAATTTTGGTCTCCTAATTTCAGGAAGGACATTATTGCTATTGAGGAGTGCAGCGTAGGTTCACCAGGTTAATTTCTCAGATGGTGGGACTGACATATGCAGTGAATATTGAGGTGCCGCCAGGCTCGGTGCTGGGACCCCAGTTATTCACAATATATATTAACAATTTAGACGAGGGAAATAAATGTGACATCTCCAAGTTTGCGGATGACACCAAACTGGGTGGCAGTGTGAGCTGCGAGGAGGATGCTATAAGGCTGCAGGGTGACTTGGATAGGTTGGATGAGTGGGCAGATGCATGGCAGATGCAGTATAATGTGGATAAATGTGAGGTTATCCACTTTGGTGCCAAGAACACAAAGGCAGATTATTATCCGAATGGTGTAGGAAAGAACTGCAGATGCTGGTTTAAATTGAAGATAGACACAAAATGCTGGAGTAACTCAGCGGGCCAGGAAGCATCCCTGAAGAGAATGAATGGTGTCAGATTAGGAAACGAGACCTGGGTGTGCTTGTACAACAGTCACTGAAAGTAAGCATGCAGGTAGTGAAGAAAGCTAATGGCATGTTGGCCTTCATTGCGAGAGGATTTGAGTTTAGGAGCAAGAAGGTCCTACTGCAGTTGTACAGGGCCCTGATGTGACTGCACCTGGAGTATTGTGTGCAATTTTGGTCAGTGTAGGTTCACCAGGTTAATTCCCGGGATGGCGGGACTGACATATGATGAAAGAATGGGTCGACTGGGCTTGTATTCACTGGAATTTAGATGGATGAGAGGGGATCTTATAGAAACATACAGTATAAAATTCTTAAAGGATTGGACAGGCTAGATGCAGGAAAAATATTCCCAATTTTGGGGGAGTCCAGAACCAGAGGTCACAGTTTAAGAATAAGGGGTAGGCCATTTAGGACTGAGATGAGTGTGGAAGAAAATTTTTAAATCCTTCCTTAGTTAATTTTGATCGGAATTAAACAAGGTAACGAAAGGGTGTGCGGATGTGGCAATTGGCATCTCTCGTTGACCAGGTGCAGAAGAGGATTGTGAGAATCAGCAAAATAAGAAATCAGACGCATTACCTCTTGTCTGGGAATGCGTAGAATGGTGAATGGTGAATGTAAGCATAACAAAATTAGGATGGAGATAAGGAAGCCTGTTTTCTCAGTGGAAAGTTACAGGATGCTGGGTTACAGTAGTAGATGGAATGTCAAGCTGGGTAGACCACCAGAGCCCCCTACCACGAGTAGTGTAGAAACGTTACAGTGAATGGGGGCTTATGATTGGCTCGGAGAGGGGGCAGTGGCGCGGTCTGCTTGAAAGATGAGATAGAATAATGTCAAGATACCCTATTATTATGTTTGACTTGTATTAACCATCTGTTGTTGAATAAGATTAAGATAAATAAAAAGTACATTATGACTAATGAAATAATGTATACCCATGTAGTAGATGTTATAGGAAAAGATATAACCAAGGACAAAGTATATTTTCGTATAGTTGTATCTAACAAAAAATAAAAGTTGTTTACTGCACAATATAACTGTCGGCTAATTCTGATCTAATCCTACTGGTAGGAAAAGGCCAAAGGAAAAGAAGCCGGTGGTCTAGGAAGGAAAAATGTAGATAAGTAAGAAGACTGCCAAGGTAATAAAAAAGATCATAAGACACTGGGAAAGGGTAGGAGATCCCATTGTCCCATCGGGATTGCCAGCTGATGTTGTAATAAAAGACACCGGAGATCACTGATATGGGGTAACGTTTGGTAACGATCTGTATGATTGGTCAAATGGAGATTGGCCGTATGGGGGAAGTTTTAAGCTATCTCTGTTAAAGAAATGGATTGAGAGAGCGAAAAGACACCAACCCACAAAGAAGGAGAAAGCAGGTGATGAACAAAAAGAGGGAAATAAGGAACCTGTGCCTAAAACACAAAAGCAGGTGGTAGTGTTTTTAGTTATAGTGGTATTGCTGTGTATAACTTTAAGATTAAAGGACAAAATAACTCTTACTCTGGAGTAACAGCAAGGGGAAGCCCAACAGGGAGGGTATCCAGCCACTTACTGATACTTTTATAATCCCGTTACTGGGAAGACAGGCTCTGTGCAAACTGGGAGCGGTCTTACACTGTACCGCAGACATTATGTTTATGGAACTACCACAAATTCAAACCCATCAATTGCTAAAGTTAATTAATAAGGAAGAACCAGGGCAAAATGCGCCCGTCCTATACTGTTGGCAATTGATTAGCAATCCGTACATTCAATTGGTCAGCTGACTTTATGGTGCCCTGCAAAGTGTACAGGATCCAAAAGACCAGTATTTACAGTATCTTGTCGAAACCAGCCAAGAGCATAAGCGAACGCATTGCACAGCTTTATATAGGCACCTCCCTAACCCCGGGAACCAGGAAAATGTCTCCCCCTGGTTGAATAAACGAACAATTATCAGTGACCCCTTATTTGTTCTTTGGGGTCTCGGGATTAGGAATAATAGTCCACCCCTCTCAAAACCAAAGGGATAGATTTGAACTGGGAGACACCTCTGAGTCACACTTGACCATAGCTACTAGACCTCCAGCAGCAGCGAAGGAAATAGGAGAGATGATAAAGAGGCTGAAGGGCAAAAGGTTCATTCATGTTTTAATGTTGCCAAAGGAAAAAGGAGAGGTCCAGATTGACTTCTTTAATGACACAGAAGGAAAGGTCACATGGGTCAGAAAGGAATGAGACCTACAACCACCTACAGAGGATTTGCCAAGGTTACCAATGGCTCTGGTCCCAGTACCCTCTGAACGATGGGCAAAGCATAAGAATCATGTGGGGCGAGTGCATTCAGTCCCTGAGCATAAAGTGACTTAAAAAAAGTCTCCGCTTTTGTCTGCCACAGAAGGCAGTGGAGGCCAATTCACTGGATGTTTTCAAGAGAGAGTTAGATTTAGCTCTTAGGGCTAAAGGAATCAAGGGATATGGGGAAAAAGCAGGAATGGGGTACTGATTTCAGATGATCAACCATGATCATATTGAATGGTGGTGCTGGCTCAAAGGACCGAATGGCCTACTCCTGCACCTATTTTTCTATGTTTTTATGTTTCTAATCAAAGACATGTATTGATTGCATTTTATTTTCTGCATATACTTTTATGCCATTAGGTGCAACATGGCGGCATGGTTGGTAAAGCTGCTGCCTCATGGCACCAGAATCCCGGGTTTGACCCTACTTGCGGGTGCTGTCTATTTGGAATTGGCATGTTCACCCTCTGACCGCGTAGGTTTCCTCCAAGTTCTGTCCCACCCAGTTGCATATCCTCCCTGAGATCTTCCAAGGAGATTGCCAATGGAGTATTGGCATCTGCAGGGAAGGACATGTCGCAATTATTCATCACTCCCTGCCTGCCCACTTTCAGGAGCCTCTCCCCCCCGCCCCCCCTCCATCCACACTCTGCCACTCCCATTCCCCCACCAGCTGATGATCAATGCTCCTCCGGTGGACACATATCTCTTACCGTGGAACCTCCCAGCGTCACGGGGCACTGTCTCAGGTCCTCACCAGCTCCCTTCCTGCATTCTGTCCTCTTCAGTTCAACGTCGAGGATGTACAACATTCCACCCAGGTCCTAGCAGCGGAACAATTTACCCAGAGTTTAATAAACAAAAAACATTGGCCGTGGACCAAATCCACCAGCATCTCGAGTGCCTGTACCACCGTGCAGTGTCCTAGTGTCTGTTCAGAATTTTAATGGTCTTGTTTTTGAGAATGGATCAAGTCGGTTCCTGTTAAAGCTATCAATAAAGTGTGGTATCTTAATGCAGCCTTAATGCGCGCACCACCCGACAGGGACAGCTTCTTCCCTTCTATTATCAGGCTTCTAAATGGTTCTTCCATAAGCTGGGAAATGGAAATAACATCAATTTTGAGCAGTACCACTTTGGGGGGATATAAAAAAGTTAATGTGATGTCAGAAAGAAGGAACTGCAGATGTCAGTTTACAATAAAGACACAAAGTGCTGGAGTTCTTTGAAGGTGGAGTGACAGGTAGATAGGGTGGTCAAAAAGGCTTTTGGTACATTGGCCTTCATCAGTCAGAGTATTGAGTGTAGAAGGAATGGGTGACGTTTCGGGTCGAGACCCTTCTTCAGGCCAGTCTGAAACGTCACCCACTCCTTCTCTCCAGAGATGCTGCCTGGCCCACTGAGTTACTCCAGCTTTTTGTGTCAATCTTCAGTTTAAACCAGCATCTACAGTTCCTTCCTACACATTGAGTATAGAAGTTGGGAGGTCATGTTGCAGTCATATAAGACATTGGTGAGCCTGCATTGAGAGTATTGTGTTCAGTTCTGGGGCACCGTGTTATAGGAAAGATGTTGTCAAGCTGGAAAAGGTACAGAGAACATTTATGAGGATGTTGCCAGGACTCGAGGGTCTGAGCTATCGAGAGAGGTTGAGTAGGCTGAGACTCTATTCCTTGGAGCGCAGGAGGATGAGAGGTGATTTTATCGAGGTGTATAAAATCATGAGAGGAATAGATTGAGCCGATGCACAGAGTCTCTTGCCCAGAGTAGGGAAATCGAGGACCAGTGAGATAGGTTTAAGATGAAGGGGCAAAGATTTAATGGGAATCTGAGAGTAACGTTTTGACACAAAGGGTGGTGGGTATATGGAACGAGTTGTCAGAGGAGGTAGTTGAGGCAGGGACTATCGCAACATTTAAGAAACAGTTAGACACGTACATGGATAGAATAAGTTTGGAAGGATATGGGCCAATTGCAGGCAGGTGGAACTAGTGTATCTGGGGCATATCGGCCAGTGTGGGCTAGTTGGGCCAAAGGACCTGTTTCCACACTGTATGACTCAATGACTCTATAATTCAACGGGTCACGCAGCATCTCTGGAGAACATAGATAGGCGACCAAAAACATCGCCTATCCATGTTCTCCAGAGATGCTACCTGACCCGCTCAGTTGCACCAGCACTTTGTGTCTTTAAATGTGAAGCCAGTTGCCCAGAGAATTAGTTGAATTAATTGAAGCCCACTTAGTGGAAAGTGCACAGAAGAAATTCACCAGGATGTTACTTGGGCTTGTGGGCTTGTGGGCTTGTGTTATAGGGAGTGGTTGGATAGGTGAGGACCTTTTATTTTGTCACCTCGGAGGCTGAGGGATGATCATATTGAGGTGGACAAGAGGTGTGCAAGATCATAGGGGCATGGGTAAAGTGAATGCTCAGTCTTTTTCCCCAGGGGCCAGAATTCAAAGACTAAAATGCATAGGCTTAAGGTGAGGTGAGAGATTTAAGAGGGACCTTTGGAGCAATTTTGGCACTCAGAGGGTAGTCCGTACCTGGAGTTAGCTGCCAGAGGAAGCTATTGAAGCGGATACAATTGTGTTTTAAAGGATTTGAACAAATGAGACCATAAAACAGGAGCAGAATTAGGCAATTCAGCAAATCAAGTGTATGCCGCCATTTGATCATGGTTGATCTATTTTTCCCTCTCAACACATTTTCCTGCCTTCTCTTAATACTCTTTGACATCCTTACAAATCACGAACCTAAGAATCTTTGTTTTAAAAATAGCCAATGACTTGGCCCCCACAGCATCTGTGGTAATGAATTCCAGTTTCACTATCTTCTGGCGAAATAAATTCCGTCTCACCTCCATTCTAAACATACGTCCTTCTATTCTGAGGCTGTGCCCTCTGGTCCTAGACTCTCCCTCTGCTCAAAACATCCTCTCCACATCCACTCTATCTAGACCTTTCATTATTCAAATATATTGATACGAAAGGTTTAGAGGGATACTAGACCGTGGACTCGTTGGGCCCTAACCTCTCCTGCATTGGTGCAGCTCCCTCTCCTCCTCCCCTCCCCCTCCCCTCTCCCCACCGTCCCTCCCTCCTCCCCCTCTCTCCACCTCACCCCTCCCTCCTCCCCTTCCTCTCCCCCTCCCCCTCCACCCCCTCCCTCCCCCTCCCCTCCCCCTCTACCCCCATCCCCCTCCCCCTTCACTCCCCTTCCCCCTTCCCCTTCCCCATCTCCCCCCCCACTCCATCCCCCTCAACCCCCCTAATCCTCCCTCCTCCCCCTCCCTCCCTCCCCCCACCCCCTTCTCTCCCTCCCTCCCTCCCTCCCTCCCTCCCTCCCTCCCTCCCTCCCTCCCTCCCTCCCTCCCTCCCTCCCTCCCTCCCTCCCTCCCTCCCTAGGAGATATATTGAAACTTAAAAATGTGAATAACTTAAAAAATATAACACCGATTTCAATGAAACTTCTTCCACTAGCACCAAAATCACCATTAGACGGTGAGTAAGGTGGGCCTAAAATTGTTACGCTATCGTGTACCGTTTTGGCTGTAGTTCAGGAACAAACAAACAAACAAATGAGAGTTTTAGTATATAGATAGATATAAAATTGTCACGCTATAATGTACCGTTTTGGCTGTAGTTCAGGAACAAACAAACAATCAAGAAATAAGTTTTATTTATTCATCTCTCAGGATCTGGGCTTCATTCCCATAGCTGCTGATTAGTGCCCAACCCCGGCTGTGGTGAGCCACCTCCTTAAGTCTACAGTTTCTGCAGGTGCAGGTGTTAGACGGGGAGTTCCAACATTCGGACCCATTGATAATGAAGGGGCAAAACTGCGTTGAAGCGACAGCCAAGAAGGCACACCAATGCCTCTGGGGACAGATCACCCAAATGAAGATTGCTTGTGCGAGGGGAAACGTTGATGTCACCCCGCTGTGCTGCCCCCTCGGCAGTGTGGCTGTAATGCTACAACAAGCACTCTGTTTATTTTATCTTTTGGCACTACCTAACGTACCCATGTACGATATGGTCTGGAGTGCACGCAATGCACTGGTGACAATAATACTCCAATACCACTACCCTTCAGCACATCACAAGGCTCGACCTCACTGACCCCATGACCTCACAACCATGTCCTGTCATGGCAACCAAGGAGAGGAAGGTTCCTCGTTTTTTTAGCACAACTTTCCTGATCAATCTATTTTGATAACAAAGTAGCTAATATTCATCTCCCCCTACCCCCTTCCACCATACTCTTCCCTCCAGCTTTACATTTCACTCTTCCTCTTCACTTCTTATCTGACACCCTTTTGCCTCCTTTTCACTTCCAGCCTTTGTTACTTACTCCACCCATCTGCTAATCACCCCCTCACCTGTATCCAGCTGTCACTTGACAGGCTTTGTCCTGCTTACTCTCTTTTTCAACTACAACCACCCCTCCCCCACCCCATCAGTTTGAAGAAGGGTCCTGACTCGAGACGTCATTTGTCCATTCCTTCCACAGATGCTGCTTGACCCACTCGGTTTCTCCAATACTTTGTGTTTTGCTCAAGATTCCCGCATCTGTCGTTCCTTGTGCCTCCATGTTTCTTTTATCCTGCATATTCTCTGTACAACAGGGCTGGCCCAAGTTGTCAGTCAAACTAGAGAAAGCAAACTAGAGGGGAAGGCGTTCTTTTAGCCTTTAAAATGTGCAATCAGCGCTCCCTGACAAACACATTTCACTTCAGGATTAAAGGGATCACCAAAGCTCGATCTAGTTACCTGAACTTGCGAGGACAAAATCCTTCCGACTTTGAAGAGGTGATCGTCCTCTGAGAAGATGTTGAACGATTCAACGGCAAAATCCAGTGAGCTGCTAACGGCCTTGTTGCTGGGGCTGATGGGTGCTCCATCGGCAGTGGAGACAGAGAAGAGGGCAGCGATGATTAGGGTATAGAGACACAGCCACCTCGCGCACATTTTGCCTGTTGTAGAATGGGGTACAGTTTCAGTAAGCAACAAACAACTCTGGGAGCACACATTAGCTGGGTTTGGCAGACTCCTTTGTGTCATACGCAAGGTCACTCTTCCATGTTGTCGGTTTAGATAGGTCTAAACACTCTGTGAAATGCTGACATACAACAAAATAAACACATTCATATTTGCCCATGTATTCTCTGGCAGAGTTCCTTCCTGAATATAATTATTAACAGTGTTATCACTCTCAAACCGTGGCTTAATATTTAAGTGCTGGACCATTCCCAGGTGAAGGGATGGTGAAATATGGGATTCTTCATTAAAATAAATGTTTACATACTGAGACCTTTACTAGAAACAATATTGACATTTGAAAGGCTTTTTGATAGGCACTTGCATATGGATGGAGCAATGTGGATCACATGCAGGCAGATAATAGTTGGTTTTGGCATCAGGTTCAGCAAGGACATTGTGGGCTGAAGTGCCTTTTCCTATGCGGTTCTGTTCTATGTTCTAAAAAGACTGTTCTTCAACCAAGCTCCAAAGCAATAGGATTAACAGCTATCTTGTGCAAATGTTAATGATTTCATGGACTTAGAGGTTTCTTCCCCCGCAAATGTCACATTCCTTAAACTGCCACGATCCATCCCAAATCCTGTATCTGGAGCAACTTGCTGTTGGAAAATAAGTCAGGGCCCATCCTGATCAGGGGAATCTGACAAAGCACCAGAAGGTCAAAAGAATGAAGGGTGTTTAATTGACATATGTACCAGATACAGAACTATGAAATTCTTAATTAGTGCAGCTTAACAGGTATTGAATGCAATAAAACACAAAGAAATACAGTATGCAATAATCAATAACTTATAAATTAGTGATACCAGGTCACCAGATCATAATAATACAAAACCAAAGTCTATTGTGCAACCACAGTCCGTAGAAGATCATAGTTGCTGAGGTTGGCGTTGAGCAGTGTTCAAGACCCTGATGCTTGTGGGGAGAAGCTGTTCTTGAAACTGGAGGTCACGGTTTTCAGGTTCGTGTCCATTCTTCCTGATGGCAGTGAGATGAGAGCGTCTCCAGAATGGTGCGGGTCTTTGATGATGCTAGCTGCCTTTTTGAGGTAGTGCCTCCTGTAGATCCCTTTAATAGTAGGGAGATCAGTACCTGTGATGGACCGGGTAGTGTCTTCCATTGTCTGTTGTCTCTTTCATTCCTGGCTGTTCGTATTGCTGAACGAAACTGTGGTGCATCAGTCAGTGTGTTGTTTACCGTACACCCGCTGAAGGTCAATAGAGTAAACAGTGCAATGTCCCACATTAGCATTGACTTATCATAAGAGTAACGTTGGCCACAGCCAGGGACAGATTGTGTGTTGGAAGGAACTGCAGATGTTGGGTTACACCAAAGATAGATACAAAATGCTGGAGTAACTCAGTGGCACAGGCAGCATCTCCGGATAGTAGAAATGGGTGACATTTTGGGTTGAGACCATTCTTCAAACTGAGAGTCAGGGGAGTGGGAAACTCGAGATATGGAAGGTAAGGTGTGAAAATGATGGATCAAAGCAGACGTTGTTCAAGGAGCTGGAGAGCAGGAGGAATCACAGAAGGGGAGCAGCAAGAGAGGATGTTGCAGATCTCTCGCCGGAGAGAGGAGGAGAGTAAGTGGGCATACCTTGAGGAGATTTTGCAGTCGAGCAGCCAAAATGCCTCAGCATCGAACAACTAAGGACTTTGCACTGTTATGGTTGCTCTAAGGTACTTTGATGTTTTTTGCTCTATCATGGACTGGTTTACTCAGAATCGCTGATAGTTTATCTGTTGTTGTTGCATATAATGTGCTTGTAAAGCAGCAAGTAAGATTTCCATTGTTCTGGTTTGTATCTGGTGCGGTTGACAAATAAATTCTTTGTCCTCTTCAAATTGTTCAGAAAGGGACTATTAAACACGGTGAGAGACTTTCTCAGACAACTCAGTGGTGAGAGAAGGGAGAGGGGTGGTGAAGGGAACATGGAGAGAACAAAATAGTAATGCAAATGGCTGATTGATGGACAACATTGATTTGGTGGGCTGAAGGTCCAGCTTCTGTGTTACTGACCCAGAGGGAATCCAGAGGTGACCATCTGGTCTGAAGGAAGAATGGGTGAAGGAGCAGAAGCCAGGGGGAGTTGGGACAGCTGAAGAACACCCCCCTGTGCTCTATCATTCACTGTGAAGGTCCTGCTCGAGGTTGACTTCCTAAAATGTAACACCTTGCACTTCTCTGAATTAAATTGAATTAGAGTTGTGGTTTGACTTAAAATGGAATTTGAACTGTCAGGTTTGACATCCCTTGGATACAATGAACTCCACTTAACTTTCATTAATAAAGTACCTAACCAGTGAAATGATTTACCGTGCTGTTGCCGTGTCTATGGTTCTGCCTGGCTCAGTCTTCAGCAATCTAATTCACTGTCATTCTGTTGTTGTTTCTTGTTGGGCTGACAATCACAGACGTGGTTTCCATATACTATAATTTCCCACTCCCGGTGATACAGTGCACAGTGTCTCTGTATCCAGTGATACAATGCACTTGCTGTGTCTCTCTCTATCCAGTGATACAAGTACACACTGTGTCTCTGTGTGGGGGTGAACAATGCACTGTGTAGAATGTAAGCACACCCCAAAGAGCTTTGGGATTGCCTGTGGCCTGTTGGTGGGCTAAGACACCACACTGATGTGCCCAAGTATGGCACACGTTCCCAGGGCAAAGGCCGGTTCCACTCGCCCAGCAGCTCTGCCAGCATCCTGGGGGCTGTGCGTGGCCCAATCCGTCAGTGCCTGACAATGAGAGGAAACCTCACGTGGGTAGAGCAGCTGACTCTAGGCACCAGAGACCTAATTTCAATCCTGACCTTGGGTCCTGTCAGTGTGGAGTTTGCGCGTTCTCCCTGTGACCATGTGGGTCTCCTCCAGGTGCTTCAATTTCTTCCCACATCCCAAAGACGTGCAGGTTTGTAGGTTAATTAGCCCGCTGAAAATTGACCCTAGTTTGCAGGGAGCGGATGAGAAAGTGGAATAACATAGAACTAGTGTGAACGAGTGATCAATGGTCAGCATGGACGGTGAGTCGAAGGGCCTGTTGCCATGCTATAACTTTCGATCAATCATCAGAGAGTCACCCTGCCTTGTTCCCTGAGCCTGCAGCAAACTGTCCCACCGAGACTTCTCCCACTAAATGGCCATCCTGCTGTATAGCGGCCGGCCAATGAGACACACAGTTTAGGGGTTAAGTTTATTATTTACATATGTACCAAGCTAAAGCAAGCTGTTTTGCATGTTGTCCAAACAGATGAGGTTTACATAAATACAATTAAGTCAAACATGTACTGTATGGCGTGTCTGGAGGCTCGTTCTTTGTTGAAGAAGTTTATTGCGACAGCAATATTCGATCACAAAGTATAACGAACGAGATTACAGACAACCATTACTTCTAACTGTTCACTTCGAAGAAGTCTCCTAACTGACTGGTTTTGGGCGCCAAAACCACACGTGACGACGCTGTCCAATCAACGGGCTCACTCCCTGAACCAATCCCTACGGTCGCACCCACACGTGACCTTGCTGCCCAATCTAAGGGTTCGACTCCCAAGACCAATCTCTATGGTCGCTACAACTGTACAATAAGAAGGACAAGGGGGAAGATGCAGAGTGCAGAATATAGTTCTCAGCATTGTAGTGCATCACTTCTATAGATAAAGTCCAATGTCTGCAATGGGGTAAAGGTTTCGTTTGGAGCTAAAGAATGGAAATAGGTCCCATGGCCCACCAGGACCATGCTGGACATCGATCATCTGCTCTCACATGGTCTGGGTTATCCCACTTTCATACCCGCTCCCTACTTCCTACACATTAAGGACAATTTACAGAGGCCAATCAACCTACAAACCTGCACGCCTTTGGAATGTGGGAGAAGACCAGAGTACCCAGATGAAATCCATGTGGTCACAGGGAGAAAGTGCAAACTCCATATCGACAGCCGAGGCTAGGATTGAACCTGGGTCTCTGGCGCTGTGAGGCAGTGGCTCTACCCACTGCGCCACTATGAAATGGACAGTACCCTCTACCTTATGGAAGGACCGTTCAGAAGCCTTTGCAAAATGGCGGCACTGCCCTAGCAGCTGCCGCTCACCTGCGGTCCATTTGTCTTTGTGTTTTTGTTGGTTTTTTTTGGTCTTAATTGTAGTTGTGATGTGGTGTTTTTGTGTTTGTGTACTATGTGTGTATGTGGGGGGGAGGGGGAAACTGTAACACTATAAATATGTGTCCCTTCAGAACGGAGACCCGACCTTTGTTTTCTGGGCCGTGTCTCCGTTCCTGCTGCGGCCTACCATCGGCCCAACTCCTGGAGCTGTCGGCCTCCAGGGCTCTGGTTCGCAGAGCCCGCGGATCGGACTTACCACCACCGGAGCCGGCCGTCTTCGGAGGCTACGGGTGCGGCTGCGACTCGCCTTAGGCTCGGGCCGCGTGGATGCCGACATCGGGAGCTCCGGCAGCGGCAGCGTGTTTGCCCGCCCCGGATCGCGGGGCTTGGGGCGCGGACATTTCACCGTCCGGCGCGGCCTAAGATGGCCGCGGGATATTTCTCTGCTGGGCGGGAGTTTCAATGTCGGGAGCCACGACCGCCCCGACGTGCAGCAACAGCGGCAGCAGCGTGTTCGCCCGCCCCGGATCGGACTTATCATCGGCGGAGCCGGCCGTCTTCGGAGGCTGCGGGAGCGGCTGCGACGCGACGCGCCTTGGGCTTGGCCCGCTGTGGACCGTCCGGTGCGGCCTGCAACCACAACAACCTGACCGCGGGCGAGGACAGCGGGAGAAGGGAAAGACATTGTGGCCTTCCATCACAGTGAGGAGAGGACTGGAGGAGACTCACTGTGATGGATGTTTCTTTGATGGATGTTTCTTTTTTGTGTGTGTTTTTGGGGTTGGGTGGTTTGAGTGCCTGTTTGATGTTTTTATTGTTGGACTGTGTTTTTGGGGGTTTTAGGGTGTGTGATTTGAATGCCTATTTAATGCTTCTATTGTTGGACTGTGTTTTGGGGGGTTTTTGGGGTTGGGAAATTTGGGTGCCTGTTTAGTGCTTTTATTGTTGGACTGTGGGTGATTGAATTAACATTTTGTTCAAGATGGCCGCGCCGTTGTGTTTGGCTGCCTGCCACTGTATGTTTCTTTTTTTCCTAGTCAGATGTGCAGCACTTTGGTCAACGTGGGTTGTTTTTAAATGTGCTATACAAATAAATTGACTTGACTTGACTTGACTTGATAAAGGAGGGAAAGAAACTGGTCCTGAGTCAAGTAGTGCGCACTTTCAAGTCTCTGTACCTTCTGCCAGATGGGAGCAGGGAGAAGAAGGAATGACCATTGTGGGACAAGTTCAGTTTAGTTTAATGATACAGCAAAATATACTTTATTCGAGAAATAAATATATACAATACATGATCCTTACAAAACTCCTTCCAACATTGTCGTAGGCTCTTCATACTTTCAATACTGTTTACACAAATTACACAATTTTTTTCACCCCATCCTTGACACTCGTGTGGCCCACTGGCTTGAAATCCCTTCCCTTATTTGGTGGGGCGTCTCCGCCACACCCTCTTGTCCAGCAGCAGAAGGACCTGAGACTGTTGCTCTCCCCCACAGAGCCCTGGTGTTGGCTGCACCAAGCTTCAGTGCGTCCCTCAGCACGTACCCCTGCAGTCTGCAGTAGGCCAGTCGGCGACATTCCCCGACGGACATCTCACTCCGCTGGGAGGTCAACAAAGCTCGACCAAGGAGCGTCTTTCACTGAGTTGATGACCTTTAGCAGCACTCGATGTTCGTCTCTGAATGCGTCCCTGGGAACAGAGATGCCCTGGATTTAATTTTACTTTCATGAGACCAGAGCTGTGCCTAGCTGTTCAATATCGTTTAGCAGAACACAGAATGTAGAAACGAGGGACTACCAATGCTGGTTTCCAAAAAAGACGCAAAGTGCTGCAGTAATTCAACGGGTCAGGCAGCATCTGTGGAGAACATGAATAGGTGATGTTTTGGGTCAGGAACATACAGTCCGTAAATCACAGAGTCCTTTGTGACGGAGCAGCTTGGAATAAACCGTGCCAGGGACCCTTGCAAACCTCTCCAGACTCTCTTTGCAAATCCACACTCTGCGAAGAGATGAGCAACCATCTCCTCTCCATCGCACCCGTCCCGAGGGCCGTGTGCGCTGGTGGTGAGGTTCCAACGGTGCAGGAAGGATCTGTCTGGGAGGGCTCCCCTCACCGCCAGCCAAACCAGGTCTTGGTGCTTGTTGGTGAGTTCTGGTGCTGCATTTCGCCAGACAAGCTGTGCATTCTGCTCTGGGAACCACGCCACAGGATCCATGGAGTCATTTCCCTGCAGTGCCTGCAGGACGTTTCGTGCTGACCACTGCCCGATGAACTTGTGGTCAAAGGTGTTGGTCTGGAAGACCCTTCACACGAATGACAGATGGTGCGGCAATGTCCAACTGACTGGCACATTGCGTGTAGGGTTGCCAGCTGTCCCGTATTAGCCGGGACATACCGTATTTTGGGCTAAATTTGTTTGTCCCGTACAGAACCACCCTTGTCGCGTATTAGGCCCGGGAGGCGCTGTAGGCCCGGACGCTGTAGGCCAAGGATCGGCAACCCACGGCCCGGGGGCCTAATCTGGCCTGCCGCCTGTTTTTGTACGGCCCATGAGTTAATAATGATTTTTGCAGTTTTAAAAGGTTGAAAAAAAATCAAAAGAAGAATATTATTGGAACACAGCCAGGCGTGGTGGGGGTGAGCTGCCAGCGATCCGGCCACACACGGGGGAAGCAGTCGCCCATTGGGCTGCCATACACCACCGACATTCATTGACACCACCGACACCCCCCCCCCCCCCCCCACCGACCGCCTACAGCACGCGGACCAGAGTCCAGGCAAAGGCGGATGGGATGGGCATTGCCTCTGATCACTCAGCCTCAGAATTGGGAGGGAACGTTGTTGACAGCTCACAATATGCCCTGGATTTAATTTTACTTTCATGAGACCAGAGCTGTGCCTAGCTGTTCAATATCGTTTAGCAGAACACAGAATGTAGAAACGAGGGACTACCAATGCTGGTTTCCAAAAAAGACGCAAAGTGCTGCAGTAACTCAACGGGTCAGGCAGCATCTGTGGAGAACATGAATAGGTGATGTTTTGGGTCAGGAACACACATTTGCAGTGACACTATAGCTGTGCTAAAAGAATATAATATACATTGATATTACCAGAATATTTGATTAACTAATACTCATTTAAATCGTGTATTGCTTTTGGTATCAACAAATGTGAACCCCCAATATTGATAAGCTTTTAAACAGCAAAAAACATTAGGTTTCTCAATGATTTATTAAATATTTAAATTGAAACAAACTATTCTTTTTTTATGTGGACTTTCCACTTTTCAATAATAAATGTTTAAAATGTTTACATTGTAAAGTTTCCTTGTATTTTTACAAATTAAAAAGATTTTTAATAGAAATAAATTATGAATTAAATATGTTTTTAATCACAAATGGTAAACCTTGGTTAAGGACAAATCGTTTTATAAGTTTTAGCCTTTAATTTTTTAATGCAAAATATAATAAGTTATTTTTTAATAAAATAAGTATATTTTTTCTTTTTTAAGTAAACTAACTGGCTCGCTGCTTGTTCATTAATTCATGATACGGCCCGCAGTAACAAAAAGGTTGCCCACCCCTAGTGTAGGCTAACCGAGTGTGTTCGGGGAGCGGGACTGAGTGTGTTCGCCTAACGGAGGTTGCATAGCAACCCGGTTCCCGGCTCGGGCGGCCGCCATTGGTGGAGCGGGAGCAAGTGGCCGCTGGCTGGGTGAGGTCACGTGGGGCGCGGGCGGTGACATTACCTTGTCCCGTATTTGGGAGTTAGAAAGTTGGCAACCTTAATTGCGTGGCATCTGCGCCAAGCCCATTCTTTGCCACACCAGGGACAGGTAGAACGTCAGCAGGTAAGTGACATGGTGCCCATGTGCCTTGGCTCTACGCTCCGCCTGATGCAGCCACACACGAAGGTCATCCGTCGCAATCGGTCCATCCTCGACCCCCAGATGAAGTGGAAGATGGTCCGGGTGATCCCTGTGGCGTAGGAAGGAGGGACAGGCCACACCTTCGCCAAGTACAGTAGACCCGAGAGCACCTCACACCTGATGACAATTTTTTCCCCGTTATAGAGAGGGAGCGCTGCTTCCACAGCTCCAGTTTCTTCCACACCTTGGCTATCTGCTCCAGCCAATTTTTGGCACACGCCTCAGAACCAGAACCTTCATGAAGTCAGGCTTGATGGTGAAGGGGACGGAAGATCGGTCGGGCCAGTTGCCAAAGAGCATGGCCTCGCTCTTCCTGCGGTTCACCCTGGCTCTCGTGGTCGACTCAAACTGGTTGCAGACGCTAATCAATCTGCGGACCAACCCTGGATCCGAGCAGAAGACGGCGACATCGTCCATGTACAGGGAGGTTTTGGCACACGCCTCAGAATTTTTGGTATATACCTCCAAAGACGTACAGGTATGTAGGTTAATTGGCTGGGTAAATGTAGAAATTGTCCCTAGTGGGTGTAGGATAGTGTTAATGTACGGGGATCGCTGGGCGGCACGGACTTGGTGGGCCGAAAAGGCCTGTTTCCGGCTGTATATATATGATATGATATGATATGACCTGAGTGCCCCCACTGCCTGGCAATGTCACTCCTCTTATGCTCACGTCCTTCCTGATGGACTCGGCAAAAGGTTCCATACTACAAACGAACAAGACGGGAGGGAGGGCAACCCTGCCTGACTTCTAGATGGAGTCCAGATGGAGTCAATGGTGGGGAGTCTTGTCTGGTCTGTGTGATGGACTGGGGCTGTGTCAGTCCTTTTACTGATTAACTCTACAATTTACACAGACACGGAAGACCTTTGATCTGCCTCTGCAGCAGTGTGGCCGACACATTCACTGGTGCCAGGGGAGTCTCCAGGGCTGAGGAAACATGACCACATTCGACGACCTGCTGGACGAGGCCGGAGCCTTTGGGCTCTTCCAGAAGACGATCTTCCTGCTGTTGTGCATATGTTCGGCCATGTTCTCCTACCTGTACGTGGGGATCGTGTTCCTGGCCATCACACCCGAGCACTGGTGCCGCAGCCCCGGGGTGTCTGAGCTGAGGGCCAGCTGCAGATGGTCACAGGAGCAGGAGCTCAACTACACCGTGCCGCCCATTGACAGCCGCTGCCACCGCTACGACGTGCAGTGGGAATGGACGGCAGCCGGCCGCTGCGACAGCCCCCTCTCCTTCCTGCCCAACGCCTCGACCATGCTGCCCCTCGTCTCCTGCCGCGAGGGCTGGGTGTTCGAGGAGGGCTCGCACCCCAGCATCGTCACTGAGGTAAGGATGCAGGGGGGGGCGGGGACCCTGATGGTGCAAGCCGAGGTTGCACGCTACCATGCATGCAACTGGCCATCCTGTGCATGCACAGCGATGCTCTGGTGCAGGGCGATCCATCCTTGCACAAGCTAGGGTACTGATCAATTAATCTCTACCCCATTGTCTCAAGGTCCCAGGAAGCAGCTTGTAACCACTTGCAAAACGTAATGGACTCCTTGGGGTGCAGGGGGCTAAGGTGTGACAGAGAGGTGTATAGAATCATAAGGGGAATAGATAGGGTGAATGCACAATCTTTTTTTCCAGAGTAGGGGAATCAGAGGACATAGGTTTAAGGTGAGAGGGGAAAGATTATATAGAAACCTGAGGGGCAACTTTTCACACAGAGAGTGGAGATATAATAAACGATCTGCCAGAGGAGGCAGTTGAGGCATGTACTATAACAACATTGAAAAGGGACTTGGACTAAATCGATAGGAAAGTTTTAGAGGGATATGGCCCAAACGCAGGCAAATCGCTCTCACCTTAAACCTATACCCTCAAGTTCTTGATTCCCTCCTCTGGTTAAAAGACCAGAGCATTCACCCTATCTGTGAATGGGACTGAGAGGGAAATATTCATCAGCTGTGATTGATTGGCGGAGTAGACGATGGGCTGAATGGACTAATTCTGTTCCTATGCCTCATGGTCTTATGGTCTTTTCCCCTCATGATCTTGGACACCTCTATAAGATCATCCCTCAGCCTCCTGCTCTCGAAGGAATAAAGTCCTAGCCTGTCCAAGATCATAAACGATCAAGATCATTACGATCCTCGTAAAAGCTCAACACCTCAAGTCCTGGCAACATTCTTATAAATCTCCTCTACTTGTTTTTACAACAATGCATTAACAGTTTATATTAAATAAAGAGTTAATACAGCACAGACTTTGGTTTCAAACTCTTATGGTTACTTTGTATTACTCATGAATTTTTTTGGATTATTGATAATTACATATTTAACTGTGTGTTATTGCGATAATGGGCCTGTTAAGCTGGAGCAAGTAAGATTTTTGTTCCATTGCCGGTACACGTGACAAATAAACACTTTTTACTCTCTTGAAGTAGCCGAATTTAGTCTGGATCCTCCTCTAAGCTCCGAGACCAGCCCAACACAGGGGCAGATACAAAAACAGTGCAATTATTCAGCAGGTATGTCAGCATCTGAGGAGAAAGAAGCTGAGGGGTGATCTTATAGAGGTGTATAAAATCATGAGGGGGATCGATGCGAGAGATTTGTTCCTGCCATCATTTCTGTTAAAAGTAGACCTGACAGAAAGTGGAGGAAATTCTATAATTGGGGACATTGTCTTCTGGTCAATGAAAGAGATCAGGTTTAGGTTTAGATAGACACAAAAAGCTGGAGTAGCTCAGCTGGAGTGGCAGTATCTCTGGAGAGAAGGAACGGATGACGTTTCAGGTCAAGACCCTTTAGGTTTATTATTGTCACGTGTACCGAGGTGCAGTCAAAGGCTTTGTTTTGTGTGCTATCCAATCGGATCAGATAATAGTATACATAAAAACAATCAAGCCAAACTCAAGTACATTAGATAAAAGAGAAGACACAGAGTGCAGAATATAGTTCTCAACATTATCGTGCATCAGTTCCAGAGACAACGTCCAATGTCCGCATGGGGTAGAGATGAATCAGACAGTATCCTAGCATATGGAAGGACCGTTCAGAAGCCTGATAACAGGTCTGATAACAGGGGAAGAAGCTGATCCTGAGTCTAGTGTTGTTAATCCTCAAAAGAATTTGTTCAATTAAATTTCAATGAAGAGTTTTGGTTCGGTGGTGGTGAGAATGTGACCCAAAGCCATTATCAAGGACAGAGTCTGTTAAGTGTTTTGGAGAAAAGTAGAATATTAACACTGGGAAACTGGAAAGAGTGCAAGGAAGATTTACTACGATGTGGTCAGAACTTGAGGACAAACAGAATCAAGCTTAGCAATAATTAAGCAATTTTGATTACTATGTTATAGGAAGGATGTCATTAAGCTGGGAAGAGTGCAGAGGATATTTGCAAGGATGTTGCCAGGAGTCAAGGGCCTGAGCTATAAGGTGAGGTTGGGCAGGAGAGGACTATTCCTCGGAGCGCAGGAGGCTGAGGGATGATCTTATAGAAGTGTATAAAATCATGGGAGGAATAGATATGGTGTTTTTAATGGTGTAGGAGAATTAAAAACAAGAGTACATAGGTTTAAGGTGAGAGGGGGTCGATTTAATATGAAACTGGAGGACAACATTTTCACGTAGGGGGTGGTGGATATATGGAACGTGCTGCCAGAGGTGGTAGTTGAGGCAGGTACTGTAACATTTAAAAGACATTTGGATAGGTACATTGATAGGAAGAGTTTAGGATATGGGCCAAATATGGGCAGGTGGGACTAGTTTAGATGGGGCATGAACGGGTTGGGCCGAAGGGCCCATTTCCGTGTTGTAAGACTCTGTGACTGTGTGAGAACGTGAATGTACAGAATATTAACGTTATGATGTTATGTTTGTCTACTCCATGGGTTATACAGTTCGGACTTGTGTGTGCAAATGCCTGGAAGGTGGATCTAGCCCAAGCGTGCCTGAATCTGGGATTTATGATTGGAACAATATTCCTAGGTTATGCGTCAGACATGTACGTATCAATCTCATCAGCATAATATGGACAGTAAGTTTCAACAATGTGTGCCTATTTTAAATAGCAACATTTCCCATTCTTTCTTGTAGGTACGGTAGGAAGTTGAGCTTCATGGTCTCCAACCTTATGACCTCGGTGTCAGGAGTGGCCGTCGCGTTTGCTCCAAATTACATTTGGTTTCTCATCTTCCGCACCCTGCAAGGATTATTCAGCAAGGGAGGTTGGCTTGGTGCCTATGTCTTGAGTAAGCTTCTCCTTTCTCTCTCTGGTGTTGTGTAGTTAACAAAGTAGTTACATCCAGACGCTGGACAAAACCAGACAGTGGATCTGAAAGATGTCTGTTTAACTTGGGTATTGGTTGCAGCGAGACACAGTTACTCAGAGACCAGGTCTTCAGAGAACTCTGGGCCACTTCTTGTGAGCACTGCTTTTTTTGTAGACAAGAAGGCACTGGTGCACATATTGTTCCTTGCTGTTAGTGTCTATAGCAGATCGTCGTTAAGCTACTTAAACTGCTTAAGAGCCTGACTACAATCCTATCTGAGAGAAAGGTTCTGACCATCTATCCTATCTATGCCTCTCATAATTTTGTATATTCTATCAAGTCTTCCCTCAGCTTCCAACGGTCCTGAGAAAACAATACAATTTTGTCCAATCTCTCCTTCTAGTTAATACCCCCTAATCCAGGTATCATTCTTCCAAACTTTCTCTAAATCTTCTTCAGAGACTCCATATCCTTCCTGTAATGGGGCGACCAGAACTGCATGCAATTATCGAAATGCAGCCTAACCAAAGTGCTTTAAATCTGCACATTTCTTCATGGCTCTTATACTCAATGCTCCAACTGATGAACCAAGAATACCATATACCTTCTTTACCACTCTATCTACTTGTGTGCCACTTCAGTGAGTTATGGACCCGGAACCTAAGATCCCTCTATAGGGGGGGGGGGGGAGAAGGGGGGGGGGGGCGATGGGGGATGGGGGGGAAATGAGATGAGACATGGTGTAACTTGCTGTAGGAATGTTTGTACAGGAAGTTGCCTTTGAAGATCCTGAAAGATGTGTATTTTCACCCAACCCTTAGTTTCTGAACTGGTTGGACTGGAGCACAGAAGAACAGTGGGGATTGTGATTCAGATGTTTTTCAGTGTTGGGATGATGTTCCTTTCCGTAATCGCTTACTTGGTTCCCTCCTGGAGGAACCTGCAACTGGTGACTTGTGTCCCGAACTTCATATTCCTGGTCTACTATTGGTAAAGTCCATCAAAGATATCATTACTGCTCGGTTGTGCATGCGAGTAAGTGTTGTGGAAGCAACACACAGCTGTTTTGTAATCACAGATATGTACAAGGTGTTGCATTTTGGGAAGTCAAACTAGGGCAGGACCAACACAATGAATGGCAGGGCACTGGGGAGAGTTGCAGAGCAGAGGGATTTAGGAGTGCAAGTACATAGTTCCTTGAAAGTGGTATCACAGGTAGATAGGGTGGTCAAGAAGACATTTGGCATATTGGCGTGTATTAGTGTGAGTATAGAAGTTGGGAGGTTATTTCTCAGCTGTACAACTTGTTGATGAGGCCACATTTGGAATTTTGTGCTCAGATTTGGGCATACTGCTACAGGCTGGATGCCACTAAGGTGCAAGGAGTTCGTGAAAATTTACTAGTTAAATTTACCAGGTGGATAGGGTGGTCATCAGGTAGATAGGGTAGTCAAGAAGGCATCCAGCACATTGGCCTTCATCAGTCAGCGTATTGAGTATAGAAGATAGACACAAAAAGCTGGAGTAACTCAGTGGAACAGGCAGCATCTCTGGAGATAAGGAATGGGTGATGTTTTGGGTTGAGACCCTTCTTCAGACTGGTTAGGGATAAGGGAAACGAGAGATATAGATGGTGACCCATTCCTTCTCTCCAGAGTTGCTGCCTGTCCATCTGAGTTTTTCCAGGTTTTTGTGTCTATCTTCAGTTTAAACCAGCATCTGCAGTTCCTTTTTACACATTGAGTATCGAAGTTGGGAGGTCATATTGCAGTTGTACAAGACAATGATGAGGCCACATTTGGAGGATTGTGTTCAGTTTTCGTCATCCTGTTATAGGAAAGATGTTGTCAAGCTGGAAAGGGTGCAGAGAAGACTTATGAGGATGTTGCCAGCACTCGAGGGCCTAAGCTATAGGGAGAGGTTTGGCAGGCTAGAACTTTATTCCTCGGAGCACAGGAGGCTAGGGGATGATCTTATAGAGATGTATAAGATCATGGAGGGTGGCAGGGGGGGGGGGGTGGGGGGAGGGGGGAGGGGGGTGGGGGTGGGGGTGGGGGGAATAGGGTGAAAGTACAGTCTTTTATCCAGAGTTGGGGAATCGAACCAGATGACATATGATTAAGATCAGATGGAAAAGATTTAATAGGAACTGAGGGGCAACTTTTTTTTTACACAGAGGGTGGTGGGTATATGGAACAAGCCACCAGAAGAGGTAGTTGTGCAGGTACAATAACAACATTTAAAACATACTTTGACAGGTACATGGATAGGAAAGGTTTAGAGGGATGTGGGCCAAACACAGGCAAATGAGACTAGCTTAGGTGGGACCTCTTTGTTGGATTGGACAAGTTGGGCCGACGGGCCTGTTTCCGAGCTGTATGACTCTATGACTATATAACACAGGTTGCTGCCAGAGTCTCCCCGGTGGTTACTGTCGAGGAAGAGGAGAGAAGAGGCTGTCAGTATTCTGCAGAAGATTGCGAAGAGGAACAAGAAGAGCTTCTCAATGAATATTGAGGTGACCAGCATCACCGTTGTCCACACCTTACATCACTTTTTACCCACTTGGTCACTTGACGTCCAGACCCGGACTGGGATCCAATCCATGGGTCCCTGCAGCTTATGACACTGGTTCAATGGGATGGAGGAGAGGATCGGTGTTGGTGAGGGGGTTGAGGGCTCACCTCCCATGGGAACACCCAGTAGGACTGCCGAGGTTGGTTGTGGGAGGCACCCTGAGGCACGGAGGCTGAACGGTGACCGTTTGAGGTGAGGTGATGGCATGTTTGTGGGTCAGTGTTCGGATCGAGGTGCCAGTGGAGTGGGCTGCCGGAAGCCCCATGGCAACCTGGGGCTCAATTGGATCAGGAACCGCCCCAAGAGGCCGAGTGCATGGATTGGACGTGGCCTGCAGTGGCACCGAGCAGTGGAGCAGCGGTGGAGGACATCGATAGCAACGCCTCGCCAGCCCGATCCTTGCAGCTCTGACCCAATGTCACCACCAGGACCACGGGCCTTTCCTACCAAGTTAAGACTCCTCATTTGGACTTTTATTACACAAATGGCGTCGGAAACGTGGTGACTCTTGCGCACTGCCTCAGTGTAATCTGATTCTCACACTCGTATGTAAGTTTGATTGCGCTTATCAATAGTAAAGGGTTTATTGAATTGTATGCAAAAAAGGAATTTATTGTTACATATGTGACAATAAAGTACCATTGGACCATCATTGTCACATGTACCTAGGTATCGTGAAATTCTTTTTTTGCATACAATTCAATAAAATTCTTATTATATGTAGGCTCAATCATACTCAAGTACAAGAATGTAAGATAGTAGATTACACTGAGGCAGTGCACAAGAGTTACCAATTTTATGGCACCATTTTGTATCCTTCAATTTCAAAGTACTGAAAATCCTAACTTCTCCATAAAGGGCTGTGGTCATGGCAGCAGTACTGGGTCGGTGTTTTGAGGGTCGGCCTGGCCAGTCAATGTTGTCGATGTCCTCCAACGCTGCTCCACCACTCCATGCCATTGCAGGCCACGTCCGATCCGCATGCTCGACTGAACTCTGTGGTGCCTCCAGCGGTGTCTGACCCACGTGATCCCCTGGCTGTTGCATGTCCTCCAGTGGCCCACTCCATGGATGCTTTGACCCACGAATGCACCATCCCCTCGCCTCCTGCAGCCGACCTCTGAACCTCCAGATCACCAGCAGGTTAGCCCCCAGCCCCCTCATTGGCACCGATCCGATCCTCTGTCCGTCACCACTACTACCATCTTGAAGTCCCAGAGGGTCGTAAGAGCTTGCCCTGAGCATCAGGCTACTTGGCAAAAAATATAGAGCACATGGGGTCAGGGTGATACCCTGACATAGATTGAGGGTTGGATCACAAACAGAAGGTGATTAAATGGGTAATGTTGATCAGCGAGGCTCAGACTCATGGGGTTTGCGTGGAACTGGAGCTGAGATTCCAACTCCACACAATCTATATCAATTATATGAAAATGGGGACCAGATGTAACGTAGCCAAGTTTAGAGTCAAGCATCAGACAGCACGGAAACAGGCCCTTCGCCCTTACCGACAAAGATGCCCTATCTACGCTAGTCCCATTTGCCCACCTTTGGCCTATATCCTTCTAAACCTTTCCTATCCATGTAGCTGTCCAAATGTCTATTCAATGCTGTTATTTACCTGCCTCGACTACCTCCTCCGACAGCTCTAAGAGTGGAGTCAGTGGAAGATGTGGAAAAATTGAGTTTGTCCACTTTAGTAGGTAACAAAATAGAAAAGTTTGGTTTATTTTAGTGGTGATAGATTGGGGAATGACATCATCGAATCATAGAGAAATACAATACAAAAGCAGGCCCTTTAGCCCATACTGACCATCGACCACCCATTGACACTGGAACATAGAACAGTACAGCACAGGAACAGGCCCTTCAGCCCACAATGTCCATGCCGATCATGATGCTGAGTTAAACTAATCTCCTCTGCCTGCAAGTCATCCATATCTCTCCAATTTTTGTTTCAACATGTGTCTATCTAAAAGCCTCTAAAACCTATATTACTACATTACCATACTAATTCAACATTGATCCCTTGTTGTTAGTTTAGTTTAGTTTAATTTACTTGAGTTTAGTTGAGAGATACAGCTGGAAATATGCTCTTCAGCCCACTGTGTCCACAATGACCAGTGGTCACCCATTCACACTTGTTCTATCCCACACACTAGGGACAATTTACAGAAGCCAATTAACCTACAAACCTACATGTCTTTGGAATGTGCAAGGAAACTGGAGCACCGGGAGAAAACCCACATGGTCACAAGGAGAATGGTTCCTGACCACAACCAAAGGCACTAACAACAGACTGCACCCCTGATTAACTCAGCACAAAGTGTGTCCCAATATCCTTGCTCCTGCAAGGAATGCAACACATGATCCTGATGCCACTGTAAGTCTAGACCAAAGCGCCAAGTGAGGCAATTCTGAGAACTTGGTAATCCCATCTGTCTGGTGAGACACAAGGAACTGCAGATGCTGGAATCTAAAGCAAAGCACAAAGAGCTGGGGAAACTCAGTGGGTCTGGCATCTGTGGAGGGAATGGTGACATTTAGGGTTATGACCCTTCTTCAGACAGATGAGTCTGGCTTGAGAGTTCTTTTTCAAACCCAATCATCATTAGATGACACAAGGAACAGCGGATGTTGGTTTAGAAAAAGAAATAAAGTGTTGGAGTAACTCAGCGGGCCAGGCAGCATCTCTGGAAGCGATTTCAGGGACCACCTTAGGTGGGGCACCTTGGCCACATTAACAAGTTGGACCAAATGGCCAGCCTCTGTGCTGTATGACTCTACATAGAAAGATCTAACCAATTGTCAAGTCAAGTCAAGTCTGAAGAAGTGTCCTGACCCAAAACAACGCCTATTCACGTCTTCCAGGGCCGGGGCAGTGGTGCAGCAGTAGAGTTGCTGCCTTACAGCGCCGGAGACCTGGGTTCAACCCTGACTACGGGTGCTGTCTGTACAGAGTTTATATGTTCTCCCTGTGACCGTGTGGGTTTTCTCCAGGCGCTCCGGTTTCCTCCTAAACTTTAAAGACATGCATGTTTGTAAGTTAATTAATTGGCTTTGACAAAATTGTACATTGTCCCTAGTGGGTGGCACAGACTTGGTGGGCCGAAGAGCCTGTTTCCGAGCTGTATCTCTAAACTAAACTAAAGATGCTGCCTGACCAGTTGAGTTACTCCAGCACTTTGTATCATGATTAATTGTCGTATCCTGAAACTATTAATTGGCAGTGACTGAAACACATAATAATAGCTCTCGGTTAAGGCTGGTGGTTTGAATTGGTGTCAATCCTATGGTACAGTTGACTAATCCAAAGGTGACCTCCCAAGACATTTGATCATTTTGGGATTCTCTTTACGGCAGGTAGTCCACATCGACAATGCCGAGGATAAGTTAAGGAGTCCCTCGATCAAAGACCTGGTGAGAACGCCTCAGATAAGGAAGCACACTCTGATCCTGATGTTCAACTGGTGAGATCTTTTTACGCAGAGTTATACAACACGAAAACAGGCCCTTCAGCCCAACTTGTCCAAGCTGACCAAGAGCCCCATCTGAGCTAGTCTCATTTGCCCACGTTTAGCCTTTCAGCCCACAATGTTCATACTGAATATGATGCCAGGTTAAACTAATCTCTGCATGCCCGTGATCCATATCCCCCCATTCCCTGCATATTCTACCCCCCTCTCTCCCTCCCTCTGGCTTTACATTTCATATAAGCACAAGAACAGGTCCTTTGGCCCACAATGTCTGTGCTAGACACAATGCCAAGCCCATCTCTTATCTGTCTGCACCTGACCCATATCCCTCCATTCATTGCATTTCCATATGCCTATCCAAACGTCTCCAGAAACGCACAATTGTACTTGCTTCCACCACCACCACCACCGACAGCGCGTTCCTGGCACCCACCGCCCTTTGTGTAATAAACCTGCCCTCCACATCTCCTCGAATCTTTGCCCCTCTCACTTTAAAAATCTTAGATTTTTTTCTATCCTGGGTAAAAAACCTCTGACTGCCTACCCGATCTATGTCCCTCATAATTTTCTGCACTTCTATCAGGTTTGAAAGCTCTGGCATTCCAAAAAAAAAATCCAAACCTGTTCAACGTCTCTCTGTAGCTAATAGCCTCTAATCCTGGTATCATTGTGTAGCACCTCTTCTCTTCTTATCTGACACTCCCTCCCCCTCCCCTCCCCTCCCCCTCCCCTCCCCTCCCCCTCCCCTCCCTCCCCCCCTCCCTCCCTCCACCTCCCTCCTCCCCTCCACCCCCCCCTCCTCCCCCCCTCCCCTCCCCCTCCCCCCTCCACCCCCCTGTGTTTAGTTTATTATTGTCATGTGATGAGAGGGGATCTTATAGAGACAATAGAGGGGATCTTATACAGATTATTAAGGGGTTGGACACGTTAAAGGCAGGAAACATGTTCCCAATGTTGGGGGAGTCCAGAACCAGGGGCCACAGTTTAAGAATAAGGGGTAGGCCATTTAGAACGGAGATGAGGAAAAACCTTTTCAGTCAGAGAGTTGTAAATCTGTGGAATTCACTGCCTCAGAAGGCAGTGGAGTCCAATTCTCTGAATGCATTCAAGAGAGAGCTAGATAGAGCTCTTAAGGATAGCGGAGTCAGGGGGTATGGGGAGAAGGCAGGAACGGGGTACTGATTGAGAATGATCAGCCATGTTCACATTGAATGGCGGTGCTGGCTCGAAGGGCCGAATGGCCTACTCCTGCACCTATTGTCTATTGTCTATTGTCTATTGTGTTATCGAGACATATAAAATTATAAAAGGACTGGACAAGCTAGATGCAGGAAAAAATGTTCCAAATGTTGGGGGAGTCCAGAACCAGGGGCCACAGAATAAAGGGGAGGCCATTTAAAACTGAGGTGAGAAGGAACATTTTCACCCAGAGAGTTGTGAATTTATGGAATTCTCTGCCACAGAGGGCAGTGGAGGCCAAATCATTTAATGAATTTAAGAGAGAGTTGGATAGAGCTCTGGGGGCCAGTGGAATCAAGGGATATGGGGAGAAGCTGGGCACAGGTTACTGATTGTGGATGATCAGCCATGATCACAATGAATGGCGGTGCTAGCTTGAAGGGCCGAATGACCTCCTCCTGCACCTATTTTCTATGTTTCAATGTATACTGAGGTCAGTGAAAAGCTTTTGTTCCATGCAACCCAGTTAAAGAAAAGACTACGTATGATTACAATTAGGCTGTCCACAGTGTACAGATAAAGGATAAAGGGTACAAAATTTAGTGCAAGTTATAGTCCGATTAAAGATATTTCAAAGGTCTCCAGTGAGGTAGATAGGTCAGGATTCCAGCGTCTGCAGTTCCTATTGTCTCTCCTAATTGCAAAGCTCCTTCCCTTTCAGGTTTGTCAGTGCCATGGTGTACCTCGGCCTGGTCTTGCGTTTGGGCATTATGGGTGGGAACATCTACCTCAACTTCTTCATCTCGGGAATTGTCGAGATCCCTTCAGCCGTCATCATCCTGCTGCTCATCGATCGAGTGGGCCGCCGCTGGCCCTTTGCAGCGGGCAACCTGTTGGCGGGGGTCACCTGCCTGGTGACCGTCTTCATCCCCGACGGTGAGTCAGGGGTCACCCACTGCGAGTCTCTGGTTGCCGCCTGCACCAAGCTACAGTGAAAAGCTTTGTAATGATCAAGTCAAACTTATGTACAATAGATAGAGCAAAGGGAAGATGCAGAGTGCAGAATATAGTTCTCAGCATTGTAGAGCAGTTCCAAAGACAAACTCCAATGTCTGCAATGGGGTAGAGGTGAATCAGACAGAACCTTCGCTTATGGAGACCTCAGACGCGTAATAATGGAGGGCAATAATACTGTTCCTGAGGCTGGTGGTGCACGCTTTCAAACTTTTGTACCTTCTGTCAGATGGGAGCGCGGAGAAGAAGGAAAGACCGGGGTGGGACAAGCTTTTGATTATGTTGGCCACTACATCCACAACTTTGTACAATTCCTTGCGAGCTGTTCCCAAAGCAAGCTGTGATGCAACCCGACAGTGTGATTTCTACAGTGCATTTGTAGAATTTTGGAAGAGTCATTGGGGACATGACAAATATCCTCAGTCTTCTGAGGGAGTAGAGTCGTTGGTGTGCCTTTCCTGGCAGCCGCTTCAATGTCCTTGCTTGGTCCATGGCAGATCATTGGTAATATTAATGCCAAAGAACTTGAAGCTCTCAACCATTTCCACTTCCGCACCATTAATGATGATTGGGGCAGGTACTCCACCATGCTTCCTGAAGTGAATAACTAGTTCCTCTCTTTTGCTGACATTGAGGGAGAGGTTACCATATTGGAGAGCCCACCACCATGGGAAAGCAGGAGAATGGGGTTAGTAGGGAAAGATAGATCAGCCATGATTGAATGGCGGAGTAGACTTGATGGGCGTCAGTCAGTTGTCTATTTCTTGTGATGGAGACGGTGAGATCAAGAAAGGGGAGGGAGGTGTCGGAGATGGTCCAAGTCAATTTGAGTGCAGGATGAAAATTGGTGGCGAAGTTGAAGAAGTCCATGAGTTCTGCATGGGTGATGGGACGTAGCAGCGATGGGTGCAGGAGGTGGCAGCGATGCAGTCATCAATGTGACGGAGATAGAGTTCGGGGATAGGGCCAGTGTACGCCTGGAACAGGGATTGTTCAACATGCCCTACAAATAGGCAGGCATAGCTGGGGCCCATGTGGGTGCCCATAGCTACGCCTTGGACTTGGAGGACGTGGGAGGAGTCAAAGAAGAAGTTATTGAGGGTGAGGACCAGCTCTGCTCGGCGGAGTAGAGAGTAGATGGAAATTGGATGGTTCTGCGACCGAGGCATTGCATCTTCTCTAGGTTACTGCCATGTGGGCAAATGTTTTGTGTTGGGGGCAGTCTTGGGTGAAATGGGACACAGGATTTCTTTAATCATACAGACATTCCCAAATAACCTGTCAGTATACCCGCCTTCTAATCCTGTACCTGGTGAGTGCTTCTTTTAAAAATGTGCAACAGAAGTTCGCAGGATCCTTGTTTAGTTTAAATACAGCATGGAAACAGTCCCTTCAGCCCACTGACCATCATCACCCATTCACAGTGGTTCTATGCTATCTCACTTTCTCATTCACTCTCTACACACTATGGCCAATTTACAGAGGCCAATTAAGCTACAAACCTGCACGTTTTTGGCACGTGGGAGGAAACCAGCGCCCGGAGGAAACCTACGTGGTCACAGGGAGAATGTATAAACTCTATACAGACAGCACCCGAGCTCAGGATTGAACCCATATCTCTGACACTCTAAGGCAGTAGCACTACCAGCTGCAGCGTTGTGCTCCCATGAGATAATGTGATTGATTGGGGCTGCTTTCAGTCTGAAGATCTTGGCCAACTGATGGTGGTGATGCCACAGCTATGTGGTGGTGAAGGATGCTCAGATAGGATGGAAAGACACCACAGTTGGAAAGCACTGCAGTAAGCCACAGATGGAAAGGCACTGGAGCCTACAATGGTGCAACGGCAGCTCACAGCTGGATAGTTCTGCATCATTCCTTATCTGAAAAGCAGTGCGTCATGCCACAGTCAAATGGCCCTGCCCTACGCCTTAGCTGGATAGAACAGCCAGGTGTGCTAGGTGGAGCAGAATCTGATATGACACATCTGTTTGCTCACTGGACCCGCCCAAGCAACAAGCCCAGTATCCACTTACAAATCCTTCCCATTAAATCAATACCTTGGAATCTTGACATGCATGGTCCTACATTCTGGAATTGATTTTAATCCACCTCATGCGTACCATCCAGTGAGTCTAGGAAGATGCACATTTCCCCAAGTACAGAAACAAAGGCACACAGTGCTGGAGTAACTCAGTGGGTCAGACGGCATCTCTGGAGAACATGGATAGGTGACCTTTCGGGTCGGGACCCTTCTTCAGACTGATTGGTGGGGGGGGGGGGGGGGGAAGCTGGAAGAGAGGCGAGGCAGGACAAAGCCTGGTTTGCCCAGGGCTTGATTGCTCCATGCACTTAGCAGCTGGTTATTGGAAGTGCCAGAGTTTGACAAACAGCCCCACCTACCTGGCAACTTCAGACCAACGTAGACACAGAATGCCAGAACAACTCCATGGACCAGACAGCATCTTGGAGACCATTGATAGGTGACATCTCTGGTTGGGACCCTTCTTCAGTCTGGACCCACAACATCACATATCCATGTTCTCCAGAGATGTTGCCTGACCTGCTGAGTTACTCCAGCACTGGGCAACTTCAGGTCAATTTATGCAGATGGAAGAAGGCTTTGGGAGAATGGATGAAGCTCTGAACAAATGAAACTTTTCCTTTCAATCTTGGTAAATTTACATAACAAATGCTTGGAATTGAACAGATCTAAATACCTATTAATTTATTACATATAGGAAGGATGTGGAGGGTTTGGAGTGGGTGTAAAAGAGGTTTACCAGTAGGATGCGTGGACTAGAGGGTATTAGCTACAAGGAGAAATTGGACAAAATAGGATTGTTTTCTCTGGAACACTGGAGGCTGAAGGAAGGCCTGATAGAGGTACATACAATTGTGAGAGGCATAGATAGGGTAGACAGTCAGAACAATTCTCCCAGGGTGGAAATGTCAAAGACTAGAGGGCATAGCTTCTAGGTCATAGGGACAACGTTTAAAGGAGATGTGTGGGGCAAGATTTTTACAAGGAGAGTAGTGAGTGCCTGGAATGCATTGCCAGGGGTGGTGGTGGAGGCAGATACGATAGTGGCATTTAAGAGGCTTTTAGATAGGCACAGGGATATACAGGGAATGAAGAGATATGGGTTTGTGCAGAAAGAGGTGATAGTTTCACTTGACACCATGTTCGGCATGGACATTGAGGGCCGAAGGGCCTGATCCTGTGGTGTACTATTCTATGTACTATGTTTCAAATAACTCATCAAAAAGGCATCTTCCTCAATAAAATTAAAATGATGCTCAAAAAACATGGATTGATAAAATAATAGCTTGATTTCCCATATAGTTTTAAATAACGTGAAAATCAAAAATTTCAATTTTGTTTGAGAAAATACTTTATCTTTTGCAAATTGTACATTAACTTATTTCTAATTCAGATATCTTCTGGCTGAAAACAGTAATCACATCTTTGGGCAAACTAGGAATTACGATAGCCTTTTTAATGGTCTGTTTTGTAAATACTGAATTGTACCCAACATTTTTAAGGTAAGAGAATTTACAAATTGCAATAGCTGACCTTCGGCATATATGTTCAGCTACAATCAAAAGGCATTGAGTTCTAATGCCCAACACCTTGCTATGATTCAGTTATCTCAATCTCTATACCACCTTTTTATTCCAAACATAAACTCTATTTAGAATAAACAATATATACAAAAACAAAAACTGCAAAAACTCTTCATACATTCTCAGTGTCTATATATTAATTACTGCCATACTCAGTAGTACTCACACCTATCATTAAACAAAATACCTTCGCACTCATGTAGGCCATGGAGTGGTATCCCTTCCCTTGTTTTGCAGGCTGTTCCCACTGGACTCTGCCCCCTTTATTACTTAGAGAAGTGCAGAACAGAAAGATAATTATCGTAGAGTTAATTGGATTTAAAGATTGAGTATTTCCATTCACCGTACAAGAAGTAAAAACGATGCTGATTAATACACAAAAGGACACAAAGTGCTGGAGGAGCTCAGCAGGTCTGGCAGCATCTCCGAAGGTTTAAGGAAGGTTCTCAATCCAAAATGTCACCTATCTATGTTCTCCAGAGATGCTGCCCGACCTGCTGAACACTTTGTTCCTTTCTCACCGTACAGGGAGGTTCCCTTGCCCCATTGAGTCTATCAGATCAATTCGATTCCCTGACAAATGTTCCCTGTATCATTTCCCCACATTCTCGTCAGATTCTCCTGCCCAGTTATGCCGCAGAACTCACCGACCAATTAACTCAGCAACCCACAGTGTGTCTCTTCAAGGACAGTGACATGTGACTCAGTCAGAGAGTGAATCTTAGAGTCATACCACACAGAAAAAGGCTCTTCAGCCCATCTCAGTCCATGCTAACCCAGATGCCCTATTCAAGCTAGTCCCAGTGGCGCAGCTGGCAGAGCTGCCATAAACCTGGGTTAAATCTTGACCTTGGGCACTGTCTGTGTGGAGTTTGTACCTTTTCCCTGTGACTCCATGGATTTACTCCCACATCCCAAAAATGTGCGGGTTTGTAGGTTAATTGGCCTCGGTAAATTGCCCCTAATGTGTCGGGAGTGGATGAGAAAGTGGGATAATATAGAACTAGTGTGAACGGGTGATTGATGGTCGGCGTGGACGATGGGCCAAAGGGCCTGTTTCCATGCTGTATCTCTAAACTAAAACATACCCATGAGAGTCCTGATTAATCCTACAGCAGGCATTTTGCATTCAAAACACTTCCTAAACAGACAGATTCATTCAACCAGTTGAAACATGTTTTATTCCTTTTCCATCATAAATGAGCAACTAAACTCTGTCTGAAGAAGGGTCTCGACCCGAAACGTCACCCATTCCTTCTCTCCCGAGATGCTGCCTGACCTGCTGAGTTACTCCAGCATTTTGTGAATAAATCGATTTGTACCAGCATCTGCAGTTATTTTCTTAAACTCTGTTAGAGTTTAGAGTTTAGAGTATCTCTAAACTCTGAACTCTAAATAGCAAATCCAAGCTAGACAACATTTCTGTTGATAGTCAGTGTGATTATAAAAGTAAATGCCGCTTTTTGATCTACAAAGGAGAATTGGTACACTTTGGTTGTGATACCCAAAGCTTATTTTCTCCAACAGAAACTTTGCTGTTTCGATATGTTCAGCAATGTGTGACGTGGGAGGGATAGTGGCTCCCTTTATCTTGTACAGGCTGGCAGCGCTATGGGCCGAGCTGCCTCTTCTGGTTTTCGGTGAGTAGGCTGCTTGCTCTTAAACTACTTGGCACTGGTAATGGTTTATTATTGGCAAAATGATGCCTGGATTAGGGGGCATGAGCTACAGCGAGAGGTGGGGCAGACTTGGACTGTTTTCTCTGGAATGCTGGAGGTTGCAGGAAGACACGATAGAAATATATACCATGAATGGTGCAGCTGGATCAGTGGTAAAGACCCAAGTTTTATTCTGACTATGGGGAGGGATGCTGTCTGTGTGGAGTTTGCACGTTCTCCCTGTGACTGCATGGGTTTTCCCCGGGTGCTCCGTTTTCCTTCCACATTCCAAAGACATGCTTTTTAGGTTAATCGGCCTCTGTAAATTGCCCCTAGTGTGTTGCGAGTAGATGAGAACTAGTGTACAGGTGATCATTGATCAGCCTGGACTCATCGGCCTAAGGGCTTATTTCCACACTGCATATCTAGAACTAAAAACCATGTAAAATTGTGAGAGGCATAGATATTGTAGACAGCTAGAACCTTTCTCCCAGGATGGAAAAAAAATCAAACATTAGCGGGCATGGCTTTAAAACGAGGGGGGCAAAATTTAAAAGAGATGTCCGGGGCACGTTTTTTACACAGAGGGTGGTGAGTGCCTGGAATGTGCTGCCAAGGGTGGTGGTAGAAGCGGAAATTACAGAGGCATTTAAGAGACTTTTGGATGGGCACATTAATATGCAGGGAATGGAGGGATATGGATTATATGTAAGAGATGGTCATGGCATTATGTTCAGCACAGACATTGTGGGCCAAAGAGCTTGTTGCTGTACTTTACTGTTCTGTGTTGTATGTTGTATGTCACGTGTAGCAAGATATCGTGAGAAGCTTTTGTTTACATGCTATCCAGTCAGATCAAACCAGACATGAGTACAATCAAGCCACACACAAGTACAACAGGGAACGCAAATAGAAATATAACAGAGTGCAGAATATAGTTACAGAGAAGAAGTCCAATGTCCATAATGAGGTAGGTTGGAAGATCGGGACTATACCCGAGCTTACGAAAGGATGGTTGAGTAGTCTGATAAATAGTATAGGTTAGGTTTATTATTGTCACGTGTACTGAAGCTTTGTTTTGCATGTTATCCAAGCAGATGAGATATATCATAAATAACTCAAGTATAATAGTTAGAGCAAAGGGGAAGATACAGGGTGCAGAATATAGTTCTCAGCATTGTCACACATCAGTTCCATAGACAAAGTCCAATGTCCACAATGGGGTATAGGTAAATCGGACAGTACCCTAAGCTTATGGAAGGACCGTTCAGAAGCCTGATAACGGAGGGAAAGAAGCTGTTCCTGAGTCTTGTGTTGCTTGCTTTCAAGCTTCGAGGATGTTGCTCTGGCAATCTCTTCAAACTGTTGGTGTATGTTCTGTGCCGTATAGAGTAAAAATGTCTCCAAAATAGGGTCACTTACAAGATGTCTAGCTCATAATGTGGGTGTCAATGCTGTTGCCCAACAAAGGCACTACATTGGGAGTGCACTGACTTGTCTTAGGACATTTAGTATAAGAGTCAGAAAGTCATGATGTCACTCTATAGGACTTTGTCAGGCCACATTTGGAATATTGCATACAGTTCTGGATGCCCCATTACAAGAAGGATGTGAAGGCTATAGAATTGGTGTAAAAGAGGTTTACCAAAATGATGTGTAGGAAGGAACTGGTGATGCTGGATTAAACCGAAGATAGTCACAAAAAGCTGGAGTAGCTCAGCAGGTCAGACAACATCTCTGAAGAAAAGGAATGGGTGACATTTCAAGTCGAAACCCTTCTTCCTTTCTACGGAGATGCCTTTTCTACGGAGATGCTGTCTGACCCGCTGAGTTACTGTGGCTTTTTGTGTCTATCTTACCAAAATGATGCCTTGATAAGAGCATGTTAGCGACAAGGAAAGGTTGGATTTTTTTAATGGAACATTGGAGGCTGAGGGGAGTTCTGATAGAAGTATGTAAAATTATGAGAGGCATAGATAGGGTAGACAATCAGGTCCTTTTTCCAATCGTGGATATATCAAAGACTAAAGGACATGGCTTTAGTCAGAAGGGGGAACATTTAATGTGTGTGGTGTAAGCTTTTTTACAAAGAGGGAACACACTACCAGGGTTAGTAGTGGAGGCAGATACGATAGTGACCTTTAAGAGACTTTTGGATAGGCACACAGACTTGAAGGGAATGGAGGGATATGGATAGCAGATAAGAGTGAGTCTTGGCATTGTGTTTGGCATGGACAACGTTGACCAAAGGACATGTTATGGTGTAGTATTGTTCAGTGTTCTGGCGAAGGAACAATGCAATTCTTACTTGCTGCAGCTTTATAGGACCACTAATGCAATAATACGCAGATAAATCTACAATAATCAATAATACAATAAATGAATAACAGTAAATCTAGGTAACCATCATAGTGCAAAATTGAAGTCTATAGTGCAATCAAAGACATGGTTCACAGAAGATCATATTTTCTGAGGTTAGTCTTGTGCAGCGTTCAAGAGCCTGATGGGAAGACATTATTCTTAAACAGTGTCATACCGCTCAGAGAGGCTGGCAGAGAGGCCAATTTATGCTAGTAAATGTGGAAGGACTCCATAGAGCCATTACTGCTCCGGTGAATGTGATTTGGATTTTCAAGACCCTGCTGCCAAACTCCAGGCTATATTCTTGGACAGCAAATGTAATATTTGATCATCACACGCGATGTTGCTATTCACTTCCAGGGGTGATCGCTCTGATCGCTGGAGGGCTTGTCTTGTGTTTACCCGAAACCAAGGGGATCAGATTACCGGAGAGTATCGAAGATGCAGAAATCATTGGACGGTATGTAAACAGGGAGCCTGTTGGAGGCTCAACCAGACTGGGAGCCAATGTGGACAACACACAGTGATCCTTGACCCCAGCACATAGTGGCACAGTGGTAGAGCTGCTGCCTCACACCACCCAGAGACCCGGGTTCCATCCTGACCTCGTGTGCTGTCTGTGTGGAGTTCAACTTTCTCCCTGTGACCGTGTGCCCACCTCCCCCCCTCGGGGTGCTCTGGTTATTCCATTATTGGCCCTGTAAAGCCACAGCAAAGGAGAATTTAATTGTTCCATTGCCTAGACATAGAACGTAGAACAGAACAGCATAAGGACAGGCCATTCAGCCTACAATGTCCGAGCCAAAATGATGCCAAGACCAACTCTTATCTCCCTAAACATAATCCATATCCCTCCATTCCCTTGTGCCTATCCACAAAAGCCTCTTAAACGCCACCATCCTATCTGCCTCAACCACCATCCCTGGCAGCCCGTTCCAGGCACCACCATCCTCTGTGTAAAAATAACGTGCCTTGCATATCACCTTTAAACTTTGCCCCTTGCACCTTAAACCCACGCCCTCTCGACTTTAACTGAGATAGAAAGACTAGACATGTTCACAGTGTAAGGGGTTTCTGCGCTGAGCTTTCGCCCGACCTAAGGTCCCCATGCCTTGCTCTGATCCCTTGACCAGGCCGCGCACACTGGTTCCCCGTGAGTGGTTCGACCCACTCACCCCCTATGGTTCTAGACACTGGACTTAGATGCAGGAGCATTTATAGTGCAGAAAAATTCAACCAGACCAGATTTGAAGACCAGGGTTTAAATGGAAAAGGCTTTTATTGAGCACTTGGGACTATTGTCCATGAATACTTATACACAGTTCTATTAGACATATGCACAACTACACGAATACTTAGACACAGTTCTACTAGACGTATGCACACTTACATGAACACTTTGACGCAGTTCTAAAGACATATGCATAACTACACGAATACTTAGACACAGTTCTATTAGACATATTCTTGACTGTAAGATGGGGAACGTACGACACATCGCAAACTTGACCAACACATATTCATTTTACACACCCACGTTTATTCAAACCACCCTCCCCTCTACACTAAAACTATGTCCAGGATGTGCAGGATCGGGGTACATGCTCACCATGGGGCTATTTCTGGGGTTACTGGCTGTTCGTGCTGCTTCTCCGCTGCTTTCCGTGAGGGTCATGCTTGTCCCGTGAGTTTCTTCCTTCCGTTTCTTGCGTTCCTGGCCAGTCGTTGCGAGCGTTGTTGTCCCTGCTGCGAGCGTTCCTGGCCAGTCGTTGCGAGCGTTGCTGTCCCTGCTGCGAGCGTTCCTGGCCAGTCGTTGCGAGCGTTGCTGTCCCTGCTGCGAGCGTGTCTTTCTTGCCTGTCTTTTTCGTCTTCCTCCTGGCTTGCGTTCCTTGCAGGTTTCTTCTTGCAGTATTTCTTCTTGAGTTTAAAACCCAAAAATCGTGGCCAGTTATATTATTCTGACCCGTCCTATCTCCCGCCAGATCTCGGGATCTCTTTGTTTAAAAGATATGTATTGAGTTTTCCTTTTGTCCTGCGTTATGTCCGGGGGTACCGGGGATGGCCAGACGGTGTTAATTGGTATTTCGTTGCGAGGTGATGGGTTTAACTGGTTTCCCATCACCTACCAGGTAGTTTTCTATGGGCTATTGTGCCCCCTTAACGAGATTAACTGTGTAGGTCGGCTTGGGGCATTGTGAGTATGCTGATGTCAGCGCCCCAGTGTCTGGACTTCGACCTGGTTTCGCAGGTTTCTGCATGGCCAATATCCATCCATTGTTCTGGCCGTGGCTTTGCAGAAACCTAGAGACTGGGCTGTAAGGTTTTTGCTTTTGTGGCTGGTCACGAGGTCCTGCGGCTATCTTAGGACCCACGGATTGTGACATCCCCTGGTAAAACTGACCACAGCCTTTCTCCGCTATCAGCCCCAGTCTCCCGTTTAAAATGTCCAAACTGCAGCTCTTTGGTTTGGTGTTGCTTGCAGAATGAGGGAAAACTTCTCAAATCTTACAACAGTATCCCAGTATGTTCCAGTCTGGTCTCACCAGGCCATTGCATAAGTGCAGTCTTTATTCTTGTATTCAAATGCTCTTGCAGTAAATAGAGTTATAGAATCATACATCATGATTCGGCCCAACTCTACACTAGTCCCATTTATCCTATGTCCCCTTTCATCCTAAACTTCTGTTCTTGATTCCTCTCAAGAATCAAAGGGGTCTTGATTCCCCCTACCCTGGGTAAAAGACTCTGCACATTCACCCTAACAGTTCCCCTCGGATTTATACACCTAATAAGTAATAATTCAATAATTTAATAATCAGTACTAGGTAACTATAGGAGTGCAAAACGGGCCTTTGGTGCAATCAAAGACACAGTCCATAGAAGGTCATTGTTTCTGAGGTTAGTATTGGGTAGTGTTCAAGAGCCTAATGGTTGCTGAGAAGAAGTTGTTCTCGAACCTGTAGGTGACGGTTTTCAGGCTCCTGTACCTTCTTCCCGATGGTAGCAGCGAGATGAGAGCGCGGCCAGGGTGGTGTGGATCTTTGATGATACTGGTTGACATTTTGAGGTGGCGCCTCTTGTAGGTCCCTACGATAGTGGGGAGGTCAGTACCCATGATGGCAGTGTCCACCACTCTCTATAATCTCCCTCATTCATGGGCGTTCGAGATGCCGAACCAGGCCGTGAAACCAGCCAGTGTGCTCTCTACTGTACACCTGTAGAAGTTTGATAGAGTATTCATCAACCTATCAAATATACTCCATTTTCTAAGGAACTAGAGGCGTTGATGGGGTTTTGTCATCATTGCATCAATGTTCTGGGACCAGGACAGATCTTCAGAGAGATGCACAACCAGCAACTTGAAGCTGTGGCACTACATTATCTGAGTGCTATTTAAAAGCCATAACGTGAAGATAATGTAAATGTAAAAGACCTTACACGCAAATAAATCCCCCACATCTTTTGATAAGAGAACTTGTGCTTGTTTCTTCAGGACGAAGGAAGCTGTCCCTGCACCAAGCTACGAGATGGTAGCTCCATATTCCTCAGTAGAAACAAGCTGCGAAAAGGAACCTGCCTCAGAGAAAATCATCGTATGATGAGATGAAATCATTCAAAACAAACCCCGAGTAAATCTAATCATCAATAATATTTAATGGCATATCCTCAAAGCTTAGCAGTGACACGCGCTTTTGAAAATCACTCAAACTACAGATGTTTTGTAATCAGATACGTTGGAGATTCACTATTTATGATTTTCTGTGCTACATTTGCATGTAAGGATTATAAAAATGGAGCAATGAACTTTACTCTTTGTGTCTGCAAGTTTAGCTTAGAGATGCAACTTGGAAAAAGGCCCTTTGGCCCACTGAGTTCATGCCGACCATCAATCATCTATTCACATTAGATCTATGTTATCCCACTTTCTCAACCGCTCCCTGCAATTTATAGTCAATTAACCCACAGACCCCCACGTTTTTGGGATGTGGGAGGAAACTGGAGCACCCGGAGAAAACCCATGCGGTCACCAGGAGAAATAGTGAATTCCACAGTGACAGCCCCCCAGGTCAGGATCGTACACGGGTTTTTGGTGCTGTGAGGCAGCGGCTCTACCCGCTGCCACGCCCATCATCCTTCGCAGTGTCCAACAAGCTTCCACCACTGGAGACATCCTCCCATGGACAGGACGGTTCCTCTGTAACTCCCTGATCCACACTTCAGTCCCTGGTTCCCTCATCCCGTCTCATGACACTTTCTATTGCAAACCACAACTGGTACAATCTTTGTGCTTTACCTCTTCCCTTCCCACCATACGGGGACCCAGTCTATTCACCTGCACTCCAGTTATTGAATATTGAAAGGCCTGGATAGAGCGGATGTGGAGAGGATGCTTCTAGTGGTGTGTGAGTCTAGATCCAGAGGACGTAGCCTCAGAATAAAAGGACGTACCTTTAGGAAGGAGATGAGGAAGAATTTCATAAGTCAAAGGGTGGGGAATCTGTGAAATTCATTGCCACAGACAGCAGTGGAGGCAAAGTTATTGCGTAATTTTAAAGTGGAAGTTGATAGGTTCTTGATCAGTACGGATGTCAAAGGTTACGGGGAGAAGGCAGGATAATGGGGTTGAGAGGGAAAATGTGCTACATGCTGGAGAAACCAGATGTGGATTTGGGTGATCACTTTGCAAATAATCTGTCCCTACACAAGGGTGATGTTAAATTTACCCGTAGCTGCCCTTTAATTCCCCATCCCGCCCCCAACTCTGACCTATCAGACTGTAGCTTTCCAGTTGTGTCACAGTGAGGCCCAACACAAGGTTGAGGAACATAATCTCCCCATGGCCACGCGGGTTTCCTCCGAGTACTCTGGTTTCTTTCCCAAATCCCAAAGATGTGTGGGTTTGTAGGTTAATTGGTCTCTGCAAATTGTCCCTAGTGTGCAGGGAGTGGATGAGAAAATGGAATAACAAATAAAACACGTGTGAACGGGTGATCGATGGTAGGCGTCAATTCGATGGACTGAAGGGCTTGTTTCCATGTTGTATCCTTATACTAAACTAAATTGTGACCTATTGTTTGCTGCACATCATATTCTCCAAATGACATTACCAACTCATCGCCATGAGCAACTGATGGCATCGCGCTGGGTCAGGCCGACCCCTTCTTCATCGATGCAGTGCCACCAGGATCCTGGGCCTTAAAGTGAGAACATTAGAAAGTGTACATCTTCTTGGGCAGAGACATGGAAGTTGCCACAGGGTGCCGGGACATGGCGACTCTCTGCGCGCTCTTCCAGAAGAGGATCTATTGCACTCGTGTATGGGGTGATTTAACTGGACCGCACACAGAACAAGCTTCTCACTGGATATCTGTACACACGACAATAAATAAACCAAATTGGCCTCACCTGTCACAGAGATTGCTTTTGTCTCATCCATGTTTCCCTCCACCTTCTCTGCAACCTAAAACTACTCTTTCCTCCCAATTCTTATACAGATCTGAATCATTCACATTGAACATAAACCATAGAGCAGTCCAGCACAGGAACAGACCTTTCGGCCCACATTGTCAATAGTCAATAGTCAATAGTCGTTTATTTGTCACGTACACATAAATGTGTAGTGAAATGAAACATTACCCGCAGTTGAAACACTAAGACCAATAAGAATAATCAATAAAAATGCAATAACACATACAATCATACACTAACACCAAACAAAAGAAACATCCATCACAGTGAGTCTCCTCCAGTCCCCTCCTCACTATGATGGAAGGCCAGAATGTCTTTTCTCTTCCCTGCCGTCTTCTCCCGCGGTTAGGCTGTTGAACTTGCCACGTCGGGGCGGTCGGGGCTCCCGACATTGGAGCGCCGCGCCGGACGGTGAAAGGTCCGCGGCCTATTCCAGGCCGTGCCGGACGGTGAAAGGTCCGCGGCGGGCCGACCCAAGCCCCGCGATTCGGGGCGGGCGAACACGCTGCCTCTGCCGCTGCCGGTGCTCCCGATGCCGGCCCCCACCCAGGGGCCTGCGGGCTTCCGACGTCCACGCGGCCCGCGCCGGAGCCTCCGGAGACGAGTCGCAGCTGCTCCCGCAGCATCCGCAGGCAGCCAGCGCCGCAGGTGGTGAGTCCGGGCCGTGGGCTCTGCGAACCAGAGCCCCAGGTGGTCCCAGGTGCATGGCCGGTGGTAGGCCGCAGCGGGAACGGAGACACGACACAGAAACAAAGGTCGCGTCTCCGTTCGGGAGAGAGAATTTTTTACAGTTCCCGTTCCCTCCCACCCCCTCCCCCAAACATAACATACAAACACTACACCATATTAAAACTACAATTCATACAAAAACAACAAACAACACAAAAGACAGACGGACTGCAGGCAAGCTGCAGCTGCGACGGCAGCGCTGGCTGCTGAACATAATGCTAAACTAATCTCCTCTGCCTGCACATGATCCATATCCCTCCATTCCCTGCATATCCATGTACTATCTAAAAACCTCTTAAATCCCACTATGTTATCTGCCTCCACCACCACCCCTGGCAGCACGTTCCAAGCACTCACCACTCTCTCTGTGGAAAAAGTTCCCCCATGTTCTCTTTTTAACTTTGTCTCTTTCACCTTATAGCTATGCTCTCTAGTTTTTGACATTTCCATGCTGGGTAAAAGGATTTGACTCTCTACGCTATCTATGCCTCTCGTAATTTTATATATTTCTATCTGGTCTCCCTGCAACCTCTGATGCTCAGGTGAAGAAAGTCCAAGTCTGTCTAACATCTCCCTGCAGCAAATACCCACTAATCCATGGATCATTTTGGTAAGCCTCCTCTGTATCCTCTCTAAGCGTGGTCAGATTCTCTCTTGCAAGAGGTGTTACCTGGGCTTGAGTTTTGTGGTGAGGTTAGTTAGGCTGGGACTTTTTTCCTTGGAGTGTAGGAGGCTGAGCGGTGACTTTACTGAGGTGCCCATTATCATGAGGGGCATGGGTAAAGTGAACACTCACAGTCTTTTTCCAAGAGAGAGCATTCTAAAACTAGGGGGCATCAGCTTAAGGTGAGAGGGGAGAGATTTAAGAGGGACCTCAGGGGCAACCTATTCATTCAGAGTTTAGTCCTTATCTAGAATAAGCTGCCAGAGGAAGCTATAGAAGCGGATACAATTAAGCCTTTTAAAAGACATTTGGACAGATATATGGATAGGAAGTGTTTAGAGGGATATGGTCTATTTGCAAGTAAATGCCACTGGCCTAATATGCCAACTTGGTCAGCATGGACAAGGCAGGCTGAAGTGCCTGTTTCTGATCAGGCTATGAAGAGCTGAACTGTACAGTTGGTGGATGAAGAAAGATTTTGAGATGATACGATTGCTGATTCTAATGCTTCCTCACCGATTATGTCAGCCACATGGAGACATTTCACGAAGGAACCAGAGGGGAAAGCCCGCATTTGCACAGGGCAACTTAAAACAGATCACAGGAACAATGTGTGAATGAGCAAGTGACCATGGAAAAGGCTGTCATTGCAACCTTGCGCTCATTCACCTCAATGCAGATCAGATGGACGTGTGCCAGGGCACAGCATGTTGCAATGATGCACCTGGGTGATTTCGGATGTGAGGCTTGGGAGGAGCAGCTGACAATGGACCTTTGCCTCTCGGAATCTTTCCACCTCTGGGAGTTTTCCCCTCAATGCGTTGTAGATTAATTGTTAACAGCTGTTTATCATTATGAGCAGTTTTGGGCCCCATATCTGGGGAAGGATGTGACGCTGGAAAGGGTCCAACATAGGTTTACGAGAATAATCCCAGGAATTATTCGCTTAACATATGATGACCGTTTGATGACATTGAGCCTGTACTTGCTGTGGTTTGGAAAGATGAGGGGGGACCAAATAGTGAATGACCTGGATCGAGTGGATGTGGAAAGAATGTTTCCACTAGCAGGTCTAAGACCAGAGGGCACAGCCTCAGAATAAAAGGACGTACCCTAAGAACAGCGGCACGGTGGCGCAGCGGTAGAGTTGCTGCCTGACAGCGAATGCAGCGCCGGAGACTCAGGTTCGATCCTGACTATGGGCGCCGTCTGTACGGAGTTTGTACGTTCTCGCCATGACATGCATGGGTTTTCTCCGAGATCTTCGGTTTCCTCCCACAGTCCAAAGACGTACAGGTATGTAGGTTAATTGACTGGGTAAATGTAAAAATTGTCCCTAGTGTGTGTAGGATAGTGTTAATGTGTGGGGATCGCTGGGCGGCGCGGACTCGGTGGGCCGAAAGGCCTGTTTCCGGCTGTATCTCTAAATCTAAAAAAAAATCTAAAAGGAGATGAAGAGGAATTTCTTTAGTCAGAGGTTGGTGAATTAATTTCCACCTTTGGCTGTAGAGGCCGTTGATAGATATTTGTAAGGTGGAGATTGACAAATTCTTGATTAGTATGGGTGTCGGGGCTTATGGGGAGAAAATAGGAGAATGGGTTGGGAGGGAAAGATAATCAGCCGTGATTGAATGGCTGAGTAGATTTGATAAATGGCCTAATTCTGCTCCTATAACATGAACATTCCGGCTCTATCATTAAGGCGGCACAGCAGTGCAGCTGGTAGAGCGTTGCCTCGCACTGCCAGAGATCCATGTTTGATCCTGACCTCGGGTGCTATCTGTGTGGAGTTTGCATGTTTTCCCTGTGACCACCTGGATTTTCTCTGGGTGCTCCGGTTTCCTCCTACATCCCAAAGACGTGCGGATTTGTAGGTTGTGTAGGAAGGAACACAAAATGCTGGAGTAACTCAGCGAGTCAGGCAGCATCTCTGGAGAGAAAGAGTGGGTGATGTTTCGGGTCGAGACCCTACTTCAGGGTTTGTAGGTTAATTGGCTCTGTAAATTGCCTCCTCTAGCAAATGGAGAGTGGATGAGTAAATGGAGAGTGGATGGGATAACATAGAATTAGTGTAAATGGATGATCAGTGGTTGGTGTGGACTTGGCGGGACAAAGGCCGTGTTTCCATGCTGTATCATTCAATTAAACTCAATTCAATTATTGTTGCATAGGGAACCACCAAGGGGATGTGGGTGGACCGGATAGACCGTACTCTTTCTCCCAAGTGTACATCTCTCTTTCCACTCCCCCAGATCTTTTTAACCACCTCTATCTGCTCATCTCCCATCCCTCTCTACTCTGGCTCCTCTATTCCTCCCTCCTCCTGGTCCCTTCCACCCACCATCCCTCCCTCCATTGAATATTTCACTCCTCAACTTCCTCTCTTATAAGATTCAACATCTGTACCATTTTGTCTGCTCCACTTATCACCCATCCCCCGCCTCGTAAAGATTGAGTTATACAGAGGGCCAATCAACCTACAATCCTGCACACCTTTGGGAAGTGGGAGGCAATGGAGCGCCCGGAGGAAACCCACGCGGTCACAGGGAGGAGATGCAAACTCCGTACAGACAGCACCCAAGGTCAGGATCGAACCCGGGTTTCTGACTCTGTGAGGCAGCGGCTCAACCAGCTACACCACCGTGCCGCCCTCTATCAGGTCTCCCTGCAACCTCCGAGGTGCTGAGTTAATGTTCTACACACTGGGCTTGTGTGTGAGCTTTGCCTGGTGTGTCCGTGCGGTTGGGCGGATGTTTATGAGATGCTCTGTACATGACCTCTGTACCTGCTTCACTCTGCACCAGTGGACCGTAACAGTTCCTCAGGAGGGACACGACCCTGCCAGGCACCGGACCATCGTGTCTTCACATGGGAGGCAGCAGCGGGAAGATGATAACCTTTGACGATGTTCTGAGGGACATTGGGGAGTTTGGAAGATGCCAGAAGTGGATCGTCCTGCTCCTGTCTCTGTGCGGGGTGACATTTTCATTCATCACCGCTGTCTTTGGTTTCCTGGGTGTGATTCCGAGCCACTGGTGTCGAGGCGGCCCTGCTGTGGTGGGACTGAGGGAAAGGTGCGGCTGGTCTCTGGAGGAGGAAAAGAATTACACCGTGCCTCTGGCAAAGCCCGGCAGCCCGGCGTACAGCCGGTGTGAGAGCTACGACATAGACTGGAACCTGACGTACCTCAGCTGCGATTATCCAGAGGCTCTGATTGCTAATTTTTTTTTTTTTCTTTCTTTCAATAGGTGCAGGAGTAGGCCATTCGGCCCTTCGAGCCTGCACCGCCATTCAATATGATCATGGCTGATCATTCAGCTCAGTAGCCTGTACCTGCCTTCTCTCCATACCCCCTGATCCCTTTAGCAAAAAGGTAATGGTTCTGGAGATGTTCCACGCACGACTTGCAAAGACGGCTGGTTTTTTGACAGTTCCCGTACGACCATTGTGAGCGAGGTAAATGATCACATGTATGTTACGCAGATGTTATTAAATTCACAAGCCATAGGAGCAGAATTAGGCCATTCGGCCCATTGAGCCTCTGTAATTTCCCCTTTGTGTGCAGGGAGTGGATGAGAAAGTGGAATAGACAATAGACAATAGACAATAGACAATAGGTGCAGGAGTAGGCCATTCAGCCCTTCGAGCCAGCACCGCCATTCAATGCGATCATGGCTGATCACTCTCAATCAGTACCCCGTTCCTGCCTTCTCCCCATACCCCCTCACTCTGCTATCCTTAAGAGCTCTATCCAGCTCTCTCTTGAAAGCATCCAACGAACTGGCCTCCACTGCCTTCTGAGGCAGAGAATTCCACACCTTCACCACTCTCTGACTGAAAAAGTTCTTCCTCATCTCCGTTCTAAATGGCCTACCCCTTATTCTTAAACTGTGGCCCCTTGTTCTGGACTCCCCCAACATTGGGAACATGTTTCCTGCCTCTGATGTGTCCAATCCCCTAATTATCTTATATGTTTCAATAAGATCCCCCCTCATCCTTCTAAATTCCAGTGTATACAAGCCCAATCGCTCCAGCCTTTCAACATACGACAGTCCCGCCATTCCGGGAATTAACCTACGCTGCACGCCCTCCATAGCAAGAATATCCTTCCTCAAATTTGGAGACCAAAACTGCACACAGTACTCCAGGTGCGGACTCACCAGGGCCCGGTACAACTGTAGAAGGACCTCTTTGCTCCTATACTCAACTCCTCTTGTTATGAAGGCCAACATTCCATTGGCTTTCTTCACTGCCTGCTGTACCTGCATGCTTCCTTTCATTGACTGATGCACTAGGACACCCAGATCTCGTTGAACTCCCCCTCCTCCTAACTTGACACCATTCAGATAATAATCTGCCTTTCAATTCTTACTTCCAAAGTGAATAAGCTCACACTTATCTACATTAAACTGCAACTGCCATGTATCCGCCCACTCACACAACCTGTCCAAGTCACCCTGCAGCCTTATTGCATCTTCCTCACAATTCACACTACCCCCCAGCTTAGTATCATCTGCAAATTTGCGAATGGTACTTTTAATCCCTTCGTCTAAGTCATTAATGTATATCGTAAATAGCTGGGGTCCCAGCACCGAACCTTGCGGTACCCCACTGGTCACTGCCTGCCATTCCGAAAGGGACCCATTTATCCCCACTCTTTGCTTTCTGTCTGTCAACCAATTTTTTATCCATGTCAGTACCCTACCCCCAATACCATGTGCCCTAATTTTGCCCACTAATCTCCTATGTGGGAACTTGTCGAAGGCTTTCTGAAAGTCGAGGTACACCACATCCACTGACTCTCCCCAGTCAATTTTCCTAGTTACATCCTCAAAAAATTCCAGTAGATTTGTCAAGCATGATTTCCCCTTCGTAAATCCATGCTGACTCGGAATGATCCTGTTACTGCTATCCAAATGCTCAGCAATTTCGTCTTTTATAATTGACTCCAGCATCTTCCCCACCACTGATGTCAGACTAACTGGTCTATAATTACCCGTTTTCTCTCTCCCTCCTTTCTTAAAAAGTGGGATAACATTTGCTATCCTCCAATCCACAGGAACTGATCCTGAATCTATAGAACATTGAAAAATGATCTCCAATGCTTCCACTATTTCGAGAGCCACCTCCTTAAGTACCCTGGGATGCAGACCATCAGGCCCTGGGGATTTATCAGCCTTCAGTCCCATCAGTCTACCCAAAACCATTTCCTGCCTAACACAGAATTAGTGTGAATGGGTGATCACAGCTCGGCGTGGACTCATAAGTGATAGAAGCAGAATTAGGCCATTCAGCCCATCAAGTCTACTCTGCCATTCAATCATGGCTGATCTATCTTTCCCTCTCCATCCTATTCGCTTGCCTTCTCCCCTCATAACCTTTGATACCCTTACTACTCAAGAACCTGTCAATCTCCGCTTTAATGTTACCAAGACTCGAGGGCCTGAGCTACAGGGAGAGGTTGGGCAGACTAGAACTTTAATCCTTGGAGCGCAGGAGCCTGGTGGGTGTTCTTGCAGAGGTGTATGAAATCACGAGGGGAATAGATCGGGTTAATGCACAGTCTTTTACCCGTAATAGTGGATTCAAGAACCAGAGGACATACTTTTAAGATGAGAGGGGAAAAATTTAACAGGAACTTGAGGAGCATCTTTTTCAGAGTCATAGAGCTGCAGACTATGAAACAGGCCCTTCAGCTCACCCTGTCTATGCTGGCAAACTGGGCTAGTCCCATTGCTGCATTTGGCCCATATCTCTCTAACGCCTATGGATCCATGTATCTGCCCTAATGTCTCTGGTGTGCTCATGCACAGCCTCCATCTTGCCTCGTTATCAAAAGAACAAGCCCAATTAAGCCAAGGTTAAAGGGATGCCTTTGAGAGCATATAATGTGTTCATCTGTTGACAATGCCCAGGGTCATTTCTGGAATTTTGTACGCTATATACAGCAATTAAGATGGCACAGCAGCGTAGACTCAGGTTCTGACCTGAACTGTGCGTAGTTTGCACGTTCTCCATGTGAGCGTGTGGGTATCCTCCGGGTGCTCCGGTCTCCACCCATATCCCAAAGACGTACGGGTTGGTAGGTTAGTTGGTCTCTGCAAATTGCCTCTACTGTAGGATGAGAGAGGAAATAACATTGAACTAGTGTGATCGATTATCAGTGTGGACCATCTGTGTCCACCCTGTATCTTTCAATCAATCAATCAACAAATCAATCAATCAATTAATCAACCAATCAATCAGTTAATCAGTCAGTCAGTCAATCGATCGATCGAGCCACCAGTCAGCCAGTCAAGTATAAAAGGTACATCACAGAATAAAAATGCCAGAGTGCAGAATATAGTTTCTTGGCATTGTTGAGTTACAATTTTAGGAAAAATGTCCAATGTCCACAATGAGGTGGGTTGGAAGATCCAGAGCTAGTGTGAATGGTTAAATGATGGCTGGTGGGAACTCGTTGGGCAGAAGGGTTTGTTTCCTTGCTGCATCTGTCAATCAATCAAGCTAAAGGCTTGTGGTGACGTGGCGAATCATGCCGGTCAATGATCATCTGCTTTCTTTCCCTCTCCGTGCCGGCTCTGAAGTACGACCTTGTGTGTGACGATGCCTGGAAGGTGGGTTTATCCCAAGGCTGCATCCACATTGGCTTTTCCCTTGGAGTGCTCATCACAGGCTACGCTGCAGACAGGTATGACTGGGTTTAGCTTTATTATTGTCACGTGTACTGAGCTCCAGAGAGAAGCTTTGTTTAGCCTGCTACCCGGTCAGATCAGATAACACCATATCCATGCTGGGTCAGGAAATTGCAAACCATGTTGGCAGCACCAAGACGTCAGGATGGAACGTGAGAGTTCACAGTGCTGCTCGCTGCACAACTGCACTACTTCCACTGCTGGGTTGCTTACATTATCTCTGTTCATATGTACAATTAATCCATACACAACAGCGCAGTGGCACAGCTGGTAGAGCTGCTGCCTCACAGTGCCAGAAACCCGGACTCCATCCTGACCTCTGGTGCTGTCTATGTGGAGTTTGCAACCGTATAGGATTCCTCCGGTGCTCTGATTCCCCCCCACATCCCATAGACGTGCGGGTTTGTAGGTTAATCGGCCTCTGTGGATTGCCCCTAGTATGTGGAAAGTGGATGAGAAAGTGGGATAACGTAGAACTATTGAACTATTAATAAAGCACTATTGAACAAGTGTGAACAGGTGATGTATGATCGGTGTGGACTCGGTGGGCCGTGGAGCCTGTTTCTATGCTGTATCTTACCAATCAATGGTAGAGCAAAAAGAAAAATACCAGAGAGCAGAATATAGTTCTCAGCATTGTAGCATTATCATTTTGAAGAAAATGTCCATATCCACAATGAGGTAGGTTGGAAGATCCCAACTTATGGAAGGAACGTTCAGAAGCCTGATAACAGAACGGTCGAAGCTGTTCCTGAGTCTGGTGGTGCACACTTTTCAGGTTTCTGCATCTTCTGCTGAAGGGAGAAGAAGGAGAACAAGTCTTTGATTATGTTGGCTGCTTTTCAAAGGTAGCGTGAAATGTAGATGGAGTTAATGGCGGGGAGGCAGGTCTGTGTGATGCACTGGGTTACATCCACAACTCTCTACAATTTTTTACTGCCCTGGACAGAGCTGTTCCCAAGCCGAGCAGAGATGGAACGTGACGTTATGCTTTCTATGGTGTAGAAGTTTGTACGAGTCGTTGGAGGCCTGCTGGATTTCCTCTGTCTCCTGACAATCGGTGACCGCTGCACTCTGCACCCGGCCTCTGATAGCTGCTTTTGATTTCAGGTTTGGGCGGAAGCTGTCCTTACTGGCCTGCCTGGGTGGGACAGGAGTGGCTGGGATCTTTGTTGCCCTTGCACCCGTTTATCCCGTGTTTGTGATCTTCCGAATCCTGCAGGGCTTGTTCGGAAGAGGGATATCCGTCATCACTGCTGTCATTGGTAAACCTCAAAGCTGAATACAATTGACCAAGGTAAAGGCTTCTAACTGTACAAACCCTACACAATATCATTCATAAAATGTTAACGCAAAGGTGAACATTTTAATATTTCTAAAAAGCCAATGTCCCTCAATCAACAACATTTTTTTTTTCTTTTGTTTTCCTTGTTAATTTGATGCACTGATGAAGTCAGGATAAAATAAGACACACAGTAGTGGAGTAACTCAGTGGGTCAGGCAGCATCTCTGGAGAACATGGATAGGTGACATTCCAGGTCTTCAGACTGATTGTGGTGGGAGAGAAAGATGGGGCAGGTCAAACTCTGACAAATGATAAGTGGATACAATGGGTGTGCATTCATATGGGCACAGGGAAGAGAAGGGAGAGAGGGACCCAGATTTAGACCCAGCCTCCCCTTCCCCTTCCCCCTCCCCTGTCCCCGTCCACCTACATTCCTTCCCCTGACTTCACAATTAGCTTTTCATCTATCCTTATCTCACATTTTTTTGTCTTTTTATCTCTGGCCTTGGTCCAACTATCTGCCTATCAACCCCTCACCCCCCCTTTCCGGTATCCACCTATCACTTGCCAGGCTTTGTTCCACCCCTCCTCTCTTCTAACTTTCTTCCTCTCCCTCTCCACCACCACAATCAACCTGAAGAAGGGTCCTGACCCGAATTGTCACATATCTATGTTCTCCAGAGAGGCTGCCTGACCTGCTGAATTTACTCCAGCACATTGTGTATTTTTTTGTAAACCAGCATCTGCTGTTCCTCGTGTCTCCAGGATAAAAGCACAATTGTGGGAGGAAGAGATGGATTAGTGGAGGATCTGGAGAAAGATGCAAGGGTCCTCGTCACAGGTGGGGAAAAGGATGCTAGTCAAATGCAGGTATGTGGAGAAAGGCTTGGGTCAAAGTCTGGATGTCTCAAGATGCCAATAAGCAGTTTGTTACCATGTAGACAGTAATGGACTTTATTCCTTGCAGCACAAGAGGGGGAGGGGTCATCTTATAGAGGTGTACAAAATCATGAGGTGAACAGACAGGGTGAATGCAGAGTCTTTTACCCAGGACAGGGGAATTACCAGGGGGCATAGGTTTAAGGTGAGAGGGGAAATATTTAATATGAACCTGAGGGGCAACTTTTTCACACAGAGGATGGTGGGTACATGGAAAAACTGCCAAAGTTGTTGAGGTAGGTAGATAGATAGAAAATGCTGGAGTAACTCTTCTTCAGACTGAATTAGTGTCCCTTTTCTCCAGATGCTGCGTGACCCGCTGAGCTACTCCAGCACGTAGCGTATATCTTTTGTATAAACCAGCATCTGCAGTTCCTTGTTATTTAAGGTACTGTGGCGAGTGCAGAAGCGGGTGAGTGTTGAAGACGGAGTTTATTTGCATGGGCAAAAACCCCGTAACAAACGCAATACTCACAACTATAGACAACCAACGAATACGTCCTTACCGGGCGGAGTTCAACACTAGACTACTTGTCTCTCCCGCCCTGGCACACCTCGTGACATCGTTAGCCAATCCGAGGGTTCGAACTCCCAGCCAATCCCTATGTCCCTACATGACCCCCCCCAGAACCCTCGGTACGGTACCTAACGGGCAGCTGGACCGCCCGACCTGAACGGGTACGGGGAGGGGAGGCCGGTACCCCCGGCGACGAAGGAGGCGGGGAGGGCCCTGCAGGTGGAGGCGATGGGAGCGAAGCTGGAGGGGGAGGTAGGGAGGGCCCTTCAGATGGAGGCGGCGTAGCTGGAGGGGGCAGAGGAAACACGACCGGGGGCAGCGGAGGCCCGAGTGGCGGGGGAGAAGACGCAGCCGGGAAAACAGGTGGGCCAGTCAGAGGACGGCCCCGGCAAGGAGGTTGACCCGCTAGAACGGGACGGTCCTGGTCTAAGTGGGCCGGTTTAAGTCGGGAGACAGAGACAAGCTCCTGTCGGGTGCCCACTTGCAGAGTGAAGGTGACCGCCCCTCTTTTAAGCACCTGGAACGGGCCTTGGTAGACCGGCTGCAGAGGGGGCCGGTGGGAATCCCGCCGGAGGAAAACGAACTCGCAGTCGTGCAAGCCCACAGGTACGTGCGCTGCGGTACTCCCGTGACGGGAGGCCGGGACCGGGGCCAGGGAACCTACCCGAGCCCGGAGAGAAGCCAAAACTGACGGGACGGAAGACGGCAGGGCGGAGGATGGAGGAAGAATGTCACCCGGCACCCGCAGGGGCGAGCCGTAGACGAGTTCCGCCGAGGAAGTACCCAGATCGGACTTAGGGGCCGTGCGAATACCGAGGAGGACCCAAGGCAGCTGGTCAGCCCAGTCAGGGCCGGTCAGGCGGGCACAGAGGGACGCCTTCAGCTGTCGGTGGAAACGCTCTACCATCCCGTTAGCCTGGGGATGATAGGCGGTAGTCTGCTGCAAGCGGGACCCATACAGCTGCGCAAGCGCGACCCACAGGGACGAGGTGAACTGGGCGCCCCGGTCGGTAGTGATGATGGCCGGGACGCCGAAACGGGCAACCCAAAGCAACGCCAGGGCCCATGCGCAGGAGGCCGCCAAGGTGTCCGACAACAGAAGAGCCTCCGGCCAACGAGTAAAACGGTCCACCACGGTCAGGAGATGAGCAAGGCAATGGACCAACCAAATCTACATGAATGTGGAAAAAACGGACGGGCGGAATGACAAAATTCTGGCACGGAGGCTGGACGTGGCGGTGGACCTTGGAGGTCTGGCACGGGACACAGGCGCGGGCCCAGGCGGCCACCTGCTTGTGCAGGCCGTGCCAGACAAAACAGGCGGCCACCATAGCCGAGGTCGCCTGAATGGACGGGTGTGCCAGGTCGTGAATGGCCTCAAAAACCTTACGCCGCAGGGCGGGGGCGGGGAAGGGAAACGTCACACCAAAGTGTGGTACCTGTGGCATGCCACCTGGGCCAACCGCAACCCTGAGGCGGTGGAGGCGTACGCTGAGGCAACGTCTTCCAGGCGCTGAGCCTCCGCTAGCTCCCGAAAATCCACCTCAGCCCCCACCGCCGCAACAGAGGAAATGGCCGGGCGGGACAGGGCGTCAGCAACGGCGTTAAGCCTACCCGCGATGTGGCAAACATCCGTGGTGAACTCAGAAATGAGGGTGAGGTGCCGTTGCTGGCGGGCCGACCATGGATCCGAGACCTTAGAAAAAGCAAACGTGAGGGGCTTGTGATCCGTATAGGCAACAAAAACTCGGCCCCCCAAAAAATAGCGAAAATGACGGACAGCTAAATAGAGGGCCAGGAGCTCCCTGTCGAAAGCACTGTAGTTCAGCTCAGGCCGAGTAAGCTGCCGGCTGAAGAATGCCAGAGGCTGCCAGTGACCATCGACCTGCTGCTCTAAGACCCCACCCACCGCCACGGCTGAGGCATCCACCGTGAGGGCCGTGGGGGCGGGGGTGCACGAGCATGGTGGCATTGGCGAGGGCCAGCTTGACCGCATCAAAGGCCGCCTCGGCAGCTGTGGTCCAGACCAACTCAGCGGGATTACCCGCGAGGCATTGAAAAAGGGGGCGCATGATCCGAGCTGCCGCAGGCAAGAACCGGTGGTAAAAATTCACCATGCCCACGAATTCCTGCAAGCCCTTGATGGTGGTAGGGCGGGGAAAGGCGCGGACGGCGTCCACCTTGGCGGGCAATGGAGTGGCACCGGCCGGTGTGACCCGGTGGCCCAGGAAATCCACCGAGGACAGTCCGAACTGGCATTTGGACGGGTGGAGGATCAGGCCGTGGACCTGCAGCCTTTGGAACACAGTGCGAAGGTGGACCAGGTGCTCTGGGACCGAATGACTAGCGACCAGGATGTCATCGAGATAAATAAACACAAAAGACAACCCACGACGTTGGAATGCCTGTGCCGCGTTTTTGAGACCGAATGGCATGCGCAACCATTCAAATAAACCAAACGGAGTAATCGTAGCCATCTTGGGAATGTCTGGTGGGTGGACGGGGATCTGATGATATCCCCGGACCAAATCGATCTTCGAAAACACCGTAGCGCCCTTGAGGCTGGCTGAGCAGTCCTGTATGTGAGGGATCGGATAGCGGTCGGGCCGGGTGGCAGCGTTAAGACGCCGGAAATCCCCACATGGTCTCCACCCCCCAGATGCTTTGGAGACCATATGCAAGGGGGAGGCCCACAGGCTGTCTGAAGGCCGAACAATCCCCCGCCGTTCCAAATTCAGGAACTCTTCCCGAGCCATGGCCAGCTTGTCGGGGGGCAAACGCCGAGCCCGGGCGAATACAGGCAGCCCCTCGGTAGGGATGAAGTGGACGACACCGTGCTTGGCGGAAGGGGCATCGAACCGCTGTACGAGGATGTCCGGGAAATCGGCGAGGACCGCAGCGAACTGATCGGGGGCCGCGGTGACGGCCCGGATCGACGGGCAGGGTAGGGTGGCAGGTGGAGGAGTAGCAGGCTCCATGCTGTCAGCCGAGGGTTGCAGGCCCTTCCCGCGTACGTCTGCGACCAACAAAAAAGCCCAGAGGAAATCCGCGCCCAGGATGGCCTGGCCCACGTCGGCAATGATGAACACCCAATGGTAGGTCGCTGGCCCGAAGGACAGGGACATGGCCCTCTTGCCGTAGGTGCAGATGGGACTGCCGTTGACCGTGATGAGGGGCGGATCCTTCCTACCTGCTCGAACTTGGCAGCCGTAGGGAGGCACGATGCTAACAACTGCTCCCGTATCGACCAGGAACATGGTGCCGGTACCTCGATCCTTGATGTAGAGGCGGCGATTGCGGCCGATCGAGACTGCCTCTATGTTCGATTGGCCGAGGCATTTCCCGAAAAGGTGCACGGGGCCCTGCAATTTCGGGCTTCCCCGCCCCACCGCTGGTGGAAGAAACACCAGCCGTGCCTGTGCGGCTCTGTTGCGTGGGCCCGCTGCGAAATGGTGGGCGCTGCAGCTCCGTCTTGGCGGGCTTTCTGTAAAATGGCGGCTGATGTGCCACCATCTTGACCGCGTGGCTGGTCGCTCCTAGGCCTGGAAACCCGGTTTATCGACTCGTCTCCCGTCGGGGCCTCCGTCACGAGGGCATCCGCCTTCTCCGCGAACGCCACCGGGTCTTCGAAGGAGACGTCCGCCAAAACTAACCTGACGTCTCGGGGCAATTTCTCCCGGAATGCCGCTTCAAACATGATGCACGGCTGGTGGTCGCCGATCAAGGTAAGCATCTCCGTCATTAGGGCGGACGGTAGTCGATCCCCCAGCTCCGGTAGATGTAGGAACTTCAGAGCCCGTTGGTTCTGGCTAAAGCCACAAACCCTCAGGAGGAGCCTCTTGAGCCCCTCGTACTTCTCGGTTGGGGGGGGGTTGGTCAGGTACCGTCCCACCCGCGCGGCCACCTCGGGCTGTAGGCAGCTTACCAGATGGTGGAACTTCTCCTGGTCCTCCACGACTGTCTTGATGTGGAGCTGGGACTCTACCTGTACGAACCACAGGTGCGGTTGATGGGCCCAGAACGGGGGCAGGTGAACGCCGCTCGCGTTGGGCTGCCCACTGTTCGCTCTTCCCTGAGACATCTTCTTGCGATCGTCGATCACGTCGGGGTCACCAATGTGGCGAGTCCAGAAGCGGGTGAGTGTTGAAGACGGAATTTATTTGCATGGGCAAAAACCCCGTAACAAACGCAATACTCACAACTATAGACAACCAACGTATACGTCCTTACCGGACGGAGTTCAACACTAGACTAACTCGTCTCTCCCGCGCTGGCCCAGCTCGTGACATCGTTAGCCAATCCGAGGGTTCGAACCCTCAGCCAATCCCTATGTCCCTACAATTACATATTTATCCGTGTGTTATTGAACTTACAAGCCCGTTAAGCTGCAGCAAATAAGAATTTCATTGTTCTGTTGCCAGTTTGTATGACTCTTGGTTGAAGGTTCGCTTGGTTGATTCGTGGTGTGGGTTGTTGACTCATAAGGAGGCTGAAGTTTCGACGATATTAGGATGTACATGACACTACTTGGCTGTACGATGTAATCTTCCATTCTGTGCGACACTTCCTAATCTTGAGGAGGTAGTTAAGGCAGGTACTATAACAACAGTTATGAGACACTTGCACAGGAAAATGGATAGGAAAGGTTTAGAGAAATATGGGCCAAATGCAGATAGGTGTGACTAGTGTAAATGAGGCATCTTGGTTGGCATAGATGAGTTGGGCCGAAGGGCCTGTTTCCATGCTGTATAACTCTATTAGGTGCAGCAGCTATGCAAATGAACACTGATGGATTTCCAAATGTTCATGTTTACCTTTCTGCTTACACCTGGCACCTGTGTGAGGGCAGCTTTGATTTTGTTGTCATGGTGTAAACAGAAAGTTTAGCAAAGAAAATATATAATTTCTTTAACTACAAGGTTTAAACAAGCAATAATGTTCTTTTGAAGAAATCAAAAAGCTGTTCAATATCGGAGGCTTCAAGAACATTTGATAAGCAGGAAATAAGGTGTTATGGAGTTACACCACTCCCGTTTTTCTGTCAGTGTCCTATGGAGGCAGTGATCTGGTCCACAGGTACAGAGGACCTCCTTATGAGTCAACAACCCACACCTTGATGTAGAGGCCAAGCGAACCTTCAACACAGAGTCATACAAACTGACAACAGAACAATGAAATTCTTATTTGCTGCAGCTTAATGGGCCTGTAAGTTCAATCCTTTTGTCTCATATCTTCTGTTATTTCATCTCTGGCCTTTGTCCACCATTGGCCTATCAAAACCCGTCCTTCACTTGTGTGTCAACCTATTACGTACCAGGCTTTGTCCTACCTCTCCTCTCTTCCAACTTTCTTCCCCCCTCTCCCCCTCCCCCCCACAATCTGTTTGAAGAAGACCTGAAACGTCACCTATCCATGTTCTCCAGAGATGCTGCCTGTCCTATTGAGTTACTTCAGCACTTTCTGTCTATCTTTGGTATAAACCAGCATCTGCATAATTGGAGTACCTTGCAATATGATCAATTGCCTGAGAACGAGGATTGGGATACTGCGCAGATGGTACATTCATGAGGTTCTGAAACACCTACTGTGGTGTATGTAACTGGTGTTGTCCCTGGCATGACCTACTCCACAAAGCGAAACAGCAGTGACGTTGGAGTGAGGGAACCTGCTGGGTTTATGATAGAAACATAGTAAATAGGTGCAGGAGGAGGCCATTTGGCCCTTCGAGCCAGCACCGCCATTCATTGTGATCATGGCTGATCATCGACAATCAGTAACCTGTGCCTGCCTTCCCCCCATATCCCCTGATTCCACTAGCCCCTAGAGCTCTATCTAACTCTTTTAAATATCATCCAGTGAATTGGCCTCCACTGCCCTCTGTGGCAGAGAATTCCACAAATTCACAACTCTCTGGGTGTAAAAGTTTCTTCTCACCTCAGTGCTAGTGAACAACTCCAGGAATGGAACATTCCCTCAGCACCTCACTGGAGATCCGTGCAGACATCCACTCGATTGTCTCCAGCCAGTGGCACAGTGGTGCAGCTGGTAGAGCTGCTGCCTCACAGCGCCGGAGACCCGGGTTCGATCCTGACCTCGGGTGATGTCCGTGTGGAATCGGTACGTTCTCCCTAAGACGGTGTGGGTTTCCTCAGGGTCCTCTGATTTCCCTCCACATTTCAAGGATGTGCGGGTTAGTAGTTTAATTTGCCTTTGTAAATTGCCCCTAGTGTGTATAGAGTGGATGTGAAAGTGGTATAACATAGAACCAGTGTGAACGAGTGTGTGGACCTGGCGAGCCAAAGGGCCTGATTCCACGCTGTATCGCTATACTAAACTAAGCATGTCTCGAAGCCTGAACTCCCAGTAACAGAAGCGACGTATGAGCCCATGTTTCCTCTTGAATGTTCAATTATGTGTTGTGCACTTGTTAGTTATTTGACCCACACTATAGTGTCCACCTGAGTGGAGTTTTTGTCTTCTCAAGAACTAAACGGTAGGTGGAATAACAGAAAAGTGGGAAGGAATTGATGGGAATTTGAGGAGAATAAAAATGGGTTCAGTGTAAATGAAGGCTTGATGATTGGTACAAACGCATTGGGATGAAAGGCCTGTTTCCCAGTCCTGGAGTACTATGACTATCATTGAACTGGCTCCAGGGTCATTTTACAGAGCTTGTACAGAAGAGATTTACCAAAATGCTGCCTGGATTAAAGGGTATTAGCTATAAGAAGTTGAACAGACTTGGATATTTTTCTCTAGAATGACGGAGGCTGAGGGGAGACCTGATAGAAGTATATAAAATTATGAGAGGCATAGATAGTGTAGATGGTCACAACCTTTTTAACCAGGGTGGAAATGTCAAAGACAAGAGGGCATAGCTTTAAGGTTAGAGGGGACAACGTTTGAAAGTGATGTACCGGGCATATTCTTTACACAGAGTGTTGGCGCCTGGAATGTACTACCAGGAGTGGTGGTGGAGGCAGATAGGTGGCATTTAAGAGGATTTTGGATAGTCATACGGATATGCCGGGAATGGAGGGACGTTAATGATATGCAGGCAGAGGAGATTTGTTTAACTTGACGTCATGTTTGGCATGGACATTGTGGGCTGAAGGGCCTGTTCCTGTGCTGTACTGTTCTAGGGTCTATGTTCTTTTGTGGAGACACATCATGTGGGGCTGACTCCGTGGAAGGCAGATATGGTGAAAATGAAAATCTGATCTAATTGTGTCACCGATGTTTGTCATCATGTAGGAAACTTTTGGGATTATTTTTCCGGTACTTACAACTGAATAGAGTTTGGAAATCTGCACACCTGGGCCGCTGATTAAACACGTGAATCAAATTTATCTTTTAAACTCACATCTGATAAGAAATATGAATAACCTGGTTCAAAATAACAATACACAAAACACTCCTATTTGCTGTAAGAAATCACTTAATTTGTTCTTATCTTGCAAATACCACAAAATATTTAGATAATAAAACTAATTCAAAGCTAATGGTGCATCACCATCCTAATATTTAATTGAATGAGTATCACTGTCACACCCTTAAGTTGAAACGGTATATAACAGGGCAGTGAATTGCCTGCTATCTGTTCATTGAGTGAGACGAAGAAAAGATCATGGCTGGCTGGCAATTTGCACTCGCTGTTTTCTCCCTTACCCTTCTTTCCATTTCTGCTGAACCCAAGCACCAAGTGAAGGAAATACAGCAACTTGCCCAGACTGGCCAGGGCAATCCTTTACTTCTGAACGTTGATACCAGTGACAACGACTTCCAGGCTATTGCAGAAATGGCCATGCAAGAACTCAGCAGCCAGAAAGGCTCTCTGTACAAAATCGTCCAGTACCTGGATGCCAAAGCGCAGGTAATGTGTACGCAATTTATTCTTTCTGCAATTATGAATGAAAGGTGTTTACTCTACCTTTAAATGGCGGCTATGCCCTGCTTAAAAAGTGCCACTCTAACAAGTCTAGAGTTAGAAAATTGCTAGCGTGATGCAAGTGCAGGATCAGTGACCTGCACACGATGGTTTTCCCACTTGAAAAAGGCAGGAGTGGCTGCAGGTAGTTTGCTGACCTTTGGAGAGTTATACGGCGGGTCCCAATGTTATGTGCTGAATATGTACTCCAGATCAGAGAGTTGTCTTGGACTGAGTGCTGCAAACTGGTGCACTCTAGTTTTATCCACCTTATGGAACTGAATTTTAGTGGACATAAATTTAGAGTAAGGGGTAGGAGATTTCATGAGAATCTGAGGGGGGCCTGTAAGTGATGAGTACTGTACCTGGAATGCACTGCTGGAGAGAGTGTTGGAAGTAGTCACTGACAGTGTTTAAGCAGTGTCTGCATGAGCACTCGGCATAGAAGGCGATGGACTAAATGCTGGACGATGAGATGAATGTAGAGGGCACGATGGGGCGAATGGCCTGTTTTCACACTGTGCGTCTCTGAGTGGCTGACATGCTGTGAGGAGTGATGAAGCTGGCTGCTGCTCTGGGACAAAAGGGCCACAGATCAGGCCCTCAAATCACTGTGCATTAAGAGGACAAAATCTGTGTTAAAGCCCCAGGAAGTATTTGCTCAAAAGGGTTGTTTATAAATTTGGATTTAGATTTATTTTTGTCACGTATAGCAAGGTACAGTGAAAAGCTTTATTTTGCATGCTATCCAATTAAATCAGATAAAACTATACATAAATGCAATCAAGTCAAACTCAAGCACAGTAGGTGGAGCAAAGGGGAGGATAAAGAGTGCAGAATATTTTTCTCAATGATAACTGATGTGCTAATAGTAAATGATTGGACATACGAGGAAAATATTGACCAGAATGTTCTCTATAATACACATTAAAAATTTGGATGCATGAAGTCCATTTTTGAAATGAGAATGGGAAGGTGAGGAATGGTTATGTGAGGTGTCCCGGCATGCCTCCATCTTCCATGTACCTCTGGCAAAAGCAGTGTAAAATGTAAGAGTACAGCAATAGCACAGTGGGTTGATACAGCATCTTTTTACCTGGGATAGAACTGCTGGTAGACTGATGAGATTAAAATGTTACTGTTATTTTGGGGCAGAGGCAGCATTCAACACATGTTTAAATAGGTTTTGTTCTCACTCCAGGTGCTCGAGGGAATTCTCTACATGACGAATGTCTTCATCGGGAAAACTGACTGCCCAGCTTCTAGAACAGGACCGGCAGCAGCAGGCTGCAAAATCATTCCATCCTTTACAAAGTCTGAGGTAAAATGCAGCACTCTGCAATCTCTGTGGATTTTCATTATGTTGTGTCAGATAAATTAATCTTATTTTACCTCTTTCTTTTCCTTCCTAGTTCTTCATGTGCCACTTGGTATTATGGACTCCCCCTGCTGGTACACAAGGACGGGTATTGACAAAGGAATGTCTGAAAATTAACCTATAATCCATCCAGCCCACAAGACCATCATCCTCATCAGCAATGAAGGGAAAAGGCCTCAGTCCATGTTGAATGATTTTTCTGTAGTTGTATTAATAATAGTCCAAATGCGTTTACTCTGATTGTGGCAATGCCAGAACATGAATTACTTGATTAAATTATCATCAGAAATTAAATGCTTTAAAGAATCATTTCATTGTGTGGGATATGAACAGTACATGGTTACAAAGCTTTGACACATCTTGCAATCAGCCCATCCACTGATTTCTGATGCACACAATTCCTCACTATTGCAATATAACCGACCAACACATTCCACAAATCCATTCATTCAGGCATGCATACAATTGAAGATTTATTTTAATAAAATTTGTCAGCAATTACTACTTCCATAGTTGTTTTGAATGCCAAAGTTTATTGTCAAATGCACAAGTATGGTGAGGGACTGGTACAATTAAAATCTTGCTTGCAGAAGCATCACAGGTACATACGCTAAGACAACACACAAAAACATAAATTATGCATAAATGACGCATGCATTTTACAACACCGTGAAATGAAAAGAGACTGTGCAAAAAAATTGTCGTTAGTGAAAAATACATTTCGAAAAAAAAAGTTCACCTTAGCACAGGAGGAAGTCTGTCGTTTCCATTACGGAGGTCGGATTAGGGTTCTGTTGGCACATTCAGGAACCTGACATTTGAGGGAAAGTAGCGGTTGCTGAACTTGCTGGCGCATGACTTCAGACTTTGGTATCACCCACATGATGGCAGCGCCTCACGTAGATGGTTCTGGTGAAGGGAAGGGCTGTGCCCATGATGGACATTGTGCAGCCTCTTGCATTCCTGTGGAATTGCCATACCAAGCCATGATGCAGCCAGTCAGCATAGTTTCAACAGTATATTTGAAGAAGTTTGTTAAAATATTCAGTGACATGCAGAATCTCTTTAAACTTATTAGAAAGTAGAGGTGCTGGTGCACTTTATAATTAATTACATCTATTTGCTGGACCCAGGACAGATCATCTGAGATGTTAATACCCAGGAATTTGAAGCTCCACTGTTGATCTTTTGAAAACCTTGCATTTGTTCAAAGTTTGTTTTTGTTCCCAGCAGGTGGTGAATCTTTGCAATTCTCCATCCTGAACTCTTAAGGAAAGAGGGCAATGATTAAAAGGAATCCAGGGAGCAATATTTTCCACACAGTGGGTGGTGGGTATATGGAAATAGTTGGGGCAGGTACAATAACAACGTTTGAAAGACACTTGGCCAGGTACATTGATAGGACAAATTGAGAGGGATAAGGCCAAACATGGGCAAATGGGACTAGCCTAGATGGGCTTTCTTGATCGGCATGGATGAGTTGGGCTGAAGGACCTGTTTCTGTGCTGCATGATCTTAAACGTAGAGGCTCCCTCATTTAATTCAGTATGCAATAATCAATAACTTATAAATTAGTGATACCAGGTCACCAGATCATAATAATACAAAACCAAAGTCTATTGTGCAACCACAGTCCGTAGAAGATCATAGTTGCTGAGGTTGGCGTTGAGCAGTGTTCAAGACCCTGATGCTTGTGGGGAGAAGCTGTTCTTGAAACTGGAGGTCACGGTTTTCGGGTTCGTGTCCATTCTTCCTGATGGCAGTGAGATGAGAGCGCCCCAGAATGGTGCGGGTCTTTGATGATGCTGGCTGCCTTTTTGAGGTAGTGCCTCCTGTAGATCCCTTTAATAGTAGGGAGATCAGTACCTGTGATGGACCGGGTAGTGTCTTCCATTGTCTGTTGTCTCTTTCATTCCTGGCTGTTCGTATTGCTGGAGGTAACTGTGGTGCATCAGTCAGTGTGTTGTTTACCGTACACCCGCTGAAGGTCAACAGAGTAAACAGTGCAATGTCCCACATTAGCATTGACTTATCATAAGAGTAACGTTGGCCACAGCCATGGACAGATTGTGTGTTGGAAGGAACTGCAGATGTAGGGTTACACCAAAGATAGATACAAAATACTGGAGTAACTCAGTGGCACAGGCAGCATCTCCGGATAGTAGAAATGGGTGACATTTTGGGTTGAGACCATTCTTCAAACTGAGCGTCAGGGGAGTGGGAAACTCGAGATATGGAAGGTAAGGTGTGAAAATGATGGATCAAAGCAGACGATGTTCAAGGAGCTTGAGAGCAGGAGGAATCACAGAAGGGGAGCAGCAAGAGAGGATGTTGCAGATCTCTCGTCGGAGAGAGGAGGAGAGTAAGTGGGCATACCTTGAGGAGATTTTGCAGTCGAGCAGCCAAAATGCCTCAGCATCAAACAACTAAGGACTTTGCACTGTTATGGTTGCTCTAAGGTACTTTGATGTTTTTTGCTCTATCATGGACTGGTTTACTCAGAATCGCTGATAGTTTATCTGTTGTTGTTGCATATAATGTGCTTGTAAAGCAGCAAGTAAGATTTCCATTGTTCTGGATTGTATCTGGTGCGTTTGAAAAATAAATTCTCTGTCCTCTTCAAATTGTACAGAAAGGGACTATTAAACACGGTGAGAGACTTTCTCAGACAACTCAGTGGTGAGAGAAGGGAGAGGGGTGGTGAAGGGAACATGGAGAGAACAAAATAGTAATGCAAATGGCTGATTGATGGACAACATTGATTTGGTGGGCTGAAGGTCCAGCTTCTGTGTTACTGACCCAGAGGGAATCCAGAGGTGACCATCTGGTCTGAAGGAAGAATGGATGAAGGAGCAGAAGCCAGGGGGAGTTGGGACAGCTGAAGAACACCCCCCTGTGCTCTATCATTCACTGTGAAGGTCCTGCTCGAGGTTGACTTCCTAAAATGTAACACCTTGCACTTCTCTGAATTAAATTGAATTAGAGTTGTGGTTTGACTTAAAATGGAATTTGAACTGTCAGGTTTGACATCCCTTGGATACAATGAACTCCACTTAACTTTCATTAATAAAGTACCTAACCAGTGAAATGATTTACCGTGCTGTTGCCGTGTCTATGGTTCTGCCTGGCTCAGTCTTCAGCAATCTAATTCACTGTCATTCTGTTGTTGTTTCTTGTTGGGCTGACAATCACAGACGTGGTTTCCATATACTATAATTTCCCACTCCCGGTGATACAGTGCACAGTGTCTCTGTATCCAGTGATACAATGCACTTGCTGTGTCTCTCTCTATCCAGTGATACAAGTACACACTGTGTCTCTGTGTGGGGGTGAACAATGCACTGTGTAGAATGTAAGCACACCCCAAAGAGCTTTGGGATTGCCTGTGGCCTGTTGGTGGGCTAAGACACCACACTGATGTGCCCAAGTATGGCACACGTTCCCAGGGCAAAGGCCAGCTTCCACTCGCCCAGCAGCTCTGCCAGCATCCTGGGGGCTGTGCGTGGCCCAATCCGTCAGTGCCTGACAATGAGAGGAAACCTCACATTTCCAAAAGTAATGATATCTTTTCTTTGCTAAGCTTTCTGTTTACACCATGACAACAAAATCAAAGCTGCCCTCACACAGGTGCCAGGTGTAAGCAGAAAGATAAAAAACATGAACATTTGGAAATCCATCAGTGTTCATTTGCACAGCTGCTGCATCTAATAGAGTTATACAGCACGGAAACAGGCCCTTCGGCCAAACTCATCTATGCCAACCAAGATGCCTCATTTACACTCGTCACACCTACCTGCATTTGGCCCATATTTCTCTAAACCTTTCCTATCCATTTTCCTGTGCAAGTGTTTCTCATAACTGTTGTTATAGTACCTGCCTTAACTAACTCCTCAAGAGTAGGAAGTGTCGCACAGAATGGAAGATTACATCGTACAGCCAGGTAGTGTCATGTACATCCTAATATCGTCGAAACTTCAGCCTCCTTATGAGTCAACAACCCACACCACGAATCAACCAAGTGAACCTTCAACCAAGAGTCATACAAACTGGCAACACAACAATGAAATTCTTATTTGTTGCAGCTTAACGGGCCTGTAAGTTCAATAACACACGGATAAATATGTAATAATCAATTATACGGTAAATGAATAACCGCAAACTATGTACAAAACCAAAGTCCTTAATACAACCAAAGAAATGGTAGATCCTAGTGGCTAACATATTGGACCTCAAAATGGGCCTAACAAAGGCAGAGAAAGGATAAAGAAAAAAATGAAGACACAAGGTGAGAGGGACAATTTTGGAGTGAGAATGTGTAGCCGAGGATGGTGGTGGAGGCAGATACAATAGTGGCAATTAAAAGACCTTTAGATAGGCACGTGGATATGCAGTGAATGGAGGGATATGGATTGTGTGCTGGCAGAAAGAGTAGGTCTTGGCATCATGCGGCACAGACATTATGGTCCGAAGGGCCTGTACCTGTGCTCCGTTCCATGTTCTGAGGAACTGCAGATGCTGGAATCTTCAGCAGAATAGAAAGTCAGATGAAGGGCCTTAACCCGAAATGTTGCCTATCCATTCCCTCTACTGATGCTGCCTGACCCGCTGAGTTCTTCCAGCACTTTATGTTTTGCTCAAGAAAAAAAAAGAAATACCTGGACTATTGTGTGCAGTTCTGGTCTCCAAATTTGAGGAAGGACATTCTTGCTATTGAAGGAGTGCAGCGTAGGTTCACGAGGTTAATTCCCGGAATGGCGGGACTGTCATATGTTGAAAGAATGGAGTGACTGGGCTTGTATACACTGGAATTTGGAAGGATGAGAGGGATCTTATTGAAACAAATAAGATTATTAAGGCATTGGACACGTGTAAGTTATTGGGGCAAATCCTCCAAAATTATGGAAGAACTCGGGGATAAGGACCTGGACATTTTTTAAAACAGACATGCTGGCTGCAAAAACACAAAACCCCCCCAAGGGATCACAAAGGAAGAACAAGTTCAAAGCCTGTCTGTGGGCCTGAGCAGCCACATGACTATGGACCTGTCTGTGGGCCTGAGCAGCCACATGACTATGGGCCTGTCTGTGGGCCTGAGCAGCCACATGACTTTGCGAGTGATGAGAACAGGAAAGGCCGGGACAGAGATAACGAGATTACCTTGGAAAGACAAAGGAAGGAACGGAGCCCAGCAGACGGGGCTGAATAGCCCAGCAGCAAGACAATCACCATCGTAAATGGCCCATCCATCGGGACAATGGGAGCCCATCCAGGTGATGGAATAACGATTAGGCCGATGCATCGTGACATCAGCAAACCCATTATCATCGGAAGCCTATTGTTCATGCCAGATCAAAACTGGCAATCATCAAAAGACCCTTTTGTCCAGAGGATCAGCTGGGAGTTTTCAAGGGAGAAGCTCTCAGGTAGAAAAAGGGGAGCAGGCAAGCAAGAGGGAGGCCCCTTCTTGGTTTCCGGCTGCTCTGTTGGACGCGTTCTGGCTGGTGACTTCAACTGCATCATCGATGCAGCTGGACGATCCGGCAGTGCCAACCACAGACTGGACGGCACCTCCAAACTCCTGGTGGAAACGGTCAAAGATGCAAAGCTGCGCGACGCCTTCAGTGACCTGCAGGCGGAGTCCAGCCACGGTTCACCTGGTCAGGACCGAACGGTTCAGCCCAGTCCCGGATAGACTTCCTCTTCACATCGAGGGCCGTCACGGTCAGACACACCGACCTCGCGCCGGTGTTCTTCTCTGACCACTGCCTCCTTCAGGCCACCTGTCACCTACAGGAGGACCGGAAGGCGGGCAGAGGGACGTGGAAGCTAAACGTGGAGCTGTTGACCCCGGAGAACGTTAAGGAGCTAAAGAGGGACTACGCATGTTGGAGAACTGTGAGGCCCCTCTTTGACTCCCAGACACTCTGGTGGGAGGCAACAAAGGAGAACATCAAGAAGTTCTTCGTCTCCAAAGGTGTTCAGAGAGCAAGACAGGGTAAGAGGGAACTGTGTCAACTCCAGACAGATTTGCAGCAGCTACTCCTTCTGCAGAGGAGAGGGGTGGATGTGAGGGAGGAACTGAGAGAGTTGAAGGGCCGGCAAGCTCGGCTCTTTACCTCTGAATCCTCCAAAATCATCTTCCGGTCCAGGGTCCGCCATGTTGAGCAGGATGAGACGTGCTCACGTTACTTCTTCCATAAGGTTCACAGGGGGAGCTCTGTGATCAAAAGCCTTAGGGAGGAGGACGGCTCGGTAACATCCTCGCAGACAGACATGCTCAAGATCTGCAGATCCTTTTATAAGGATCTGTACGATGTAAAGACCACAGACAGCACCGCCTCCCAAAACCTCCTGTCCTCCATCACGGAAGTCTTGGACGACAGCAAGCGGGAGAGTCTGGACCAACCACTGACCCTGGAGGAGCTGACGGGCTCCATCCGTTCCTTTGACTCGAGTAAAACTCCCGGAGGCGATGGCTTACCGGCAGAGTTGTACTCGGCTCTGTGGGACTGGGTGGGCCCGGACCTGCTGGAAGTGTACAACGATATACTTCTAGCCGGCAGCATGTCAGACTCTATGAGGAAGGGCAACATCACCCTGATCTACAAGCAGAAGGGGGAGATGAATGACTTAAGGAATTGGAGACCCATCACATTGTTGAATGTAGACTACAAGATCCTGTCTAAGGCCATCGCCAACCGGGTCAAGTCTGCTCTGGGACAGGTGATCCACCCGGACCAAACCTGTGCTGTACCTGGCAGGAAAATCTCAGACAGCCTGGTGCTGCTGAGAGATACCATTGCCTACGTGCAGGACAGACGGGTGGATGCCTGCCTGGTCAGCTTGGACCAGGAGAAGGCCTTCGACAGGATATCGCACACGTACATGAGGGACGTGCTCTCCAAAATGGGCTTTGGGGAGGGAATCAGGAAGTGGATACAACTGCTCTACTCCGATATCTGTAGTGCAGTCCAAATTAATGGGTGGGAATCAGACAGCTTCCCCGTCAGGTCTGGAGTCAGGCAGGGTTGCCCTCTTTCCCCTGTCTTGTTCGTCTGTTGCATTGAACCCTTTGCCGAATCCATCAGGAAGGATGCGAGCATAAGAGGAGTGACACTGCCAGGCAGTGGGGGCACTCAGGTCAAGGCCTCCCTGTACATGGACGATGTCGCCGTCTTCTGCTCGGACCCAGGGTCGGTCCGCAGACTGATCAGCGTCTGCGACCAGTTTGAGTTGGCCACGGGGGCCAGGGTAAACCGCAGGAAGAACGAGGCCATGCTCTTTGGCAACTGGCCCGACCGATCTTCCATCCCCTTCACCATCAAGCCTGACTTCCTGAAGGTGCTGGGGATCTGGTTCGGGAAGGCTGGGGCATGTAACAAAAATTGGCTGGAGTGGATAGCCAAGGTGGGGAAGAAGCTGGAGCTGTGGAAGCAGCGCTCCCTCTCCATCACGGGGAAAAACCTGGTCATCAGGTGTGAGGTGCTCTCGGGGCTGCTGTACTTGGCGCAAGTGTGGCCCGTCCCTCCCTCCTACGCCACGGGGATCACCCGGGCCGTCTTCCGCTTCATCTGGGGGTCGGCGATGGACCGGGTGCGACGAGCCACAATGCACAAGTCGGCAGACAACGGGGGTAAAAGCGTGCCCAACGTCGCCCTCATTCTGATGGCCACTTTCGTGTGTGGCTGCATCAGGCGGAGCATAGAGCCAAGGCACGTGGGCACCAAATGCCACTACCTGCTGAGGTTCTACCTGTCCCCGGTGTTGCGAAGGATGGGCCTGGCGCAGATGCCACGCAATGTGCCAGTCAGCTGGACATTGCCGAACCATCTGTCGTTTGTGGACAGGTTCTTCCGGACCAACACCTTTGACCACAAGTCCATCGGGCAGTGGTCAGCACGGAACGTCCTGCAGGCACTGCAGGGGAATGACTCCATGGATCCTGTGGCGTGGTTCCCAGAACAGACAGCCCAGCTTGTCTGGCAAAATGCCTCATCGCCAGAACTAACCAACAAGCACCAAGACCTGGCTTGGCTGGCGGTGAGGGGAGCCCTCCCAGTCAGATCCTTCCTGCACCGCCGGAACCTCACTACCAGCGCACGCTGCCCTCGGGACGGCTGCTACGGAGAGGAAACGGTGGCCCACCTCTTCAAAGAGTGTGGATTTGCCAGGAGAGTCTGGAGAGGTCTGCAGGGGTCCCTGTCACGATTCATTCCGAGCAGCTCCGTCACAGAGGACTCTGTGCTCTACGGACTGTTCCCAGGGACGCATTCCGAGACTGACATCGAGTGCTGCTGGAAGGTCATCAACTCGGTGAAAGACGCTCTTTGGTCTGCCCGAGCTTTGTTGACCTCCCAGCGGAGCGAGCTGTCCGTCAAGGAATGTTGCCGACTGGCCCACTGCAGACTGCAGGAGTACGTGCTGAGGGACGCTCTGAAGCTCGGTGCAGCCAACGCCAAGGCCCTGTGGGGGAGGACCACAGTCTAGGGTCCTTCCGCTGCTGGACATGGGGGGCAGGGTGTGGTGGAGAGAGACGCCCCTCCAAATAAGGGATATGTATGTAAATGTATGTAAATGTCTAAGTAAATGCCTGTATTGAATATGTAACCTCCGGAAATGTCGGATGGGTTTGTTTAAAAAAGATGTTTTGTAAATGATATTTATTACTTGAATAAAGTATTTTTTGATTAAAAAAAAAAAAAAAAAAAAAAAAGTCTCCTGACCCTGCATCGATCTAGCTGTAAGTACCCCTGACCACCTGGTGAAGTTTCCAAAATAGGATAGAGGTTGAGAGAAGAAGGAGAGGGGGGGGGGGGGGGGGTGTATAATTTTCTTTCCATAGTCTTAGTTTAAAGCATAAGTTTTATCATGTGTTATGTAGTATTGGTGAGATTTGATTTTCCATTTGTTTAATAAAGCCTGTAAATTTTAGACTCGCTTTGAGTCCGTCTGGGTTTCTGTTTTCTCTCATCAGTACGCTCTGGTCAAGTCAACATTTTATCATATCCCACCATAATTCCGAGGTCTAGAACCCAGGGGAATCCGGGCGCCTCGAAACGCCCACTCTCCCTTTTGTATTCTCTCTTGGGAACCGCTCGAGTGGAGTGGTGGCCGGGGTGGCCGTTTGACCCACCGACAAGGGAGAGAATCACTCGGGCAGTTGGGACCGAAGTGGAGCAAAGGGAACGAAACCCCTCCACACGCTAGAGGCAGGAAACATATTCCCGATGTTGGGGGAGTGCAGAACCAGGGGCCACAGTTTAAGAATAAGGGGTAGGCCATTTAGAACGGAGCTGAGGAAAAACTTTTTCACCCAGAGAGTTTGGAATCTGTGGAATTCTCTGCCTCAGAAGGCAGTGGAGGCCTATTCTCTGGATGCTTTCGAGAGAGAGTTAGATAGAGCTCTTAAAGATAGCGGAGTCAAGGGATATGGGGAGAAGGCAGGAACGGGGTACTGATTGGGGATGTTCAGCCACGATCACAGTGAATGGCAGTGCTGGCTCAAAGGGCCGAAAGGCCTGCTCCTGCACCTATTGTCTATTGTCTAAATTAGTTGAAATTCAACATTTTACTGGGATAAGGGACAATTAGGGCAATTAAGGTGGGTGAAAGGGAAAGTAGAAGGTAATCCTTTCTTGAACAAGGCTATCACCATAAAGACTGACCTTTCTGCTGCTGAGTCATGGCATCTATTGACCCGCTGGACAGATGACAAACTGCATTAACCGCTGTGCTGAATAAAGAACCACTAATGTTTCGAATGTGCTCAGGTTAATTGGTACAGTTCCAACAGGATCAAGGTTTTTATTTAATTTTTCATTCGATGGAGACTAACAATAAAAAAACATTGGAGGGAAATGAACGGACAATGTTTCGGGTCAGACCCTTCTTCCTTCCACAAATGCTGCCTGACCCACCAAGTTCCTCCAGAAAATTGTGTTTTGCTCAAGATTCCACCTGTAGTTTCTCGTTTGTCCAATGCCTAACACTATCTACACTGGCAAACCTGATCGAACTTGAGAGCAATAAGGAATTGTTTGAGTAATAGATTTAGTTGCATTCTTGATCAGCACAGAAGAAACAAAAGATTGAATGAATCCAGAACCAAATAACAGCACAACCTCAAATCAAAACACAAGAACAATTGTTAATCTCTCCCTCAGTCCCTGCTGAGCACAATGTAGGAATAATAAAAAAGACACAAAATGCTGGAGTAACTCAGCAGGTCAGGCAGCATCTCTGGAGAACATGGATAGGTGACTTTTGGGTTGGCAACCTTCTTCAAACAGGAATAATAACAGTGGTAGTGAAAGAACAGCTGAGTCACATACATCCAGAATTATAATCACATTCAGGCTGCATCAAGAGAGGGAACCATTCTTAACATAGAACAGTACAGCACAGGAACAGGGCCTTCAGAACACAATATCCATGTGAACATGATACCAAACTAAACTAATTTCTTCTGCATGCACATGATCCAAACTCCTCCATTCCCTGCATATCCCCGTGCCTATGTAAAAGTCTCTTAAATGCCACTGTACACTTTCATACCTACCTCCACACTGCCCCAACAGCGTATTCCAGGCACCCACCATCCATCTGCGTAAAAAACTTTCCTCACAATTCTACTTTAAATTCTGCCCCTCTCATCTTAAAGCTATGATCTCTAGCCTGTGATATTTCCAACCTGGGAAAAAAGATTCTGATTGCCTATACTATCTATACCTCTCATAATTTTATATACTTCTATCAGGTCTCCCCCTCAGCCTCCGTCATTTCAGAGAAAACAATCCAAATCTGTCCAACCTCTCCTTATAGCTAATATCCTCTAATCCAGCATTCTGGTCATTTCCTCTGCAGTTGTATAGGGCCCTGGAATTCTTCTGCAGTTGTATAAGACCAGATCTGGAGTATTGTGTGACGTGGAGCTCTTCTTCCGCCGCCTCCGCCTCCGAGCCTTTTTCCATGGTAAGGAGTCCCGACCCCACACTGATGACCCCTTCTCCCGTCTCCAATGGACCCCCTCCACTTTTACCCCCCAGTATGGCCTACTACCCCCACTAGAACTTTTTATTTCAAACTGCCGGCGTGACATCGGCCGCCTCAAATTTTCCACTCCCCTGACTAACTCTAACCTCTCCCCTCCTGAACGTGCAGCCCTCAACTCACTCCGCAACAACCCGGACTTAATAATTAAACCCGCTGACAAGGGAGGGGCTGTGGTAGTCTGGCGTGCTGACCTCTACCGCACCGAGGCCAGACGACAACTATCAGACACCTCTTCCTACCTATCCCTGGACCATGACCCCACTGATAAACACCAGACCTTCATCAGCAGCACCATCACCGACCTCACCAACTCCGGCGAACTACCCCTCAGTGCCTCCAATCTCATAGTTCCCCAGCCCCGCACGGCCCGATTTTACCTCCTACCCAAAATCCACAAACACAATTGTCCCGGCAGACCCATTGTCTCTGCCTGCTCATGCCCCACCGAACTTATCTCTACCTACCTCGACTCCATCCTATCCCCCCTGGTCAAATCCCTCCCCACCTACGTCCAAGACACCTCACACGCTCTCCATCTCCTGGATAACTTCCGGTTCCCAGGCCCCCACTCCCTCATTTTCACCATGGATGTCCAGTCACTCTACACTTCCATCCCCCACAAGGATGGTCTCGAAGCCCTCCGTTTCTTCCTCGACCGTAGAACCAGCCAATCCCCATCGACCAACACTCTCCTCCGCCTAGCAGAGCTGGTTCTTACCCTCAACAACTTCTCCTTTGACTCCTCCCACTTCCTCCAAACCAGAGGCGTAGCTATGGGCACTCGCATGGGCCCTAGCTACGCCTGCCTCTTTGTCGGGTACGTCGAACAATCCCTGTTCCAGACGTACACTGGCCCCATCCCCGAACTCTACCTCCGCTACATCGACGACTGCATTGGTGCTACCTCTTGCACCCATGCAGAACTCACTGACTTTATACACTTCACCTCCAATTTCCATCCTGCCCTTAAATATACCTGGACTATCTCTGACATCTCCCTCCCGTTTCTGGACCTCACCATCTCCATCACAGGAGAAAAACTAGTGACGGACATTTATTACAAGCCCACCGACTTGCACAGCTATCTGGACTACACTTCTTCCCACCCGGTCCCCTGCAAAAAGTCTATCCCCTACTCCCAATTCCTCCGTCTACGCCGCATCTGCGCCCGGGATGAGGTGTTTCAGACTAGGGCTTCCGAGATGTCCTCGTTTTTCAGAAAACGGGGCTTCCCCTCCTCCATTATAGATGAGGCTCTCACTAGGGTCTCTTCTACATCCCGCAGCTCCGCTCTTGCTCCCCATCCCCCCACTCGCAACAAGGACAGGATCCCCCTCGTTCTCACCTTCCACCCCACCAGCCAGCGGATCCAACATATCATCCACCAACATTTCCGTCACCTACAACAGGACCCCACCACTGGCCATATCTTCCCATCCCCTCCCCTCTCTGCATTCCGCAGAGACCGTTCCCTCCGCAACTCCCTGGTCCACTCATCCCTTCCTACCCAAACCACCCTAACCCCGGGCACTTTCCCTTGCAACCGCACGAGATGCAACACCTGTCTCTTCACCTCCCCCCTCAACTCCATCAAAGGACCCAAACATTCTTTCCAGGTGAGACAGAGGTTCACCTGCACCTCCTCCAACCTCATCTATTGCATCCGCTGCTCTAGATGTCAACTCATCTATATCGGCGAAACCAAGCGCAGGCTCGGCGATCGCTTTGCTGAACACCTGCGCTCGGTCCGCATTAACGCAACTGATCTCCCGGTGGCCCAGCACTTTAACTCCCCCTCCCATTCCCAGTCTGACCTCTCTCTCATGGGCCTCCTCCAGTGCCATAGTGAGGCCCGCCGGAAATTGGAGGAGCAGCACCTCATATTTCGCCTGGGCAGTTTGCGGCCCGGTGGTATGAACGTCGACTTCTCCAACTTCAGATAGCTCCTCTGTCCCTCCCTTCCCCTCCTCCTTCCCAGATCTCCCTCTATCTTCCTGTCTCCACCTATATCCTTCCTTTGTCCCACCCCCGACATCAGTCTGAAGAAGGGTCTCGACCCGAAACGTCACCCATTCCTTCTCTCCCGAGATGCTGCCTGACCTGCTGAGTTACTCCAGCATTTTGTGAATAAATCGTATTGTATACAGTTTTGGTCTCCTAATTTGAGGAAGGACATCCTTGTAATTGAGGCAGTGCAGCGTAGGTTCACGAGATTGATCCCTGGGATGGCGGGACTGTCATATGAGGAAAGATTGAAAAGACTAGGCTTGTATTCACTGGAGTTTAGAAGGATGAGAGGGGATCTTATAGAAACATATAAAATTATAAAAGGACTGGACAAACTAGATGCAGGAAAAATGTTCCCAATGTTGGGCGAGTCCAGAAGCAGGGGCCACAGTCTTAGAATAAAGGGGAGGCCATTTAAAACTGAGGTGAGAAGAAACTTTTTCACCCAGAGAGTTGTGAATTTGTGGAATTCTCTGCCACAGAGGGCAGTGGAAGCCAAATCACTGGATGGATTTAAGAGAGAGTTAGATAGAGCTCTAGGGACTAGTGGAATCAAGGGATATGGGGAGAAGGCAGGCACGGGTTATTGATTGTGGACAATCAGCCATGATCACAATGAATGGCGGTGCCGGCTCGAAGGGCCGAATGGCCTCCTGCACCTATTTTCTATGTTTCTATGTTTAATCTTTCAGTTCGGTGGCTCATAGAAACATAGAAAATAGGTGCAGGAGTAGGCCATTCGGCCCTTCGAGCCTGCACCGCCATTCAATATAATCATGGCTGATCATCCAGCTCAGTAACCTGTACCTGCCTTCTCTCCATACCCCCTGATCCCTTTAGCCACAAGGGCCACATCTAACTCCCTCTTAAATATAGTCAATGAACTGGCCTCAACTACCTTCTGTGGCAGAGAATTCCACAGACTCACCACTCTCTGTGTGAAGAAATGTTTTCTCATCTCGGTCCTAAAAGACTTCCCCCTTATCCTTAAGCTGTGACCCCTGGTTCTGGACTTCCCCAACATTGGGAACAATCTTCCCGCATCTAGCCTCTCCAACCCCTTAAGAATTTTATATGTTTCAATAAGATCCCCCCTCAGTCTTCTAAATTCCAGTGAGTATAAGCCTAGTCTATCCAGTCTTTCTTCATATGAAAGTCCTGCCATCCCAGGGATCAATCTGGTGAACCTTCTCTGTACTCCCTCTAAGGCTAGAATGTCTTTCCTCAGATTAGGAGACCAAAACTGTATACAATACTCCAGGTGCGGTCTCATCAAGGCCCTGTACAACTGCAGCAGAACCTCCCTGCTCCTATACTCAAATCCTCTTGCTATGAATGCTAACATACCATTCGCTTTCTTCACTGCCTGCTGCACCTGCACGTTTGCTTTCAATGACTGGTGCACCATGACACCCAGGTCACGTTGCATCTCCCCTTTTCCTAATTGGCAACCATTCAGGTAATACTCTGCTTTCCTGTTCTTGCCGCCAAAGTGGATAATCTCACATTTATCCACATTATATTGCATCTGCCATGCATTTGCCCACTCTCCTAATCTATCCAAGTCACTCTGCAGCCACCTAGCATCCTCCTCGCAGCTAACACTGCCACCCAGCTTCGTGTCATCCGCAAACTTAGAGATGTTGCATTCAATTCCCTCGTCCAAATCATTAATATATATTGTAAATAACTGGGGTCCCAGCACTGAGCCTTGCGGTACCCCACTAGTCACTGCCTGCCATTCCGAAAAGGACCCGTTTATTCCTACTCTTTGCTTCCTGACCGCCAACCAATTCTCTATCCATCTCAACACTGAACCCCCAATACTGTGTGCTTTAAGTTTGTACACCAATCTCCTATGTGGGACCTTGTCGAAGGCCTTCTGAAAGTCCAGATATAACACATCGACTGGTTCTCCCTTATCCACTCTATTAGTTACATCCTCGAAAAATTCTAAAAGATTCGTCAGGCATGATTTGCCTTTCATAAATCCATGCTGACTTTGTCTGATGATTTCACCACTTTCCAAATGTGATGCTATCACATCTTTAATAACTGACTCTAGCTTTAATAACTGGCTCTTCATCAGTACCTCTCAGATATCAACATCATGTATTTATAGTCAACTAATCCTTGCTTAGTTTGCCTAGTTAATCCTTTGTAGTTTTGGACTTTTATTTGAGAATATAAAAATGGAATGTTTCGGATCAAGAATTGATGAATGCCATAGTGTCAGATGGTCAAGTTCATAGTTGGTTTACATCAGCACCATTTCCAGGGACTTTCCACCCACTTCTTGCTTCAATTAATATCCACCAATCTGTCCATCTATATTGTTGCTGCAACCGGGAGCCGTACAGCTCCGCTAGCGTGACCCAGAGGGTAGAGGTGAACTGGAATCCCCTGTCTGTGGTAATGACGGACGGAACACCGAAACGGGCCACCCAATGGAGGGCCAGGGCCCGGGCACAAGAGGCAGCGGAGGTATCGGACAACGGGAAAGCCTCCGGCCACCGGGTGAATCGATCCACCACCGTGAGCAGATGAGTGTAGCCCTGGGAGGAAGGTAAAGGTCCAACTAAATCCACATGAATATGGAAAAAACGGACCGCTGGAACCGCGAACTCTTGCACCGGGGGCTGAACATGGCGGTGAACTTTAGCGGTCTGGCAGGGAACGCAGGAACGGGCCCAAGCGGCTACCTGCTTTCGCAGGCCATGCCACACAAACCGAGCGGCCACTAAGGCAGAGGTGGAGCGGATGGACGGGTGCGCCAGCCCGTGAATGGCATCAAACACCCGGCGCTGGAGGGAGGCCAGCACCACCGGCCTGGGACGGGGAAGGGAAACATCACACCAGACTTTTGTGCCCGCAGGCCCGCAGGCCACCTGAGCCAACTTCAACCCCGAAGTGGCGGACCGGTATGCCGAGGCGGTGTCTGCCAGGAGCTGTGCCTCCGCAAGCTCCTGGGGATCCACCTTGCAGTCCACCGCTGAAATGGGGGAAACAGCGGGCCATGACAAGGCGTCAGTAACGGCATTAAGCTTACCCGCGACATGACGGACATCGGTGGTAAACTCTGAGATGGCAGTCAGGTGCCGCTGCTGGCGGGCCGACCATGGGTCGGACAATTTGGAAAAAGCAAAAGTCAACGGTTTGTGGTCCGTAAAGGCCACAAACAGGCGGCCTTCTAGGAAATACCTAAAGTGACGGACAGCTAAATAGAGAGCCAGAAGCTCTCAGTCAAAGGCGCTATTCTTCAGCTCAGCCGAACTCAGCTGTCGGCTGAAAAACGCCAAGGGCTGCCAAAGGCCACCCACCTGCTGTTCCAAAACCCCTCCCACCGCCACGTCCGACGCATCGACCGTCAGGGCCGTGGGGGCGGAGGCGCTCGGGTGGACAAGCATGGTGGCGTCTGCCAGAGCCACTTTAGCTGCTGCAAAGGCCGACTCAGCGGCCGCGGACCATTCTAATTCTACAGGTTTGCCCGCGAGGCACTGGAAGAGCGGGCGCATGACCCGTGCTGCTGCCGGGACGAACCTATGGTAGAAGTTCACCATGCCCACGAACTCCTGCAACCCCTTCACTGTGGTGGGCCGCGGGAATGCACGGATAGCCTCCACCTTCTCGGGCAAAGGGGTGGCGCCGACAGGGGTGATGCGGTGCCCTAAGAAATCAAGAGAATGGAGGCCAAATTGACACTTGGAGGGTTGGATGATGAGTCCGTGGTCTTGGAGCAGCCGGAATACGGTCCGCAAGTGGGCCAGGTGTTCCTGCTCCGAGCGACCGGCGACCAGGATATCATCTAAATAAATGAAAACAAAAGGCAAATCTCGACCAACACGGTCCATGAGTCGCTGAAAAGCCTGTGCCGCGTTCTTTAAACCGAAAGACATACGCAACCATTCGAACAACACGAACGGAGTAATCGTGGCAGTCTTTGGTATGTCCTCCGGGCGCACAGGGATCTGGTGGTAGCCCCGCACCAAATCGATCTTGGAGAACACCACGGCACCTTCCAATCCAGACGAGAAGTCTTCGAGGTGCGGTATGGGGTAGCGGTCGGCCGTGGTGACGGCATTGAGGCGCCGATAATTGCCGCATGGTCTCCACCCCCCAGATGCTTTGGAGTCCATATGCAACGGCGAGGTCCAAGGGCTGTCGGACTGACGGACAATGCCCATTTCTTCCATCTTCCTGAATTCTGCCCGCGCCACCATCAGCTTGTCGGGTGGTAACCTCCTGGCCTGAGCGAAAACGGGGGGCCCCTCGGTGTGGATGTGGTGGACTACGCCGTGCCGGGCAGAAGGGGCGTCGAACCGATGGACGAGCAGCTCCGGAAACTCCGCCAGGACTGCAGCATACGGGTCGGGGGCCGCGACAACGGCCTGGACAGTCGGGCTGGGCGGGGTGGCGGCCGGTGGAGCGGCGGGCTCATCGCTGTTGGCGGAGGGTCAAAGGCCGTTACCGCGGACATCGGGGACTAGTGAAAAGGCCCAGACCAACATCCGCGATGATGAATGGCCATTCGTACGTGCGGGTGCCGAAAGCCAGGGACATTGTCCGTGTACCGTACGTGCGGATGGGGCTGCCGTTAACCGCGATGAGGGTAGGCCCTGTCTTACCCGATCGGGTCTCGAGGTCGGTCGGCAGCACAATGCTAACTATGGCTCCCGTGTCAACCAAAAATTCCGTGTCCGTGAATCGATCTCGGACGTAGAGGCGTCGGTTCTGGCCAATCGCAACCGCCTCTATGTACGATCGACCGAGGCATTTCCCGAGAAGGTGCAGGGTGAGCGGCAGTTGCAGGATTCTCCACCCCATCGTAGATGGTAATAACACCAGCCGCGCTTGTGCGGATCCTTTTGGCGGGCTTTTGGAGAAATGGCGGGAGACGCGGCGCCATCTTGACGCCGCTGTGGCCCGCCCGCTGATGCCGAGACCTTGTTGATCGAACTGTTTCTTTTTGATTTGGACGCCATGAGCGCATCAGCTTTCTCTGCATATGCCACGGGGTCCTTAAAAGAACAATCCGTGAGCATGAGCTTGACATCTTCGGGAAGCTGCTCTCGGAATGCCTGCTCGAACATGAGGCAATCCGTGTGTTCACCTGTTAGCGCCAACATTTTGGCCATGAGAACGGACGGCAGCCGATCTCAGAGATCCGATACGTGCATAAGCCTCTTAGCTCGGTCATGCCTACTGAATTCGAAGGTCCGTAACAAGAGTACCTTCAGTGCCTCGACACCACCGACACCCCCCCCACCGACCGCCTACAACACGCGGACCAGAGTCCAGGCAAACGCGGATGGGATGGGCATTGCCTATGATCGCCCTGGATTTAATTTTACTTTCATGAGACCAGAGCTGTGCCTAGCTGTTCAATATCGTTTAGCAGAACACAGAATGTAGAAACGAGGGACTACCAATGCTGGTTTCCGAAAAAGACGCAAAGTGCTGCAGTAACTCAACGGGTCAGGCAGCATCTGTGGAGAACATGAATAGGTGATGTTTTGGGTCAGGAACACACATTTGCAGTGACACTATAGCTGTGCTAAAAGAATATAATATACATTGATATTACCAGAATATTTGAGAACCAGATTAACTAATACTCATTTAAATCGTGTATTGCTTTTGGTATCAACAAATGTGAACCCCCAATATTGATAAGCTTTTAAACAGCAAAAAACATTAGGTTTCTCAATGATTTATTAAATATTTAAATTGAAACAAACTATTCCCTTTTTATGTGGACTTTCCACTTTTCAATAATGAATGTTTAAAATGTTTACATTGTAAAGTTTCCTTGTATTTTCACAAATTAAAAAGATCTTTAATAGAAATAAATTATAAATTAAATATGTTTTTAATCACAAATGGTAAACCTTGGTTAAGGACAAATCGGTTTATAACTTTTAGCCTTTAATTTTTTAATGCAAAATATAATAAGTTATGTTTTAATAAAATAAGTATATTTTTTCTTTTTTATGTAAACTAACTGGCCCGCTGCTTGTTCATTAATTCGTGATACGGCCCGCAGTAACAAAAAGGTTGCCCACCCCTAGTGTAGGCTAACCGAGTGTGTTCGGGGAGCGGGACTGAGTGTGTTCGCCTAACGGAGGTTGCCTAGCAACCCGGTTCCCGGCTCGGGCGGCCGCCATTGGTGGAGCGGGAGCAAGTGGCCGCTGGCTGGGTGAGGTCACGTGGGGCGCGGGCGGTGACATTACCTTGTCCCGTATTTGGGAGTTAGAAAGTTGGCAACCTTAATTGCGTGGCATCTGCGCCAAGCTCATTCTTTGCCACACCAGGGACAGGTAGAACGTCAGCAGGTAAGTGACATGGTGCCCATGTGCCTTGGCTCTACGCTCCGCCTGATGCAGCCACACACGAAGGTCATCCGTCGCACTCGGTCCATCCTCGACCTCCAGATGAAGTGGAAGATGGTCCGGGTGATCCCTGTGGCGTAGGAGGGAGGGACAGGCCACACCTTCGCCAAGTATAGTAGACCCGAGAGCACCTCACACCTGATGACAATTTTTTCCCCGTTATAGAGAGGGAGCGCTGTTTCCACAGCTCCAGTTTCTTCCACACCTTGGCTATCTGCTCCAGCCAATTTTTGGCACACGCCTCAGAACCAGATCCCCAGCACCTTCATGGTCAGGCTTGATGGTGAAGGGGACGGAAGATCGGTCGGGCCAGTTGCCAAAGAGCATGGCCTCGCTCTTCCTGCGGTTCACCCTGGCTCCCGTGGTCAACTCAAACTGGTTGCAGACGCTAATCAATCTGCGGACCAACCCTGGATCCGAGCAGAAGACGGCGACATCGTCCATGTGCAGGGAGGTTTTGACCTGAGTGCCCCCACTGCCTGGCAATGTCACTCTTCTTATGCTCACGTCCTTCCTGATGGACTCGGCAAAAGGTTCCATACTACAAACGAACAAGACGGGAGGGAGGGCAACCCTGCCTGACTTCTAGATGGAGTCCAGATGGAGTCAATGGTGGGGAGTCTGGTCTGGTCTGTGTGATGGACTGGGGCTGTGTCAGTCCTTTTACTGATTAACTCTACAATTTACACAGACACGGAAGACCTTTGATCTGCCTCTGCAGCAGTGTGGCCGACACATTCACTGGTGCCAGGGAAGTCTCCAGGGCTGAGGAAACATGACCACATTCGACGACCTGCTGGACGAGGCCGGAGCCTTTGGGCTCTTCCAGAAGAGGATCCTCCTGCTGTTGTGCATGTGTTCGGCCATGTTCTCCTACCTGTACGTGGGGATCGTGTTCCTGGCCATCACACCCGAGCACTGGTGCCGCAGCCCCGGGGTGTCTGAGCTGAGGGCCAGCTGCAGATGGTCACAGGAGCAGGAGCTCAACTACACCGTGCCTCCCATTGACAGCCGCTGCCACCGCTACGACGTGCAGTGGGAATGGACGGCAGCCGGCCGCTGCGACAGCCCCCTCTCCTTCCTGCCCAACGCCTCGACCATGCTGCCCCTCGTCTCCTGCCGCGAGGGCTGGGTGTTCGAGGAGGGCTCGCACCCCAGCATCGTCACTGAGGTAAGGCTGCAGGGGGGGCGGGGACGCTGATGGTGCAAGCCGAGGTTGCACGCTACCATGCATGCAACTGGCCATCCTGTGCATGCAGGGCGATCCATCCTTGCACAAGCTAGGGTACTGATCAATTCACCTCTACCCCATTGTCTCAAGGTCCCAGGAAGCAGCTTGTAACACTTGCAAAACGTAATGGACTCCTTGGGGTGCAGGGGGCTGAGGTGTGACATAGAGGTGTATAGAATCATAAGGGGAATAGATAGGGTGAATGCACAATCTTTTTTTCCAGAGTAGGGGAATCAGAGGACATAGGTTTAAGGTGAGAGGGGAAAGATTATATAGAAACCTGAGGGGCAACTTTTCACACAGAGAGTGGAGATATAATAAACGATCTGCCAGAGGAGGCAGTTGAGGCATGTACTATAACAACATTGAAAAGGGACTTGGACTAAATCGATAGGAAAGTATTAGAGGGATATGGGCCAAACGCAGGCAAATCGCTCTCACCTTAAACCTATACCCTCAAGTTCTTGATTCCCTCCTCTGGTTAAAAGACTAGATAGAGCATTCACCCTATCTGTGAATGGGACTTAGAGGGAAATATTCATCAGCTGTGATTGATTGGCGGAGTAGACGATGGGCTGAATGGGCTAATTCTGTCCCTATGCCTCATGGTCTTATGGTCTTTTCCCCTCATGATCTTAGACACCTCTATAAGATCATCCCTCAGCTTCCTGCTCTCGAAGCAATAAAGTCCTAGCCTGTCCAAGATCATAAACGATCAAGATCATTACGATCCTCGTAAAAGCTCAACACCTCAAGTCCTGGCAACATTCTTATAAATCTCCTCTACTTGTTTTTACAAAAATGCATTAACAGTTTATATTAAATAAAGAGTTAATACAGCACAGACTTTGGTTTCAAACTCTTATGGTTATTTGTATTACTCTTATTAATTTTGGGGGATTATTGATAATTACATATTTATCTGTGTGTTATTGCGATAATGGGCCTGTTAAGCTGGAGCAAGTAAGATTTTTGTTCCATTGCTGGTACACTTGACAAATAAACACTTTTTACTCTCTTGAAGTAGCCGAATTTAGTCTGGATCCTCCTCTAAGCTCCGAGACCAGCCCAACACAGGGGCAGATACAAAAACAGTGCAATTATTCAGCAGGTATGTCAGCATCTGAGGAGAAAGAAGCTGAGGGGTGATCTTATAGAGGTGTATAAAATCATGAGGGGGATTGATGCGAGAGATTTGTTCCTGCCATAATTTCTGTTAAAAGTAGACCTGACAGAAATTCAGCAATTGGAAACATTGTCTTCTGGTCAATGAAAGAGATCAGGTTTAGGTTTAGATAGACACAAAAAGCTGGAGTAGCTCAGCTGGAGTGACAGTATCTCTGGAGAGAAGGAACGGATGACGTTTCGGGTCAAGACCCTTTAGGTTTATTATTGTCACGTGTACCGAGGTGCAGTCAAAGGCTTTGTTTTGTGTGCTATCCAATCGGATCAGATAATAGTATACATAAAAACAATCAAGCCAAACTCAAGTACATTAGATAAAAGAGAAGACACAGAGTGCAGAATATAGTTCTCAACATTATCGTGCATCAGTTCCAGAGACAACGTCCAATGTCCGCATGGGGTAGAGATGAATCAGACAGTATCCTAGCATATGGAAGGACCGTTCAGAAGCCTGATAACAGGTCCGATAACAGGGGAAGAAGCTGATCCTGAGTCTAGTGTTGTTAATCCTAAAAAGAATTTGTTCAATTAAATTTCAATGAAGAGTTTTGGTTTGGTGGTGGTGAGAATGGGACCCAAAGCCATTATCAAGGACAGAGTCTGTTAAGTGTTTTGGAGAAAAGTAGAATATTAACACTGGGAAACTGGAAAGAGTGCAAGGAAGATTTAATACGATGTGGTCGGGACTTGAGGACAAACAGAATCAAGCCTAGCAATAATTAAGCAATTTTGATTACTATGTTATAGGAAGGATGTCATTAAGCTGGGAAGAGTGCAGAGGATATTTGCAAGGATGTTGCCAGGAGTCAAGGGCCTGAGCTATAAGGTGAGGTTGGGCAGAAGAGGACTATTCCTCGGAGCACAGGAGGCTGAGGGATGATCTTATAGAAGTGTATAAAATCATGGGAGGAATAGATATGGTGTTTTTAATGGTGTAGGAGAATTAAAAACAAGAGTACATAGGTTTAAGGTGAGAGGGGGTCGATTTAATATGAAACTGGGGGACAACATTTTCACGTAGGGGGTGGTGGATATATGGAACGTGCTGCCAGAGGTGGTAGTTGAGGCAGGTACTGTAACATTTAAAAGACATTTGGATAGGCACATTGATAGGAAGAGTTTAGGATATGGGCCAAATATGGGCAGGTGGGACTAGTTTAGATGGGGCATGAACGGGTTGGGCCGAAGGGCCCATTTCCATGTTGTAAGACTCTGTGACTGTGTGAGAACGTGAATGTACAGAATATTAACGTTATGATGTTATGTTTGTCTACTCCATGGGTTATACAGTTCGGACTTGTGTGTGCAAATGCCTGGAAGGTGGATCTAGCCCAAGCGTGCCTGAATCTGGGATTTATGATTGGAACAATATTCCTAGGTTATGCGTCAGACATGTACGTATCAATCTCATCAGCATAATATGGACAGTAAGTTTCAACAATGTGTGCCTATTTTAAATAGCAACATTTCCCATTCTTTCTTGTAGGTACGGTAGGAAGTTGAGCTTCATGGTCTCCAACCTTGTGACCTCGGTGTCAGGAGTGGCCGTCGCGTTTGCTCCAAATTACATTTGGTTTCTCATTTTCCGCACCCTGCAAGGATTATTCAGCAAGGGAGGTTGGCTTGGTGCCTATGTCTTGAGTAAGCTTCTCCTTTCTCTCTCTGGTGTTGTGTAGTTAACAAAGTAGTTACATCCAGACGCTGGACAAAACCAGACAGTGGATCTGAAAGATGTCTGTTTAACTTGGGTATTGGTTGCAGCGAGACACAGTTACTCAGAGACCAGGTCTTCAGAGAGCTCTGGGCCACTTCTTGTGAGCACTGCTTTTTTTGTAGACAAGAAGGCACTGGTGCACATATTGTTCCTTGCTGTTAGTGTCTATAGCAGATCGTCGTTAAGCTACTTAAACTGCTTAAGAGCCTGACTACAATCCTATTTGGGAGAAAGGTTCTGACCATCTACCCTATCTATGCCTCTCATAATTTTGTATATTCTATCAAGTCTTCCCTCAGCTTCCAACGGTCCTGAGAAAACAATACAATTTTGTCCAATCTCTCCTTCAAGTTTACCCCCTAATCCAGGTATCATTCTTCCAAACTTTCTCTAAATCTTCTTCAGAGACTCCATATCCTTCCTGTAATGGGGCGACCAGAACTGCAGGTAGCAAGGTGAAAAGTAAAAGTGGCAGGCAGACAAATCCAGGGCAAAAATCAAAAAGGGCCACTTTTCAACATAATCGTACAAGGGGTAAGAGAGTTGTAAAAACACGCCTGAAGGCTTTGTGTCTCAATGCAAGGAGTATACGTAATAAGGTGGATGAATTAAATGTGGAGATAGTTATTAATGATTATGATATAGTTGGGATTACGGAGACATGGCTCCAGGGTGACCAAGGCTGGTAGCTCAACATCCAGGGATATTCTATATTCAGGCGGGATAGACAGAAAGGAAAAGGAGGTGGGGTAGCGTTACTGGTTAGAGAGGAGATTAAAGCAGTGGAAAGGAAGGACATTAGCTTGGAGGAAGTGGAATCGATATGGGTAGAGCTACGAAACACTAAGGGGCAGAAAACGCTAGTGGGAGTTGTGTACAGGCCACCTAATAGCAGTAAGGAGGTTGGGGATGGCATCAAGCAGGAAATTAGAAATGCATGCACTAAAGGCGCAGCAGTTATAATGGGTGACTTCAATCTACATATAGATTGGGTGAACCAAACTGGCAGGGGTGCTGAGGAAGAGGATTTCTTGGAATGTTTGAGAGATGGTTTTCTAAACCAACATGTCGAGGAACCAACGAGAGAACAGGCCATTCTAGACTGGGTATTGAGTAATGAGGAAGGGTTAGTTAGCAGTCTTGTTGTGCGAGGCCCCTTGGGCAAGAGTGATCATAATATGGTAGAGTTCTTCATTAGGATGGAGAGTGACAAAGTCGATACAGAAACAAGTGTTCTGAACTTAAAGAAAGGTAACTTTGAGGGTATGAGGCGTGAATTGTCCAAGATAGACTGGCGATTGATGCTGAAAGGGTTGACGGTGGACATGCAATGGAAGGCATTTAAAGGTCGCATGGATGAACTACAACAAGTGTTCATCCCAGTTTGGCAAAAGAACAAACCAGGAAAGGTAGTGCATCCGTGGCTAACAAGGGAAATCAAGGATAGTATTAAAACAAAAGATGAAGCATACAGATTAGCCAGAAAAAGTAGCATACCAGAGGACTGGGAGAAATTCAGAGTCCAGCAGAGGAGGACAAAGGGCTTAATTAGGAAAGGGAAAATAGATTATGAGGGAAAACTGGCAAGAAACATAAAAACAGACTGCAAAAGCTTTTATAGATATGTCAAGAGGAAAAGATTAGTTAAGGCAAATGTAGGTCCCTTGCAGTCGGAAACAGGTGAATTGATCATAGGGAACAAGGAGATGGCAGACCAATTGAACAAATACTTTGGTTCTGTCTTCACTAAGGAAGACATAAACCGTCTGCCAGAAATAGCGGGGGACCGGGGGTCTAATGAGATGGAGGAACTGAGGGAAATCCAGGTTAGTCGGGAAGTGGTGTTAGGTAAATTAAATGGATTAAAGGCAGATAAATCCCCAGGGCCAGATAGGCTGCATCCCAGAGTGCTTAAGGAAGTAGCCTCAGAAATAGTGGATGCATTAGTGATAATTTTTCAAAACTCTTTAGATTCTGGAGTAGTTCTTGAGGACTGGAGGGTAGCTAATGTAACCCCACTTTTTAAAAAGGGAGGGAGAGAGAAAACGGGGAATTATAGACCAGTTAACCTAACATCGGTAGTGGGGAAAATGCTAGAGTCAGTTATTAAAGATGTGATAGCATTACTTTTGGAAAGTGGTGATATCATCGGACAAAGTCAGCATGGATTTATCAAAGGCAAATCATGTCTGACGAATCTTATAGAATTTTTCGAGGATGTAACTAGTAGAGTGGATAAGGGAGAACCAGTCGATGTGTTATATCTGGACTTTCAGAAGGCCTTCGACAAGGTCCCACATAGGAGATTGGTGTACAAACTTAAAGCACACGGTATTGAGGGTTCAGTGTTGAGGTGGATAGAAAATTGGTTGGCGGACAGGAAGCAAAGAGTAGGAATAAACGGGTCCTTTTCGGAATGGCAGGCAGTGACTAGTGGGGTACCGCAAGGCTCAGTGCTGGGACCCCAGTTATTTACAGTGTATATTAATGATTTGGACGAGGGAATTGAATGCAACATCTCTAAGTTTGCGCATGACACGAAGCTGGGTGGCAGTGTTAGCTGCGAGGAAGATGCTAGGAGGCTGCAGAGTGACTTGGATAGATTAGGCGAGTGGGCAAATGCATGGCAGATGCAATATAATGTGGATAAATGTGAGGTTATCCACTTTGGCGGCAAGAACAGGAAAGCAGAGTATTACCTGAATGGTGACCGATTGGGAGAAGGGGAGATGCAACGGGACCTGGGTGTCATGGTGCACCAGTCATTGAAAGCAAGCGTGCAGGTGCAGCAGGCAGTGAAGAAAGCGAATGGTATGTTGGCATTCATAGCAAGAGGATTTGAGTTTAGGAGCAGGGAGGTTCTGCTGCAGTTGTACAGGGCCTTGGTGAGACCGCACCTGGAGTATTGTGTGCAGTTTTGGTCTCCTAACCTGAGGAAAGACGTTCTTGCCTTAGAGGGAGTACAGAGAAGGTTCACCAGATTGATCCCTGGGATGGCGGGACTTACATATGAGGAAAGACTGGATAGACTGGGCTTGTACTCGCTGGAATTTAGAAGACTGAGGGGGGATCTTATAGAAACATATAAAATTCTTAAGGGGTTGGAGAGGCTAGATGCGGAAAGATTGTTCCCAATGTTGGGGAAGTCCAGAACCAGGGGTCACAGCTTAAGGATAAGGGGGAAGTCTTTTAGGACCGAGATGAGAAAACATTTCTTCACACAGAGAGTGGTGAGTCTGTGGAATTCTCTGCCACAGAAGGTAGTTGAGGCCAGTTCATTGGCTATATTTAAGAGGGAGTTAGATGTGGCCCTTTTTGCTAAAGGGATCAGGGGGTATGGAGAGAAGGCAGGTACAGGCTACTGAGCTGAATGATCAGCCATGATCACATTGAATGGCGGTGCAGGCTCGAAGGGCCGAATGGCCTACTCCTGCACCTATTTTCTATGTTTCTATGTTTCTATGCAATTATCGAAATGCAGCCTAACCAAAGTGCTTTAAATCTGCACATTTCTTCATGGCTCTTATACTCAATGCTCCAACTGATGAAGGCAAGAATACCATATACCTTCTTTACCACTCTATCTACTTGTGTGCCACTTCAGTGAGTTATGGACCCGGAACCTAAGATCCCTCTATAGGGGGGGGAGAAGGGGAGGGGGGAATGGGGGGGGGGGGGGGGGGGGTGGGGGGCGATGGGGGGGGAAATGAGATGAGACATGGTGTAACTTGCTGTAGGAATGTTTGTACAGGAAGTTGCCTTTGAAGATCCTGAAAGATGTGTATTTTCACCCAACCCTTAGTTTCTGAACTGGTTGGACTGGAGCACAGAAGAACAGTGGGGATTGTGATCCAGATGTTTTTCAGCTTTGGGATAATGTTCCTTTCCGTAATCGCTTACTTGGTTCCCTCCTGGAGGAACCTGCAACTGGTGACTTGTGTCCCGAACTTCATATTCCTGGTCTACTATTGGTAAAGTCCATCAAAGATATCATTACTGCCCGGTTGTGCATGCGAGTAAGTGTTGTGGAAGCAACACACAGCTGTTTTGTAATCACAGATATGTACAAGGTGTTGCATTTTGGGAAGTCAAACTAGGGCAGGACCAACACAATGAATGGCAGGGCACTGGGGAGAGTTGCAGAGCAGAGGGATTTAGGAGTGCAAGTACATAGTTCCTTGAAAGTGGTATCACAGGTAGATAGGGTGGTCAAGAAGAAATTTGGCATATTGGCGTGTATTAGTGTGAGTATAGAAGCTGGGAGGTTATTTCTCAGCTGTACAACTTGATGAGGCCACATTTGGAATTTTGTGCTCAGATTTGGGCATACTGCTACAGGCAGGATGCCACTAAGGTGCAAGGAGTATCGTGAAAATTTACTAGTTAAATTTACCACGTGGATAGGGTGGTCATCAGGTAGATAGGGTAGTCAAGAAGGCATCCAGCACATTGGCCTTCATCAGTCAGCGCATTGAGTATAGAAGATAGACACAAAAAGCTGGAGTAACTCAGTGGGACAGGCAGCATCTCTGGAGATAAGGAATGGGTGATGTTTTGGGTCGAGACCCTTCTTCAGATTGGTTAGGGATAAGGGAAACGAGAGATATAGACGGTGATGTGGAGAGATAAAGAACAATGAATGAAAGATATGCAAAAAAAGTAACAATGATAAAGGAAACAGGCCATTGTTAGTTGTTTCTAGGGTGAAAATGAGAAGCTAGTGCGACTTGGGTGGGGGAGAATTAGAGAGAAAGGGAATGCCGGGGCTACCTGAAGTGAGAGAAATCAATATTTGTACCACTGGGCTGTAAGCTGCCCAAGCAAAATATGAGATGCTGTTCCTCCAATTTGCGTTTAGCCTCACTCTGACAAAGAGGAGCAGCATCTCATATTTTGCTTGGGCAGCTTACATCCCAGTGGTATGAATATTAATTTCTCTCACTTCAGGTAGCCCCGGCATTCCCTCTCTCTCTATCCCTCCCCACCCAAGTTGCACTAGCTTCTCATTTTCACCCTACAAACAGCTAACAATGGCCTGTTTTTCCTTTATCATCGTTACTTTTTTGCATATCTTTCATTCATTGTTCTTTATCTCTCCACATCACCATCTATATCTCTTGTTTCCCTTATCCCTAACCAGTCTGAAGAAGGGTCTCAACCCGAAACGTCACCCATTCCTTCTCTCCAGAGTTGCTGCCTGTCCCTCTGAGTTTTTCCAGGTTTTTGAGTCTATCTTCAGTTTAAACCAGCATCTGCAGTTCCTTTTTACACATTGAGTATCGAAGTTGGGAGGTCATATTGCAGTTGTACAAGACAATGATGAGGCCACATTTGGAGGATTGTGTTCAGTTTTCGTCATCCTGTTATAGGAAAGATGTTGTCAAGCTGGAAAGGGTGCAGAGAAGACTTATGAGGATGTTGCCAGCACTCGAGGGCCTAAGCTATAGGGAGAGGTTGGGCAGGCTATTCCTCAAAGCACAGGAGGCTAGGGGATGATCTTATAGAGATGTATAAGATCATGGAGGGTGGGGGGGGGGGCAGGGAATAGGGTGAAAGTACAGTCTTTTATCCAGAGTTGGGGAATCGAACCAGATGACATATGATTAAGATCAGATGGAAAAGATTTAATAGGAACTGAGGGGCAACTTTTTTTACACAGAGGGTGGTGGGTATATGGAACAAGCCACCAGAAGAGGTAGTTGTGCAGGTACAATAACAACATTTAAAACATACTTCAACAGGTACATGGACAGGAAAGGTTTAGAGGGATGTGGGCCAAACACAGGCAAATGAGACTAGCTTAGGTGGGACCTCTTTGTTGGCATGAACGAGTTGGGCCGAGGGGCCTGTTTCCGAGCTGTATGACTCTATGACTATATAACACAGGTTGCTGCCAGAGTCTCCCCGGTGGTTACTGTCGAGGAAGAGGAGAGAAGAGGCTGTCAGTATTCTGCAGAAGATTGCGAAGAGGAACAAGAAGAGCTTCTCAATGAATATTGAGGTGACCAGCATCACCGTTGTCCACACCTTACATCACTTTTTACCCACTTGGTCACTTGACGTCCAAACCCGGACTGGGATCCAATCCATGGGTTCCTGCAGCTTATGACACTGGTTCAATGGGATGGAGGAGAGGATCGGTGTTGGTGAGGGGGTTGAGGGCTCACCTCCCATGGGAACACCCAGTAGGACTGCCGAGGTTGGTTGTGGATGGCACCCTGAGGCACGGAGGCTGAACGGTGACCGTTTGAGGTGAGGGGATAACGTGTTTGCGGGTCAGTGTTCGGATCGAGGTGCCAGTGGAGTGGGCTGCCGGAAGCCCCATGGCAACCTGGGGCTCAATTGGATCAGGAGTCGCCCCAAGAGGCCGAGCGCATGGATTGGACGTGGCCTGCAGTGGCACGGAGCAGTGGAGCAGCGGTGGAGGACATCGATAGCAACGCCTCGCCAGCCCGATCCTTGCAGCTCTGACCCAATGTCACCACCAGGACCACGGGCCTTTCCTACCAAGTTAAGACTCCTCATTTGGACTTTTATTACACAAATGGCGTCGGAAACGTGGTGACTCTTGCGCACTGCCTCAGTGTAATCTATGATTCTCACACTCGTATGTAAGTTTGATTGCGCTTATCAATAGTAAAGGGTTTATTGAATTGTATGCAAAAAAGGAATTTATTGTTACATATGTGACAATAAAGTACCATTGGACCATCATTGTCACATGTACCTAGGTATCGTGAAATTCTTTTTTTGCATACAATTCAATAAAATTCTTATTATATGTAGGCTCAATCATACTCAAGTACAAGAATGTAAGATAGTAGATTACACTGAGGCAGTGCACAAGATTTACCAATTTTATGGCACCATTTTGTATCCTTCAATTTCAAAGTACTGAAAATCCTAACTTCTCCATAAAGGGCTGTGGTCATGGCAGCAGTACTGGGTCGGTGTTTTGAGGGTCGGCCTGGCCAGTCAATGTTGTCGATGTCCTCCAACGCTGCTCCACCACTCCGTGCCATTGCAGGCCACGTCCGATCCGCATGCTCGACTGAACTCTGTGGGGCCTCCAGCGGTGTCTGACCCACGTGATCCCCTGGCTGTCGCATGTCCTCCAGTGGCCCACTCCATGGATGCTTTGACCCATGAATGCACCATCCCCTCGCCTCCTGCAGCCGACCTCTGAACCTCCAGATCACCAGCAGGTTAGCCCCCAGCCCCCTCATTGGCACCGATCCGATCCTCTGTCCGTCACCACTACTACCATCTTGAAGTCCCAGAGGGTCGTAAGAGCTTGCCCTGAGCATCAGGCTACTTGGCAAAAAATATAGAGCACATGGGGTCAGGGTGATACCCTGACATAGATTGAGGGTTGGATCACAAACAGAAGGTGATTAAATGGGTAATGTTGATCAGCGAGGCTCAGACTCATGGGGTTTGCGTGGAACTGGAGCTGAGATTCCAACTCCACACAATCTATATCAATTATATGAAAATGGGGACCAGATGTAACGTAGCCAAGTTTAGAGTCAAGCATCAGACAGCACGGAAACAGGCCCTTCGCCCTTACCGACAAAGATGCCCTATCTACGCTAGTCCCATTTGCCCACCTTTGGCCTATATCCTTCTAAACCTTTCCTATCCATGTAGCTGTCCAAATGTCTATTCAATGCTGTTATTTACCTGCCTCGACTACCTCCTCCGACAGCTCTAAGAGTGGAGTCAGTGGAAGATGTGGAAAAATTGAGTTTGTCCACTTTAGTAGGTAACAAAATAGAAAAGTTTGGTTTATTTTAGTGGTGATAGATTGGGGAATGACATCATCGAATCATAGAGAAATACAATACAAAAGCAGGCCCTTTAGCCCATACTGACCATCGACCACCCATTGACACTGGAACATAGAACAGTACAGCACAGGAACAGGCCCTTCAGCCCACAATGTCCATGCCGATCATGATGCTGAGTTAAACTAATCTCCTCTGCCTGCAAGTCATCCATATCTCCAATTTTTGTTTCAACATGTGTCTATCTAAAAGCCTCTAAAACCTATATTACTACATTACCATACTAATTCAATATTGATCCCTTGTTGTTAGTTTAGTTTAGTTTAATTTACTTGAGTTTAGTTGAGAGATACAGCTGGAAATATGCTCTTCAGCCCACTGTGTCCACGATGACCAGTGGTCACCCATTCATACTTGTTCTATCCCACACACTAGGGACAATTTACAGAAGCCAATTAACCTACAAACCTACATGTCTTTGGAATGTGCAAGGAAACTGGAGCACCGGGAGAAAACCCACATGGTCACAAGGAGAATGGTTCCTGACCACAACCAAAGGCACTAACAACAGACTGCACCCCTGATTAACTCAGCACAAAGTGTGTCCCAATATCCTTGCTCCTGCAAGGAATGCAACACATGATCCTGATGCCACTGTAAGTCTAGACCAAAGCGCCAAGTGAGGCAATTCTGAGAACTTGGTAATCCCATCTGTCTGGTGAGACACAAGGAACTGCAGATGCTGGAATCTAAAGCAAAGCACAAAGAGCTGGGGAAACTCAGTGGGTCTGGCATCTGTGGAGGGAATGGTGACATTTAGGGTTATGACCCTTCTTCAGACAGATGAGTCTGGCTTGAGAGTTCTTTTTCAAACCCAGTCATCATTAGATGACACAAGGAACAGAAAAAGAAATAAAGTGTTGGAGTAACTCAGCGGGCCAGGCAGCATCTCTGGAAGCGATTTCAGGGACCACCTTAGATGGGGCACCTTGGCCAACATTAACAAGTTGGACCAAAGGGCCTGCCTCTGTGCTGTATGACTCTACATAGAAAGATCTAACCAATTGTTCATCAGTCTGAAGAAGTGTCCTGACCCAAAACTACGCCTATTCACGTCTTCCAGGGCCGGGGCAGTGATGCAGCAGTAGAGTTGCTGCCTTACAGCGCCGGAGACCTGGGTTCAACCCTGACTATGGGTGCTGTCTGTACAGAGTTTATATGTTCTCCCTGTGACTGTGTGGGTTTTCTCCAGGCGCTCCGGTTTCCTCCTAAACTCTAAAGACATGCATGTTTATAAGTTAGTTAATTGGCTTCGACATAATTGTACATTGTCCCTAGTGGGTGGCACAGACTTGGTGGGCCGAAGAGCCTGTTTCCGAGCTGTATCTCTAAACTAAACTAAAGATGCTGCCTGACCAGTTGAGTTACTCCAGCACTTTGTATCATGATTAATTGGCAGTGACTGAAGCACATAATAATAGCTCTCGGTTAAGGCTGGTGGTTTGAATTGGTGTCAATCCTATGGTACAGTTGACTAATCCAAAGGTGACCTCCCAAGACATTTGATCATTTTGGGATTCTCTTTACGGCAGGTAATCCACATCGACAATGCCGAGGATAATTTAAGGAGTCCCTCGATCACAGACCTGGTGAGAACGCCTCAGATAAGGAAGCACACTCTGATCCTGATGTTCAACTGGTGAGATCTTTTTACGCAGAGTTATACAACACGAAAACAGGCCCTTCAGCCCAACTTGTCCAAGCTGACCAAGAGCCCCATCTGAGCTAGTCTCATTTGCCCACGTTTAGCCTTTCAGCCCACAATGTTCATACTGAATATGATGCCAGGTTATACTAATCTCTGCATGCCCGTGATCCATATCCCCCCATTCCCTGCATATTCTACCCCCCTCTCTCCCTCCCTCTGGCTTTACATTTCATATAAGCACAAGAACAGGTCCTTTGGCCCACAATGTCTGTGCTAGACACAATGCCAAGCCCATCTCTTATCTGTCTGCACCTGACCCATATCCCTCCATTCATTGCATTTCCATATGCCTATCCAAACGTTTCCAGAAACGCACAATTGTACTTGCTTCCACCACCACCACCACCGACAGCGCGTTCCTGGCACCCACCGCCCTTTGTGTAATAAACCTGCCCTCCACATCTCCTCGAAACTTTGCCCCTCTCACTTTAAAAATCTTAGGTTTTTTTCTATCCTGGGTAAAAAACCTCTGACTGCCTACCCAATCTATGTCCCTCATAATTTTCTGCACTTCTATCAGGTTTGAAAGCTCTGGCATTCCAAAAAAAAAATCCAAACCTGTTCAACGTCTCTCTGTAGCTAATAGCCTCTAATCCTGGTATCATTGTGTAGCACCTCTTCTCTTCTTATCTGACACTGTCTCATTTTCACTTCTAGCCTTTGTCACTTACTCCACCCCTCTGCCAATCCCCCAACCCCCTTCCTCTCCTGTATTTTTTTTTCATTCATTATTCTTTATCTCTCTACATCAGCTTCTATATCTCTCGTTTCCCTTTCCCGTGACTTTCAGTCTGAAGAAGGGTCTCGACCCGAAATGTCACCCATTCCTTCTCTCCAGAATTGCTGTTTGTCCCGCTGAGTTACTCCAGCTTTTTGTGTCTATCTTTGGTTTCAAGGATCAAGAGTCACGAGTGTTTTATTGTTATACTAGACAAAATGGACCCGTTGGGCCCAAACCTGCATTAGTGCAGCACCCTCTCCTCTCCCCCCTCCTCCCTCCCCTACCCTCCCCCCTCCCCCTCCACTCCCTCTCCCCCCTTCCCCTCCCCTCCTCCCCTCCTACCCCCTCCCCCCTCTCACCCTCCCCTTCCCCCTCCCCCCATACGCCCTCCCTCCCCCTCCCCTCCCCCTCCCTCCCTCCCCCTCCCTCCTCCCCCCCTCCTCCCCCCCTCCCCTCCCCCTCCCCCCTCCACCCCCCTGTGTTTAGTTTATTATTGTCACGTGATGAGAGGGGATCTTATAGAGACAATAGAGGGGATCTTATACAGATTATTAAGGGGTTGGACACGTTAATGGCAGGAAACATGTTCCCAATGTTGGGGGAGTCCAGAACCAGGGGCCACAGTTTAAGAATAAGGGGTAGGCCATTTAGAACGGAGATGAGGAAAAACTTTTTCAGTCAGAGAGTTGTAAATCTGTGGAATTCACTGCCTCAGAAGGCAGAGTAGGCCAATTCTCTGAATTCATTCAAGAGAGAGCTAGATAGAGCTCTTAAGGATAGCGGAGTCAGGGGGTATGGGGAGAAGGCAGGAACAGGGTACTGATTGAGAATGATCAGCCATGATCATATTGAATGGTGGTGCTGGCTCGAAGGGCCGAATGGCCTACTCCTGCACCTATTGTCTATTGTCTATTGTCTATTGTGTTATAGAGACATATAAAATTATAAAAGGACTGGACAAGCTAGATGCAGGAAAAAGGTTCCAAATGTTGGGGGAGTCCAGAACCATGGGCCACAGTCTTAGAATAAAGGGGAGGCCATTTAAAACTGAGGTGAGAAGGAACTTTTTCACCCAGAGAGTTGTGAATTTGTGGAATTCTCTGCCACAGAGGGCAGTGGAGGCCAAATCACTTGATGAATTTAAGAGAGAGTTGGATAGAGCTCTGGGGGCCAGTGGAATCAAGGGATATGTGGAGAAGCTGGGCACAGGTTACTGATTGTGGATGATCAGCCATGATCACAATGAATGGCGGTGCTAGCTTGAAGGGCCGAATGACCTCCTCCTGCACCTATTTTCTATGTTTCAATGTATACTGAGGTCAGTGAAAAGCTTTTGTTCCATGCAACCCAGTTAAAGAAAAGACTACGTATGATTACAATTAGGCTGTCCACAGTGTACAGATAAAGGCGGCACGGTAGCGCAGCGGTAGAGTTGCTGCTTTACAGAGAATGCAGCGCCGGAGACGCAGGTTCGATCCTGACTACGGGTGCTGCACTGTAAGGAGTTTGTACGTTCTCCCCGTGACCTGCGTGGGTTTTCTCCGAGATCTTCGGTTTCCTCCCACACTCCAAAGACGTACAGGTATGTAGGTTAATTGGCTGGGTAAATGTAAAAATTGTCCCTATTGGGTGTAGGATAGTGTTAATGTACGGGGATCACTGGGCGGCACGGACTTGGAGGGCCGAAAAGGCCTGTTTCCGGCTGTAGATATATGATGATGATGATGAAAGGATAAAGGGTACAAAATTTAGTGCAAGTTATAGTCCGATTAAAGATATTTCAAAGGTCTCCAGTGAGGTAGATAGGTCAGGATTCCAGCGTCTGCAGTTCCTATTGTCTCTCCTAATTGCAAAGCTCCTTCCCTTTCAGGTTTGTCAGTGCCATGGTGTACCTCGGCCTGGTCTTGCGTTTGGGCATTATGGGTGGGAACATCTACCTCAACTTCTTCATCTCGGGAATTGTCGAGATCCCTTCAGCCGTCATCATCCTACTGCTCATCGATCGAGTGGGCCGCCGCTGGCCCTTTGCAGCGGGCAACCTGTTGGCGGGGGTCACCTGCCTGGTGACCGTCTTCATCCCCGACGGTGAGTCAGGGGTCACCCACTGCGAGTCTCTGGTTGCCGCCTGCACCAAGCTACAGTGAAAAGCTTTGTAATGATCAAGTCAAACTTATGTACAATAGATAGAGCAAAGGGAAGATGCAGAGTGCAGAATATAGTTCTCAGCATTGTAGAGCAGTTCCAAAGACAAACTCCAATGTCTGCAATGGAGTAGAGGTGAATCAGACAGAACCTTCGCTTATGGAGACCTCAGAAGCGTAATAATGGAGGGCAATAATACTGTTCCTGAGTCTGGTGGTGCACGCTTTCAAACTTTTGTACCTTCTGTCAGATGGGAGCGCGGAGAAGAAGGAAAGACCGGGGTGGGACAAGCTTTTGATTATGTTGGCCACTACATCCACAACTTTGTACAATTCCTTGCGAGCTGTTCCCAAAGCAAGCTGTGATGCAACCCGACAGTGTGATTTCTACAGTGCATTTGTAGAATTTTGGAAGAGTCATTGGGGACATGACAAATATCCTCAGTCTTCTGAGGGAGTAGAGTCGTTGGTGTGCCTTTCCTGGCGGCCGCTTCAATGTCCTTGCTTGGTCCATGGCAGATCATTGGTAATATTAATGCCAAAGAACTTGAAGCTCTCAACCATTTCCACTTCCGCACCATTAATGATGATTGGGGCAGGTACTCCACCATGCTTCCTGATTTGAATAACTAGTTCCTCTCTTTTGCTGACATTGAGGGAGAGGTTACCATATTGGAGAGCCCACCACCATGGGAAAGCAGGAGAATGGGGTTAGTAGGGAAAGATAGATCAGCCATGATTGAATGGCGGAGTAGACTTGATGGGCGTCAGTCAGTTGTCTATTTCTTGTGATGGAGACGGTGAGATCAAGAAAGGGGAGGGAGGTGTCGGAGATGGTCCAAGTCAATTTGAGTGCAGGATGAAAATTGGTGGTGAAGTTGAAGAAGTCCATGAGTTCTGCATGGGTGATGGGACGTAGCAGCGATGGGTGCAGGAGGTGGCAGCGATGCAGTCATCAATGTGACGGAGATAGAGTTCGGGGATAGGGCCAGTGTACGCCTGGAACAGGGATTGTTCAACATGCCCTACAAATAGGCAGGCATAGCTGGGGCCCATGTGGGTGCCCATAGCTACGCCTTGGACTTGGAGGATGTGGGAGGAGTCAAAGGAAAAGTTATTGAGGGTGAGGACCAGCTCTGCTCGGCGGAGTAGAGAGTAGAGGGAAATTGGATGGTTCTGCGGCCGAGGCATTGCATCTTCTCTAGGTTACTGCCATGTGGGCAAATGTTTTGTGTTGGGGGCAGTCTTGGGTGAAATGGGACACAGGATTTCTTTAATCATACAGACATTCCCAGATAACCTGTCAGTATACCCGCCTTCTAATCCTGTACCTGGTGAGTGCTTCTTTTAAAAATGTGCAACAGAAGTTCGCAGGATCCTTGTTTAGTTTAGATACAGCATGGAAACAGGCCCTTCAGCCCACCGACCATCATCACCCATTCACAGTGATTCTATGCTATCTCACTTTCTCATTCACTCTCTACACACTATGGCCAATTTACAGAGGCCAATTAAGCTACAAGCCGGCACGTTTTTGGCACGTGGGAGGAAACCAGAGCGCCCGGAGGAAACCCACGTGGTCACAGGGAGAATGTATAAACTCTATACAGACAGCACCCGAGCTCAGGATTGAACCCATATCTCTGACACTGTAAGGCAGTAGCACTACCAGCTGCAGCGTTGTGCTCCCATGAGATAATGTGATTGATTGGGGCTGCTTTCAGTCTGAAGATCTTGGCCAACTGATGGTGGTGATGCCACAGCTATGTGGTGGTGAAGGATGTTCAGATAGGATGGAAAGACACCACAGTTGGAAAGCACTGCAGTAAGCCACAGATGGAAAGGCACTGGAGCCTACAATGGTGCAGCGGCAGCTCACAGCTGGATAGTTCTGCACCATTCCTTATCTGAAAAGCAGTGCGTCATGCCACAGTCAAATGGCCCTGCCCTACGCCTTAGCTGGATAGAACAGCCAGGTGTGCTAGGTGGAGCAGAATCTGATATGAAACATCTGTTTGCTCACTGGACCCGCCCAAGCAACAAGCCCAGTATCCACTTACGAATCCTTCCCATTAAATCAATACCTTGGAATCTTGACATGCATGGTCCTACATTCTGGAATTGATTTTAATCCACCTCATGCGTACCATCCAGTGAATCTAGGAACATGCACATTTCCCCAAGTACAGAAACAAAGGCACACAGTGCTGGAGTAACTCAGTGGGTCAGACGGCATCTCTGGAGAACATGGATAGGTGACCTTTCGGGTTGGGACCCTTCTTCAGACTGATTGGTGGGGGGGGGGGGGGGAGCTGGAAGAGAGGCGAGGCAGGACAAAGCCTGGTTTACCCAGGGCTTGATTGCTCCATGCACTCAACAGCTGGATATTGGAAGTGCCAGAGTTTGACGAACAGCCCCACCTACCTGGCAACTTCAGACCAACGTAGACACAGAATGCCAGAACAACTCCATGGACCAGACAGCATCTTGGAGACCATTGATAGGTGACATCTCTGGTTGGGACCCTTCTTCAGTCTGGACCCACAACATCACATATCCTTTTTTTTTTTTTTTTATATCAAAAAATACTTTATTCAAGTAATAAATATCATTTACAAAACATCTTTTTTAAACAAACCCATCCGACATTTCCGGAGGTTACACATTCAATACAGGCATTTACTTACATTTACATACATTTACATACATATCCCTTATTTGGAGGGGCGTCCCCGCAGCAAGATCCCCAGACCGGACGCACGACAGTCATTGCCCCCCGACCATACCGACAGTCCGTGGGGCCACCATCGCGACCACCTCCGATAGCAGCGAAGGTGTGGCAGCCCGCACTCCTGTAAAAAAGTCACATCCGCCTTTACCTTGGCCAGGTACTGCAAGGCGGTTACACATCGCGCAGTGCTCTTCACACTGCGCACGTTTAAGGATGCCAGTTTCAGCTCCATTGTCCTTTATTGTCCCAGGTGATCCTCTCGCATGCCAATCATCTGGCTGAGTTCCTTCACATTTTTGTCGCACAGGTAGTGGTACAGGTTGGTGGCTTCCTCAGCACAGGGTGTATTTTCTGGCGAGGCCACTGCGCTGCTCCCAGTTTCCTGGAGCTGGGGCCCATTGGCCACTGCACTGCTCCCGGTCTCCCGGAGCTGGGGCCTATTGGCCACTGCACTGCTCCCGGTCTCCCGGAGCTGGGGCCCATTGGCCATTGTGCCGCTCCCGGTCTCCCGGAGCAGGAGCCCATTGGCCGTTGTGCCGCTCATGGTCTCCCGGAGCAGGGGCCCATTGGCCGTTGTGCCGCTCACGGTCTCCTGGGGCTGGGGCCCATTGGCACTGCTCCCAGTCTCCTGGGGCTGGGGGGCAACAGGCACGTTCTTTCTCTTACCTTCCTCCTCCCCCGTTTTCTTCCTCTGCCTCTGCTTCCGTTGTCGGATCCTCCCGTTCGTCTCATCCTCCGATGCGGAGAGGTTGCTGGCCTCGTCCTGGGAGAGGACTCTTTTTTGGGACTTGCTTGCCCCCTCCGCCTTTTTCTCCGTGCGCACAGCCTTCAACGTTTTCCTTGATTTTACCAACTGCCATTCCTCCTCTTCCTGTTCCCCCTCTTCCATCGACTCACCCTCGTGGGTAGGGGCCTGGGGGGCTCTGTCCTGCGGTTGGGGGCTCCTGGTGGTCGCGCTGTCATCGCCCCTGCTCTCCTTTCCTTTTTGGGCTTTTGCCGTGGTAGGAGGCGTCTCGTCCACCCTGGGGTTGCTGGCAGTGGCCCCTCTTATCACCTGTGCGTACGTGCTGGCTCTTTTAGGGCAGGCCCTGTAAAGGTGGCCTCCCTCCCCACACAGGTTGCAGCTCTTACTCTCTTTACATTCCCTTGTCTCGTGGCCTTCTAACTTGCAGTTTCTGCAGACGACTGTCCTGCATTCTGCCGCCACGTGCCCAGGTTTGTTGCATTTCCTGCACACCCTGGGCTGCCCCGCGTACGTCATGTAACCCCGGTTCCCTCCGATAGCGAACACCGAGGGAGGGTGGATGATGAATCCCTTCCCGTCCACGCTCAGCTTCACCTTCACTTGCCTCTTGCTCGTCCAGATCCCGAACAAGTCCTTTATGTCCACGCAGTTCCCGGCCCCTTCGACGTAGCGCGCAAGGAAGGTGAGGACATCCACGACGGGCACATGTGGGTTAAACATGTGCACCGTGATCATTCGTTCCCTCTGGGTGGGGAGGGTGAAGAGCGGCTGCACCTTCAGGAGCGACAGCGGGGCTTCATCCCCCTTCTCCCGGAAGTCCTGCAGCAACTTCTGCCACCCCGCCGGGTTCTGGAAGGTAACGTCGAAATATCCGTTACCTGGGAAGTCCTGGAGGCAGAAGATGTCCCCGGCCTTGAATCCACAGGCCTCCAGCAGCACCTTCTTGATGAAGAGGTCCCTTGAGAAAGGGTTCCCCTCCCTGAGGTCCCTCACCGATACTCGCAGGGTATTCCGGATACCCTGCCCTCCAGCTCCACTTGCTGCTGCCATCCCACCTGGATAAGGGTGTTAGGTTGGTTACCCAACCAGCATGGATCCACCCCTAAACCAGACACGTGCTCCTGACCTCCGCTCCTCCTCGTCGATGATCCAATGCAAATACTGCTCTTATACTGTTCTTATAAGAACATTAGATTGTGCCAGAACAGATACTACACTTGATCTTAGCCAAAAGGCCGAGAAGTGATACTGCTTCACTCGAGTCGCTGGAGAGGGTGTAAAAGAGGTTTACCAGTAGGATGTGTGGACTAGAGGGTATTAGCTACAAGGAGAAATTGGACAGAATAGGATTGTTTTCTCTGGAACACTGGAGGCTGAAGGAAGGCCTGATAGAGGTACATACAATTATGAGAGGCATAGATAGGGTAGACAGTCAGAACAATTTTCCCAGGGTGGAAATGTCAAAGACTAGAGGGCATAGCTTCTAGGTCATAGGGACAACGTTTAAAGGAGATGTGTGGGGCAAGATTTTTACAAGGAGAGTAGTGAGTGCCTGGAATGCATTGCCAGGGGTGGTGGTGGAGGCAGATACGATAGTGGCATTTAAGAAGCTTTTAGATATGCACAGGGATATACAGGGAATGAAGAGATATGGGTTTGTGCAGGAAGAGGTGATAGTTTCACTTGACACCATGTTCGGCATGAATATTGTGGGCCGAAGGGCATGATCCTGTGGTGTACTATTCTATGTACTATGTTTCAAATAACTCATCAAAAAGGCATTTTCCTCAATAAAATTAAAATTCTGCTCAAAAAACATGGATTGATAAAATAATAGCTTGATTTCCCATATAGTTTAAATAATGTGAAAATCAAAAATTTCAATTTTGTTTGAGAAAATACTTTATCTTTTGCAAATTGTACATTAACTTATTTCTAATTCAGATATCTTCTGGCTGAAAACAGTAATCACATCTTTGGGCAAACTAGGAATTACGATAGCCTTTGTAATGGTCTGTTTTGTAAATACTGAATTGTACCCAACATTTTTAAGGTAAGAGAATTTACAAATTGCAATAGCTGACCTTCGGCATATATGTTCAGCTACAATCAAAAGGCATTGAGTTCTAATGCCCAACACCTTGCTATGATTCAGTTATCTCAATCTCTATACCACCTTTTTATTCCAAACATAAACTCTATTTAGAATAAACAATATATACAAAAACAAAAACTGCAAAAACTCTTCATACATTCTCAGTGTCTATATATTAATTACTGCCATACTCAGTAGTACTCACACCTATCATTAAACAAAATACCCTCGCACTCATGTAGGCCATGGAGTGGTATCCCTTCCCTTGTTTTGCAGGCTGTTCCCACTGGACTCTGCCCCCTTTATTACTTAGAGAAGTGCAGAACAGAAAGATAATTATTGTAGAGTTAATTGGATTTAAAGATTGAGTATTTCCATTCACCGTACAAGAAGTAAAAACGATGCTGATTAATACACAAAAGGACACAAAGTGCTGGAGGAGCTCAGCAGGTCTGGCAGCATCTCCGAAGGTTTAAGGAAGGTTCTCAATCCAAAATGTCACCTATCCATGTTCTCCAGAGATGCTGCCCGACCTGCTGAACACTTTGTTCCTTTTTCACCGTACAAGGAGGTTCCCTTGCCCCATTGAGTCTATCAGATCAATTCGATTCCCTGACAAATGTTCCCTGTATCATTTCCCCACATTCTCGTCAGATTCTCCTGCCCAGTTATGCCGCAGAACTCACCAAGACCAATTAACACAGCAACCCACAGTGTGTCTCTTCAAGGACAGTGACATGTGACTCAGAGTCAGAGAGTGAATCTTAGAGTCATACCACACAGAAAAAGGCTCTTCAGCCCATCTCAGTCCATGCTAACCCAGATGCTCCATTCAAGCTAGTCCCAGTGGCGCAGCTGGCAGAGCTGCCATAAACCTGGGTTAAATCTTGACCTTGGGCACTGTCTGTGTGGAGTTTGTACCTTTTCCCTGTGACTCCATGGATTTACTCCCACATCCCAAAAATGTGCGGGTTTGTAGGTTAATTGGCCTCGGTAAATTGCCCCTAATGTGTCGGGAGTGGATGAGAAAGTGGGATAATATAGAACTAGTGTGAACGGGTGATTGATGGTCGGCGTGGACGATGGGCCAAAGGGCCTGTTTCCATGCTGTATCTTTAAACTAAAACATACCCATGAGAGTCCTGATTAATCCTACAGCAGGCATTTTGCATTCAAAACACTTCCTAAACAGACAGATTCATTCAACCAGTTGAAACGTGTTTTATTCCTTTTCCATCACAAATGAGCAACTAAACTCTGTTAGAGTTTAGAGTATCTCTAAACTCTGAACTCTAAATAGCAAATCCAAGCAAGACAACATTTCTGTTAATAGTCAGTGTGATTATAAAAATAAATGCCGCTTTTTGATCTACAAAGGAGAATTGGTACACTTTGGTTGTGATACCCAAAGCTTATTTTCTCCAACAGAAACTTTGCTGTTTCGATATGTTCAGCAATGTGTAACGTGGGAGGGATAGTGGCTCCCTTTATCTTGTACAGGCTGGCAGCGCTGTGGGCCGAGCTGCCTCTTCTGGTTTTCGGTGAGTAGGCTGCTTGCTCTTAAACTACTTGGCACTGGTATTAGTTTATTATTGGCAAAATGATGCCTGGATTAGGGGGCATGAGCTACAGTGAGAAGTGGGGCAGACTTGGATTGTTTTCTCTGGAATGCTGGAGGTTGCAGGAAGACACAATAGAAATATATACCATGAATGGTGCAGCTGGATCAGTGGTAGAGACCCAAGTTCAATTCTGACTATGGGGAGGGATGCTGTCTGTGTGGAGTTTGCACGTTCTCTCTGTGACTGCATGGGTTTTCCCCGGGTGCTCCGTTTTCCTTCCACATTCCAAAGACATGCTTTTTAGGTTAATCGGCCTCTGTAAATTGCCCCTAGTGTGTTGCGAGTAGATGAGAACTAGTGTTGATCATTGGTCAGCCTGGACTCATCGGCCTAAGGGCTTATTTCCACACTGCATATCTAGAACTAAAAACCATGTAAAATTGTGAGAGGCATAGATATTGTGGACAGCTAGAACCTTTCTCCCAGGATGGAAAAAAAATCAAACATTAGCGGGCATGGCTTTAAAACGAGGGGGGCAAAATTTAAAAGAGATGTCCGGGGCACGTTTTTTACACAGAGGGTGGTGAGTGCCTGGAATGTGCTGCCAAGGGTGGTGGTGGAAGCGGAAATTACAGAGGCATTTAAGAGACTTTTGGATGGGCACATTAATATGCAGGGAATGGAGGGATATGGATTATATGTAAGAGATGGTCATGGCATTATGTTCAGCACAGACATTGTGGGCCAAAGAGCTTGTTGCTGTACTTTACTGTTCTGTGTTGTATGTTGTATGTCACGTGTAGCAAGATATCGTGAGAAGCTTTTGTTTACATGCTATCCAGTCAGATCAAACCAGACATGAGTACAATCAAGCCACACACAAGTACAACAGGGAACGCAAATAGAAATATAACAGAGTGCAGAATATAGTTACAGAGAAGAAGTCCAATGTCCATAATGAGGTAGGTTGGAAGATCGGGACTATACCCGAGCTTACGAAAGGATGGTTGAGTAGTCTGATAAATAGTATAGGTTAGGTTTATTATTGTCACGGGGGTCCCTAGTGGGTGTAGGATAGTGTTAATGTACGGGGATCACTGGGCGGCACGGACTTGGAGGGCCGAAAAGGCCTGTTTCCGGCTGTATATATATGATATGATGATATGATATGATACTGAAGCTTTGTTTTGCATGTTATCCAAGCAGATGAGATATATCATAAATAACTCAAGGATAATAGTTAGAGCAAAGGGGAAGATACAGGGTGCAGAATATAGTTCTCAGCATTGTCACACATCAGTTCCATAGACAAAGTCCAATGTCCACAATGGGGTATAGGTGAATCGGACAGTACCCTAAGCTTATGGAAGGTCCGTTCAGAAGCCTGATAACGGAGGGAAAGAAGCTGTTCCTGAGTCTTGTGTTGCTTGCTTTCAAGCTTCGAGGATGTTGCTCTGGCAATCTCTTCAAACTGTTGGTGTATGTTCTGTGCCGTATAGAGTAAAAACGTCTCCAAAATAGGGTCACTTACAAGATGTCTAGCTCATAACGTGGGTGTCAATGCTGTTGCCCAACAAAGGCACTACATTGGGAGTGCACTGACTTGTCTTAGGACATTTAGTATAAGAGTCAGAAAGTCATGATGTCACTCTATAGGACTTTGTCAGGCCACGTTTGGAATATTGCATACAGTTCTGGATGCCCCATTACAAGAAGGATGTGAAGGCTATAGAATTGGTGTAAAAGAGGTTTACCAAAATGATGTGTAGGAAGGAACTGGTGATGCTGGATTAAACCGAAGATAGTCACAAAAAGCTGGAGTAGCTCAGCAGGTCAGACAACATCTCTGAAGAAAAGGAATGGGTGACATTTCAGGTCGAAACCCTTCTTCGGACCCTATTCCTTTACTCCGGAGATGCTGTCTGACCCGCTGAGTTACTGTGGCTTTTTGTGTCTATCTTACCAAAATGATGCCTTGATAAGAGCATGTTAGCGACAAGGAAAGGTTGGATTTTTTTAATGGAACATTGGAGGCTGAGGGGAGTTCTGATAGAAGTATGTAAAATTATGAGAGGCATAGATAGGGTAGACAGTCAGGTCCTTTTTCCAATCGTGGATATATCAAAGACTAAAGGACATGGCTTTAGTCAGAAGGGGGAACATTTAATGTGTGTGGTGTAAGCTTTTTTACAAAGAGGTTGGTGAGTGCCTGGAACACACTACCAGGGTTAGTAGTGGAGGCAGATACGATAGTGACCTTTAAGAGACTTTTGGATAGGCACATAGACTTGAAGGGAATGGAGGGATATGGATAGCAGATAAGAGTGAGTCTTGGCATTGTGTTTGGCATGGACAACGTTGACCAAAGGACATGTTATGGTGTAGTATTGTTCAGTGTTCTGGCGAAGGAACAATGCAATTCTTACTTGCTGCAGCTTTATAGGACCACTAATGCAATAATACGCAGATAAATCTACAATAATCAATAATACAATAAATGAATAACAGTAAATCTAGGTAACCATCATAGTGCAAAATTGAAGTCTATAGTGCAATCAAAGACATGGTTCACAGAAGATCATATTTCCTGAGGTTAGTGTTGTGCAGCGTTCAAGAGCCTGATGGGAAGACGCTGTTCTTGAACAGTGTCATACCGCTGAGAGAGGCTGGCAGAGAGGCCAATTTATGCTAGTAAATGTGGAAGGACTCCATAGAGCCATTACTGCTCCGGTGAATGTGATTTGGATTTTCAAGAACCTGCTGCCAAACTCCAGGCTATATTCTTGGACAGCAAATGTAATATTTGATCATCACACGCGATGTTGCCATTCACTTCCAGGGGTGATCGCTCTGATCGCTGGAGGGCTTGTCTTGTGTTTACCCGAAACCAAGGGGATCAGATTACCGGAGAGTATCGAAGATGCAGAAATCATTGGACGGTATGTAAACAGGGTGCCTGTTGGAGGTTCAACCAGACTGGGAGCCAATGTGGACAACACACAGTGATCCTTGACCCCAGCACATAGTGGCACAGTGGTAGAGCTGCTGCCTCACACCACCCAGAGACCCGGGTTCCATCCTGACCTCGTGTGCTGTCTGTGTGGAGTTCAACATTCTCCCTGTGACCGCGTGCCCACCTCCCCCCCTCGGGGTGCTCTGGTTATTCCATTATTGGCCCTGTAAAGCCACAGCAAAGGAGAATGTAATTTTCCATTGCCTAGACATAGAACATAGAACAGAACAGCACAAGGACAGGCCATTCAGCCTACAATGTCCGAGCCAAAATGATGCCAAGACCAACTCTTATCTGCCTAAACATAATCCACATCCCTCCATTCCCTTGTGCCTATCCAAAAGCCTCTTAAACGCCACCATCCTATCTGCCTCAACCACCATCCCTGGCAGCCCGTTCCAGGCACCACCATCCTCTGTGTAAAAATAACGTGCCTTGCATATCACCTTTAAACTTTGCCCCTTGCGCCTTAAACCCACGCCCTCTCGACTTTAACTGAGATAGAAAGACTAGACATGTTCACAGTATCCCAGTATGTTCCAGTCTGGTCTCACCAGGCCATTGCATAAGTGCAGTCTTTATTCTTGTATTCAAATGCTCTTGCAGTAAATAGAGTTATAGAATCATACATCATGATTCGGCCCAACTCTACACTAGTCCCATTTATCCTATGTCCCCTTTCATCCTAAACTTCTGTTCTTGATTCCTCTGAAGAATCAAAGGGGTCTTGATTCCCTCTACCCTGGATAAACGACTGCACATTCACCCTAACAGTTCCCCTCATGATTTATACACCTATATTGCTACCAACATTCCTGATCAGTGGGGAATTCCATGACATCTGGTGAACCTTATGTATGCTAACAGACGCACTGTGCATCCCACACACCAGAGCAGCAAGGAATCACCTGGTTTCTTGTCCTTTAAATACTTTAGTGATTTAGTTTAATCAATTCCTTTCCCTTCCGTCATCTTTATTCACTGAAGTGCCTGACTTATCCACGTCTGCCCTCTACTGGACACTGCCTGAGGGACAGGCTGTACTTGGAGCTGAGTCCACACACTAACTTTCCCAGGTGCACCTCTTTTGCAACCCCTGGATTCCTGTCACCAGTCCAAGTTGGTTACCTAGTGATCTAACAACTACTCCAAGTCAATTGTTTAAGTGTCCTTTGTACTGGCAACGGAACAACTTGCTGCAGATTTACAGGCCATTTAAATGCAATAACACATATATAATAAGTAATAATACAATAATTTAATAATCAGTACTAGGTAACTATAGGAGTGCAAAACGGGCCTTTGGTGCAACCAAAGACACAGTCCATAGAAGGTCATTGTTTCTGAGGTTAGTATTGGGTAGTGTTCAAGAGCCTGATGGTTGTTGAGAAGAAGTTGTTCTCGAACCTGTAGGTGACGGTTTTCAGGCTCCTGTACCTTCTTCCCGATGGTAGCAGCGAGATGAGAGCGCGGCCAGGGTGGTGTGGATCTTTGATGATAATGGTTGACATTTTGAGGTGGCGCCTCTTGTAGGTCCCTACGATAGTGGGGAGGTCAGTACCCATGATGGCACTGTCCACCACTCTCTATAATCTCCCTCATTCATGGGGTTCGAGATGCCGAACCAGGCCGTGAAACCAGCCAGTGTGCTCTCTACTGTACACCTGTTGAAGTTTGATAGAGTATTCATCAACCTATCAAATCTACTCAATTTTCTAAGGAACTAGAGGCGTTGATCGGGTTTTGTCATCATTGCATCAATGTTCTGGGACCAGGACAGATCTTCAGAGAGATGCACAACCAGCAACTTGAAACTGTGGCACCACATTATCTGAGTGTTATTTAAAAGCCATAACGTGAAGATAATGTAAATGTAAAAGAGCTTACACGCAAATAAATCCCCCACATCTTTTGATAAGAGAACTTGTGCTTGTTTCTTCAGGACGAAGGAAGCTGTCCCTACACCAAGCTACGAGATGGTAGCTCCATATTCCTCGGTAGAAACAAGCTGTGAAAAGGAACCTGCCTCAGAGAAAATCATCGTATGACGAGATGAAATCATTCAAACCAAACCCCGAGTAAATCTAATCATCAATAATATTTAATGGCAGATCCTCAAAGCTTAGCAGTGACACGCGCTTTTGAAAATCACTCAAACTACAGATTTTTTGTAATCAGATATGTTGGAGATTCACTATTTATGATTTTCTGTGCTACATTTGCGTGTAAGGATTATAAAAATGGAGCAATGAACTTTACTCTTTGTGTCTGCAAGTTTAGCTTAGAGATGCAACTTGGAAAAAGGCCCTTTGGCCCACTGAGTTCATGCCGACCATCAATCATCTATTCACATTAGATCTATGTTATCCCACTTTCTCAACCGCTCCCTGCAATTTATAGTCAATTAACCCACAGACCCCACGTTTTTGGGATGTGGGAGGAAACTGGAGCACCCGGAGAAAACCCATGCGGTCACCAGGAGAAATAGCGAATTCCACAGTGACAGCCCCCCAGGTCAGGATCGTACCCGGATTTTTGGTGCTGTGAGGCAGCGGCTCTACCCGCTGCCATGCCCATTCAACAGATCATCCTTCGCAGTGTCCAACAAGCTTCCACCACTGGAGACATCCTCCCATGGACAGGACGGTTCCTCTGTAACTCCCTGATCCACACTTCAGTCCCTGGTTCCCTCATCCCGTCTCATGACACTTTCTATTGCAAACCACAACTGGTACAATCTTTGTGCTTTACCTCTTCCCTTCCCACCATACGGGGACCCAGTCTATTCACCTGCACTCCAGTTATTGAATATTGAAAGGCCTGGATAGAGCGGATGTGGAGAGGATGCTTCTAGTGGTGTGTGAGTCTAGATCCAGAGGACGCAACCTCAGAATAAAAATCCTTTAGGAAGGAGATGAGGAAGAATTTCATGTCAAAGGGTGGGGAATCTGAGGAATTCATTGCCACAAACAGCAGTGAAGGCAAAGTTATTGCGTAATTTTAAAGTGGAAGTTGATAGGTTCTTGATCAGTATGGAGGTCAAAGGTTACGGGGAGAAGGCAGGATAATGGGGTTGAGAGGAAAAAATAGATCAGCCATGATCGAATGCCAGAGCAGACTCGATGGGCGTAATGGCCTAATTCTACTCCTATGTTTTATGGTTTTAGGTAGAAACAAGGAATTGCATGCACTGGTTTACAAAAAAAGACAGACTGCTTGAGTAACTCAGCGGGTCAGGCAGCATCTCTGGAGAACATGGATAGGTAACATTTTGGGTCGGGACCCCTCTGAAGAATGAGTCTGAAAATGGAGCCCTGACCCAAAATGTCACCTATCCATGTTCTCCAGAGATGCTGCCTGACCCGCTGAGTTACTCCAACATTTTGTGTCTTGTTTTCTAAACCAGCATCTGCAGTCTTGTGTACAGTATCGGGTGTTTGCAATGTGCTACATGCTGGAGAAACCAGATGTGGATTTGGGTGATCACTTTGCAAATAATCTGTCCCTACACAAGGGTGATGTTAAATTTACCCGTAGCTGCCCTTTAATTCCCCATCCCGCCCCCAACTCTGACCTATCAGACTGTAGCTTTCCAGTTGTGTCACAGTGAGGCCCAACACAAGGTTGAGGAACATAATCTCCCCGTGGCCACGCGGGTTTCCTCCGAGTACTCTGGTTTCTTTCCCAAATCCCAAAGATGTGTGGGTTTGTAGGTTAATTGGTCTCTGCAAATTGTCCCTAGTGTGCAGGGAGTGGATGAGAAAATGGAATAACAAATAAAACACGTGTGAACGGGTGATCGATGGTAGGCGTCAATTCGATGGACTGAAGGGCTTGTTTCCATGTTGTATCCTTATACTAAACTAAATTGTGACCTATTGTTTGCTGCACATCATATTCTCCAAATGACATTACCAACTCATCGCCATGAGCAACTGATGGCATCGCGCTGGGTCAGGCCGACCCCTTCTTCATCGATGCAGTGCCACCAGGATCCTGGGCCTTAAAGTGAGAACATTAGAAAGTGTACATCTTCTTGGGCAGAGACATGGAAGTTGCCACAGGGTGCCGGGACATGGCGACTCTCTGCGCGCTCTTCCAGAAGAGGATCTATTGCACTCGTGTAGGGGGTGATTTAACTGGACCGCACACAGAACAAGCTTCTCACTGGATATCTGTACACACGACAATAAATAAACCAAATTGGCCTCACCTGTCACAGAGATTGCTTTTGTCTCATCCATGTTTCCCTCCACCTTCTCTGCAACCTAAAACTACTCTTTCCTCCCAATTCTTATACAGATCTGAATCATTCACATTGAACATAAACCATAGAGCAGTCCAGCACAGGAACAGACCTTTCGGCCCACAATGTCCATGCTGAACATAATGCTAAACTAATCTCCTCTGCCTGCACATGATCCATATCCCTCCATTCCCTGCATATCCATGTACTATCTAAAAGCCTCTTAAATCCCACTATGTTATCTGCCTCCACCACCACCCCTGGCAGCACGTTCCAAGCACTCACCACTCTCTCTGTGGAAAAAGTTCCCCCGTGTATCTCTTTTTAACTTTGTCTCTTTCACCTTATAGCTATGCTCTCTAGTTTTTGACATTTCCATGCTGGGTAAAAGGATTTGACTCTCTACGCTATCTATGCCTCTCGTAATTTTATATATTTCTATCTGGTCTCCCTGCAACCTCTGATGCTCAGGTGAAGAAAGTCCAAGTCTGTCTAACATCTCCCTGCAGCAAATACCCACTAATCCATGGATCATTTTGGTAAGCCTCCTCTGTATCCTCTCTAAGCGTGGTCAGATTCTCTCTTGCAAGAGGTGTTACCTGGGCTTGAGTTTTGTGGTGAGGTTAGTTAGGCTGGGACTTTTTTCCTTGGAGTGTAGGAGGCTGAGCGGTGACTTTACTGAGGTGCCCATTATCATGAGGGGCATGGGTAAAGTGAACACTCACAGTCTTTTTCCAAGAGAGAGCATTCTAAAACTAGAGGGCATCAGCTTAAGGTGAGAGGGGAGAGATTTAAGAGGGACCTCAGGGGCAACCTATTCATTCAGAGGTTAGTCCTTATCTAGAATAAGCTGCCAGAGGAAGCTATAGAAGCGGACACAATTAAGCCTTTTAAAAGACATTTGGACAGATATATGGATAGGAAGTGTTTAGAGGGATATGGTCTATTTGCAAGTAAATGCCACTGGCCTAATATGCCAACTTGGTCAGCATGGACAAGGCAGGCTGAAGTGCCTGTTTCTGATTAGGCTATGAAGAGCTGAACTGTACAGTTGGTGGATGAAGAAAGATTTTGAGATGATACGATTGCTGATTCTAATGCTTCCTCACCGATTATGTCAGCCACATGGAGACATTTCACGAAGGAACCAGAGGGGAAAGCCCGCATTTGCACAGGGCAACTTAAAACAGATCACAGGAACAATGTGTGAATGAGCAAGTGACCATGGAAACGGCTGTCAATGCAACCTTGCGCTCATTCACCTCAATGCAGATCAGATGGACGTGTGCCAGGGCACAGCATGTTGCAATGATGCACCTGGGTGATTTCGGATGTGAGGCTTGGGAGGAGCAGCTGACAATGGACCTTTGCCTCTCGGAATCTTTCCACCTCTGGGAGTTTTCCCCTCAATGCGTTGTAGATTAATTGTTAACAGCTGTTTATCATTATGAGCAGTTTTGGGTCCCATATCTGGGGAAGGATCTGGCGCTGGAAAGGGTCCAACATAGGTTTACGAGAATAATCCCAGGAATTATTCGCTTAACATATGATGACCGTTTGATGACATTTGGCCTGTACTTGCTGTGGTTTGAAAAGATGAGGGGGGACCTCATTGAAACTTACCAAATAGTGAATGACCTGGATCGAGTGGATGTGGAAAGAATGTTTCCACTAGCAGGTCTAAGACCAGAGGGCACAGCCTCAGAATAAAAGGACGTACCCTAAGAAAGGAGATGCGGAGGAATTTCTTTAGTCAGAGGTTGGTGAATTAATTTCCACAGATGGCTGTAGAGGCCGTCGATAGATATTTTTAAGGTGGAGATTGACAAATTATTGATTAGTATGGGTGTCAGGGCTTATGGGGAGAAAGTAGGAGAATGGGTTGGGAGGAAAAGATAATCAGCCGTGATTGAATGGCTGAGTAGATTTGATAGGCCGAATGGCCTAATTCTGCTCCTGTAACATGAACATTCCGGCTCTATCATTAAGGCGGCACAGCAGTGCAGCTGGTAGAGCGTTGCCTCGCACTGCCAGAGATCCATGTTTGATCCTGACCTCGGGTGCTATCTGTGTGGAGTTTGCATGTTTTCCCTGTGACCACCTAGATTTTCTCTGGGTGCTCCGGTTTCCTCCTACATCCCAAAGACGTGCGGATTTGTAGGTTGTGTAGGAAGGAACACAAAATGCTGGAGTAACTCAGCGAGTCAGGCAGCATCTCTGGAGAGAAAGAGTGGGTGATGTTTCGGGTCGAGACCCTTCTTCAGGGTTTGTAGGTTAATTGGCTCTCTGTAAATTGCCTCCTCTAGCAAATGGAGAGTGGATGAGTAAGTGGGATAACATAGAACTAGTGTAAATGGATGATCAGTGGTTGGTGTGGACTTGGCGGGACAAAGGCCGTGTTTCCATGCTGTATCATTCAATTAAACTCAATTCAATTATTGTTGCATAGGGAACCACCAAGGGGATGTGGGTGGACCGGATAGACCGTACTCTTTCTCCCAAGTGTACATCTCTCTTTCCACTCCCCCAGATCTTTTTAACCACCTCTATCTGCTCATCTCCCATCCCTCTCTACTCTGGCTCCTCTATTCCTCCCTCCTCCTGGTCCCTTCCACCCACCATCCCTCCCTCCATTGAATATTTCACTCCTCATCTTCCTCTCTTAAAAGATTCCACATCGGTACCATTTTGTCTGCTCCACTTATCACCCATCCCCCGCCTCGTAAAGATTGAGTTATACAGAGGGCCAATCAACCTACAATCCTGCACACCTTTGGGAAGTGGGAGGCAATGGAGCGCCCGGAGGAAACCCACGCGGTCACAGGGAGGAGATGCAAACTCCGTACAGACAGCACCCAAGATCAGGATCGAACCCGGGTTTCTGACTCTGTGAGGCAGCGGCTCAACCAGCTGCACCACCGTGCCGCCCTCTATCAGGTCTCCCTGCAACCTCCGAGGTGCTGAGTTAATGTTCTACACACTGGGCCTGTGTGTGAGCTTTGCCTGCTGTGTCCGTGTGGTTGGGCGGATGTTTATGAGATGCTCTGTACATGACCTCTGTACCTGCTTCACTCTGCACCAGTGGACCGTAACAGTTCCTCAGGAGGGACACGACCCTGCCAGGCACCGGACCATCGTGTCTTCACACGGGAGGCAGCAGCGGGAAGATGATAACCTTTGACGATGTTCTGAGGGACATCGGGGAGTTTGGAAGATGCCAGAAGTGGATCGTCCTGCTCCTGTCTCTGTGCGGGGTGACATTTTCATTCATCACCGCTGTCTTTGGTTTCCTGGGTGTGATTCCGAGCCACTGGTGTCGAGGCGGCCCTGCTGTGGTGGGACTGAGGGAAAGGTGCGGCTGGTCTCTGGAGGAGGAAAGGAATTACACCGTGCCTCTGGCAAACCCCGGCAGCCCGGCGTACAGCCGGTGTGAGAGCTACGACATAGACTGGAACCTGACGTACCTCAGCTGCGATTATCCAGAGGCTCTGATTGCTAATGGTTCTGGAGATGTTCCACGCACGACTTGCAAAGATGGCTGGATTTTTGACAGTTCCCGTACGACCATTGTGAGCGAGGTAAATGATCACATGTATGTTACACAGATGTTATTAAATTCACAAGCCATAGGAGCAGAATTAGGCCATTCGGCCCATTGAGCCTCTGTAATTTCCCCTTTGTGTGCAGGGAGTGGATGAGAAAGTGGAATAACACAGAACTAGTGTGAATGGGTGATCACAGCTCGGCATGTACTCATAAGTGATAGAAGCAGAATTAGGCCATTCAGACCATCAAGTCTACTCTGCCATTCAATCATGGCTGATCTATCTTTCCAACTCCATCCTATTCGCTTGCCTTCTCCCCTCATAACCTTTGATACCCTTACTAATCAAGAACCTGTCAATCTCCACTTTAATGTTACCAAGACTAACATTGGGAGAGGTTGGGCAGACTAGGACTTTATTCCTTGGCGCGCAGGAGCCTGGTGGGTGTTCTTATAGAGGTGGATGAAATCACGAGTGGAATAGATCGGGTTAATGCACAGTCTTTTACCCGGAATAGTGGATTCAAGAACCAGAGGACATACGTTTAAGATGAGAGGGGAAAAATTTAACAGGAACTTGAGGGGCATCTTTTTCAGAGTCAGAGAGCTGCAGACTATGAAACAGGCCCTTCAGCTCACCCTGTCTATGCTGACCGAGTTGGCAAACTGGGCTAGTCTCATTGCTGCATTTGGCCCATATCTCTCTAACGCCTATGGATCCATGTATCTGCCCTAATGTCTCTGGTGTGCTCATGCACAGCCTCCATCTTGCCTCTTTATCAAAAGAACAAGCCCAATTAAGCCAAGGTTAAAGGGATGCCTTTGAGAGCATATAATGTGTCCATCTGTTGACAATGCCCAGGGTCATTTCTGGAATTTTGTACGCTATATACAGCAATTAAGATGGCACAGCAGCGTAGACTCAGGTTCTGACCTGAACTGTGCGTAGTTTGCACGTTCTCCATGTGAGCGTGTGGGTATCCTCCGGGTGCTCCGGTCTCCACCCATATCCCAAAGACGTACGGGTTGGTAGGTTAGTTGGTCTCTGCAAATTGCCTCTACTGTAGGATGAGAGAGTGAGATAACATTGAACTAGTGTGATCGATTATCAGTGTGGACCATCTGTGTCCTCCCTGTATCTTTCAATCAATCAATCAACAAATCAATCAATCAATTAATCAACCAATCAATCAGTTAATCAGTCAGTCAGTCAATCGATCGATCGAGCCACCAGTCAGCCAGTCAAGTATAAAAGGTACATCACAGAATAAAAATGCCAGAGTGCAGAATATAGTTTCTTGGCATTGTTGAGTTACAATTTTAGGAAAAATGTCGAATGTCCACAATGAGGTGGGTTGGAAGATCCAGAGCTAGTGTGAATGGTTAAATGATGGCTGGTGGGAACTCGTTGGGCAGAAGGGTTTGTTTCCTTGCTGCATCTGTCAATCAATCAAGCTAAAGGCTTGTGATGACGTGGCGAATCATGCCGGTCAATGATCATCTGCTTTCTTTCCCTCTCCGTGCCGGCTCTGAAGTACGACCTTGTGTGTGATGATGCCTGGAAGGTGGGTTTATCCCAAGGCTGCATCCACATTGGCTTTTCCCTTGGAGTGCTCATCACAGGCTACGCTGCAGACAGGTATGACTGGGTTTAGCTTTATTATTGTCACGTGTACTGAGCTCCAGAGAGAAGCTTTGTTTAGCCTGCTACCCGGTCAGATCAGATAACACCATATCCATGCTGGGTCAGGAAATTGCAAACCATGTTGGCAGCACCAAGACGTCAGGATGGAACGTGAGAGTTCACAGTGCTGCTCGCTGCACAACTGTACTGCTTCCACTGCTGGGTTGCTTACATTATCTCTGTTCATACGTACAATTAATCCATACACAACAGCGCAGTGGCACAGCTGGTAGAGCTGCTGCCTCACAGTGCCAGAAACCCGGACTCCATCCTGACCTCTGGTGCTGTCTATGTGGAGTTTGCAACCGTATAGGATTCCTCCGGTGCTCTGATTCCCCCCCACATCCCATAGATGTGCGGGTTTGTAGGTTAATCAGCCTCTATGGATTGCCCCTAGTATGTGGAAAGTGGATGAGAAAGTGGGATAACGTAGAACTATTGAACTATTAATAAAGCACTGTTGAACAAGTGTGAACAGGTGATGTATGATCGGTGTGGACTCGGTGGGCCGTGGAGCCTGTTTCTATGCTGTATCTTACCAATCAATGGTAGAGCAAAAAGAAAAATACCAGAGAGCATTGTAGCATTATCATTTTGAAGAAAATGTCCATATCCACAATGAGGTAGGTTGGAAGATCCCAGCTTATGGAAGGAACGTTCAGAAGCCTGATAACAGAATGGTCGAAGCTGTTCCTGAGTCTGGTGGTGTACACTTTTCAGGTTTCTGCATCTTCTGCTGAAGGGAGAAGGAGAAGAACAAGTCTTTGATTATGTTGGCTGCTTTTCAAAGGTAGCGTGAAATGTAGATGGAGTTAATGGCGGGGAGGCAGGTCTGTGTGATGCACTGGGTTACATCCACAACTCTCTACAATTTTTTACTGCCCTGGACAGAGCTGTTCCCAAGCCGAGCAGAGATGGAACCTGACGTTATGCTTTCTACGGTGTAGAAGTTTGTACGAGTCGTTGGAGGCCTGCTGGATTTCCTCTGTCTCCTGACAATCGGTGACCGCTGCACTCTGCACCCGGCCTCTGATAGCTGCTTTTGATTTCAGGTTTGGGCGGAAGCTGTCCTTACTGGCCTGCCTGGGTGGGACAGGAGTGGCTGGGATCTTTGTGGCCCTTGCACCCGTTTATCCCGTGTTTGTGATCTTCCGAATCCTGCAGGGCTTGTTCGGAAGAGGGATATCCGTCATCACTGCTGTCATTGGTAAGCCTCAAAGCTGAATACAATTGACCAAGGTAAAGGCTTCTAACTGTACAAACCCTACACAATATCATTCATAAAATGTTAACGCAAAGGTGAACATTTTAATATTTCTAAAAAGCCAATGTCCCTCAATCAACAACATTTTTTTCTTCTTTTGTTTTCCTTGTTAAATGTTAATTTATGCACTGATGAAGTCGGGATAAAATAAGACACACAGTAGTGGAGTAACTCAGTGGGTCAGGCAGCATCTCTGGAGAACATGGATAGGTGACATTCCAGGTCTTCAGACTGATTGTGGTGGGAGAGAAAGATGGGGCAGGTCAAACTCTGACAAATGATAAGTGGATACAATGGGTGTGCATTCATATGGGCACAGGGAAGAGAAGGGAGAGAGGGACCCAGATTTAGACCCAGCCTCCCCTTCCCCTTCCCCCTCCCCTGTCCCCTTCCACCTACATTCCTTCCCCTGACTTCACAATTAGCTTTTCATCTATCCTTATCTCACACTTTTTTGTCTTTTTATCTCTGGCCTTGGTCCAACTATCTGCCTATCAACCCCTCACCCCCCCTTTCCGGTATCCACCTATCACTTGCCAGGCTTTGTTCCACCCCCTCCTCTCTTCTAGCTTTCTTCCTCTCCCTCTCCACCACCACAATCAACCTGAAGAAGGGTCCTGACCCGAATTGTCACATATCTATGTTCTCCAGAGAGGCTGCCTGACCCGCTGAATTTACTCCAGCACGTTGTGTATTGTTTTGTAAACCAGCATCTGCTGTTCCTCGTGTCTCCAGGATAAAAGCACAATTGTGGGAGGAAGAGATGGATTAGTGAAGAGGATCTGGAGAAAGATGCAAGGGTCCTCATCACAGTTCATCCCAAACGACTGTGTAGCAGAGAACTCTGGCGTTTTGGTTCAGGACATTCTGAACCGGTCTGAATCGGTCTCCCCACCCAAAATGTCACCTGGCCATTATCTCCACAGGTGCTGCCTGACCTGCTGAGTTCCTTCAGCAATTTTGTGTATTTTTGCTCAAGATTCCAGCATCTGCAGTTTCGTGTTTTGCTGAAGGTGTATATCACCAAACATCAGGATGCAAGTTTGTACAGAGAACTTGCAAACTCCACATGGTCAGCACCAGGACGTCAAAGATTCTATGTGTTCACCCAATCTATTCCACTCATGATCTTATGCACCTCTAAGATCACCCCTCAGCCTCCTGCACTCCAAGGAATAAAGTCCTAGCATGCCCAATCTCTCCCTATAGCTCAGGCCTTCGAGTCCTGGCCACATCCTCGTATAAAGCTTGAGCTTCAATCCTTCCAATCTTCTATGTATTCAGGACAAACGGAGCTGATCCTTTATCTTTGCTGGAGAGTCAGTGTTAAAACTTTTGTTAATCTTTAGCAATATATGTTTAGCATTACACAAAAGGACACTCAAGCGAAGTTCGTTATACTGAATAACTCAGGACAATTACTCTTGCGGATTTCTGGAATGTCACAGGTGGGGAAAAGGATGCTAGTCAAATGCAGGTATGTGGAGAAAGGCTTGGGTCAAAGTCTGGATGTCTCAAGATGCCAATAAGCAGTTTGTTACCATGTAGACAGTAATGGACTTTATTCCTTGCAGCACAAGAGGGTGAGGGGTCATCTTATAGAGGTGTACAAAATCATGAGGTGAACAGACAGGGTGAATGCAGAGTCTTTTACCCAGGACAGGGGAATTACCAGGGGGCATAGGTTTAAGGTGAGAGGGGAAACATTTAATATGAACCTGAGGGGAAACTTTTTCACACAGAGGATGGTGGGTACATGGAATAAACTGCCAAAGTTGTTGAGGTAGGTAGATAGATAGAAAATGCTGGAGTAACTCTTCTTCAGACTGAATTAGTGTCCTTTTTCTCCAGAGATGCTGTGTGACCCACTGAGCTACTCCAGCACTTTGCGCATATCTTTTGTATAAACCAGCATCTGCAGTTCCTTGTAATTTAAGGTACCATAACAGTCTTTGAAAGAGATTGAGACAATTACAGTGCCCTCCATAATGTTTGGGACAAAGACCCATCATTTATTTATTTGCCTCTATACTCCACAATTTGAGATTTGTAATAGAAAAAAATCACATGTGGTTAAAGTGCACCTTTTAGATTTTAATATAGGCCATTTTTATACATTTTGGTTTCACCATGTAGAAATTACAACTATGTTTATACATCGTCCCCTCATTTCAGGGCACCATATTGTTTGGGACACATGGCTACACAGGCATTTGTAATTGCTCAGCTGTGTTTAAATGCCTCCTTAATGCAGGTATAAGTGAGCTCTCAGCACCTAGTCTTTCCTCCAGTCTCTCCATCACATTTGGAAACTTTTATTGTGGTTTATCAACATGAGGACCAAAGTTGTGTCAATGAAAGTCAAAGAAGCCATTATGAGGCGGAGAAACAAGAATAAAACTGTTAGAAACATCAGCCAAACCTTAGGCTTACCAAAATCAACTGTTTGGAACATCATTACGAAGAAAGAGAGTACTGGTGAGCTTACTAATTGCAAAGGGACTGGCAGGCCAAGGAAGACCTCCACAGCTGATGACAGAAGAATTCTCACTATCATAAATAAAAATCCCCAAACACCTGTCCGATAGATCAGAAACACTCTTCAGGAGTCGGGTGTGGATCTGTCAATGACTACTGTCCGCAGAAGACTTCATGAACCGAAATACAGAGGCTACACTGCAAGATGCAAACCACTGGTTAGCTGCACAATTAGGACGGCCAGGTTACAGTTTGCCAAGAAGTACTTAAAAGAGCAAATGCCTCAAAACTCATTGGCCAGTGGTTCATTCTACAGCAAGACAATGATCCCAAACATACTGCTAAAGCAACAAAGGAGTTTTTCAAAGCTAATAAATGGTCAATTCTTGAGTGGCCACGTCAATCACCTGATCTGAACCCAATTGAGCATGCCTTTTATAGGCTGAAGAGGAAACTGAAGGGGACTAGCCTCCAAAACAAGCATAAGTTAAAGATGGCTGCAATACAGGCCTAGCAGAGCATTACCAGAGTTTTGAGGCATTTATTTGAACTTGAGCAGATAAAATGTGTCTATACACTTCAGAATTCATTATGCTACTACCATCAGCAGTTGTATCATCAATGAAGATAAGTGTAACAGTTCTTTCAGAAGACATACATGCCCAGACCATAACACCCCCACCACCGTGTTTCACAGATGAGGTGGTATGCTTTGGATCTTGGGCAGTTCCTTCTCCCCTCCATACTTTGCTCTTGCCATCACTCTGATATAAGTTATTCTTCATCTCATCTGTCCACAAGACCTTTTTCCAGAACTGTGGTTGCTCTTTTAAATACTTCTTGGCAAACTGTAACCTGGCCATCCTAATTTTGCAGCTAACCAGTGGTTTGCATCTTGCAGTGTAGCCTCTGTATTTCTGTTCATGAGGTCTTCTGCGGACAGTGGTCATTGACAAATCCACACCTGACTCCTGAAGAATGTTTCTGATCTGTCGGACAGGTGTTTGGGGATTTTTCTTTATGATAGAGAGAATTCTTCTGGCATCAGCTGTGGAGGTCTTCCTTGGCCTGCCAGTCCCTTTGCAATTAGTGAGCTCACCAGTGCTCTCTTTCTTCGTAATGATGTTCCAAACAGTTGATTTTGGTAAGCCTAAGGTTTGGCTGATGTTTCTAACAGTTTTATTCTTGTTTCTCCGCCTCATAATGGCTTCTTTGACTTTCATTGACACAACTTTGGTCCTCATGTTGATAAACCACAATAAAAGTTTCCAAATGTGATGGATAGACTGGAGGAAAGATTAGGTGCTGAGAGCTCACTTATACCTGCATTAAGGAGGCATTTAAACACAGCTGAGCAATTACAAATGCCTGTGCAGCCATGTGTCCCAAACAATATGGTGCCCTGAAATGGGTGGACTATGTATAAACATAGTTGTAATTTCTACATGGTGAAACCAAAATGTATAAAAATTGCCTTTAATAAAATCTGTCAATGCACTTTAACAACATGTGATTTTTTTTCTGTTACAAATCTCAAATTGTGGAGTACAGAGGCAGATAAATAAATGATGGGTCTTTGCCCCATTGTGGAGGGCACTGTAAATGGATAGGAAAGGTTTAGAGGGAGATGGGCCAAATGAGGGCAAATGGAACTGCCTTGGATGGGGCATCTTGGATGGCATGGATGAGTCAAGCTGAAGGGCCTGTTTTGTGCTGGATGGCTCTATGACATTGTTATTTCCTTTCAGCTACAGAGATGGTTGGATGTAGATACAGAAGATTGGTGATAGTTGTGACTCAGACGATGTTCTCGATGGGAGTGATGCTACTTCCTGGCTTTGCCTACATGATTAAATCTTGGAAAGGAATCCAAATGGCCGTCACCGTTCCAAACTTTGTCCTGTTGCTTTACTGCTGGTAATGTCGACTTACTGCAAACTTTCTCTGCAGATTAATCAACAGTCATTGCTTTACTGTGAGATGGGGAAATTTTAAAGGAGATGGGCGGGGCAAGATTTTTACAGAGAGGGTGGTGAGTGCCTGGAAGGCGCAGCAGGGGGTGGTGGAAGCGGATATACCATAGTGTCGTTTGAGAGTCTTTTGGATAGGCACATGGATATGGATAAGGTGCAGGTAGTTAAGAAAAGGTCTAGGCACTATGTTCAGCACAGGCACTATGTTCTTGTGCTCAATTGTTCTATTTCTCTGTTCCAATAGTCAATAGTTACTTTATTGTCACATGTCCTAGATACAGTAATTTTTGTTTTGTTTTGTATACAACCAAGTAAAGTCGTGCTGTATCTAAGCACAATCACACATAAGTACAGGAGTACAAAAGACTGTGGTGTAGAATAGTAGAAGGGGTGGCACGGTGGCACAGAGGTGGAGTTGTGCCTTACAGCGCCGGGTTCGATCCCGACTATGGGTACTGTCTGGATGGAGTTTGTACTTTCTCCCCGTGACCGTGTAGGTTTTCCCCGGGTACTCTGGTTTCCTCCCACACTCCAAAGGGCCTGTTTCCGCACTGTATCTCTAAACTAAACTAAACCACTGAGGCAGTACACGAGACATCGTGTACCTCTAAATTTTAAAAGTTTGTGAAAATGTAGAGTCTTGACTTATCCTGGCGACGACACTGGGTCAGAGTTGCAGGGCTCGGCCTGGCCAGGCGATGGGTTTGGTGTCCTGATCCGCCGCTCCGTGCCATGTCTGATCCACATGCTTGTGCCTTTCAATGATGCCCGATCCACGCGAGCCCCAGGCTGGGGAGTGGATAGTGTGTGGGGAGTGGATGAGAAAGCGGATAACGTAGAACTAGTGTGAATGGGTGATTGGTGGTCAGCGTGGACACGATGGGCTGAAGGGCCTGTTTCCTTGCTATATCTCTAAACTAAAACTAAATTAGACATTGGTAGATTATCCATCATGGTGTTGGCTGATTGGACCTGTTCCACCCTCAGTTTGATCCCCGAGTCTCCTCGCTGGTTGCTGTCCCGCAAGAGGCTGAAGGAGGCGTTGAAAGTGGCCCAGGAGATGGCGGACCAGAATGGCAAGAGTCTCCCATCAACCTACAAAGAGGTAACCAATGGTGTTTGAGGCAAGAAGCTTTGGAATGGCCTGGCACAACCTCACGTGCCCTACCTGTAGTCATAGAGCTGTGCAGCACAGAGACGGGCCCTTCGGCCCACCTTGTTGGCATACCAGGATAGTCCAATTTGCCTGCATTTGGCCCATGCCCATCTAAACCCTTCCTGTTCATATATCTGTCCAAATATCTTTTTAAAGTCATAATTATAGCTGCTTCTATAGCTTCCCTGACAGCTGATTCCAGCCTACCCTCTGAGTGAAAAATTGCCCCTGAAGTCCCTCTTAAATCTCTCCCCTCTCACCTTAAGCGTTAAGCCGATGCCAGCTAGCTTTAAAATCCTTTACTCTGTGATGGTCTGTGAGCGTTCACTTCATCCATGCCCTCGTGTTCCTGTCAAGGCCACGCCTCAGCCTTCGAAGCTCCATAGAAAAAGTCCCAGCCTACCCAACCTCTCCCTCTAACACAAGTCCAGGTAACATCCTGGTACATTTCTTCTGCACCCTTTCTAATTCAATGACATACTTCCTGTAGCTGGACACAGTACTCCCAAGTGTGGTCTCACTAACGCAGAGCATAACTGACACAAGATTGGTCAAAGCTTGTAACGGTTCAGCGGTTCAATGGTTCTATATTATCACATGAATCAAGCTATCTCAAAAGTGAGATACACTTTTTTGCATACAGTTCAGTAAAATTATTGCCATACATAATAAGTACAATCCCAGTTTAAGTACTAAATGAATAGAAACAGCCCATGAGCCAATATGCAAGAGTCATATGCAAGAGTTGCGAGGCTTTGGTGCCGTTTTCGAAGTCCGCGTTGCAGCTGGCCATAAAGGCTCATGCATCCTTCAGCTCCATCTGGATATTCCAGCGAAACATCATCCCTCCCCTCACCAGCCACCTTCAGTCTTCGTGCTCTGGGGGTGCACCTTGAGGGCTCAGAAGGTGAGACCGCCGTTTCTTCTTGCTGGACCTTTGTTCAGTGTCCACCCACCGCCTTTGCCAACTCCCTCTACACTCCTCTCCCACACTCTGGACCTGGTGAGCAAGCAGTGGCCGGGCTTGGCGACTTCCCTCTCCAGGCAGGCTCCTGGTTCTGCGGTGGTTGAGCCAGGCCTGCTGCCGGCCTATGGCACCTTTTGTAGTAGTTGGAATGAGTAACATGAGATTGAATGAGAAGAAACACCAAAAGATTGTAGCTTTTCAACTAACAACTAATAATAATAATAATATAATAATAATATTCATTTATTGTCATTGCAACGAGTACAACGAAATTAAAAAATAGCCAATCCTGACGGTGCGTAAAAACATATATGCAATAAATGCAAAAAACAAATAAATACAATTATATTAAGTACAAAAGATTTTTTAACAGTGTTGCCTAGTGCAGGAGGTAGTGTTCAGTTCTCGTATGGCCCTGGGGTAACTAATACACTGAAGAGGATTTTGGGTGCATGGTTGAGCTTGAATACGTTGGGTAACTTGTGTTGCTACGGCAATGATTTCACCATCTGACGAGCAACACATGGTGCTCCAATGGGCAGCATGGTGGCACAGCTGTAGAGCTGCTGCCTTGCAGCTCCAGAGATCCGCGTTTGATAGTGACTATAGGTACTTGTCTGTACGGGGTTTGTACGGTCTCCCTGTGACTGCTTGGGTTACCACAGGGTGCTCTGCTTTCCTCCCACATTCAAAAGACGTATGGGTTTGTAGGTTAATTGGCTTTGGTAAAAATTGTAGATCGTCCCGAGCATGTAGGATAATGGTAGCGTACAAGGTGATCGTTGGTTGGTGCGGACTCGGTGAGCCGAATGGCCTGTTTCCACACTATATCTCGAAGGTCTAAAGCAGCACTGACACACAAATCAGCCTCGCCATCCTCGATCCCCTTCCAGTTCTTCCAGGTGCAGATTGCAGTTCCCAGCACTGGAGCGCACCTGTTCCTTCTCTGTAAGAAGCCTCAGTTTGCCTTGGCCTTTGCGATCCCTGGTTGCCAAATGATTTAAAACCCCTTTGCATTCCCACACTAACCTTTCTGTCCTGGGCCTCCTCCATTGCCAGTGAGGCCTCACACAAATTGGAGGAACAGCACCTCATATTTCACAGCCAGCTTGCAACACAACGGAATGAATATTGATTTCTCTAACTGCAAGTAACCCTGGTGTCCCTTCATCCCTCCCCCACCCTAGTCCTCATACTATTTTCACTGACGTCCTGTTGAGTTTCACTGTCTGTATAACTCGTTATCACCTACTCTACAGCCAACAATGGACCATTATGGGCTCCACCTTTCCTTGATCATCGTTGCTTTTTGCATATCTTTCATTAATTTGTTCTATGTACCTTCTACTGTATATCTCTTGTTTACTTTTCCCTTGGCTCTCAGGCTGAAGAAGGGTCTCGGCCTGAAACGTCGCCTATTCCTTTTCTCCAGAGATTCTGCCCGACCCACTAAGCTACTCCAGGTTTTTGTGTCTATCTTCGGTGTAAACCAGCATCTGCAGTTCCTTCCTACACACCCTCTCGTTCCCTATTGCCCCAGTGTTCCAGTGTTAGCCAGTGGACGAGCCATCAGGTGGCACAGTCGGTGGTAAGTGTGACCTCTCTCCCGCGATCACAGGCTTCAGTTCCCGTGACATGGCCATCCTTGCCTTCCAGATGATGATGGCGGAGAGCAGTCCCGAAGTAGTGAGGCATCCTTCCCTCCTGGATCTGTTCAGGACGGCACAGATGAGAAGACGCACGCTGATTTTGATGTACTGCTGGTAGGTTTGTGAGCTGAGATTGCAGGCTCCTCGGGTGGAGCAAAAGTCCAGGGCAAAGTCAGTGTTGCATGGCTCAGACACAGGCCCTTCAGCCCATCATGCCTACACTCACCTTTTTGCCCATCTACATGAATACCATTCACCCTCATCAGTCTGAAGAAGGGTCCAGACCCAAAGTGTTGGTGGTACTCAATGGGTCAGGCAGCATCTGTGGAGGGAATGGACAGGAGAGAGGATGAGTGAAATGTAAAGCCAGAGGGAGGGATAGAGGTCTGCTTTCATCAGTCGGGGCACTGAGCACAACAGTCAGAAAGTTATGGTGCAGCTTTACAGAACTTTGATTTGGCCACATTTGGAGTATTGCGTACCGTTCTGGTTGCTCCATTACAGGAAGGATATGGAGGCTTTGGAGAGGTGCAGAGGAGGTTTACCAGAATGATACCTGGATTCGAGGCGTTAACTACAAAGGGAGACTAAAGCTGCTGAGGAGAATTCTTGCTATTAAGATTTTGTTCTGGAGATAGATTGTCGTGGAGATAGATTCCTTAGCCACAAGAGTGGGGATAAATGGGTCCCTTTCGGAATGGCAGGCAGTGACCAGTGGAGTACCGCAAGGTTCGGTGCTGGGACACCAGCTATTTACGATATACATTAATGACTTAGACGAAGGGATTAAAAGTACCATTAGCAAATTTGCAGATGATACTAAGCTGGGGGGTAGTGTGAATTGTGTGGAAGATGCAATAAGGCTGCAGGGTGACTTGGACAGGTTGTGTGAGTGGGCGGATACATGGCAGATGCAGTTTAATGTAGATGAGTGTGAGGTTATTCACTTTGGAAGTAAGAATAGAAAGGCAGATTATTATCTGAATGGTGTCAAGTTTGGAAGAGGGGATGTTCAACGAGATCTGGGTGTCCTAGTGCATCAGTCACTGAAAGGAAGCATGCAGGTTCAGCAGGCAGTGAAGAAAGCCAATGGAATGTTGGCCTTCATAACAAGAGGAGTTGAGTATAGGAGCAAAGAGGTCCTTCTACAGTTGTACCGGGCCCTGGTGAGACCGCACCTGGAGTACTGTGTGCAGTTTTGGTCTCCAAATTTGAGGAAGGATATTCTTGCTATTGAGGGCGTGCAGCGTAGATTCACTAGGTTAATTCCCGGAATGGCGGGACTGTCGTATGTTGAAAGGCTGGAGCAATTAGGCTTGTATACACTGGAATTTAGAAGGATGAGGGGGGATCTTATTGAAACATATAAGATAATTAGGGGATTGGACACATTAGAGGCAGGAAACATGTTCCCAATGTTGGGGGAGTCCAGAACAAGGGGCCACAGTTTAAGAATAAGGGGTAGGCCATTTAGAACGGAGATGAGGAAGAACTTTTTCAGTCAGAGAGTGGTGAAGGTGTGGAATTCTCTGCCTCAGAAGGCAGTGGAGGCTAGTTCGTTGGATGCTTTCAAGAGAGAGCTGGATAGAGCTCTTAAGGATAGCGGAGTGAGGGGGTATGGGGAGAAGGCAGGAACGGGGTACTGATTGATAGTGATCAGCCATGATCGCATTGAATGGCGGTGCTGGCTCGAAGGGCTGAATGGCCTACTCCTGCACCTATTGTCTATTGTCTAAGAAGCTGAAGAAGGGTCTCAACCCGAAATGTCACCCATTCCATCTATCCAGAGATGCTGCCTGTCTCGCTGAGTTACCAGCTTTTTGCATCTATCTTCAATGTAAACCAGCATCTGTAGTTCCTTTGTACAACTACAAGAAGAGGTTGGATAAACTTGGGTGTAAATATCAAAGACTAGAGGACATAGCTTTAATGAGCAAAGTTTAAAGGAGATGTTTGGGGCAAGTTTTTGTTTTACACAGAGGGTTGTGGGGGCCTGGGACGTGCTGCCAGGTGTGGTGGTGGAGGCAGATACGATAGTGGCATTTAGGAGGTTTTTAGATAGGTACATGGAAGAAGAGGAAATAGAGGAATATGGATCATGTGCAGACAGAGAAGATTAGTTTAACCTGGCATCATGTTCAGCCAAAGGGCCTCTTCCTGTGCTGTTTTGTTCTGTGCTTCGTGTTCTGTGTTTCGTGTTCTGTGTTTCGTGTTCTGTGCTTCGTGTTCGGTATTCTATGCTCCGTGTCCTATGTTCCGTGCTCTGGGTCTGTGCCCTGTGTTCCATGTCCCATGTTCGGTGTCCTGTGTTCTGTGACCCACGCTGTCCACCGGTGGTGACGATGCTGTGTCCCTAGGTTCACCAGCGGCCTGGTGTACCTGGGCCTGACGCTGCGCCTGGGCCTGCAGGGGGTAGAGAGTTACGGCGACACCTTTGTGGCGGGGGCGGTGGAGCTGCCCGCCACAATGCTGGGGCTGCTGGTGGTCCGCCGTGTTGGACGCAGAAGCCCCTTCGTGGCCTCCAGCGTGCTGGCTGCGGCCTTCTGCCTCATCGCAGCCTGCATTTCCGGAGGTGAGTGTGGATCCCCTCTCGTCTCCCGGGGGAAGTACCCCAGGGAGTGGGGGCAGGGCCTGGAGTTGTCCTCTCGAGGGAGGGGTTGAGGAGTTACCTCATGAGGCCGGGGCTGAGGAGTTCCCTCCATGTAGGGCTGATGTTGTGGAGATCCCCTCCTCGCCTGAGGAGATCCCCTCGTGAGGGAGGGGCCTGGAGTGTGTGGAGGGCTGGCAGGCCGGTTACAGAGGAGCACGGAGACCAGGGGGAGTCTGGAGCCAGGACCAGCCGGAGGGAGGGAGAGGGGGACGGGAACGGGGGAGTCAGTGGGTGAATCTGTGGAATTCATTGCAACAGACAACGGTGGAGGCCAAGTCATTGGGTATTTTTAAAGTGGAGATTGACAGGTTCTTGATTGGTAATGGCGTCTAAGGTTATGGGGAGAAGGCAGGAGAAGGGATGAGAGGGTAAAATAGGTCAACCATGATCAAATAGGGGAGCAGACTCGATGGGCCGAAAGGCCTTATTCTGTTCCCCTGTCATATAGTCTTTTGGGAAGGGAAAGTGAGGGGGATAAAAGGGAAGGAGGTCTCGGAGATGGGAGACAAGCGTACGGAGCAGGGTGACTGGGAGATGGTGCGGGAAATGTGTGCTTGCTTAGATGGGAGGGGTAAAGGATGGTGAACAGAGGAAAGGGGGCATGGAGGAGTGGGTGTTATTTGGCGGTAGTCATTTCCTGATGCAACTGGTTGCTGCCCCCAGAGAGTAAACTCTGCTTTTTCCCTTGTATTTCACCCCCTGGAAGAAATGCATAGGCTCAAGACTGCTGTCACCACACTGGCCAGGTTCGGCATTACCATCTCCCTCAGCATCCTCTTCCTGGTTACCAACGAACTGCAGCCCACTTCCATCAGGTAACTGGCACGGCCTTCTACTTTGCTATGAAAGGCGTAGATGGGGCAGACAGTCGGGACCCTTCTCCCAGGGCGGAAATGGCAAAGAACGGAGGGCATAGCTTGAAGATGAAAGGGACACAGTTTAAAGGAGATGTGTTGGGGCAGGTTTTTTTCACAGAAGGTGACGATTGCCTGGAACTTGCTGCCGGGGGTGGTGGAGGCAGATACGATAATGGCATGAGGCTTTTGGATAGGCACATGGATCTGCAGGGCCTGGTGGGATACGGATCATACTGGCAGATTAGGGTTGGTCTTTGCGTCATGCTTTTATCTTTGTGGGTATCTTGGTCAGCATGGGCAAGTTGGGTCGACGGGCCCGTTTCTGGGTTATGTGTCTCTATGACTCTGTTTGACACAGACATTGTGGACTGAAGGGCCTGTTCCTGTACTATACTGTTCTATATTCTATGTTAACCCAACGGTGTGAACATTGATATCTCCAATTTCAAGTATTGCCCCCCTCTTTTACCATCCCACCCCCACCCTGGTGAGTGCACATTTATCCCACCACCTACAGCCCCCTCCCACTCAAAGTCACCCTCCTGCCATCCCTTCCTCCCTGCATTCACTTCCTGTTCTCCCCCCCCCCCCCCCCAACCATCCCCTTCCAGGTACATCTTGCCCACCCCCGCTTCACATTTCACTCCGTCTTCTCTCCTGCTCTGACACCCTTTTGTCTCCTTTTCACCTCCAGCCTGTCACTTACTCCACCCACCTGCCAATCCACCCATCTGCCAATCGCCCCCCACCCCCCCCCCCTCACCTGTATCCACCTATCACTTGCCAGGCTTTGTCCTGCTCCCACCTCTCTTTTCCAGCTTACTCCATCAGTCTGAAGAAGGATGCTGACCTGAAATGTCATCTGTCCATTCCCTCCACGGACGCTGCCTGACCCGTTGAGTTCCTCCAGCTTTGTGCATTTTGCAAGATTCCAGCATCTGCAATTCCTTGTGCCTGTCCTTATCTTCTCTCCCTCTTGCTCGGGTTTCTTTGCCCCGTCGGTTAGATGGTTGCCAGTTTGTGATCTGATCATTATTTTTCCTTCCAAAAATTCCCCAGGTGTTTCGGAGTCTCCGTCTGCCTGTGCCTGAGTGACATCAGTGGGCTAGCAGCACCTCTGGTGCTCTATAAACTAGCCACGGTTTGGACAGAGCTCCCGCTGGTGATCTTTGGTGAGTTTGTGGAAGGGATTAGAAACATAGACATAGAAAATAGGTGCAGGAGGAGGCCATTTGGCCCTTCGAGCCAGCACCGCCATTCATTGTGATCATGGCTGATCATTCACAATCAGTAACCTGTGCCTGCCTTCTCCCCATACCCTTTGATTCCGCTTGCCCCTAGAGCTCTATCTAACTCATTGAATGATGAAGTGACATGTTTCATCAGTGTGCTGGTGAAGGGAGAACAGACGTGCGTGGACCAGCTTCATCTTCCAGACCAGAGGGCCAGCACCAAGGCCCTGGTCACACTCCGCTGTCACCGTTGACCCAGTCAGTGGTCGTGAGACTCCAGAAACAGTCACTGCATTCTTCAAACAAAATGACACAAAGTGCTGGAGTAACTCCGGGTCAGGCAGCATCTCTGGAAAACCTGGATAGGTGTTGTTTCCGGTTGGGATCCTTCTTCACTTATGCATGCTCAGAGATGCTGCCTGACCCGCTGAGTTACTCCAGCACTTTGGATAAATAATTTTTAACAAAAAATGCAATGTAAGTCTGAGTTCATGTCTGACTTCACTCATCCATGTTACCCTGTGTCTTTATTCCCTCTTCCTCCATTCTCTTGCCTCTTGTTTGAAGAACAGTCTGAAGAAGGGTCCTGACCCAAAAGTTACCTATATGTCCTCCAGAGATGCTGCCTGCCCTACTGGGTTACTGCAGCACTTTGTGTCTTTTTTTTGTATAAACCAGCATCTGCAGTTCCTTGTGGCTCAATGCACGCTTTAGTTTAGTTTAAAGATACAACATAGAAACACTAATTCTATCTAATCCCACTTTCTCATCCACTCCCTACACACTAGGGACAATTTTACAGAGCTCAATTAACCTATAAACCCATATACCTTTGGGATGTGGGAGGAAACCGAGCACGTGGACGATACCTATGCTGTTACAGGTTTAGGTTTATTATTGTCACATGTACCGAGGTACTGTGAAAAGCTTTATTTTGCATGATATCCAAACAGACCAGATATACCATTTATAGTTACAATCAGTTCAAACTCAAGTACAATAGCTGGAGCAAAGGGGAAGATACAGAGTGCCGAATGTAGTTCTCAGCATTGTAGCACATCAGTTCCATTGACAAAGTCCAATATCTGCAATGGGGTTGAGGTAAATCAGACTGTACTCTAGCTTGTGGAAGGACCATTCAGCGGCCTGATAGTAGAGGGGAAGAAACTGCTCCTGAGTTTGGTGGTGCGCACTTTCAGTCTCTGTATCTTCTAGTGGATGGGAGTGGGGAGAAGAAGGAATGACTAGGATGGGACATGTCTGATTATGTTGGCTGCTTTTCCGAGGCAACGTAATATAGGTGGAATCAATGGTGAGAAGTCTGGTCTCTGCAACTTCTTGTGGTCTTGGGTAGAGCTGCTCCCAAACCAAGCTGTGATGTAACTTGACAGTTTGCTTTCTACAGGGCATCTGTAGATGTTTGTAAGAGTCGTTGGGAACATGCTGAATTTCCTCCATCTCCTGTGGAAGTTGGGGCATTGGTGTGCCTTCCTGGCTGTCACATCAGCGTGGTGGTCACCTCAATGTTGGTGTCACTGTACTGAAGAGCACATAGAGGATTGTAATTAGTTTCCATGTTACCGCAGGTGCACTTGCTCTGGTAGCTGGTGGATTAATGATGCTACTGCCTGAAACAAGGGGAATGAGGCTGCCGGAAAATATAAAGGATGTGGAAAACATTGGCCGGTATGTATGAGTGGGGAATGTCACTGTGGGGAAACCAGTCACTGTACCTCTTTAGTTTAGTTCATTATTGTCACATTACAGAGATACAGTGAAATGTTTGTACTGTGTGTTATCCTGTCAATTCATACCATACAAAGATCCTCTTCTGGGACAGCACGCAGAGCGGCGCCACGTCCCAGCGCCATCTTGCAACTTCCAAGTCTCTGTAAAGTCTGATCTTGGTCCAAGGAGATCTGTAGTTTATTATTTTATCACATCGAGGCCCGGTGTGCTGGCAGCACTGGATCAGTGAAGTAGGGGTTGGCCTGGGCCAGAGCGATGGCGTCGGCTCCTTCTGCCGCTTGCTCGCTTGTTCGCCCAGCTGTTGTCGGGCATTCGGTGCCCGCCTCCACCATCACCACCCATGACCACAACGATGCGTGGCACCATGCCGTCTGCAAACACGGCGTCCAGAGCCTCCAGCAGCCGCCCCTCTGCTTCCGTGCACCAAGGTCGCCGTGTCCCCCTTCCTGAGCTGATGGCAGGACTTTAGGGTACTTTCTGAAGGCCCGGGAGATGAGTTCACGGACCGTTCAGAGGCAGGTTTTCCCCTTCACCTTCCACCTAAACTCTGCTCTGCTCCGCTTTGTTCCTGCAGGCTTTACAGTCACGACCAGGATGAATGTAAGGAGATGATAAACCTGCGAGCATCAACCTAGGGAAGGAAATGCAAGACCAGTGGAGGGGAGTGTGTCGGGTACTGAGCTTTTAATCAGAGCCAAACCAAAGTAAATCCAACTGATCAATCAAAACACAACCAATTGTTTTCATTCTGGTGGTAGATGCTTAAGTAGACAGAAAATTAAGCAGATTGTTTGACATTTTCATTAGCAAATTGTGCATTATATTCCAATAAAAGTAAGAAATCAGTTTTCCTATTATAATAATGTTTGAAGTTGGTAGTGTTATTTTATCACAAGGTTATATCACAAGGTAATCCTACATATTTTACCAATCAACAGTGATCCCTGGGATCTATAACCTGGGAACTAGGGTACATGAATGAGTTATCACTGTACACGGGGAGGTTAAATCATCATGTCTCAGTGCTGGTTAGTAATCCTGTACCAGGGGAAAGCATTCCAAAACTGACTGTCTATTCAATAGAGTTGGTGGGGGAGTTCATAAGTTTACAGGTATTAGGAGCAGAATTAGGCCATTTGGCTCATCATCTACTCCGCCATTCAGTCAGGGCTGATCTATCTTTCCCTCTCAATCCCATTCTCCTGCCTGAGAGGGGGAGAGATTTAAGAGGGAGCTCAGGGCAACGTTTTCACCCAGAGGATAGTCCATATCTAGAATGAGCTGGCAGAAGAAGATATAGAAGCGGATACAATTATAACCTTAAAATACATTTTGACAGAAATATGGATAGGAAGGGTGTAGAGGCATTTAGGCCAAATGCAGGCAAATGGGATGAGTCCACTATGCCAACTTGGTCAGCATGGACAAGGTGGGCCAAAGGGTTATTTCCGTGCTGTAAAGCTCTGTGACTACTTGATGGAGGCCACTGAGTTGGATGTCAACGTGTCCTAAAGCCTACACAAGGACACAACATCTGTAGGTTAATTAGCTTCTGAAAATTGCCCCTAGTGTGTAGGATAGAACTAGTGTATGGGGATCGCTGGTCTGTATGGACTCAGTGGGCCGAAGGGCCTGTTTCCGTGCTATATCTCTAAACTAAACAAAGAGATCAGAGGCAATATCTCCGAGGATTTCTGATCATCGACCTAGTGATCAAGCAACAGCAGTGACGTCCAATAGTCCAGAAAACCTGTTTGTCTAGCACCAACAAAGGTGCTGATTACCGGAGTTATACCTCGGCCGGTATAGGGAGCGAGGCCCCAAAGTAAGCAGCAGAAACTCAGTGGTGGTAATCTCTGGATTATCAATCAAGCCACTCATAATTGACACACGGTATATCAGATTTGAGAAATGAATGTGCGACTCATGTCCCTTGCGTGTAGGGAGTGGATGAGAAAGTGGAATAACATTGGACTAGTGTGAACAGGTGATCGATGGTTGGCGTGGAGCCGTTGGACCGAAGGGCCTGTTTCAACGCTGTATCTTTCAATCAATCTAAAACATTGACTTCGTTCCTATCTCCTCAGATGCTGCCTGACCTGCTGAGTGTTTCCAGCATTTTCTGCATTAATTTCAGGTCTCCAGTGTTTTCATTTCAAAGTCTTAAGGCTGACCTTGTTCCTTGCTGAGGATAAATGATTGAACTGCCTGTTCCGTGTATCTTGTAACCTGTGTCTGTCTGCATGTGATCCAGATCAGGCCATTCCTCTCTTGCACCCAGTGCATCATCCATTCAAAGAGCCATCTCACCACCTTTCCAGGCCCCCTGTCCTCCATCAATGGCACTAACACCTCAGTGAAGCAGCTCTGAATCTCCAGCACGTGGCAGACATTGTGGGCTGAAGGGCCTGTTCTTGTGCCGTACTGTTCTGTGTTCTATCTGTTTAACCCGGCATCATGTTTGACATGGGCAATTTTTGTTTACAATTGTTTACAATTGACAATTGAGAAACCGTGCCTCTTTAGATTTAGGTTTATTATTGCCAAGGGTACCGAGCGAGGTACAGTGAAAAGCTTTGTTTTGCATGCTATCCAATCAGATCAGATAATAATACGCATAAATACAATCAAGTCAAACTGGGCCGAAGGGCCGGTTCCTGTGCAACACTTTCTACTTTCTGAAGAGATCAGTGTCAGTAAAACGGGCTGATAGCAGCTATGTCACAGCTTTGTAAACCTGCATCTGCAGTTTCTTGTCTCTATTACATAATAGTTGGTCAGATTAAACCAGTTCACAAGAACCAAGAAACGTTTTTGCTTGGGAAAAAGTTTATTGAATTATGAAATACAATCATGACATGAGTGTCTCGTGAATACTGCATTCATGCATTAGGAATTCCATGTCAACCTGTACACCATGACAGAGTGGAGGTGCAGATGAACACGCTGAGGACAACAGATGACGGGAGGTCTGGCCTCATTCTACGCATTTCGTGCTTACAACTGATGTCATCTCCTCCCATGGACGTGTATACACTTCAACTTCGCAAGTCTGAAAGAAGAGAAAATATTTTCAAGATGCACGATGATGTGAAATGTAACGCCCACGGCACTCTATATTGCAGCTGATAAATCACTAATATTCTAATCTGAGCAGTGGCATAAAGGCACAGCAGCAGAGTTGCTACCACACAGCGCCAGAGACACGGGTTCAATCCTGATACCCCTTCCACCTATATTCCTTTTCTGGCTTCACAATTTCACATTGTTTATCCTTGTCTTTCAATATTTGTCCAGTCTGAAGAAGGGTCTCAACCCGCAACATCACCTATCCATGTTCTTCAGAGATGTTGCCTGTCCTGCTGAGTTACTCCAGCACTTTGTGTCGTTTTGTGTATTAACCAGCATCTGCAGTTCTTTATTTCTACTTTTTGTCTTTTCATCTCTGGCCTTTGTCCAAACATCTGTCTATCAAGCCCCCACCTGTATCCACCTATCACTTGCCAGGCTTTGTCCCACCCTTCCTCTCTTCCAACTTTCTTCCCCTCCTCCACCACAATGAGTCCCAACCCGAAACGTCACCTATCCATGTCCTCCAGAAATGCTGTCACGTTGAATTACTCCAGCACTTTGTGTCTTTCTTTTGTAAACCAACATCTGCAGTTCCTTGTATCTAACATTCTAATTTGACAATAGTAATCTGGGTGGTAAAGTATATTAGGTTTAGGTCTAGGTTCAGGTTTTGTTATTGTCACATGTACAGTGAAAAGCTTTGATTTGCATGTTATCTAATTAGATCACATAATACTATACATAACTACAATCAAGTCAAACTCAAGTACAATTGGTAGAGCAAAGGGGAAGATCCTGAGTGCAGAATATAGTTCTCAGCATTGTGGAGCATCAGTTCCAGAGATAAAGTCCAACATCCAGAATGGTGAATCGGACAGTACCCTACCAGGGAGAACGTGCAAATTCCACACAGACAGCGCCCGAGGTCAGGATTGAATCTGTCTCTCTGACTCTACCCGCTGCGTAACTCTGCCGCACTGGGTGCTGCACCATGAAAAAAAAAGCACAGCCCCCCCCCCAATCTAAGAAGCTCCTACAGTGAAGTTTCTATGGTTTGTATGTTGATACTTTTTTCACTGGGACTCAGAATCCAGTCGCAAAAGATTTCTACCTGACAATGGTTTAGTTTAGTTTCCTTTAGTTTAGTTTATAGATACAGTGTGGAACCAGGCCCTTTGGCCCACACAGTCCCCGCTAACCATTGATCACCCATACACGAGTTCTATGCTACACACCAAGGACAATTTACAGGGGCCAATTAACCTACAAGCCTGCACATCTTTGGAGTGTGGGAGGAAACCCACATGGTCACAGGGAGAACGTACAAACTCCATGCAGACAGCATCCTTAGTCAGGATCGAACCCAGGTCTCTGGCGCTGTAAGGTAGTAACTCTATCGCTGCGTCACTGTGCCTCCCCTAAGGGCAAGGCTAGGGTCCCACCACTCCATCCTCACCCAATACGGTCAACAGCCCATCAACAGGAAATAATTCTTACCTTTTTTAATAGGGGATTCCCAGTAATTCCAATTGTGATCGACAGGTAATAATAGACTCCAGCAACAATCTGGTCAGAATAATAGCAGGAATATTAGCCACCAATATGCACACAATATTTATGTATTAATAACAACTTGATTACATCTTTTGATTTTCTTCTAATCTCAATGTATTGACTGCCTAGGATGGTGTTATTTTATAAATGGGACTAGCCCTGAATGCCAACTTGGTTGACAAGAACAAAATGGGCCGATAGGCCTGCTTCCGTGCTGTACAGCTCTATGACTCTATACATTTATTAGATCATTTAATGTTGTTGTAATCTCAAAGTATCATCTGCTCAATATGGTGTTACTTGTTCTTGATTCCCCTACCCTACTGGGAAAATAAATCATCCTATCTATTCCCCTCATGATCTTATGTACCTCAAAAAGATAACCCCTCAGCCTCTTGCGCTCCAAGGAATAAAGTCCTAGTCTACCCAACCTCACGTCTTGGCAACATCTTCCTCATCAATTTGTCATCTTTGCATCAATTCATTCAACGTGATTCCAAACGTCCTCACCATTGCCGTCTATAGAGTAACCAAGCAACAGATTTTGTCTACAAAACTCAAGGCTTATACAATAAAGAGAATTCGTCCGGCTTCACAATTCTCACCTATCTTTTTTTCCCTTTCATACTTTTTGTCTTTTCAGCTCCGGCCTTTGTGCACCCAACTGCCATTCAAAACCCCCCTCTTCTGCATACACATATTACTAGCCAGGCTTTGTCCGGCCCCCGACTTTCTTTACCCCTGTTCTACCACAATCAGTCTGAAGAAGGGTCCCATCCCAAAACTTCACCTATCCGTGTTCTCCAGAGATGCTGCCTGACCTGTTGAATTGTGTCTATGCTTATACAGTCGACCGTTACACATCGAATAATGATTTGGGAGTGTTGGACTGCAAAGCAGTGTAAGCCACAGACTAAGCTCAATGTCCATTGCAAACCAACCATAGTTTCACACATCTTTTTAAATTGAAAACACTGTCCTTAAATTGCTCAACAATTGCTCAGCAAGAATCAATAACAGAATTTTTTGAATTCTCCAACTTTAGATAATCTACTAAACACTCCCCCCCCCCACCCAGTCTTTCTCCCCCACACCACTCCTTTTTACTACTCCTCCTCTCCTCCCCTGTGTCCCATCTGGACCCCCACCTATTTTCTCCCCCACTACTTTCCTCTCTCTGGATTCACAATCTCCAACTCCTAATCCTGTCTCACACCATCTGCCTATAAAAATCCCCCCTCTCCTGCATCCACCTATTAACTGCCTCACTTTGTCCTGCCTCTGCCCTCTTCTAGCTTTCATTCCCCCCCCTAAAATCAGTCTGAAGAATGGTCCCGACCAAAACCTCACCTATCCATGTTCTCCAGAAATGTTGCTGACCCACTGAGTTACTCCAGCATTTCGTGTCCTTAACATAATTGAAAATTTTGATCACAAATATTCCTCATAATCGCTGAGAGAGGAGTCAGGGAAAATCCCTCATTACCAGCAAACAGCTCTAGTTAAAGCGAGGATGAATAGTTGAAGGCAGGGTCCATCACACACACTCTACCTGTTTTTTAGCCGAGGTCACCTGCAAGAAACCACAATCAGCGTTTTCAAGTTTGTGACAACAATACATGGCAGCTTCTTGAACGTCTTCATCCAACACATCCACCAACTCAATTTGACCCACGGAATCGATCTCCTGTGAGGAGCAAGTGGAGAGGGAAACAGAGAGGAGGACACACAGGCACAACCAGCTGACTGCCATCTTGCACTCTACCAACAAGTGACTGCAGGGATGTGGTGGCATCTAGCTTTATAGTGTCCTTCTAGAGAAGGATGATGTGCAGTAATGATCAAATAACAGGATTATCGCCCTTCCCTCAAATTTTAAACCTCATCTGCAGTTAATCCCCTAAATTACAGTATTAAACATCATCTCTCAGTTAATGACTTCAGCAATGATATAGGTTTAGAAATTGGGCCATTTAACATAAGAGCCTCTCTTTATCCTCTAAATGCTTAGAAACAAGTTCCTCTGTATTACATGGTTTCACACCAGCAAAGACCATTTGGCTAAAGGAGAATAGCAGGGGCTACAGGTTAATCTGGCAATTTTCCAATGTTAAAGCATGCCTCCCTAACACCAGGAGCAGTACTGTGGCACTGCCGGTAGAGCCGCTGCTTCACAGTGCCAGAGACCCGGGTTCAAACCTGACCTTGGGTTTCGTCTGTGTGTGGAGTTTGCACGTTCTCCCTGTGAACCACATGGGTTTCCTGCAGGTGCTCTGGTTTCCTCCCACATCCCAAAAATATTTGGGTTTGTAGGTTAATTGGCCTCTGTATATTGCTCTGTCGTGTGTAGGGAGTGAATGGGAAAGTGAGATAACATGGAACATAGTTTGAACGGCTAATTGGTGGTTGGCGTGGACTCGGTGGGCCAAAAGGATGTTTCCATGCTGTGACTCTAACTATTTTAAAAGACTGCAAAATCTGTTCGTTCACCAGTTGAGAAACCGTGCCACTTTTAGATTTAGTTTTATTATTGTCACATGTAACAAGCTACAGTGAAAAGCTTTGTTTTGCATGCTAACCAATCAGTTCAGATAATACTTTACATGAAAGCCATCAACTTAATCTCAAGTGCAATAGGTAGAGTGAAGGGGAAGATACATGGTGCAGAGTATAATTCTCAGCATTGTAACACATCAGTTCCAGAGACTGTGCAATGTCCAAGTCCAATGTCCACAATGGGGTGGAGGTGAATCGGACAGTACCACAGCTTATGGATGGACCATTCGGAAGCCTGATAACAGATGGGAAAAAGCTGTTCCTGAGTCTGGTGGTATAATTTTGGTGTAATTGTATTTAGTTTCAGGATCCGGCTCCTGTTACAGATGTCAACATTCTAGTTGCTGGATCACAATCCCAATTTAGTGGTGATTTTTGCCTTCATCAATTGTAAACTTAGTTAATTATCTTCTTTAGTGCAAATAATTGTCTTTGTTCCCTGGATTGAAAAGGATAAGAGAGTTTCCTCACTGAGTGCTTACTAAAATGGCCTACTTAAAAATAGATGGGTATTAATGGATTTGTAAAGAGCTTATCTTCAATACCCTTTGAAATGATGGATTTGAGAATGTCCGAAGACTTGCCTCCCTAGTGCAATCAATGATACAGCCCATAGAAGATCATAGTTGTTGAGGTTAGTGTTGTGCAGTGCTCAAGAGCCTGAAGGTTGCTGGGAAGAAGCTGTTCTTGAATCTGGCTGTCACAGTTTTCAAGCTCCTGTACCTTTTCCCCCAAAGGTAGCAGTGAGATGAGAGCATGACCAAGGTGATGCGAGTCTTTGATGATGCTGGCGGCCTTTTTGAGGCAGCTTCTGTCGATCCCTTTGATGGTGGAGAGGTCAGTAACCTTGATGGACCGGGCAGTGTCCACCACTCTCTGTAGTTTCCTTTGTCCTTCATGGACGGATATGTACTTTTAAGAGAGACACAAGGACAAGATACAAGAGATTAGTGTGCAAAATTAGAGCACATAGTATAGGGGGTAGGGTATTGACATGGATAGAGAACTGGTTGGCAGACAGGAAGCAAAGAGTAGGAATTAACGGGTCCTTTTCAGAATGGCAGGCAGTGACTAATAGGGTGCCGCAAGGCTCGGTGCTGTGACCCCAGTTATTTACAATATATTAACGGTTTAGATGAAGGAATTAAATGTAACATCTCCAAGTTTGCAGATGACACAAAGCTGGATGGCAGTGTGAGCTGCGAGGAGGATGCTATGAGGCTGCAGGGTGACTTGGTTAGGTTGCATGGCAGATGCAGTATAATATGGATAAATGTGAGGTTATCCACTTTGGTGGCAAGAACAAGAAAGCAGAATATTATCTGAATGGTGTCAGGTTAGGAAAAGAGGAGGTGCAACAAGACTTGGGTGTCCTTGTACATCAATTACTGAAAGTAAGCATGCAGGCACAGCAGGCAGTGAAGAAAGCAAATGGTATGTTGGGCTTCATAGCGAGAGGATTTGAGTATAGGAGCAAGGAGGTCCTACTGCAGTTGTACAGGGCCCTGCTGAGACCACACCTGGAGTATTGTGTGCAGTTTTGGTCTCCTAATATAAGGACATTCTTGCTATTGAGGGAGTGCAGCGTAGGTTCACCAGGTTAATTCACACACCACCGGGTGGCGCCATCACCTATCCGGGTGAGGCCATCGCCAATGGTCTGTCTGTCTTTTTGTCTTTTTTGTTATTTTTAGTGTTTTTTAAAAAGTATGTGTTAATGTTCTCTGGTTTGTTTTATGTGGGGGTCGGGGGAAACTTTTTTTCAATCTCTTACCTTGCCAGAGATGCGATTATTTTCCGGATCAGATCTCCGGTCGCTCTGCGGCCTAACTAAGGGTGCCAACTATCTCACTCCCAAACACGGGTGATGTCACTGCCCCGTCACCAAAAGGTGACGTCACCTCCCTGTGACCCAAGTGGCTACGTGCTCCCGCTCCACCAATGTCAGCCGCCCGGGCCGGGAGGCGGATTGCTACGCAACCTCCGTCAGGCTGCGCCTGGACCTCCGAACCTATACTGTCCGCACCTACATTGTCCGGAGCTACATTGTCCGCACCTATATTGTCCGGGCCTACACTGTCCGCACCTACAGCATCTGGGCCTACAGTGTCCGGGCCTACAGCGCCCCCCCCCCAGGTCTAATACGGGACAAGAGCAGTCCCATACGAGACAAATTAATTTAGCCCAAAATACAGGATATCCCGCTAATACGGGACATTTGGCAACCCTAGGCCTAACATCATGGAGCTGGCAGCCTTGCTCGGGACTGACATTGAGCCCCACTGCGGGGCCTTGGACTTACCATCGGAGCCTGCGATCCCTTGCCTCGGATCGACACTCCAACTGCGGCCTGCGGATTTCAACATCGAGGAGCTCGCAGTCTCGGGTAGAGACTGATGTCGGGAAGATTCAAAGTTACGGAAGATTTGACCAGCCCCGACCCGTGGTGTAATCGCCTGGCGCGGGGAGCTGAGATCCCTCTGATGCGGGATCTTGATCGCCCCGACTTGGAGGGCCTGACTGCCGGCTACGGGAGCCAAGATCATCCCATCAACGGAAGGCTCGAGATCCCCAACCGCGGGAGAACAAAGAAGGGAAGAGATTGAACTTTTTTTTCGCCTTCCATCACAGTGAGGAATGTGGAGGAGTCACTGTGGTGGATGTTTATGTTAAAATGTATTTTGTGTGTCTAGTTGCTTTTAATTGGTATGACTATATGGCAAATCAAATTCCTCATGTTGCAAAACATACTTGGCTAATAAATTATAATTATTATTATGATTATGATTATTAATTCCCGTGATGGCGGGACTAACATATGATGAAAGAATGAATCGACTGGGCTTATATTCACTGGAATTTAGAAGGATGAGAGGGGATCTTATAGAAACAATTCTTAAGGGATTAGACAGGCTTGATGTGGAACAAATGTTCCCGATGTTGGGGGAGTCCAGAACCAGGGGTCACAGTGTAAGAATAAGGGGTAGGCCATTTAGGACTGAGATGAGGAAAAACGTTTTCACCCAGAGTTGTGAATCTGTGGAATTCTCTGCCACAGAAGGCAGTGGAGGCCAATTCACTGGATATTTTCAAGAGAGAGTTAGATATAGCTCTTTGGTCTAATGGAATCAAGGGATATGGGGAGAAAGCAGGAATGGGTTACTGATTTTAGATGATCAGCCATGATCATATTGGCTCGAAGGGCCGAATGGTCTACTCCTGCACCTGTTTTCTATGTTTCTACGTAACTGCAAACGCTGGAATCTGGAGTAGAACACAAAGTGCTAGAGGACTCAATGGATCAGGAAGCACCTGTGGAGGGAATGGACACAGGTCAGGTCTCTTTTGGGTCAGGACTCTTTTTCTCAAAGCAGTAGAAGCAAGTCTGGGTCAGAATGTGGTCGAAGAGCCGGAGAGGAGCAAGAATCATGGAGGGAGAGCAGAGAGGGAGAGTCTCATAGAACTGTTGGAGATAGAACTTCAAAACAGCTGTGCTTTGAGGAGAGGTAGAAACAAAGAACTGCAGATACTGGTTAATGCACTTAAGGACACAAAATGATGGAGTAACTCAGGTAACATCTCTGGAGAACATGGATAGGTGATGTTTTGGTCAGGACTCTTTGAGGGGATTTCGCAGTGAAATGTGGAAACGAGGAACTGCAGATACTAGAATCTTGAGCCAAATACAAAGTTTTGGATGAACAAAGCGACTCAGGACGAAATGGATAGATGACCTTTTTGGTCAGAACTCTTCTTTAGACTGACAGGAGCAGGAGGAGAAAACCTTTAAGAACATGTGGTAAGATTTGTGATACTCTCTTGTACCACCCATTGCTAATAGCTGAGTATTATATGCCTTTAATGAAAGATGTATTTGAGACTGCCCATATTACTTTCCTTGCTAAACAGCAATGCAAAATAATCCACGAACACAACAGAAAATGTATGATCTAAAGACACAAAGTGCTGGAGTAACTCAGCGGGTCAGGCAGCATCTCTGGAGGACAATGATAGGTGACGTTTCGAGTTGGGACCCTACTTCAGACTATACTACATTAGTCTGAAGAAGGATCCTGACCTGCCCATTCCCTCCCCAGAAGCTGCCTGACCCACTGAGTTCCTCCAGCCCTCTGCATATTGCTCCAGATACCAGCACCTGCAGGTCCTTGTGTCTTCAAAGCAGCATGCCATTAATACTCTTCAGTTTCTTTTTTTTTTTCAATCATTAGATAGCCTTTTAACTTACAAAGAGTTGCTTGAAATTCTTCCCTACTTCAATCTAGTCACTGGTAACTGATGAAAGTGTTGTTGATGACAAATGAGTGAAAAATGACAAATCAGAATGCCGGAGGCTGGTGTAATTAGTTAAAATAGTGTTTCACTCTGATTTGCCCAGACTTGTTTAACTTGTTTTAACGAGGGTAAAGGTCACTTTTAAGTACCCAGCCACAGCCCCATGAAATCCTAACACAGCCTAGTTTAGAGATTTGCATAATATTCAACATGTCCCCAGGTGCAACTTGCAATCACCTTCCAGACCTTAAGTGCCTGAATCAACACAATTTGGGATTTAGTGAGTTACTCTCATTAGAGTAATTACTCTAAAGGGCATCAACAATTAGACAAGCTCTTAGGGAGCTCAGAGATTGAAAATGAGTGGAATCACTTTAACCTTTCACTGATGGTCAAGTCGAGTGTTTAAATGGCATATACGCACCAAAAGACAATGAAATTCTTACTTGCTGTAGCTTTGCAGGCCTGTTTAAAATACAACACACAGTTAAATTATACGACAATCAATAATATAATAAATTAGTATTCAGTAATACCAGGTAACCAGCCCAAATAATGCAAAACCAAAGTCCATCATGCATGAAAGACACAGTCCATAATAGTTGTAGATGCAAGGAACTGCAGATGCTGGTTTACACAAAGTGCTGGAGTAACTCAACTCAACGGGTCAGGCAGCATCTCTGGAGAACATGGATGTTCACATATCTGTTGTGCATCTGCATGTAAGAATTTTATTGTTCTGCTTTGAGACATGTAACAATAAAACACTCTTGACTCTTAGTTGGCAATGTTTCGGGTCAGCACCCGAATTCAGAGGAAAGTCACCTATCCATGTTCTCCATAGATGCTGGCTGATCCAGCACTTAATGTCTGTTTTTAGTCCATAGTAGTTCTTAGTTACCGAGGTTAGTGTTGTGCAGTGTTCAAGATCATGATGGTTGCTGGAAAGAAGCTGTTCTTAAACAGAGAGGTCATGGTTTTCAGGCTTCTTCTTGATGGTAGTAGTGAGATAATTAATTTACTAATACAGAGTCGCAAAGCTAACAATTGTTACAACCGCAGAGATGTTTGTTGAGCCAATATTAGGCAAGGCAAGGCGTATATTTATATAGCACATTTCATACAGCAATGGCAATTCAAAGTGCTTTACACAGAGTATAAAAAAATACAGAACAAGGAGAAAAGGTAGGAAAATACAAATAATAAGAGTAATAAGATAAATAATTAATAGTTAGAAGTAAGATTAATAGAGTAATGGGGAATCATGACAGAAGCCTCCTCGTGGCGATTCTCCGGAAAAGACAACACGATGCACTCTATGACATGTCAGGCGACCAATTCTGTCAACATGTTGGACGACGACAGAAGCCAACGGCGAGCTAACGTCGTCTGACACACGAGCGAACGATAGAGTAATAAAATTAGATTAAAAGTAATAAGATATAAAAAGTAATAAGAATAGACCAAAAGTAAGAGATATAGAGTAGCAAGAAACAAAGTGCTAGTCATAGACACTGCAGAACATGAAGGTTTTAAGCCTAGTTTTGAATATATTTAGAGTTTGGGCCTGTTTGAGTTCTTCGGGGAGTTTATTCCAGATGCACGAAGCAGAGTGACTAAAAGCTGCTTCACCGTGTTTTGTGTTTACTCTTGGAGTGTTTCATAGACTGGTCCCAGCTGACCTAAGGGGTGTAGACATGAGAGAAGGTCTGATATGTATTTTGGTCCAAGACCATTAAGTGATTTGGAGACAATTAGGAGTACTTTGATTTTGATTCTCTGATAGACTGGTAGCCAGTGTAGAGATCTGAGAATTAATGTAATGTGTTCAAATTTTTTAGCTTTTGTTAAGACTCTAGCAGTGGCGTTTTGGACGAGCTGCAGATTGTGAACAGCCCCTTTAGATAGGCCTGTTAGAAGACCATTACAATAATCAAGCCTATTCTAAATAAATGCGTGGATGAGCTTTTCAAGGTCTTGTTTAGACATGAAACCTCTAACTCTTGCAATGTTTTTCAGGTGATAGTCGGCTGATTTAGTTATTGAGTTTATGTAGCTGTTGAAGTTTAGATCAGAGTCTAGAATTACACCAAGATTTCTGACCTGGTTTTTAGTCTGGAGAGAGAATCAAGGTGGGAACTGACTATCGATCTTTTGTCATGTGCACCGAAGACAATTACCCCGGTTTTAGCTGGAGAAAGGTATGTCTCGTCCAGCTGTTTATCTGTTCAATGCATTGATGGAGACTATCGATAGGACTATAGTCATTTGGAGAGAGGGTTATGTAAATTTGTGTCATCCGCATTGTTATGGTAGTCAATTTTGTTGTTTTTTAAGGTGTGTCCCAATGGAAGCATGTAGAGATTGAATAAAAGAGGGCCAAGGATGGATCCTTGGGGAACTCCACATGTCATTTTAACTTGATCGGATACAAAGTTGCCAATGGAGACATAATAGTTTCTGTCCTGCAGGTAGGATGTAAACCAATTTAAGACAGTGCCTGAAAGTCCAACCCAATTTTCTAGTCTGTCTATTAAAATGTTGTGGTCCACAGTGTCAACGGCAGCACTAAGATCAACAAGTACTAAAACTGACATTTTTCCGGAATCGGTGTTTAAATGGATGTCATTTAAGACCTTGATCAGGGCCGTTTCAGTGCTATGTAAGGGGCAAAAGCCCGATTGAAAGTTGTCAAAGAGGTAATTTAAGGTCAAATAGTTGCTAAGTTGTTGGTAGACAGCTTTTTCAATAATTTTACCTATAAAGGGTAAGTTTGAAATGGGTCTGTGATTGTTGAGTAACAATGGGTCTAGGCTACTCTTTTTTAATAGATGCTTAATAACTGCGGTTTTTAGAGTTTCTGGGAAATTTCCTGATAGAAGGGAATTGTTGATTATTTGTATTAATTCACTCGCCAAGCAGCTGAAAATGTTTTTATGAAAGTCGATGGTGTTAAATTGTGTCATAGTAGTTATATTATCCTTATCTGGGAGTACAGGTGACATGTTTTTTGTGCGTGACATAGAGGAGCTAATGACTTGTCTAATGCCTTCTATTTTATTATTAAAGAAGGATGCATCCTCATTGCATCTACTGGTAGAGAGGAGTTCCTGAGGAATGGATGCTGGTGGATTTGTTAGCTTATCAACAGTGTTAAAAAGGATGCGTGCGTTATTGATGTTATCGTTTATAATCTTAGAGAAGGACTGTCTGGAGCTTCTTATTTCTGTACTATAGATTTGAAGCTTCTCTTTATAGATATCATAATGGACCTGGAGATTTGATTTTCTCCATCTGCGCTCTGCTTTACGACACTCCCTTTTTTGGGCCTTTACAGATGGAGCAGTTCTCTAGGGAGCTTTTTGCTTACCAGAAATGGATTTGACCCTAATAGGCGCAATAGCATCAATAGCTTTTGTGATTTTTGGAGTTGAAATCACACAGAAGTCATTAACTGAGGTTGAAATAGAAGTCCTGGTGGGGGCCAGGGAGATGGCCTCCATAAACAGTGCATTAGAGTTTTCATTGATATGTTGTTTTGTAATGGTTTTAGATATATTTTGAGTAACAGGAGAAGTTGACACATCAAAGAATATGCAGGAATGGTCAGACAAGGCAATGTCAGTTACAATAACATTAAAAATGTTTAGACCTTTGGTGATGATAAGGTCCAGAATGTGACCTCGATTATGAGTTGGATGTTTCACATGTTGCTGAAGTCCAAAAACGTCCAACAAGACAGCGAATTCTTTGGCTCTGTTGTCCCCTGAGTTATCTACATGAATATTAAAATCACCGGCAATGATTAAACCGCCAAATTCAGCAGTAGTAATGGAAAGAAGCTCGCCGAGTTCATTGAAAAAGATAGCAGAGTATTGAGGTGGCCTATATAAAATTATTAAAAGGATTCGAGGGGGGGTGCATTTAAAAACATCTGAAAGATATTCAAATGATAGAAATTCTCCAAATTATGTCTGTTTGCAATTAAAAATATCCCTGAAAAAGGTGGCGATTCTACCTCCTTTTTTATGTGTAACAATATCTAAGCTTCTATAATTAGGGGGTGGGGGGAGGGGGACTCAATAAGGATAGGTGCCTTGCTATCTTTGTCTAGCCACGTTTCAGTCACGAATAAGAAATCCAATTTATAGGAGCTAATCAAGTTGTTAATTAAAAGTGACTTATTAGCTAAAGATCTAGCATTAAAAAGGGCTAGTTTAAGTTGTTTTGTAGCTGGTCTCAACGCAGGTTGTGAATGACAGGATACAGAGATTAGATTTGAAGAGTGTACGGAGATTAGATGTGAGGAGTTTGCAGAGCAGTCTGAGCTGTGGTTCATTTTTCTGCTGCTGATGTGAACAGGGATTTTGAAAATTGTAAGTCTCAGCTTTATATCGGGGGGTGGGCAAAGGGATCATCTCTGTAGAAGCAGGGACTCCAAGACCATCAACTGTTCGGAATGGGTGTGAATGTGGGAGTCATCGGAGGGAGGGGGATGGGTGTTGTGGATAGGGGTAGCATTCCTCGGCACCGTCGTGGTGGGGAGGTCGGTAGCGTCTGCGTTTTTAGGGGTGTGGCGCTGGGTGTGGTAGGTTGAAAGACTGGGAGAAGTGGGGTAGTCTTTTGCATGTAGTCTTTTGGGGTGAATTCGATGTCTTTCCTCCCCAGTTCCTCCATTTTGTTTGAGAATTCCAGAAACGGGATGCTGGGGGAGGGGAACAGTGAAAGTGACTCAGTGGATGAGTCTGCTGGTTGGGGCTGGGAGACAGTTAACTGTGATGGGTCGTGGGGCTGTGGAGAGACTGAAAGGTCATTCACAGTGAGCAATTCAGTTAGCTGTGATGGGTCTGAAGGGTCTTCCACTGTAAGCCGTTCAGTTGGCTGGAGGGTGTTATTTTGTGAACGTGAGTGGAAGTTTTGGGGAGTATCAGTGCAGGGGGGGATGATTTTTCGGAATAGGCTGAGATGAGCGGAGATGAGTTGCATGGTTGCGGGGAGATTTCAAAAGCATCAAGGCAGGGGGAGAAGAATTATCGAGGCTGAACAGTATGTTACTAGTTAGGTTTTCCCCAAACCTGTTAAGGTGGAGGCCATCTCTTCTGAAAAGATCTCTTTACCTGCAAAAAATGTTGAAATTGTCAATGAAATTCCGCAACCTTGAGTTTGCACACTCCCGAAAGCCATGTGTTTAGCTCTAGAAGTCAGCTAAACGCAAATCACTTCTACCATCAGGAGGCAGAGGTCCACTAATGAATATTTCAGTCTCTAGCTTGCCAAGCTTATTAAAAAGTTCTATAAAATCCCGTTTCATGTCTATTGAGCCTATTTTACTGGAGTCATTTGAGCCCAGATGTAGTATGAGTTGTCTTGTACCTGGGTGATCAGAGAGTATTTTAGCATAGTCATTTGTTATGTCTATGACCATTGCATCAGGAAGACAACATGTATCAATCCTTTTACCTCTCATGTTTCTGATGGCTGAGTCTCCGATTAGTAAAATATCTTTTGGAGCTGAGTCCAGGGTCTGTCTCGGTTCCGTGCTACGGCGATGCATTTTGGGCATCCGTTCCGTGCCTCGTTCTGATCTGCATATCCATCCGTAATAATTTTAAAGATGAATGATTTCTTAGCAGAGTGCCCAGCCGTGAGTCACTGCCACTGATTTATAGTGAAAATTGTTCCTTTGGGCTGCAAAAATGTGCCAAATATATAATGTGGCCCTCATACTGAAAAGTTTGGAGGCCCCTGGTTTAGAGAAACAGGCTCTTTAATCCACCAAGTCTGCACCAACCAGCAATCACCCCGTACACTCGCATTATCCTACACACAAGTGACAATTTTATAGAAGGCAATTAACCTACAAACCTGCATGTCTTTGGAATATGGGAGGAAACCGGAGCACCTGGAGAAAACTCACGGGGAGAACATAAAACTCCGTACAGACAGTACCCGTAGTCAGGATCGAACCCGGGTCTTTGGTGCTGTAAAGCAGCAACTCTACCGTCACGGTTGTCCAATCCGTGTAATTTATGTATATCTGATATTGTTTTGTGGGCGCAGGCAGTCTGTGCATGTGCCTGTAATGCTGATTTGAAGAAGGATCCCGACCCAAAACGTCAACTAAGCGTTCTCCAGTGATGCCGCCTGACCCACTGAGTTACTCCAGCACTTTGTGTTCCTCAAGGTTTTCATTGTACCTCACTGTGAGTACTGTACTCACCAATAACATTTACTTGACTCGATCTCCAATATTTTCAGAACAATTTCAAAGTGAAGCACACAGCAAGAATACACATCTCACTGCAATCAGCAAGTGGGCTTATTCATGAGAAAATGTATTTGGTGTTGTTGTAAGTTGGCAAAGATTGTGTGACTAGTGCCAGCCTTCAGATCAAAGACTTACATTTTTAATGGACTCCTTTTCCATTTTGCCTCAGAATGAAGTACTATAATTGTCAGAGTGCTATTGTAGCTAAAGAGTTGGGTGGACATCGACATAATTGTATAATTGTCAGAGTGCTATTGTAGCTAAAGAGTTGGGTGGACATCGACATTGCCAAAAAGTTGAATGAATGAATGCTCCTCTTTGTACAGGGAAGCAGAGTCTGCTGAACATTCCCAGCTCCCTATTGTGAGCAAGCATCTAATGACTTCACCCAAAAATGTCTTGATGGTTGAAGAGGACACTAATGAAGCTTTGAAAGCTGCAGATGAGTGCGTTAACAAAGGCTGCAGTGTTGTGCATTGTCACGTTATCTTTTTTATGAGAAAAAAAATAAACGCCTGCCGATGATGGAAATCTGAAATAAAAACGGAAAATGGTGGAAACACTCAGAGTCAGGCCGTATCTTTGGGAAGAGAAACAGAGTCAGTGGTTCAGGTTGAATGAGTTCTGGCAAAGTTCACGTTTATTGTACAAGACGTCGGTGAGGCAATTCACTAACATCAGGGCTTATTCCTGTGATGTGATGCTCTATTACACATGGCTGACTTTTTAACTATTTTGGGTTCAGTATTTTTATTTGGAAACTTTCTGCTTTTGCCATGGGTCTCCTTGCTACTGGCTTTCTTCCTCTCGTTTCTTCGCCCTACCCCTGGTTTTATGCAGTGGCATTGATAAGATGACAGTGCTTTTATTATTTAATTCATTAAAATAATTACAAAAGAAATCAGTCCCAGAGCTCTTAATACATTCTTGGTGTGTTAAGAGCTTTTTTCATTGTACAAAAGGACACAAAGTGCTGGAGTAACGCAGCAGATCAGGCAGCAGCAGCATCTCTGGATAACATGGATAGGCAACGTTTCAGGCCGGAAGCCTTTTTCAGACTTCAAATTTGTACATTGTACCCTGTACTTTCTTAATACACGTTTTATCTGACCATTCAGTGTTGCTTGTTTTATACACAGTGGTGTTAGAATATTTCTGTTTGTGTAAAACATGTGGCCCCCTGGGGTGATATCCCTTCCCATGTTTGAGGGGTGTCCCCACTGGACTCGCCCTCAATGTCCAGCAGCGGAAGGACCCTAGACAGTGGGTCTCCCTCACAGAGCCTTGGTGTTGGCTGTATCAAGCTTCAGTGCATCAGGGAGCCTGTAATGAAGGAACAAGTTAATTTTCTTCAACTGGACGGCGTTGGAGAGAATCAATAACTTCAAGTTCCTGGGTGTGCATATCTCTGAAGATTTGTCTTGGGCTTGGCATATTGATGGCAAAATAATGAAAGTCCATCCATGCTACTGCTTCCTTAGAAGATTAAGGATGATTCGGTATGTTAACGAATATTCTCTTGACTTCTAGAGGTGTACGCTAGAGAGCACATTGACTGGTTGCATCACGGCCTGGTTCGGCAAATCGAACAACCACGAACGAAGGATATTACAGAGAGTGGTGGACACTGCCCGGTCCATCATGGGCACTGACCTCTCCACCATCGAAGGGATCTACAGGAGATGCTGCCAATATCATCAAAGACCCACACTACCTGTTCACATTAGTTCTATGTCATCCCACTTTCCCATCCACTCCCTACACGCTGGAGGGCTATTAACAGAGGCCAATTAATCTACAAACTTGCACGTCTTTGGGTTGTGGGAGGAAACCGGAGCGCCCGGAGGAAACCCACGTGGCCGCAGGGAGAATGTGCAAACTCCACACAAACAATAATGTCAGGATCAAACCCGGGTCTCAGGCGCTGTGAGGCATCAGCTCCACCCACTGTGCCGCCCTTGCTCTGTGACTGATGAGAACGCTTCAATGTTTAAGAATTATCAACTTACAAAACAATGAATCATTTCTTTAATACCAAAGTCAGAAAAATTCTAGATGATTGCATTATCTGCTGTTGAATGGTATGATGACGCATTTTCAAAGCATTGGAATAAACCATCTTAAATAAGATGATAATGAGCAGACAGGGTGCTGATCACCTTCTGCAGCTACTTCCTCCTCACACCAACCGAGGCAGAAAGAACAAAGTTGTCAACCAAGCTAGTTCCACTTGCCTACATCTGCCCCATATCCCTCTAAACCTTCCCTATCCATGTACCTGTCCAAATGTCTTTCTCTGGATGCTTTCAAGAGAGAGCTAGATAGAGCTCTTAAGGATAGCGGAGTCAGGGGGTATGGGGAGAAGGCAGGAACTGGGTACTGATTGAGAATGATCAGCCATGATCACATTGAATGGTGGTGCTGGCTTGAAGGGCCGAATGGCCTACTCCTGCACTTATTGTCTATATTGTCTATAAATGTTGTTATAGCACCTGCTCAACTGTCTCCTCTGGCAGCTCGTTCCATATAATCACTAGTCTGCAAAAACTGTTGCCCCTCAGGTTTCTATTAAATCTTTCCCCTCTCATAAGTTCATAAGTGATAGGGGCAGAATTAGGCCATTCGGCCCATCATGTCAAACATGGCTTATTATCTTTCCCTCTCAACCCCATTCTTCTGCCTTCACCCCATAACCCCAGACATCATTACTAATCAGGAATCTGTCAATCTCCACCTTAAAAATAGCCATTGACTTGGCCTCCAGCCGTCTGTGGGACTGAATTCCATGTATTCACCAATGTCTTGACTAAAGAAATTCCTTCTCATCTCCTTTCTAACAGTATGTCCTTTTATTCTGAGGTTATGGCATCTGGTCCTAGCCTTTCCCACTAGTGAAAATATCCTCTCCACATTCACTCTATCCAGGTCTTTCACTATTCAGTAAGTTTCAATGAGATCCCCCCCCCCCCCATCCTTCTAAACTCCAGTGAGTACAGGCCGAGTGCCTTAATGCTCATCATATGTTAACCCATTCCTTCCTGGGATCATTCTCGTAAACCTCCTCTGGTTCCTCTCCAACGCCAGCACATCCTTCCTCAGATATGGGGCCCAAACCTGCTCACAATGCTCCAAACGTGGTCTTACTAGTGTCTTATGAAGCCTCATCATTACATCCCTGTTTTTGTATTCTAGCTCCCTCAAAACAAATGCATTTGCCTTCCTTACTACTGATTCAACTCGCAAATTAACTTTTTTGGAATCCTGCACCAGCATTCCCAAGTCTCATTTGCACCACCAATTTCTGAATTCTCTCCCCATTTAGAAAATAGTCTATGCCTTTATTCCTCTCATCTTAAACCTATGTCCTCTGGTTCTTGATTTTCCTACCCTGGGAAAAAAAAATGGTATCTCTCCCCTCATGATTTGATACACCTCTATAAGATTACCTCTCACCCACCTGTGCTCCAAGGCATAAAGTCCTCTCCCTATATCTCAGGCCCTGGAGTCCTGGTAGAGACCTGGGTTTGATCCTGACCTCGAGTGCTGTCTATGTGGAGTTTGTACATTCTCTGTGATGGCTTGTGTTTCCTTCGGGTGCTCTGGTTTCCTTCCTCATCACACCGACGTACAGGTTTGTAGGGTAATCGGCCATCTGTAATTTCCCCCTTGTGTGTAGGGAGTGGATGAGAAAGTGGAATTAAATAGAACTAGTGTGAATGGGTGATCACTGGTTGGCATGCACTCATAAGTGATAGGAGCAAAAATTAGGCCATTCAGCCCATCATGTCTATTCTGCCATTCAATCATGGCTGATCTATATTTTCCTCTTAACCCCATTCTCCCGCCATCCCCCCAGAACCCTGACACCCGTACTAATTAGAAATCTATCTATCTCGGCCTTAAAAATATCCATTGACTGCCTCTACAGCTTTCTGTGGCAATGAATTCCACAGTTTCAGCACCCTCTGACTAGAAATTCCTCCTCATCTTCTTCCTAAAGGAACGTCCTTTAATTCTGAGTACATGAGCTCTGGTTCTAGACTCTCCCATTAGTGGAAACATCCTCTCCACATCCACTCTATCCAGGCCTTTCACTATTCGGTAAGTTTCAATGAGGTCCCCCCATCATCCTTCTAAACTCCAGGGAGCAGAGGCCCAGTGCTGTCAAACGCTCATCATATGTTAACTCGGTGGGCCGAAGAGCATGTTACCATGCTGTATATCTAACCCAAACTAAACCACGCAGTAAGTTGCTGGCCTTTCCAAAGCACACCAGCAGGTGGTGTATAGCACTGGGGCGGAGGTGTATGGGAAGGGGCAGGGCATGGTGTTGGAGCAGCTAATGCCCTTGGAATGTACAAAGGGCAGGTGGAGACAGGCTGCCTGGGCGGTTCACCTGGTATCTCCTGGAACAGCCACAGTCACGCAAGGGGCCTTTAAAGGGGAGGGGTTAGGGCGTGAATTTGTTAAAGTCTGTGTTTCAGATGGTGTTACCCAGAATACTGGATCAGGCCACAGCCACTGGATCAGAGTGCCACTGGATCAGAGTGCCTGTTAAACTAAACTAAACTCAGCTAAACACCCATAGATTAGTTCTATCCTACACACGATGGACAATTTACAGAATCCATTTAATCTACAAATCTGCACGTCTTTGGAATGTGGGAGGAAATCGGAGCACCCGGAAAAAACCCACGCGGTCGCAGGGAGAACGTATAAACTGTACAGACAGTGGCCATAGTTAGGATCGAACCCGGGTCTCTGGCACTGTAAGGCAGCATCACTACTGCTGCGCCACTGTGCCGCCCTAATCTCAGAAGTAGACACTCAGAACCTTTTTTACAGGATGGTAAAATCAAATACAAGAGGGCATAGCTTTAAGGTGAGAGGGGTGAAATCCAAAGGAGATGTGCAGGGCAGGTTTTTCACACAGAGGGCGATGAGTGCCTGGAACACAATGCCAGGGGTAGTAGTGGAGGCAGAAATGTTAGTGGCATTTAAGAGACTTGAGTATAGGCACAGGATATGCAGGGATATGGATCATGTGCAGACAGATAAAAGATGGCCTTGGCACAGACATTGTGGGCCGAAGGGCTTGTCCTTTTGTTGTACGTTCTAAATCCTACGTCAATTTCCTCTCATTTGACCCAAATCCCTCTAAACCTTTCCTATCCATGTACCTGTCCAAATGTCTGTTAAATGTTGTTATAGAGCCTGCCCCTTCTGGCAGCTTGTTCCATATATCCACCGCCCTCTTTGTGAAAAAGTTCCCCCTTAGATTCCCATTAATTTATTTTCTGGAACATCAGTTGTTGAGGGGAAACCTGCTAGAAGGTCATAAGGAATAGGAGTAGAATTGGGTCATTCGGCCCATCAAATCTATTTTGCCATTTAATCATGGCTGATCTATCTCTCCCTCCTAACCCCATTCTCCTGCCTTCTCCCCATAACCTCTGACACCTGTACTAATCAAGAATTTATCTATCTCTGCCTTAAAAATATCCACTGACTTGGCCTATGACTGTGGCAAAGAATTCCACAGATTCATCACCCACTGACTAAAGAAATTTCTCCTCATCTCCTTCCTAAAAGAACATCCTTTAATTCTGAGGCTATGATCTCTAGTCCTAGACTCTCCCGCAAGTGCAAACATCCTCTCCACATCCATTCTATCCAAGCCGTTCACTGTTTTGTATGTTTCAATTAGGTCCCCCCTCATTCTTCTAAACTCCAGCGTGTACAGGCAGAATGCCGACAAACGCTCATCATAGGTTAACCTACTCATTCCTGTACTATATTAGAAGTATATCAAAATTATGAGAGGGTAGACAGCCACCCTTTTTCTCAGGGTGGAAATGCCAAAGTCTAGAGGGCATAATCAGCTTTAACGTTTAGAGTTAGATGAGCAGTCAGGAGTCTGGTGAAATAAAGTGCTGGAGTAACTCGGTGTAACTCAGTGAGTCAGTAGCATCTCTGGATAATGTGGATAAGTGACGTTTTGGGGTGGGGGGGGGAGGAAAGTTGGAAGGGAGGAGGGGCAGGTCATAGCCTGTCAGGTAATAGGTGGACAGGGGTTGGTAGTTGCCTAAATGTGGAAAATTCAACTTTTGTACCATTGGATTGTAAGCTACCCAAGCGGAATACGAGGTGCTGCTCCACTGTTTGTATGTGGCCTCACTCTGGCAATGGAGGAGGCCCAGGACAGAAAGATCAGTATGGGAATGGAAAGAGGAGTTAAAATAGTTGGTAACCGGGAGATCCAGAAGGAAAAGGTTTCTCATCAATCAGAGGCCTGATCCAATGCTAGCTAATTCAGTGGGTCGGGCAGCATCTGTGAAGGAAATGGATTCCTCCAGCGCTTTGTGTTCTGCTCAAGTCTCTTGCATTTCAATGCTGGCTGAAGTATTTTTGCATACTACAATCCAGCCAACACCCACTCCCAGCCTCCCACAGGTCAATATTGCTCTACCAAGCTTTAAACATGCTCTAAACGCCCTTCACTTCATGCCGGCAGGGAGTGGCCTGCTCTGTGATGAATTAAGAAATAGTGATGGTTCGATAGATTGTGAAGGAAGCAAGTTGGTACAGGCTTGGAATGCCTAGCACCTCTTTTGGAACTGAGGAAAACCTGGAGAAGAATGGGGAAGGGAGGTGGTTTAGTTTAGTTTAGTTTATCAACATGTGAAAAGCTTTTTTAAGTTCTATGCAGTCAGTGGAAAGACGATACATGATAATAATCGAGCCGTCCACAGTGTACAGATTTATGATACAGGGAATAACATGAATAACGATTAGTGCAAATAAATTCCAGTAAAGTCTGATTAAAGATCGTCTGAGGGTCTCCATTGAGATGGAGGACGTTGGGGTAGGCTAGGACTTTATTCCTTGCATCACAGGAGCTGAGGAGTGATCTTACAAAGGTGTATAAAATCATGAGGGGCAAAGATAGGGTGAATGCACATGGTATTTTACCCAGCGTAGGGGAATCAAGAACCAGATGAGTGGGGAAAGATTTAATGGGAACCTTTTTCACACAGTGGGTGGTGGGTGTATGGAACGAGCTGCCAAAGGAGGTAGTTGAGGGAGGTACTATAACAACATTTAAAGGACATTTGGACAGGTACATGGATAGGAATGGTTTAGAGGGATATGGACCAAACGTGGGCAGGTGGGACTAGGGTAGATGCGGCATCTTGGTCGGCATAGACAAGTCTGGCTATAGGGCCCGTTTCCCTGTTGTATGACTCAAACGCCAACAACTTGAGCTGTCAGTGGAGCAATAGCCTTCACCGATGTGTTCATGGATGCATGCGAGTTATGGGCTTCAAGCTTGTAAAACCATGCTTAATATGAGTGATAGATGAACATTTGAAGGGCGGTACAGTGGGGCAGCTGGTGGAGTGGCTGCATCACAGCGCCAGACACCCTGGTTCAATCCTGACCTCGGGTGCTGTATGTGTGGAATTTGCACATCCTCCCTGTGATCGTGTGAGTTTCCTCCGCGTGCTCTGGTTTCCACCCCAGATTCCAAGAACGTGCGAATTTGTGGGCTAAATGGCTTCTGTAAATTGTCCCTAGTGCAGTAGGGAGTGGATGAGTAAGTGGGATAACAGAACTAGTGTGAATGGGTGATCGATGGTCGACATGTGCTCAGTGGGCCGAGGGGCCTGTTTCTGTGCTGTATCTTTCAATCACATAAGATATGACTCTGAACTGATTGAGATGATTATTGGTTGAGTCATTGGAAATATGGGCAATGGAACAAAGGATGGGCATGTTTGTATTAGACAACACTTGGTGACAAACTTACTCACCATGAGTAGTCATCTCTAGTTGTCTCACTTTATTCCTAGCCTAGGCCGTATTTGGAGTATTGCGTGCAGTTCTGGTCACCCCATTATAGAAATGATGTGGAGGCTTTGTAGAGGGTGCAGAGGAGGTGTACCAGAATGATGCCTGGATGAAGAGTTTCAGCAGCAGGGACAGACGGATTGTTTTCTCAGCAACACCGGAGGCTGCGAGGAGACTTGAGAGAAGAATATAAAATTATGAGAGGCATAGAAAGGGTAAAAAAATAATTTTTTCCCAGGATGGAAAAATCAAATACTAGAGGGCATAGCTTTGTTGAGAGGGGCAAAGTTTAAAGGAGACTAGACCAAGTGGACCCGCTGGGCCCAAACCTGTCCTGCATTGGTCCAGCACCCTCTCCTCCCCCACTCCCCTTCCCTCTCCCTCTCCCTCCCTCCTCCTCCCCCCCCCTCCCTCCCTCCCTCCCTCCCTCCCTCCCTCCCTCCCTCCCTCCCTCCCTCCCTCCCTCCCTCCCTCCCTCCCTCCCTCCCTCCCTCCCTCCCTCCCTCCCTCCCTCCCTCCCTCCCCCCCTCCCCCCCTCCCCCTCCCCTACCCTTCCCCCCTTCCCCTCCCCACCATCCCCCTCAACCCCATTATCCCCCCTCCTCCCCCTCCCTCCACCCCCTCCTCCCTCCCCCTCCCCTCCCCCACCCTCCCACTCCATCCTCCTCAAACCCTCTTATCCTCCTCCCTTCCCTCCCTCATAACTCTCTGGGTGAAGGTGTTTTTCCTCATCTTAGTCCTAAATGGCCCACCCCTTATTCTTAAACTGTGACCCCTGGTTCTGAACTTCCCCAACATCGGGAAATTTGTTCCTGCATCTAACCTGTCCAATTATTTAAGAATTTTATATGTTTCTATAAGATCCTCTCACATCCTTCTAAATTCCAGTGAATAAGAGCCCAGTCAACCCATTCTTTCATCATATGTCAGTCCCGCCATCCCGGGAATTAACTTGGTGAATCTACGCTGCACTCCCTCAATAGCAATAATGTCCTTCCTCAAATTAGGAGACCAAAATTGCACACAATACTCCAGGTGCGGTCTCATCAGGGGCCTGTACAACTGTAATTGGACCTCCTTGCTCCTAAACTCAAATCCTCTCGCAATGAAGGCAGGGCCGGATTAACATGGTAGCAAAAGTAGCATTTAGCTTTCGAGGGCCCCGCGCTAAATGCTTGAAATCGGCATCCCACTGAGGGACGCTATGTTGCGCGCGCCGCTCCCCAACCACCGCAGTTAGAATGTGTTGCCAACGCCGCGGTTAGAATATGTTGCCGGCGGAGCTGCGGGGACCAATGGGCAGCTGGGTCATCACTGCCCAATCGCCAACCCCGAGACATAGTTTGATGCGCATCTGCGGCGCCTCCTGCAAGATTCCTCACAACAAGTCCCTCCCTCGTTGCTTCCTCCCATTGAAAGGCTAAGACGGTTCTCTTATCTCCCTGCAAAATACTGCATCTGTCATGCATCTGCCCACTCACCCAACCTATCCAAATCACCCTGCATCCTCAAAGCATCCTCCTCGCAGCTCACACTGCCACCCAGCTTTGTGTCATCTGCAAACTTGGAGATGTCACATTTAATTCCCTTGTCTAAATCGTTAATATATATTGTAAATAACTGGGGTCCCAGCACCGAGCCTTGCGGCACCCCACTAATCACTGCCAGCCATTCTGAAAAGGACCCTACTCTTAATTCCTACTCTTTGCTTCCTATCTGCCAACCAGTTCTCTATCCATGTCAATACCCTACCCCCAATACCATGTGCTCTAATTTTGCACACTAATTTCTTATGTGGGACCTTGTCAAAGGCTTTTTGAAAGTCCAAATGCACCACAGACACTGGCTCTCCCTTATCCATTCGACTTGTTACATCCTCAAAAAATTCCAGAAGATTAGTCAAGCATGATTTCCCCTACATAAATCCATGCTGACTTTGACCGATCCTGTCACTGCTTTCCCACGACTGATGAAAAGCTAACTGGTCTTTTATTCACCGCTTTCTCTCTTCCTCCTTTCCTAAAAAGTAGAGTGACATTAGCTACCCTCCAGTCCACAGGAACTGATCTAGAGTCGAGAGAACATTGGAAAATGATTACCAATGCATCCACGATTTCAAGGGCCACCTCCTTGAGTACTCTGGGATGCAGACCATCAGGCCCTGGGGATTTATCTGCCTTCAGTCCCAACAGTTTACCCAACACCATTTCCCGACTAATGTGGATTCCCTTCAGTTCCTCCCTCCCACTAGATCCTCGGTCCCCTAGTATTTCTGGGGGATTGTTTGTGTCTTTATACGCATGACTGTATAACCAGACACAAAACTAATGCCATCTTTAAATTCACATACCATTGTTGTTCGATGAATAACGTGTAATAATGAATCTGAATACAGGAGAGAGACAGAACCACAGTATTCGTTTAATTGTTCTGCCATTTCTTTGTTTCCCATTATAAATTCACCTGTCTCTGATTGTAAAGGACCTACATTTGTCTTATAGACAATAGACAATAGGTGCAGGAGTAGGCCATTCGGCCCTTCGAGCCAGCACCACCATTCAATGTGATCATGGCTGATCATTCTCAATCAGTACCCCGTTCCTGCCTTCTCCCCATACCCCCTGACTCCGCTATCCTTAAGAGCTCTATCTAGTTCTCTCTTGAATGCATTCAGAGACTTGGCCTCCACTGCCTTCTGAGGCAGTGAATTCCACAGATTTACAACTCTCTGACTGAATTTTTTTTTCCTCATCTCCGTTCTAAATGGCCTACCCCTTATTCTTAAACTGTGGTCCCTGGTTCTGGATTCCCCCAACATTGGGAACATTTTTCCTGCCTCTAACGTGTCCAACCCCTTAATAATCATATGTTTCGATAAGATCCTCTCTCATCCTTCTAAATTCCAGTGTACACAAGCTTAGCCGCTCCAGTCTTTCAACACACGTCCTCTACGTGCACGTCCTCAATAACAAGAATATCCTCCCTCAAATTTGGAGACCAAAACTGCACACAGTACTCCAGGTGCGGTCTCACTAGGGCCCTGTACAACTGCAGAAGGACCTCTTTGCTCCTATACTCAACTCCTCTTGTTATGAAGGCCAACATTCCATTGACCTACCCCTTCACTAGTTTTCACTAATCTTTCCCTATTTACATATCTAAAGAAGCTTTTAGAGTCAGTTCTTATATTCCCGCATGCTTTCTTTCATGCTCTTTTCTCCCGCTCTTAATTAACCTCTGTCCTCCTCTGTTGAGTTCTAAATTTCTCCCAATCCTCCGGTTTGCTGCTTCCTCTGACCCATTTATATGCCTCTTCCTTGGATTTGACACGGTCCTTGATTTCCTTCGTTAGCCACGGTGGAGCCACACAGGAATGAACAATGTTTGGAGTTCATCCATGCAGTCTTTAAATCTTTGCCATTGCATCTCCACCGTGAACCCTTTAAGTATAATTTGCCAGTCTATCCTAGCCAATTCCCGTCTCATACCTTCAAAGGTTGGTCTTGGCACCATCATGTCCGGCGCACGTTGTGGGCCGAACGACCTGTTCTTATGCTGCACTGTTCCTTTCTATGTTCTTCCCGCACTTCCTCTTCCTGTCCCCAGTGCCCTGTGGTGGCCCTCCCTTCTGCCGCTGGATGTAATAGGCATTCCCTCCTCCTATCCCCTCCTTCCACAAGGACTCTCCAGCTCAACCTTGCCCTGAGCATCCTCATGTTCAGATGGAACCAAAGAGTCAAGAGTGTTTAACTGTCATATGTATCAGCAATGGGGCAGTGAAATTCTTACTTGCTGCAGAATAACACGCCCATAAACACAATACACACTGATAAATATATATTATACAAAAAATTAATAAACTAACAACAATACTAGACCGCAGTACAATCAAAGACACTGTCCATAATAGATCACAATTGCTGAGGTTAGTCTTGTGCAGTGTTCAAGAGCCTGATGGTTGCCGGGAAGAAGCTGTTCTTGAACCTGGAGGTCACGGTTTTCAGACTTCTGTACTTTCTTCCCGATGGTAGCAGCGAGATGAGAGCGTGGCCAGGGTGATGTGGATCTTTGATGATGATGGCTGCTTTTTGTGGCAGCTTCTCCTGTAGATCCCTTCAATGGCAGGGAGGTCAGTACCCGTGATGAACTGGGCAGTGTCCACCGCTCTCTGGTCTTCTCCATGAACTTCCTCAGTGATGATCTTCCAGTCCCGCATTGGTTACCTTGTATTATGATTATTAATTTATTGACTTTTTTTGATGATTACAAAAAAAGACACAAAGTGCTGGAATAACTCAGTGGGTCAGGGCATGGACTCTGGAGAACATGGACAGGAGACGTTTCCGGTCTGAAGAAAAGGCCAGACCTGAAATGTCACCTACCCATGTTCTCCAGAGATGCTGCCTAATCCGCTGAGTTACTCCAGCACTTTGTATCTAAGCAGTTTATTATGATCACAGTGAAAAGCTTTCTGTTGCGTGCTATCGATTCAGCGGAAAGACTATACACGATTACAATCAAGCTGAACACAGTGTACAGATACAGGATAAAGGGTATAATGTTTAGTGCAAGATAAAGTCCAGTAAAGTCCGATTAAAGATCATTTGAAACTCTCGTATTTTTAGCATGTAGTAACAATTGGAAATTGCTATAGGAAAGACTTTTATATTTGAAAAGGCTGCAAGAAAAATAACCTTGTTATTGTGAGTTTGAAACTCTCAAGGCCCTAGTTCCTTTCCCCTGTTGACACACATGTGTTTATAACACTACTAGACCAAGTGGACCCATTGGGCCCAAACCTCTCCTGCATCTCCTCGTCCCCCCTCCCCCCCTCCTCCCTCTCTCCTCCCCTCCCTCCATCCCACCCTCCACCCCACCCCACCCTCCCCCTCCCCCCCACTCCATCCCCCTTAACCCCCCTTATCATCCCTCCTTCCCCCCTCCCTCCCCAGGAGATAGATTTAAACTTTAAAATGTGAATAACTTTATAAATATAACACCGATTTCAATGAAACTTCTTCCATTAGCACCAAAGGGACGACGGTGAGGAAGGTGGGCCTAAAATTGTCATGCTAGCATGTACCGTTTTGGCTGTAGTTCAGGAACAAACAAACAAACAAACAAACAAACGAGAGTTTTAGTATATAGATTTTGTACAACACAAGGTTTCTCAGGAGCATCGCTATTGCATTAGTGCAGAACTACATGTATTTTCCCTTCTATGCCACTACCCAAACTCAAACGGCCTCTTCTCTCTCTTTTCCTTCCCAATCCCATGAGTGTCTGCAATTAGACAGTCACATCCACTGGAGAGCGAGGCTTGGTACTTGGAAGAGCTCCTTAGGCTGTGGGCGTAGGCGGAGGCAGTAATCTAATGCCGACACTGCCAATCAATGTGCGATCTTTTCCGTGTTTGTGTCAGTTTGCCTCTGCTCCTCCCAACCTCCAGCTGGCTCCAACATAGAGAGACACAGGGCGCACCCTGACGGAAAGAGGGATGGGGAACCGGTTTAACCGCTCCCTCATCTCCTCTCCGTCACCATGTGGAATACACACGCACTTTAACATTCGCTTGCCAACCAACAGCTTTTTCTAAAGTCCTTGTCGACCATTGAACATTTTAGAATGAAGCTTAGAACGGTACAGCACAAGAAATGGCCCTTCGGCCCACAATGTTTGTGCCCCAATTTAAACTAATCTCTTCTTTTTTATTGAACTTCTATTTTAAATGTTTGTTTATTCTGCCCAGATTAAGCAGGGACAGAATGAACTGGGAAAATGGATGAACTGGATGAACTGGGAAAGTGTTGAAAAGAGGAGGTTTAGCTGGAGGGACCTGTGAGTGCATGGAGGAAGGTCATGTGTTTTCTTAAAAGGACTATTTATGATGTGCTGCCATCACCGCAGAACCTCAAACAATGGGTAGGTGGGGACCGGCATGTCCCCTGTGTTCAGAGGTGGCAACGTTGAGGCATATTTTGTCAGCCTTTCGCAGGGTCGGTATACTTGGTGGCATAACCAGGTCTTGAAGTGCATAGCTGCAGAGAGGAGGAGAGCACAGGTGAATTCAGTAGGCATCAGGTCTGAGAGGGTGGCGATTAATTTTGTCTGTGAGGGAGAGAAAGGTAGGAGGGGGGAAGTTTTCAGACAGGTCAGTTACGGGGAGCCAATGATTGGGAGATGTGGGTAGATTTAGGAGGAAAGCTTGTTGTAATGTTCCGCACTAAATAGTCACTACTAGTTTGAGGCCTGATATAGTGTTATGGTCAGTTAGTCAGCGGATAGTGTATTTTATAGAACTGACGGTGCCTTGGGAGAAGGTAGTGGATGAGGCTTATGAAAGGAAAAAGCTTAGAAATGTAGAGTTGGGAGCAGAGTTTGGGCAGCGAGGATGGAGAGCAAGATCACAACCGGTAGAGGTGGGTTGTAGAGGTTTCATAGCGAGATTGACCACATCGCTATTTGGAAAACTAGGAATTCGCCAGGTCAGCTTGCGTCAGGCGACAAAACAGATGTCAGAGGCAGCATAGCAAGGCAGTAGGTGGATTTGGTGGATAAGAAATAGTGTCAGTTGGGGGCAGAAATAAAATGTATGACATGCAGTATGTGCATTTCTTTGTAATTATAGTCTGTGTAAGTGTATCTCGGTTTTTTGCAAGGGTGATATTTGTGGTGTTACAAGTTTAATAATGGGCTAGGATTAATTTAGCATTTGTTAGAGTGAGTTAATTTGCCGTTAGAGTTAGTTTAGTTGAATTTAATTTAGTGATACAGCGCCGACCAATGATCACCTGTACACTAGTTCTATCCTACATGCTAGGGACGATTTACAGAGGCCAATTAACCTACAAACCCGCACGTCTTTGGAATGTAGAAGGAAACTGGAGCACCCAGATGAAACCCACGTGGTCACTGGGAGAACACTCCCAGTATAAACCCCCGACAGACAACACCCGTATTTAGAATCAAACCGAAGGTCCCTGGCGCTGTAAGGGCAGCAACTCTACCACTGTGCTGCCCACCCTTAAACCATTCCCTGCATATCCATGTGCCTATCTCAAAGCCTCTTAAATGCTACTATAATATCTGCCTCTACCACCACCCTTGGCAGCACGTTCCAGGCACCGAACACACTCTCTGTAAAAAAAAATCTGCCACCCACATCTCCTTTAAACTTTGCCCCTCTCCATGTGAAAGGTGAATAAAGTCACTATTACTCTCATGGGCAATATCAACTGTCCCCCTTTCTGCCAAGTCTTGTGACAGGACCAAATCACTAAAGCTGTTACTTGAATAGAAACTGTTGTTGTGGAGGAAACCAAGGCAAAGACTGCTATGGGAGTTGCTGGCATGGGATTGGATGGTCCAAGCTGGCAGGGGACTGGAATTAACCAGTCATGTGGAGCAATAGAGCCCTCGGTAAGTGTTGTGAGGCAAGAGAGAGAACAACACTGATCAACAAAATCTCCCCTTCCATCAAATGCAGTCCATCTCTGAAGCACTGTCACCATCTCTAACAAAAGAGAGAACTTCTCCATTCGTGGCGGAAAACAGAATTAAGTGAGCGGTTCCTACAGTTCCATAAGTCATAGTGTCATACAGCGTGGAAACAGGCCCTTCGGCTCATCAAACCTATCCCAACCAAGATGCCCCATCTATGCCCGAAACGGAACTATGAAATTCTTACTACAACAGCACAACTAAGTTGACATAGTACTCTGTAGAACAAACAAATAAACAAACAATAACAGTGCAAAGTTAAATATTATGGCCCCAAGTCTAAGTAATTTACAGCTTATTTGGAGGTAGAAGTATTTAATAGCCTAATGGTTGTCGGGTTGCAGAGTCATACAGCACAGAAACAGGCCTTGCCGCCCAACTCATCCATGCCGACCAAAAAGCCCCATCTAAGCTCGTCCCATCTGCCCGCATTTGGCCCACATCCCCCTAAACCTTTCCTATCCATGTACCTGTCCAAATGTCTTTTAAATGTTGTTCTAGTACCTGCCTCAACTACCTCCTCTGGCAGCTCATTCCATGTATCCACCACCTATAGATTTATATACCGAGGCACAATGAAAAGCTTTGTTTTGCATGCAATCCAATCAGATCGGATAATATTATACATAGATACCATCAAGTCAACCTCAAGAACAATAGGTAGAGCAAAGGGGAAGATAGAGTGTAGAATATAGTTCTCAGCATTGCAGCGCATCAGTTTCAGAGACAAAGTCCAATGTCCGCAATGGGGTAGAGGTGAATCGGTCAACACCCTAGTTTATGGAAGGAAGTTTCAGAAGCTTGATAACAGAGGGGAACAAGCTGTTCCTGAGTCTGGTGGTGGTGCTTTCAAACTTCTGTACCTTCTGCAGGACGGGAACAGGGAGAAGAGGAAAAGTCTGGGATGGGACAAGTCTTTGATTATGTTGGCTGCTTTCCCGAGGCAGCGTGAAGTGTAGATGGAGTCATTGGTGGGGAGTTTAGTCTGTGCGATGGACTGGGATATACAACTCTGCAATTTTTTGCGGTCTTGGGCAGAGTTGTTCCCAAACCAAGCTGCGATGCAACCTGACAGTAAGCTTTCTACGGTGCATCTGTCGAAGTGCATCTTTCTATGGTGCATCTGTCGAGTCACTGGATACATGCCAAATTTCCACAACCGTCTTGGCTGTCACATTAATGTGAAAGGAGATCAAAGGGGATCTGATATATACAAATTTTAGACAGAGTGTGGTTGACATCAAACCAGACCAAGTGGTGGAATCATATACCATCATTACATTTAGGAAGCATTTTACGGACAATTAAGTAAGCAAGGCATGGACGGATACAGGTTGTCCCTAGTGTGTAGGATAGAACTAGTGTACAGGTCATCACTGGTTGGCGTGGACTTGGTGGGCCAAAGTGCCTGGTTCCACGTTGTATCTCTAAAAATCTAAAACAAAACAATTGTTTCCAAAGATCTAATACGGCCAAATACGTATGGAAAAAGTGAACATTCACAGTTGTTTTCCCAGGGTAGAGGAATCTAAAACGAGAGGGTATCGGCTTAAGTTGAGAGGGGAGAGATTTAGGAGGGATCTTGGGAGTAACCTTTTCACTCAGAGGGTAGACCATAACTCGAATGAGATGTCAGGTTGTAGAACCACTTTGTAAATCAGCATCTGCAGTTCCTTGTATCAAATATTCTAATATTAGGTTTAGGTTTATTATTGTCACGTGTACTGAGGTACAGTGAAAAGCTTTGTTCTGCATACTATCCAAACAAATCAGATGTACCATACATAAAAACATCCAAACCAACTAGAGCAAAGGAGAAGCTGCAGAGTGGGGAATATAGTTCTCAGCATAGACTGTGGCACAGAGAGGAAGGATTTAGAGACATATGGGTCAAATGCAGGCAAATGGGACTAGCACAATATGCTGACGGTCAGCATGGGCAAGGTGGGTCGAATGGCATGTTTCCGTGTTGCACAAGTCCTTGGCTCTAATCCAACGCACCAGTTCTCTGTGGCTTAACTAGCTCCAGTGATAGGGGTGGGGCAGTCAGTACGTATTACAACAGTGACTGAACTGCCAGGCAAAGTCCTGAATGCAAAGGCCTAAAAGATGTCAACATAATCCTCAAACACCCCGATAAACAAGCTTGCCTCCCATATCTTCCTCTGCTTGTCCCAGCTGTTTAGGGTTAGATTTCAGTTTATTATTGTCAGGTGTACAGTACAGCGAAAAGCTTTGTTTTGCATGTTATCCAGTCTAAATACAATCAAACCAAACTCAATTACAATAGGTGGAGCAACGGGGAAGATAAAGAGTGCAAGATATAATTCCCAGCATCTGTTTCAGAGACAAAGTCCAATGTCCGCAATGGGATAGAGGTGAATCGGACAGTACCTTAGCTTATGGAAAGACCATTCAGAAGCATGATAACAGAAGGGAAGAAGCTGTTCCTGAGTCTGGTGGAGAGCAGTTTCAAGCTTGTGTACCTTCTGCAGGACAGGAGCAGAGAGAAGAAGGGATGACCGGGGTGGGACTGGGACAAGTCTTTGATTATGTTGGCTGCTTTTCCGAGGCAGCGTAAAGTGTAGCTGGAGTCAGTGGTGTAGTCTGGTCTGTGAGATGGACTGGGCTACATCTACAACTCTGCAATTTCTCACGGTCTTGGGCAGAGCTGTTCTCAAACCAGCCCTTGTAACCCAAGGGACAGTCTCACAGGACGGAGTGTCGGCACCTCCCTGCCGCAAGGCACCCATCCCCCTGGCCCACACTCACCGCCTCCTCCCCCCCCCCCCCCCCCACCCACTCTACTCGAGGCACACCTCCTTCTCAGCGAGACACACCTCCACTCTTCACCGCCCAGATTAGCAGTGACGTCTTACAAGGGCGAGGCAGTTGCAGTGGTGGCGACATGTTTGTGCCTGAGGATGAGACGCTGGCTGACTGCCAGACGGACTGTGGGCAGGCAGGGACTTGCTCAAACTTCCCAGCTCACTTGTGTTGCTCTTTTATTCTGCTTCAGCCCTGGCCAAAGTCCTCCCTGCACACAAAGATATCATATAAGTTTAGTTTTAGTTTAGAGATACAGCATGGAAACAGGCCATTCGGCCCATCAATCCTTGCTGGGTAAACAGGGCAGTACAGAGGAACACAGGGCTGTCAATCAATGAGAACATATGGAGCTGCAGATGCCGCAATCCTGAGACAAAATGATTGAGAGATACAGCACGAAAACAGGCCCTCCAGCCCACCGTCCACACTTCTATGTTGTCCCACTTTCTCATCCTCTCCCCACACATTAGGGGCAATTTATGGAGGGCAATTAACAAACCTGCACGTCTTTGGAGTGTGGGAGGAAACCAGAGCACCTGGAGGAACCTGTGCCATGTGTCATGGACTGGGTGACATCTTTCAACGCTCAGCAATTTCTTGCAGTCTATAAAACACAAAGTGCTGGAGGAACTCAGCGGGTCAGGCAGCAACTGTGGAGGGAATGGACAGGGAATGTTTCGAGTTGGGGAGGAGTCACAATCCAAAATGTTGTCTGTCCATTGCCTCTACAGATGCTGCCTATTCTGCTGAGTTCCTCCAGCACTTTGTGTTTTATTCAAGATTCCAGCCTCTGCAGTTCCTTGTTTTGGGAAAAATAGACACAAAGCGTTGGAGTAACTCAGCAGGTCAGGCAGCATCTCTGGAGAACATAGATAGGTGACGTTTCAGGTCGGGACCCTTACTTTTGTTGTTGTTAATGTGTGGCTGGCAAGTTTAGATCAAGTGTCAATGATCCACCTCAGCTTTTGTGGAAATCTCCATTATGTTCCTTACTCCAACTCTAATGGAAAGCAGGGAATAAACTGAAAACACTGTACATGTAAATAAATAGGCTTGGCTGGGGGTGCGGGAGAGGGGGGGAGTGAACAGAAATTTAAAAAAGGAGAGCTAATTGATTCAACCAGGATCGAACCCAGGTCGCTGGCACGTGCCAATACCCCCTGACTCACTCTGTCCACCATTACAGACGGTGGAGTGTGTATGGAATGAGCTGTCAGAGGAGGTAGTCGAGGCAGGTGCTGTAACAGCATTTAGAGTCATAGAGTCATACAGCATGGAAATAGGTCCTACTTGCCCACACTGACCAACATGTTCCAACTACACTGGTCTCACCTGCCTGAGTTTGGCCCATGTCCCTCCAAACCTGTCCTGTCCATGTAGAGACATTTGGACTAATACATGGATAGGAAAGGTTTAGAGAGATAAGGCGCCAAAGACCAAGAGGCATCTTGGTCGGCATGGACAGAAGGGCCTGTTTCCGTGCTGTAGACTCTGTGACTTATGGAACTGTAGGTGTTGACTCGATGGGCTGAAGAGACTGTTTCTGTAACTCTATGACTACCTATTGTATCACCCAGCTAAAAAAAAGACAAACTATTATTAGCCGTGTCACAAGACTCGGGAGAAAGGGGAATAATTGACATTGGCTAGCGAACAACACTGACTTATTTACACACCTGTCAAATGGAGAAATGTTCACTGTAGTCTAATCACACGATCCTGGCACCCAGCCAGAATTATAGAGGCATACAGCACAGGAACAGGCCCTTCGGCCCAACTCGCCCATGCCAACCAAGATGCCCCATCTAAGCTCGTCTCATTTATCCACGTTTGGCCCAATCCCTCTAAACCGTCAGAGAGGGAAGGCAGGTGACCAAAAGCTGAGTCAGAGGGGAAGGTTTCAAGGTGTGTCTTACTGGCGGAGGAAGAAATTAAAGCTCAGAGAAAAATTCCACAGGAGATTGCCTGATATTTGAAGTCACAGTGGAGGATCGAGAGTGGAGGATCATGTTTCCTGGGAACGTTCCGGATTTGCCTCAGAGTTTCCATGAACTGGCAAAAGCTATTTAGATAGGTCTAGGTTTAGGCTTATTGTTATCACGTGTACTGAGGTACAATGAAAAGCTTTTGTTTGGGATTTATCCAATCAGATCAGATAATACCCAACATAATACAATCAAGACAAACTCAAGTACAATAGGTACAGCAAAGGGGAAGATACAGAGTACAGAATATAATTCTCAGCATTGTAGCAGGTACAGAGATAAAGTCAAATGTCCGCAATGGGGTAGAAGTGATTGAGACAGTACCCTAGCTTGTGGAAGGACCGTTCAGAAGCCTGATAACAAGGGAAGAAGCTATTCCTGAGTCTGGTGGTACGCGCTTTAAAGCTTCTGTACCTTCATCTGGACAGGAATGGGGACAAGAAGGAATAACTGGGGTGGGACAAGTCTTTAATTATAGATACAAAATGCTGGAGTAACTCAACAGGACAGGAAGCATCTCTGAAGAGAAGGAATGGGTGACGTTTCGGTTCGAGACCATTCTTCAGACTGAGAGTCTCCCTCTCCCCTGACTCTCAGTCTGAAGAAGGGTCTCGAACCGAAACGTCACCCATTCCTCCTCTCCAGAGATGTTGCCTGTCCCGCTGAGTTACTCCAGCATTTTGTGTCTATCCGGTGTAAACCAGCATCTGCAGTTCCTTCCTACATGTCTTTGATTATGTTGGCTGCTTTCCAAAAGGCACCTTGAAGTGTAGATGGAGTCAATGGTGGGGAGTCTGGTCTGTGCGATGGACTGGGCTACATCCACAACTCTGGAATTTCTTGCGGTCTTGGGCAGAGCTGTTCCCAGACCAAGCAGTGATGCAACCCGACAGTGTGCTTTCTACGGTGCATTATAGAAGTTTGTGAGAGTCACTGGAGACATCCCAGTCTCCTGAAGAAGTAGAGGGATTTGTGGGACTTGTTGGCTGTCGTATCAATATGGTTAGTCCACGACAGAACGTAAGCCAAGAAGTTGAAGCTCTCAACTGTTGCCCTAGAGCATAAACTCTGGGCTGCTTCAGCAAGAAACTGAATTGGGCTAGGAATTATAATTGGAAGCTGCTGAAGTTGTTTTTTTAATGGTATCTGCTGCACCACTTGACTGCTCCTTCTATGAAACATGGCCGCAGGTCTTTTCAATGTCCATCACTCTCAATGTCTGCTTTGGCCACATTTGGAGTATTGTGTGCAATCAATTCTGGTCACCCCATTACAGGAAGGATGTGGAAGCTTTGGAGCTGGCGGTTTACCAGAAAGTTGCCTGGATTAGAGGGCATTGGCTACAATTAGAGTTGGATAAACTTGAATTATTTTCCCTGAACGGCAGAGGTGGAGGGGAGACCTGATAGAAGTTTATAAAATTATGAGAGGCATAGATGGGAAAGGCAGTCAGAACCTTTTTTGTTCCCCAGGGTGGAAATATCCAAGACTAGATGGCATAGCTGGAAGATGAGAGGGCCAAAGTATAAAGGAGATGTGTGGGGACAGATGGTGGCGAGTGCCTCACGACAACGCGCTGCCGGGGATGGTGGAGGCATCGTAGGTAGACACAAAATGCTGGAGTAACTCAGCAGGTCAGGCAGCATCTCAGGAGAGAAGGAATCAGTGATGTTTCGGGTGGAGACCCTTCTTCAGATTGAAGTGGAGGCATTGTTGTGCTTTAGTGTGGGATAGTGGTGTTTGAGTGGCTTCTTAAAAGATATGGATTATGTGCAGGCGGAGGAGTTTAACTTGGCATGGAGGCTGTGGGCCGAACGGCCTGTTTATGCACTGTGTGTGGGTTGTGCGGGACCGCTTACAGAGACAGGACTGCCTGCCTAGCGTTGGTGAGGTGAGAGCAGGTGAGTGAGAGCGTGGAGCTGGGGAGGGGCGAGGAAGTGGGCGGCGATACAGGGCACGGGCACGGAGCCCAGTCTCAGTCGGCAGCGCAGCAAGGAAGGAAGGAGGGAGAGAAAGAGAGAGAGAAAGATAGAAAGAAAGAAAGAAAGACCATGGTGAGTCCGGCTCCGGCTACCCCGCCCGGGGCAGAGGAGAGGGGAGGAGAGGGGGGAGAGGGGAGGAGAGAGGGGAGAGGAGAGGAGTCGAGGGGGGAGAGGGGAGGGGAAAGGAGAGGGGGGAAAGGAGAGGGGGGGGAAAGGAGAGGGGGAGAGGGGAGGGGGGGGAGAGGGGGACGGAGAGGGGGGAGAGGGGAGGGGGGAGAGGGAGGGGGAGGAGAGGGTGGGAGAGGGGTCTCGCAGGGGGAGGGGAGAGGAGAGGGGAGAGAAGAGTGGGAGGAGAGGAGAGGAGGGGGGAGAGGAGAGGAGGGGGAGAGGGGGGGACAGGAGAGGAGGGGAGAGAGGAGAGGAGGGGGGAGAGGAGAGGAGGGGGGGAGAGGAGAGGAGGGGGGAGAGGAGGGGGAGAGGAGAGGGGAGAGGAGAGGGAGGAGAGAGGAGAGGGGGAGAGGAGAGAGGAGAGGGGGAGAGGAGAGAGGAGAGGGGGAGAGGAGAGAGGAGAGGGGGAGAGGAGAGGAGTGGAGAGGAGAGGAGAGGAGAGGAGAGGAGTGGAGTGGAGTGGAGAGGAGGAGAGGAGAGGAGTGGAGAGGAGAGGAGAGGAGAGGAGGAGAGGAGAGGGAGAGGAGAGGGGGAGAGGAGGGTGGGAGAGAGAGGGGGGACAGGAGAGGAGGGTGGGGAGAGGGGAGAGAGGAGGGGGGGGAAGAGGAGAGGGAGGGGGAGGAGGGGAGAGGAGAGGAGGGGGAGAGGAGAGGGGGACAGGAGAGGAGAGGGGGGAGAGGAGAGGAGGGGAAGAGGAGAGGGGGTAGAGGGGGGGACAGGAGGAGGAGGGGGGAAGAGGAAGGGGTAGAGGGGGGACAGGAAGGAGAGGAGGGGGGGACGGAGAGAGGGGGAGAGAGGGGGAGAGGGGAGAGAGGGGGAGAGGGGAGGAGGGGGAGAGAGGAGAGGGGGAGAGGAGAGGGGGGGGGGGGGACAGGGAGAGGAGAGGGGGGAGGAGAGGAGAGAGGGGGAGAGGGAGGGGGTTCTGGGGAAGAGAGAGGGTCCCGGGGAAGGTGAGGGCTCCCCGGCTTCCGGCGGCTCCCGCAGCCTGGCCTGGCCTGGCCCAGCCCTGGCGACTGCGTCCCGCACCGAACCTCTTCATCTCGCTCCGGATACGGGGACGACGGGGAGACTGTGGGGACGGGAGAGGGGAGGGGGGGGGGATGGGGATGGGGAGGGGGGGGGATGGGGATGGGGAGGGGGGGGGATGGGGAGGGGGGGGATGGGGATGGGGGGGGATGGGGAGGGGGGGACGTGGGGAGGGGGGGGCCGTGTGTGCTTGTGTCTCAGTAAGTGTGTGTGTTTGTGTGCCCTGAGTGTGTGTATGTACATGTGTGTGACTGTGTGTGGACAGTCTCCACAACCCTCCCCCACACTGCCAGGTGTGGTTTTACCTGTCTGACCAGGTGTGACTCACTGCTGACACAAGGAAATGTAGATGCTGTAACCTTGAGCAAAAAAAAAGGTGCTGGAGGAACTGAGTGGGCTCTAAACAATAGACAATAGGTGCAGGAGGAAGGCCATTCGGCCCTTCGAGCCAGCACCGCCATTCAATGTGATCATGGCTGATCATTCTCAATCAGTGCCCCGTTCCTGCCGTCTCCCCATACCCCCTGACTCCGCTATCCTTAAGAACTCTATCCAACTCTCTCTTGGATGCATTCAGAGAATTGGCCTCCACTGCCTTCTGAGGCAGAGAATTCCACAGATTCACAACTCTCTGAGTGAAAAAGTTTTTCCTCATCTCAGTTCTAAATGGCCTACCCCTTATTCTTAAACTGTGGCCCTTGTTCTGGACACCCCCAACATTGGGGACATGTTTCCTGCCTCTAACGTGTCCAACCCCTTAATAATCTTATACGTTTCGATAAGATCTCCTCTCATCCTTCTAAATTCCAGTGTATACAAGCCTAGTCCGCTCCAGTCTTTCAACATATGATAGTCCCACCATTCCAGGAATTAACCTAGTAAACCTACGCTGCACGCCCTCAATAGCAAGAGTCATACAGCTCAGAAACAGGCTCTTCTGCCCAACTTACCGAGGCCGACCAAGATGTTCCATCTGCACAAGTCCCACTGCCCACGTTTGGCCCATCTATATACTAAAACTCTTGTTTGTTTGTTCCTGAACTACAGCCAAAACGGTACACGAATGCACGACAATTGTAGGCCCACCATTACTCACAGTCGTCCCTTTGGTGCTAATGGGAGAAGTTTCATTGAAATCGGTGTTATATTTTTAGTTATTCACATTTTAAAGTTTAAATCTATTTCTTAGGGAGCGAGGAGGCATAGAGACAGTTGTTGCATTACTTGTGGTTGCAGGGGAAAGTATCTTGTTGTGTGACTGGGGTGTAATAGGTGGGTACAGGTGAGGGGGTTGTTTGATTGGCAGATGGTTGGACAAAGGCCAGAGATGAAAAGACAGAAGGTGTGAGACAAAAGGATTGAAGAGTTGTGAACTGTGAAGCTAGAGGAAGGGATGTAGTTGGAGGGGGAGGGCAGAAATAGTAGCGAGTCCAGATGGGGTGGGGGGAGGGGGTAGTGTTGGAGGAGACATTTCATGTGCCTATCCAAAAGCCTCTTAAACATATCATATC